>NC_079506.1:76061698-77261698 GCF_030052815.1 Hevea brasiliensis | reverse complement strand
AATTATGAAATGATAATAAATAACAAATAAATATTAATTTTAAAACTACAATTTTTCATTTAATAAATACAAAAATATGTCCTAAAGCCATTAGAAATTTAAATTCAACAATGTGCAATCACAATAAAAAAACTAAACTAAAAACGGGTGTATTTAGAAGTGTCTCTAGTAGCGTTGAGTAGAATATGATTATAACAAAAGAATTTACCAAATCGATCCAATTTAGATATTTGTTCAGTTATTCAGTCTAATCAATTTGGTTTCATTTTAATTTCAAAAAAAATTGATTTTTTTTTATTCGATTCAGTTAATTCAATAAAAAAATTAAATTAACCGAAAAAAAAAATTCCTTTACATATGTCGCATTGTTTTTGTAATAATGCTACCACTTTATACCCCAAACCCCCTAGACTAAAGTACCAACTACATTCTCTCTTCATTTCTTTATGTCTTCTCTTTCCTTCCGTTTCATTCTTTACTCTCTCTTTTTCTCCTGTTATTCTTTTTTCTCTCTATCTTCCCTTTTAAATCATCAACTCTCTCATAGATAGTTACAACTCTTGCAGATTTGGGACTCGCAGTCTAGACGATATCTCCCCTTTACGAGGGTCGACACATTTCTAAGCTTTATTGAACCTTGATCTCTAATTCCTTAGTCACATGAATTGTGCCTCCTTTTGCTCTATACTTCTCAACTCTCCTTACCCTCCTTCTTGAGAGTATAACTCGCCTAAAGCATTAGATGTAGACCCACCCAATCTCGGCTATATTTAGTATCAATATCACACTTAATCAAATCCTATTTGTATAATTTTCTTTTTCTTTTTTTTTTTTTTTTGGTTTCTTCCTCTCTCAAGTAGGTGATGAATGTGCAATATTTTGTTGGATTTTAACAGTTTCTTATGATTTCTAGATTCTTAGAATAAAAACCAAGTAATGAAAATGTTTTCTATAATGGGTATTACATATTGAAATTTAGGTTAATATCTGGTTTATTTTAACAATTATTGTATTTGATATAGTATGCCCCAAAAGTCTAAGTTTTCAGAGAGTTCGAATCCTTTAGGATCATGTTAGATTCAGATTTGTCATTTTAGGTAATCAAACAAGGTGTTTGGACAAGGGACAAGATGTTCAAATAGGGCATAAGGTGTTCGAATAAGGCACAAGATGTTTAGACAAGGTACAAGTTGTTCGGATAAGGTATAAGATGTTTAGACAAGGCATAAGGAGTTCGGATAAGAAAATGACTATCTTAGAAATTATACGCTAGGTTATATCTCTGCTGAGAATGTCGCCTAATGATGTGTTGTGTTTCCACAATACATGGAGGAACATAGCTAGATATGAGTTGGCAAGATCTCAAGTATGGCGGAAAGGCATTATCCCTTGCTTTATAAATAAGAATCATTACAATAGCCAAGGTATGCAATCTATTACTTTCATATTTTTAATATTTGCTTTCTTCTCTAAGAATTTACTAACTTGAGTGTTGGAGTGGCCTTGCTTAAGCCACTGACCTCACATTTCCTCTTGCTGCAGGTTATATAAGAATCATTTGTCAACCCAAGAATCACAAGTAATATCAATAATTAATAGAAAATTCTTGTGTTTAAAATTGACTTCCTTTTTTTGTATGCTTGGATTGCTCAGTATTTGATTAAAAATTTCGAACATTGAAAGATTTGTTCTATTGAACCTTAAAGCAAATTACCAAACTGACCTTATCAAAATTAGTCAATTTAGTTTGGTTAGATTCTGTTTATATTTTTATTTTGATTCTTATATTTTAGAAAAATGATTATTTGGTTTTTTTTTTTTTAGTTTCATTTGGAACCTAATTGACCAAATACATAGCCTTAGTCTCTAGCACCATCTAAGCTATCCATAGGAGGGAAGGTGATTAGTCAGGTTACGTAGCATACAATGCTGGCTAATACTATGTGAGTTGTTGCTCCATTATCTATTCCTCAGCACATTTTGCTGCTATTCATTTGTATTATCCTAAATTTTTATTTTTCACTATGTTATATTTTTCAAGATTCAACAGAAACATTATGAACTTAGTTACATAATTTAAATTTTATTTTGTTTATCTTATTTTTGTTTATAAAAAATCCAATTAGTAATTTATATATTTTGTTCTTACATTATAAAAATAAATTAGAGGTGTTTTATACAATTTTCCAATATTTAATTCTCTTATAGAAGGGAAGAGAGAGAATTGCCAAGGAGAGAGAGGGGGGGGGGGGGCGCGGGAAGGAGTGAACAATAAATATAAGTTTAGGATGCAAATTGACTTAAAAGTAAACTTTTAAAGGCTGAGGGACTATGTCATGAACTAATCTATTGGGTTGGACTAGTATTAGGATTTCAGCTTGTATAAGGCCCCCATACTAAGCCTAACTACTCCCAAACCAACATTTAAGCCCAAAAGGAAGCCCAATACTAAGGAAAAAAAATTCAAAGGGGAGTACAACTCACTTGATCTATAAAGGCAACAAACACAAATGTAATAGAGAGTCAACTCACCCTTAACCCAATACACAGGCAACATGCTACTCATTATACATAGGTATGGAAATACACCTAAATAGAGGGAGCGTAACTTAACTTCAAAATCACACATATCCATAATCAAACAACATAACCAGGAGAGCTAACTCAACCCTATATAAAAGCATTATCAACACTTGTAGAGACTTACTTAACCCACATATCCATATAACCATCAATAAAAATATTTACATGTACATGTACATATTACATAACTAATGTAATTGCAGAGCTCCATGTAGTAGAGACAATGAACATATATATATATATATATATATATATATATGTGTGTGTGTGTGTGTGTGTGTGTGTGTGTGTGTGTGTGTGTGTGTGCTGTGAGAAAAGAAAGTTCTTTTCGTCATTTGAAAAGAAATAGTTAAACAGGAATGAACATTCAACTCATAAAGTATGACATTGAAAAAGTAGATTGCCTTTACAACTATCTGGACTTTAGTGCATCCCTAACTCTGGTATTCATCATACATTCACATTATGTCAAAGAGTCAAACATTTTGCATAAGGTAAATGCTTATAATCCATGCATGCACCCACAATCCAATATATATGCATATGTGAGCTAACCCTTATATCATCTCTTTTAGTCCCTGCATATCATCTTAACTGTGAGAGTCTATGAATATAGCATTGTACCTACCTGTAGAATTCATATATAATGAGAGTCAATTGGTATAGCACCATACATACCTCACCTTAAACCACATCCATATCCATACACAAAAGACGATGAGAATATCACCTTCCTTACACCATCATCCATATCCATATATACGTATAGGGGTTCTAGATATTCTCAAATAATTTCACTTAAAAGACAATAACAACTTAAATTTGTATAGCAAAGATAAAGTGACTTAAAATATGTATCTAACATACAGATATACAATGATGCATGAGCATGGCAAATATAACGGTAGCGATGCTAAATTTAAGCTCAATATCAACTCATAGATTGGACGACTAAATATTTCACTAGGCCAATTGGAAAAAAGAAGATGTCTAGTTTGTGTCACCTATACACATATATAGAATAAGTGTCAAGAACAATCCATAAAGAAATTGACAAGCCAAAAAAATGTTCCAAGGTAATGCCAAAAATCTAATAAAGTTTTTCTTATACCAAAGACCTCACTTCCTACAAGATAACATTTTGTATATATTTAAGCAATGCTCACATGGCTTCAGGCTTATAACACTCATCACAATGCCCATTTGAGGCCTGTAGAATAGCCTATCTAACTCCATTTCCCCAATTTTAGTTTGGGTGCTTAAACCATAGTTATTAAACCTGACCTAAAGCTTGACCCAGCTAAGGAAACGAGTCACTAGGTCACTTGTTCAACTAGTGGATCAACGATTCAATCAGTGAGTTATTAAGAAATTAATTAAATATGATACTTATTAATATAAATAAATAAGTTTAATTGATGAATTAGTTTTTAGAATCAAGTTTTCAAAATTTATTTGCTTACATTTACATATATTTTCATAATATTTGTAAATTTTATATGAAAATATTAAAAATATTCAACTTTTAAATATTATTATTAATTTTTTTTTTATTTTCAACATTTATAAGTAATACATGAAATAAAAATATTTTTATAAATGAGTAATTAATTATCTTCTTAATATTTATGAAATATTAATTATATCTTAAAATAAAAAAAATAAACATTTGATTTTATAAAATTTATTGTATTACTATAAATAAAAAAAATAATAGCTAAATAACATCTTATTCATAAACTCAATGTGAATTTAAATTTTAAATATTAAAATATCAATAAAAATTTTAAATTGAAAAATTATATACCAGGGTATTACATCCTTTTCATCCCACTACACTAGTAAAGTCCTTTCAATCCATCATACATTTTGGTTGCTTCTAGATGTGAATTAGACACTGCATAGTGTGCTTCATCCATGATTTACTTTATAAGATCTTGAAGTTTGGCATGCATAATCTCATATCATATTAGAGCGTACTATCTTCTTCCAACACAAAATCTTTATTTTTACCTTGTCAAATGGCTTCTTTGATCCTTTATAAATGTGGATCTTATCTTTGGGCAGCCTTGGTCCTTTCAATTACAATAAAAAATACTTTACACTATGATAGAAGTACTTCTATCTTTGATCCTTTCAATTAGAATAGACCATACTTTAAACTATGATAGAAGTACTCCCTTTATTTAAGATTCCAAATGTTACATCTTGATCTTGTAGCTCATGTAATTGTTTGATAATTGGCCTCCTTTTATTATAATGTAAGCTAGATATCTTAATGATTTTTTACTCAATACATTAGCCATTACATTTCCTTTGCCTAAATGGCATTGAACTGATTAATCATATATTTTTCAACAATTCCATCCATCTCCTTTATTGCAATTCATCTCTTTTTGATTGAAAATATAGTTTAAACTCTTATGGTTATTGTAGGTCTCACACGTTACAACCAATAATGTGTACTGCCCATTTTAAGTCATAAGTGAGGTATTTAAGCTCATCCTTCTTAAGTTATCTCAAAGCATAACCCATTACTTAGCTATGGTACATCAAAACATAGCCAAACCAACTCTGGAAGCATCAAAATACATCGTAAAACCATTTGTGCCTAATGATAAAGTCATTACAAGAGTTGTATTTAGCCAAACTTTGAGTTTCTAGAAACTCTTTTTGCATTCACTATAAAAAGAAAAAGGACTTTTAACAACAGATTAAAAATTCATCACGAATAATCTAAATTAGTGATATAATCATTGTTGATCCATTGCTGATACATTTAGCAATGCATTAAAACCTGTCACTAAAAGGCTTTAGCGATGGATCCATTGTTAATCTAAATTATTAGCAACATATTTAGCAATAGACCCATGAATTTATCCCTAAAAGTCTTTTTTTGTAGTGATATTTGTCCATGCAAACTTTACAATTTTATCTATCAACTTGATTAAAGTTGATGCAATTTTGAAGAAACCATATACAAAGATTGGTATCTAAGGAAACTACAAATCTCCAATGTTATTTTTGGTTGAAACCAATCAAGTATTACTTCCACCTTCTTTGGATAAACTTAATTCCTTCCTAGGTCAGCACATGTTCAAGGAATGATACATTATCTGACCAAAATTGGCATTCAATAAATATGTCACACAAATAATGTTCTCATGGTGATTCTAGAACCTTTTCCAAGTGTATGGCATACTCCTCTTAAATTTTAGAGCATAATGTCATTAATGAATATGATCATGAAATGATGTAAGAATAGATTCAAAATTTAGTTCATTAGGTCAAGGATGTTGGTGCATTAGTGAGTCTGAAAGGCATCAAAAGAACCTCAAAATGGCCATATCATCTTTGAATGTCATCTTTTGAATATCCTCCTTTCTTGTTGTCAACTAGTGATAACCCTATTTAAGATTTATTTTGAAGAAGTGTTTGGCTCCTTACAACTGATGAATGTGATCATCAATGTGGCACAGATGATAATTATTTGGGATTGTCTCCTTATTGAGCTATCGATATCCAATGGAAAGTCGCATGGCCCATTTTTCTTTTTCAAGAAAAGCACGGGTGCATCCAAAGATGACATACTTTGCCTCATAAAGCCATCAAATCATGTAATTCTTTTTTAAGTTCTTTTAATTCTATATATGCCATCCTATAGGATGGAATGATACGAGCTTTATTCCAAGTACCAAATTGATGCAAAATTTTATTTCTCTTTCAAGGAGTGATCTTGATAAATCATTTAAGAAAATGTCTAGGAATTCACATGCCATTAAAACATTTTTTTTTTATCTTCTTTAGTTCCATTGTGGTATTTTTAACTATAGCAAGATACCATTGTCATCCATTTTTTAGCATTTTTTAGCCATGATAGCAAATACCAAGCTACAAAGCATCTTGTTTGGATATCGTTTGAAATTGCAATTTACATTGCCAGGGAAATGGAAAATCTCTTCCTTATTATGACAATCTATCACTTAACCAACCAATCTAATGCATTAACCTCTTGCACTCTCAATAGCAAATTTTAATGTCTCAATCCTTCTCCACATAATCATAACATCATGATAACATTATATTAGTCACAACATAACATGACAATATTATATTAATGTATAATTAAATGTTATACACACGAATAGAAAGAAAATAAAAGTTTATCATTTGCCATTATTGTTAGACATTATACTTTATAATCAAAAGAGAAATTTTAAAAAACTTTTAATATAAAAATTATGTTTACAATTTAATTATAAAAGAAATAATTTTAAAATTTGTGGTGTTGTTATTGTAATTTTTAGGTAAATTACCTTTGTATCCCTAAGTTACGGCAAAATTAACACATGTCCCTTGATTTTCAAAACTCAATGGCTTAATTCCTATATTTTGACTCTGTTAAACTAAAGGTCCAAATTAAAAAAAAAAATTGTATTTTTGTTCAACTTGATGTTGTCAAAATATAGGGATTAAACCATTAATTTTTGAAAAGTCTTGGAACATATTTGTAATGCCACTCATCGTAGTATGTCGAAATATGCTTCTAGGGAATCGAATGTTTTCCCTAGGCTAGGGAAATAGGAACCTAACTTAACTTATAATAGAGTAAGAGAGCAACTAAAATGCTAGTTAAAACAATATTTAAGCAACTAAAATAGGAAATTCTATAGCATTCGATGGAAAAACACCTTTGACTACCAAATAATTTAACTTTGACAGCCAAAAATAAGGAAACAAAAGTATATAAAGAGATAACCTTAGATATTTTCTACAAACCACTTTTTTTTACATTCTAGAACCTTCCCATTCCCTCTTTTTCCTTTTCTTCTTTTTCTCCCACATCCTCTTCTCTCTTCCCCTTTCCAAACCTTTATAAAACAAAAGAAACCTAAATACAACATAAAATTAAGAACACCAAAAAGAAAAAGAAAGGAGAATCTAAAGTCAAGGGAGAGAAGGCAAAAAAGGAAACTTTAGGAACATAAGATGTAAGTACTCTATATTTTTATACTCTTTTAAATAGAGATTGGAATAGTTATATGAGTAAGAAGGATTATTCAAAGGTAATATATGATGTTAGAGTATGATTAGATTAATCAATTAAGGAAAGGTTAAATAATATGAGTAATAGAAGTAGATAATGTTGAATAGAAACCTAAGTGAATGAAGCAATAGTAGGATGATCTTATAAAGGTGTATTAGAGTGATTAAATAAGTAGAATCAAAGATAAAGTAAAAAATAGGAAATTTAGAAATATAGGTTTGGAGGCCAAATCGTCAAGCTTTAGAAGCCAAACTACGTAAACGATAATTAACACCATGCATGCAGCTTTGGGAGTTAAAGGTCCCATGTTTAAAGGTCAAAAGTTGTTTGCCTTACAAAATGTAATGTAATCTAATATAATACTAGTGAAATAACTCATTAAGTATATCCATATATGTTCTTCTTTTAGATTTAGATAGAGTCACAAGGGTCAAATGAAAAGGAATATACCCATTTAGAAGTAAGTTTCAAGTTAAAGGGACTACTATCAAGGTGATTAGAAATTACAGAATGCCTTCTTTTAAATCTTGTTTTACTTCACATGTGCATTTGTGCATCATTTAACTATTTTTTGTTAGATATATTACATGTGCATATATAATTATATATGTATTTAACTCATAAAGATGTTACATTATGTATTTGAGTTGTATGGTGGCTATGAATAACTGGTTCCTAATGGGAAAGAAAAGGAAAAGGAATACGAAATGGAAAGACATGCATGCATTATGAGCTCACATGTTATGAAGGGTTGCTAGGTAAGCCAATTTTGTGTTTTCGGCATCCGCTTGTTTGATATGAAAGTTAAGAGGAAGTCCTGAGAAGCTCCTATAATGGATCGGGCACATTGGAATTTATGAAATAAAAGGGAAGGGAGAACCTTTGGTAATATAACTACCTTGTTGAGAATTATTTATGTTATGGAAACATTCACATGAATGATACATCCATTTCGTGAACTTTATTTTAGTACTATGTTTTCTTTTCCCATGTAATTCTCTACTCATTAGGTTTATATACTCACTCCCCTTTTTATGTCTATCCCCTTTAGAGACAAAAGTAAGGAAATCAATCAACAAATTTTGGATGAGTAAGCTCCAAGGATTGATATAATCAAGTTTATGTACTATGTACCATTTGTTGTGCTATTTTGAGACATGTATAATTTTGGTTATTTTGCCACTGTGCTTTATATTGTATATTTTGTAATGAAAGTATATTAAAGAAAGTATATGAAAGAGATTATGTCATTTTATGAGATAATATGTACTTCACAAAAATAATGAAAGCATAAGTGAGTGGAAAATCCCATTTACATAGATTCCATTTTTAAATGAAAAAAATGTAAATGATAATGATGAAAGTGAATGATGACTTCTAACCCTTAGAAAGAAATTGAAAATCAGTATGGAACCCTATTCAAAACCCAACACTTATGGGAATAAAGTTGCACAAATAAAAGTCTTAAGCATCAGTAAAATGAAAATGCATGTAAAATGTGCCTATATAGTGAGAAGAACCAGAGAAAAGTAAAGAGTCATAATAGTGCGATTGCTCCAAAAAGGGGCATACTTGCCCAATTTTGGTAAAGTTGATAGTTGAATGCTCTATCAAAGCATGTATTTTAATTAAATAGTAAAAAGCATTAAAAGTGAAAGTCCATGGTTGGTATAATGGTAGTGCAATACCCTACTCATTCTTCTAAGTGTTGGCATTGTAAGATGCATATTACAATGTAAACAAGGTAGTTGGGGCAGAGCTGCATGCCATATATCAGCATTCGTAGGGAATGCATGTATAGTTAATCTCTTATTTCATTTTAGTGTTGTTGGTAACATAAATACGATCTTATAAAACAGTTAGGAATTCCTACAAGGGGTTCTAGCTCTCTATGCAAAGAGTTAGAGGTAATGAGAGAATGAAAAAAATAGTGTGTATCACATAGTTACCCTAAATTGTAACATCTAACTTATGAAATGGAGTTTTAGATAAATATGATGTTATGGTTATTGTCTCTAGGAATTTGAGATAGAAATAATTAAACAGGGAGTTCATGACCTTAGTGTCAAAGTGGAGAGCATTGAAAGACAATAGCCAGAGTAAGTGACAAGGTCATTGAAAGCATTACCATTAAAACTAAAAGGAGGTAGGGTTAGATAGACCTCCATGCCCCCTATTGAGTAATTTCATGATGAGAACCCTTTTTTATGGGTGAGTATGTAACTATGTAATATTGTGAATATATGCATGATGAATAATCTCTCTCTTTCTCTCTCTCTCTCTCTCTCTCTCTCTCTCTCTCTCTCTCTCTCTCTCTATATATATATATATATATATATAAAATACATGGATGTGGTAAAGGGATGGGTCATTCTTGCCTAGGCCCTTAACTGAAGGATTTAGTTTCCTACCTTAGAGTGGTCATGGCTTAAGCTGAAATTTGTTTAGGTTAGTGTGAATTATTATCTGAACATGAATAAATTGTATTAGTAATAGCAAAATAATTGACTGTTTAACATTGTTTGGAATGTTATGCTAGATTTGACAGCAAGAATAGGAATTGGATACTTAGTGTTAGAACTTTTTGATTTGGTTGTGATGGTTCTCTGTTAGCATGATACACTCAACTGCTAAAGAATAAGGACCTACAACTGAACTTGAGGAACAAAAGGGAATTTCAGGTATATATATATATATAAAATACATGGATGTGGTAAAGGGATGGGTCATTCTTGCCTAGGCCCTTAACTGAAGGATTTAGTTTCCTACCTTAGAGTGGTCATGGCTTAAGCTGAAATTTGTTTAGGTTAGTGTGAATTATTATCTGAACATGAATAAATTGTATTAGTAATAGCAAAATAATTGACTGTTTAACATTGTTTGGAATGTTATGCTAGATTTGACAGCAAGAATAGGAATTGGATACTTAGTGTTAGAACTTTTTGATTTGGTTGTGATGGTTCTCTGTTAGCATGATACACTCAACTGCTAAAGAATAAGGACCTACAACTGAACTTGAGGAACAAAAGGGAATTTCAGGAGTGAACACAGTTTCGACTATTGAACCATGAAAGTTTTGCCATTGAAGATAAGGAAGGATGAATGTTCTTTTTTAGACCAGGTTTCAACTGTCGAAGTCTAGTTCAGTAGACAAAGTTTTAAAATCCATAAAAGGCGCAAATCGCTTCGGTTGCTATTCCTATTATAGCTCTATATTTTCATTTCCTTCGTTATGCTTCCCTATACATTGTTTTTCATTTTCTTTCTTTGATTCTTTCCTTTAAAGTCAAATATTCTGGTTCTAATAAGCATTCTTTAAGTTTCCTTTCAAAGTAGATCATTGTCTTTTTCGTGGACCGGGTTAGTGGTGAGTTAAGTTTGGAAATTTTTTATTTATTTATTTTCTCATTCCATTTTAGTTTTGTATTTACGAGTTGTTTACTATTATTACTGTTGTCATTTGTGTGTTATCATTTGTGTGTTTAGCAACTAAAATATGAAAATGTTAATAAAATATGGAGATGTGCAAAAGTAATGGGTTTTGAGACTACTTGAGTCTCAAAAAGAGACCCGAATTCGGCTACCTAACTCCCTTCGACTACCAAAGTTTGTGAAGGAACCAGTATGCCTTGCATGACACATTCGACTACCAAAAGAAACCTACAGCCACTGAACATGTTATGCCTACAACTTTAAATTTTTAATTAAGGCTTTCAACCCTAAAGATTTTACCTCACTACCATGATACAATAACTATAGAATAGTAAAGTGTAAATATTAGGATCAAATGTAATAATTAACAGAATAGGATACACATATGGCCTTCTTTTCCTCTTAATTTTAAGCCATGTTTGCAATAAGAACTTGCTTTGTAAGAGAAAGTTTAAAGATACATATGAATATGAAATAAGATTAAAAGAAGTGGAAATTATAGAAATCTCCTTCAATAAAAAATTAAACAAATGCACTATAAGAGCACTCTAAATCCCTAATAAAAGATACAACCTAAGTTAGAACCTAGAAATACATTTTTCTTCCTTACTTAATAAGTTGTAAAGTTATTTAATGTATTAAGTGGGATATTTTTAAGTTACCTATAAACTAGATTCACCTCATACCCTCTAGATTGAAACAGTACCCAGTTCACATCCATATAGTCTTTGTAACACCCCTTACTCAATCTACAGTGTAGCCAAGCAAAACGTGCCACATTCAGTGCCGGAGCACCCTATCTTGTCTTGTCGTGTACATTATTAATTTAAATTCTATTTATTCATATTATCCCATGTGTTGAAATTTTTTTTTTATATCACATTTTATTTTTGTAGAGACTCGGACAAAGTCTCCTCTATTTTATTAGCGTTTAGAGGGTTCCACTATTCACCTGTTAAAACAGTTTCATATCCATCTCATTTTTCCATGCATCATTTCATATCATCATTTTCTCATATTCATTTCAAGTAAATACATTTCATTTTATTCATATAAAATCATGTACAATATTTACAAACCATTATATAATCTAAAAATTTAATTACATGTCCCATTTATGTATAATAAGCAAAATACAAAATCTAGGTGTACATTGATTTCTCTTTTTGAATCACTCAATTTGGAGTTTTAGAACTCAAGTTATGGTCAATTTTTCAAGACTGGTTCATTGACCCTTTATGGTTCTAGAACCAAGCAGATTTTGGAGTTAAATTTTATCTAGACATTTGGGTATGTTACAGTCATATTTAGGCCTAATGTCCTTCATATGAGTTGTTCCCCTATGTCTTAGGGTCACTCAGGTTTAAGAATCACAATTTTTTAGATTATGTAGGGTGAGTTATAGCCAATTAACTAATCTAGACTCCTAAACCCTATGCCTTCAGGATTTCAAGTTTACGTCAGTGTCTTTGATTCCCATTTTAGGGTCCTTACACTTAAAATTTGAGGAAAGTTTCTAAATCAAAGTTGGAGTCATGTTTCTTAGGTTTCCAGAATAATGTGGCTCATCCCAATTAGAGTTTCCTAGTGGGAGATATGATATAAAAATTGTTCTGGGGTCAAGTGGCTATGCAATTCAATTTCAGGAATTTTAGAATTTGGAATACTAGCTTGTCCTAGCAAATTGTCTAAGTTTCATTAGGTTCTGGATTTTGGTCAAAATATCAAAATTTTAGTTCTAGGTCTTATGGAGATTTTATCTTTAGAATCACTGAATTTTCAGTTTTGTGGATTGAGTTATGGCATTTTTGCCAAAACTGGTTAGGTGGGTCAAAGTCCAGAATTTCAGGTCAGGTTCTAGTTCTGGTCAGAATTATTAACCTATATTTTTCTAGAAAACTAGTTGGGATAGAGTCAGAATTGGGCCTTGTGTTCTTCATGAAAATTGTGGTCCTATATCTAATCTTTCCATTGGTTCAAAAATCAAGTCATTCTGACTTTCCTAGAGTGAGTTATGTCCATTTTAACATTTACTGTTCATATGGTCATTTTTCCAAGTCTAGTAGGTGGTTACCCGGATTCTAGCCAATTTTAGGTTATGTTAGGTTCAGTAGGAGACATTTAGGTTAATTCCTCCATTAAGTCCCCAATATTTATCTCACAGAGTTCCCAACGAGTCGAGAGTTGGCAACTGTGTTCACAGTTGCTTCCTGATAGGGTTACTTATCGCTAGAACCTCGGCTCCTTTAACCTATTGGCATTTCATTTCTTTTATTTTTCCTTGATTATTTTTTATCTTTATATAATCAATTAATGTCTCCTCACTATAGTTTAAGTGTAGTTCTAGATATCCTGGTTGTCCGAACGTACATTAGTCATCTGAACAGTAGAATATATGGACTACCTAAAGTGAGGGTGTTACAATTTTTGAAACCTATTCCTTAATAGACTTATTTAACTCTTAAACCTGGCTTGACTATTTGGACAAAGAAATGGTATATTGAGAAATGGTTTTGTGAATATATATATATATATATATATATATATATATATATATATATATATATATATATATATATATATATATATGTATGTAGGTAATCTTGCATATATATGTAAATGTTTGCATACTAGCCATTTGAAGTGTAGTTGTTGATACCTTCTACCTGACATATATATTCCCATGTGCAAATCTTGCCCTCCCTATTGAGTGATATGGTTAGGAGATACACATAAAAACCTAGTCCTTATGAGAAGGGAGAGTTCAGTAGGTAGGGCAGGCTAGGAAATCCCCTAAGGGTGCAGCACCATCCTCCCTAGAGCAGGAGAGGCTTAACATTAGAGAGGGGGACCCTACTTACCTACCTTTCTCTCGAGGAGATGTCCGCCCAGGCTAGATTATTAGCTAGGGTGTTATAGAGGACTATGGAACCCACTAATACTTACAACCATTCATGACCTAATATTAAGAGCCCCTTATTATCAGTTTAGCACCCACCTATCCTAGGATGGTTTGCGATTTCTATGTGAACATCTAATCATTTGCCACCCAGCATCGTCCTTATTTCTGAGCCATGCAGGCGGATGTTGCTATCTACCTTAACCCTAAGTTGATAGCCTCCAAGTTAGGGGTAACACATGTAGATCTGGTTGTTCTTAGCACTTATAGGTGGTCCACTAGTCCTTATCCTCTTCCACAATAAACTCGAATAGTTTTTGAGGATCTGAATCACACTGAGGCCACTTGCCTAACCACCTCTACCTTACTTGCCAGCCTCAGGGTTAAGCATCACATTTTCCCTTGAAATAGTACCTAAGACTAGCCATAGGATAGACCTCACCCGCTCTGACATGTTTCTCATGGTCTACCTCTTACTGGGACGACAACTTGACTTCCCTATTATCTTGAGCCGCACCATAATGAGTCCTTTAGGTATAGTAGGGTTTCATTATTATATGGGCACCTGATTTCTCCCATTTTGATATTAGGGGGTAGACCCCAGAGATGAGTGCCTTATGACTTTAGTAGGAGATTTTGAGCCATAAGTTATAGACACCCTAAAGCACATAGGAGTACATTTAAAGGGAGGTTTTTATATTCATAGAAGTGCTATACATGTAAGAGCCCAAGGTAAAGAATAGGAGGAGCTTGAGGGTCTGGCTATCACAAAGGGAACTAGTGTAGACACTAATGAGGAGGCTGGAGTTGGGCCAGAGGAGGGAACTGAAGGAGCGGAAGTATAGTAATTGGTGCATTGGAGCATTGAATTTCAAAATTTTTCTTCTAGGGTTTCATGCATCATGCCACATCTCTTATGTGCCTAATTAATTTCAATGCTCAATTGCATATTAAAACACTTTTAATATGTATTAGGATCTTCATTTGCCATTCAAGATTATGAATTAACAAATTAATTCAATTAAACCCTAATTTAAAAGAGAAAATTGGGCACTAACCTCTTTGATGCACTACGGATGCAATTGACACATTTAGGAAGCTCCTAGGACCCTAGGTGTTGTCCCTCTAGCTTGTCCACACCAAGATCACCAATGGGCAGTCCCTAATTTTGTTTCTCAAGCCTTTCCAACTAATTATAATTTGGGGTTTTGCTTTTAGAAAGGTTATATATATGTATAGGACACTAGAAACAATTCCTAGCAATTTTAATTCAAAGAAACCAAGGGATTTTTCTTTGAATCAAGTGAGAAAGGAAGAAAGGAGAGGGAGACTTCTTGTTGCCATCCCATATGAAAGAAAAGAGTGAGTGGGCTAATTTTTTCTTTATAACCTCTCTTTATATACTTAGGTCAAACCATAATTCACTTGCCACATGTCATCAACACATTGCATCTTATTTTTTAATTGATTTAATCTCATTAAGCCAAGTGTCAAAGCTAGACTTAATCTTGACTTTGATTATCTTGCATGATAGGAAGACAAATGGCAAGTTTATATGGTGCCATGTGTCACCATCTCATGGTGCCACATGTCACCATGTGAAATGACCAAATTACCCTTATGTTGTAATTTCGAGTTCTCAATCCAAAATCATTATTTCTCCTTTTCTAATCAATTTATATCAAATATAAATTAATTAATTAACCTCTATTAATTAATTTCTCATAATTAAATTCATATTTAAACACTTTAAATATAAATTTAACTTATACTATACATCCAATAACCTAGATTTGGTTTTAAGCCATGCTAGGGACTTTGCAATCTCATTGCAAACCAAACCTATTTAATTAATTAATTAAACTCTTTAATTAATCAATTAAATCACATTTTACTTGGTGATTAACTTGTTTATATGTGTGATTCACTAGGCTTATCACTAATTGGCAATGAGATATGATATTAACTCTTAATATCATCAGAACTCTTTCTTACTATGAATGATTTCTCTAAATCATTTTAGGCATCTCATAGACCATGGTTAATACCTAGCATAGCGTGCCATGGCCACCCAATTAGTAACAAGGAATACCTTAAATGAACCTGTAATCATATGTTACCATGCACTAGAATCTCTCCATTATAAAATCCCAATTCGAGCTGGAGTCATGGTTAATGTCAAACCCCATTTGCTATGAACCTTATGTTCTCTTTTAATTCCAGTTCTTGATTAATTAGATTTTCTTGTCAGAAACTGTTTTCTGACTAAATCAGTCTATCCTGGCCAAGAACATGAAACATCAAGAACAATTAAATGAACATAGGATTTTATCCCTATTTACTTAGGGTAACAGATTCCATCTTGATCAACACCTATCTCCATATATAACTAGTAGGAGCCAACACATACCCATATACCCATACACAGTACAAGTATGAAAGTAGTATCAAACTCAAACCACCTATATATAAGATAAATGTCAGGTCTAAAGATTATATGCACTGATATGATTTATGACAATGCATTGACAAGAGTAAACTCCACGTGCTTGTCATAAGCATCATTAGTTCGGCCTACTTATCATGTATAAGTGCCTATCTTGTTTGTTATGTGGCATGAGACTTACCACTCTATCTTATTTATATCTCATATAAATACCTTGGGAGCAAACATGATTATAATCTTTCTGGATAAGTCATGTCCTTTGTGAAGTATCCTCGATTATAAACCAATTTATGATACTTTATGCTAGAAATACTGTCACTCATATTCTTAACAACTTAATAATAGAATTTCTAACAAAATATCAATGGACCTTTTCTATTACACATAAATATATTATGTAAACAGAAAAGTGAAATTGCCTTTTATTAATAAAATATGTATAAAATACATACTAAATGATATGCTCTAGGGCATACTACTAACAATCTCCCACTAGCACCAGAGCCATTCGTTATAATATCTTAGACCCATCTTCTCAAGATGTCGGTCTAACTGAGCTTGTGACATAGGCTTCGTGAATGGATCAGTTAGATTTTCAGCTGATGCTATTTTCTGCATGGCTACATCGCCTGGCTCAACTATCTCTCTGATAATGTGGTAGCGCCTTTCTATGTGTTTAGATTTCTAGTGAGACCAGGGTTCCTTAGCCTGTATGACCGCCCCATTGTTGTCACAGTAGAGAG
The DNA here is from genome assembly GCF_030052815.1 of Hevea brasiliensis. Taxonomy (NCBI): domain Eukaryota; kingdom Viridiplantae; phylum Streptophyta; class Magnoliopsida; order Malpighiales; family Euphorbiaceae; genus Hevea; species Hevea brasiliensis. Next base: position 77,244,548 of record NC_079506.1, on the reverse strand, counting down.
GAACTACTAACTCAATGGAAGGAACTACTGCAAGTTCTGTCACAAACTTCTTTATCCAAACAGCCTCTTTTGCAACATTTGATGCAGCAATATACTCAACTTCTATAGTGGAATCAGCAGTCATACTCTATTTTGAACTCTTCCAACTGGCTGCATCTCCATTACAAATGAATACAAACCCAGAGGTAGACTTTCTATCATCAATATCTGATTAGAAATCAGAATCAGTATAACCATCCAATTGCAAGTCACCACCTCCATACATCAAGAATAAATCCTTAGTTCTTCTCAAGTACTTAAGGATATTCTTGATAGCTATCCAGTGTTTCAAACCTGGATTGGATTGAAACATACTAGTCAAACTAACAGCATGTCCGATATCCAACCTAGTACACATAATTACATACATCAAACTTTCAATAGCCGAAACATATGGAATCCTGGCCATTTTATCTCTTTTTTCAGGTGTCTTTGGTGACATCTCTTTAGAAAGGTGGATACCATGTCTTACTGGTAACAATCCTCTCTTAGAATCCAGCATGTTAATAGACTTTGGGATAAATCAATTATTCTTTTCGCTCTATCTCTATAGATGCGAATTTCAAGAATATAGATTGCCTCCCCTAAGTCCTTCATGGAGAATGTATTTGACAACCATACTTTTATAGTTGTCAACATGCCTATGTCATTACCTATCAACATAATGTCATCCATATATAAGACAAGGAAAGTGATAGCACTATCACTAACTTTCTTATATGCACATGATTCATGCACATTTTTTATAAAACTAAATGACTTAATGGCTTCATCAAAATAGATGTTCCAACTCCTCGAAGCTTGTTTTAACCCATAAATGGATCACTTTAGCTTGCACACCTTGAAACTCTCTTGGGATTCAAAACCTCTAGGTTGTTCCATGAAAATGTTTTCATCAATATATCCATTAAGAAAAGCTGTTTTGACATCCATCTTCCAAATCTCATAATCATAGTATGCAACTATTGCTAATAGAATCCTAATTGATTTAAGCATGGCAATAGGTGAGAAAGTCTCCTCATAGCTGATTTCTTGCCTTTGGCGAAACACTTTCACTACTAGCCTTGCTTTATAAGTCTCTACCTTTCCATCATAACTAATTTTCTTCTTGAAAACCCATTTATTCCCTATAGGTACAATACCTTCAGGTGGGTCAACAAGGTCCCAAACTTGGTTCTTATGCATGGAATCAATTTCAGATTTCATAACTTCAATCCATTTTGAAGAATCTATATCTCATATAGCTTCTTTATAGGTAAGGGGATCATCTCCATGATCTACTTCTTCATGAGTAAACAACTCTTGTTCATCTTCATGAAGAAAATCATATCTCACTAGTGGGTGAGATATCCTTGTTGATCTGCTAGGAATTACTGTAGATGTTTCATCAATAGGTGTAGGTTGGCTAGATGGATCTATATCCATTTAATCTATTGGTTGGTCAAAATTCTCCAATTCTAACTTTATTTGCCTTCCTTTGCCACCTTCTTGAATAAACTGTTATTCAAGAAATATGGCATCTCTGCTTACCACAACCTTTGTCACACCTTACCCCTTTGTAAGGCATAACATGATCCCGTAGAATACCTAATGAACTACCGAACTTCACCTACCGATAACTCATTAAGTACCCTACAAGGGATTTTAAAACAATTTTCTTATTTTTGACAAGTTGTGAGCATTTTCTAGTAAGTACTTAAAACATTTAGTTGAAATTAAAACTAGTTAATATTTTGGTCCATTTTAGTTTTTCGCAAATTCTATAAAAATTTTGACAGAGTTTCCTCTGTATTTTGAGAAAACCGTTCTTCAAATACCTGTAAAAAGCACTTCTAAAAATTTTCTCAACCACTACTTCAAATTTCACAATCAAACTCAATAAATTTCTCAACATACTAGCAATACATTTCATTAGTGACAACACAATTTATATACATTCTTACAAAATTTACATCAAAAGAAATACAACTAAACTTTATTACAAACTTCATACAAATTTTTGTACAAGCTGCTCAAGACCCATTTTTACATGTCCATACATTTATGTGCAATATATACATCAAAAGAAGTATTTACAATTGGGGTATAAATTATACCCGAAAACTTTAAGTGATGCTCCTCACACCTCAAGACTCGATCACGCTCTTCTAGTCTCTGTATCTGCGACAGCAATAGAAGCTATCGCTGAGTACTAGGACTCAGTGGTGCACAACATACTAAAATAATCTTTATGCAAAACTTAAATCACATTTATTCAAAAATTTGACTAAACATGAGCATTAAACACAAAAACATAAATTATGAGATTTTAATGCAAATCAGTTCATTTCAAAGTATCAAAACACATTTGGAAAACCCACAGTTAGATCATGCCATTGAAACAAATAGAATCTCAATAGCCGAGGCTAAAGAGAAATCATATCACAAGGCTAGCTAGCTCAAATATATGGATATCCATTCACATCCTCTTCTCTTGGCACACCTCAACACTTCTCCGGAGAAGGAATCAAAATTGAAACTAATTACCCCACTAGTCATGCTACTGAGGTGTTCAAATATATGGTCATGACACTGTGGTTTCAAAACTTATCTTAACAATTTGCTAAACATTTTCATTTCAAATATACACAATAACTTTCAACAATTTAAGTCAAAACATCATAAATAATGTCACAAATAAATTTTTAACAATTCGAAGCAAATGTAAAATACATATTTCATTCACTTTATCAATAACTTTAAAACATGGTGATGTTGTGCACAAACCTCAAGCGAGTCGCCTCTTAGCCTCGACTCGGTTCCTCGGGTTCCTTCCCGATATTCTTTTCAACTGAAACACACAATTTTACAATGTTTCAGTACTAGAACTTAACACAAATCCAAAATAAATTTAACTTCACATTTACTTAGTTCTAACGTGTTAAATTCGACGTTCTCGAAATTTTTGTGTTTCGGGTTACTATTCACTACACTATTCAAGTCAAATAGTTGACTTTATAAGGCTTAATAGGTATGGGAACTCCAACTTCACCCACATACCACATTTTGATCATTAAACTTGTTGGTTTTGGTCATTTTCTCAAAGCTTAGGTCATTTTGGCAAAATTGCCAATTTTCGGTTTTTGTGCTCCGAAGTTGCAGTATTCCATTGGTCGATCTACTGTTAGAATTTGATAAAACTTCCTTCATGGAAAATGTTCCTTATTGTCTTAAGTGTATTCTCATTTTTGGATCACCTCAATCAGAGTTTTGTAGCTCAAGTTATAGCCAAAATAAGTTTACTGTTTACGTGCACCGTTCATACTGGTATTTTGGGTCTGACAGATTTTTGGTCCAATTTGTTCAGTAATTTGATCAAGATAAGTTCATAATTTGGTCTAGCTTTCTTCATACGAAATGTTCTACTATGTCTTAGGTTTCCATCGATTCAAGAATCACCTAAATCCGAGTTTCCTAGAGAGAGTTATAGCCCTTCAAACATTACTGCTCAAATAGAATTCTGCAGAATCGCAGGTTTGGAAACTCAACTTTGCTCAATGATTTGAATGGGTTAATGGCCTAATTTGGGTTGGTGTTCTTCATGAAAGTTTTAGGTCTATATCATATCTAATTTCTGGTAAAATTTCAGGTCATTTTGATCTTCCTAACTCGAGTTATGACCAAATGAACAGTTACTGTTCATTTGGTCAGTTTAATGCGATGTGACTGCTCTCATTTCACTTTGGTCAATTTGTTCACCAAGTTTTAGTCAGTTTTTGGCCATAGTTCCTTAATGAAAATTGTGCTATTTTATATCTATTTTCATCTCCAATTGGTGGCATATCAATTGGGCTTGTAAAATTTGAGTTTTGGTCCTTCAAAGTGGGTTTGGTCATGCTGCCAGCAGCATGACCATTTGACCTACGAATTTGATTTTCATTCCAACAATTCCCACACATCTCTTTTGGTCATTATTGACCATTTTTCATCTCACAATAGACCAAGGTCATCATTTATGCATTTCTTCAAAATTTGGTTCACAAACCCTAGCCTCCAAACCCTAATTCACTTAAATTGTGTAATTAACTAAATTCAAAACTTTAAACTATAATCAATCAACTAAGTAGGGTTCCTAAACTCATTCAAACCCATTAAATTCATGCAATCCATACTCTCTTTAGGCTGGCCGAAATTTCAGTTTAGTCCTTCTCCCATGTTTGTTTCACTTCAAGTTTATTTACAAGCTTTTGATGCCACACTAACACTAATTAAACAAAAAAAAATTGAAGTTTATAGTACTATACCTTGAGTAGAATTTTCTTCCTCCTTTTCTTCAAATTTTTCTTCTTTCTTTTCCTTGAATCTTCTTTCTTAGTTGCCCAAACAAGGTCTAGTTATGGTAGGACAATTTTGTATGGTTGGATTTTAGTTTTTCAAGCTCAAAAATGAGCTTTCATGGTGGTTTTGTGAAGGAGAGAAGAGAGTGACGTTTTTGAGAAGATGAAGATGACTTTTTGTTGTTAATTTTTTTCTTTTCTTAATTTATTTTAGTTGATGGAAGACCACAAAATCCCATTTAATAAATAACTTAATTAATTTCTTATTGACATCATTCATGATGTCATCACCTTTTACTTTTCTATCTTCTTCTTCTTCTTTTTTTTTCTATTAGTTCTTTAATTTAATTCTCGATTCCGAAATTTTCTTTTCTTCGATTTTATTTGACAGTTAGGTCAGGAGTTAGCTCTCGGGGTCAATTGACCAAATTGCCCCTCGCCGGTTCATCCCGGTTTGCAAATAATTCCATATTTCTTCCGACTCCCTGACCCAATTATTTGACTGACTTAACAGTTCTTTTTCATGATTTTCTCTTTTTCACTGTGTTCATAAGGGTCCTAAGGACCGCAGCGTCACTTTTTACGGTTCGAAATTTGAGTTTAAAATGACTTCGATGCGTTCGAGGAGGTCACCCATCGCTGTGACTCTCGGCTCGTTTAACTTCTTATGTTCTGTTTTTCTTATTTATAGTTAACTAATTGAACATTACTAATTATTTGTGTTTATGGCTTCTCAAGTTGTCTTAAGTGTGGCTCTAATCTCCTTAATTGTCCGGACCGACACCGGTCACCGGAACAGTGAAATCTACCAGGCTATGCAAACGGGGGTGTTACAACCTTTTGTGATGTAGGCAAATAAAAATAATATCCAAAACTTTCTTTTGGATATCTAACAAATCGACCTTTTTCTGATTTGGTTTCCAATTTATCAGTGTTTAGCTTTTTAATGTAAGCTAGATAACCCCAAATCTTAACATGCTTAATACTCAGTTTTCTTCCATGTCATATCTCATAAGGTGTGGAAGAAACTGATTTTGATGGAACCCCATTCAGAATATGCAAAGCTAATTATAATGCAAATCCCCAAAAGGAGATTGGCATATCAATATAGCTCATCATACTGCGTACCATATCTAATAGGGTACAATTTCTCCTTTCAGATACACTATTCAGTTGTGGCATTCCTAGAGGAGTTAATTGGGAGACAATGCCATGTTCTTTCAAGTATTCATCAAATTCAATATTTAAGTATTCACCTCCGTGATCTGATCAAAGAGTTTTAATACTTTTTCATGTTTGATTTTCTACTTCAAATTTAAATTCTTTAAACTTTTCAAAGGATTCATGTTTGTATTTCTTTAAATACAAATACCCAAATCTTGATTTGTCATCAGTAAAGGTAATAAAGTATTGAAAACCACCTCTTGCCATTTCCTTCAATGGACCACATACGTCACTATGTATTAGCTCCAAAATATTTTCAGCTCTTAGTTCTTGTCCAACAAAGGGTAATCTAGTCATTTTGCCCTGAAGACAGGATTCACAAGTTGGATTAGGTTCAGAACCCAATGAGGATAAAATCTCTATTTTCTCCAGTTTTGTAATCTTATCTTCTGTAATGTGACCTAATCTTAAGTGCTAAAGATGTTTTGGACTAGATTTGATTTTCATAATGGCATTGCATTCATTTAGATTGCTTGCATTCAATTTGTGTTTATCATTATTATCCAAATAATAAAGACTATCATGCATATAACCTGAGCCAACATATTAATTTTCAAAATAAATATTGCAAACATATTTATAAACTGAAATTCATAAATGTTTCTAGTCAAACTAGATATAGAAATGATGTTCTTAAAAGCACCAGGTACATACAAAATATTATTTAAACACAAAATATGTCCACACATGTAAAAAAAATTTAGATCCTATGGCTAAAGCTTCAATAGTTGAGCTATCGCCAATCTAGAGTCTAACATCTCGAGCATGCAAGCTGCTACTGTTTGCTAGTTCCTGCATATCATAAAAAATGTGAGAACTGGCACCAGTATCTAAAACCCAAGCTGTAGATGAACTATGAGTATCATCAGAATCTATGTAATAAGATACAAACATACCTTCTAAAGGTCTATCCTTCTTGTCCTTCAAAGAAGCAAGATACTCTGGGCGGTTCCTTTTCCAGTGCCCATCCTTCTGGCAGTGGAAATACTTTCCCTTGCCTATGTCAGCTTCGGTCTTGCTCTTTTGTTTGGCTATCTTCCTAGAAGGTCCAGGAATTTGAGGTTTCTTATTCTTATTGCCCTTCTTCTTTTTGGACTTTCCAACATAAGAAGAAGATGCAATAAAAGCCACTTCTTTTCCTTTATTGCTCGGGATATTCTTTTGGGCAATAACCAGCATGTTAAGCAACCCAGCCAAAGTATACTCTTGCTTTGTCATATGGAAATTTGTCACAAAATTCCCAAATGACTCAGGCAGGGACTGAAGGATCAAATCCGTCTGTAGTTGGAAATCCATGTGAAAGTCAAGATGTTCCAGCTGCTCAATAAGCCAAATTATCTTGTGGACATGATCTCCCACATTCTATCCCTCTGACATCCTCATTCGGAATAGTTGTCTAGATTTCTCATATCTAGCATTCCTGCTGTGCTCACCATACAACTCTTGCACGTGAAGGAGGATCTCACTTGCATTTTGCATATTTTCATGCTGCTTCTGTAACTCATTACTCATAGAAGAGAGCATGTAACATTTGGCTCTCATATCATGCTCCTTTCACTTGTCCAAAGTGTCATGTTCCTCTTGAGTGGCCTCTGAAGGTAAGGGACCAGGAACCTTTGAGTCTAGAACATATCCAATACGTTTTAGGTTCAGGACAAGTTTTAAATTTCTTAGCCAATCAGAAAGATTAGGTCCCGTTAACCTATTGTGATCAAGTATACTCGCAAGGATATTAGATGGTGGTGGTTGTTGTGTGCTCATTATTATCCGAAAATTAACTGCAGAAAATAACTAGATTAATTAGTAAATGTATCACATAATTAACCAAAATGATTATGGTCTTTTAATCAAATTGGTCCTCCCACTAACTTGGCGAATCCTACACTTCCAAAGTAGGAAATGGAAATTCTAGTTGTATGGATTTCTAGTGGGTGATTGAATTCTTATAGTCTTATTGATCATCTTCAGGCACATCCATTATTGGAATTACAATAAACTATAAGTGAGCAACTTCTTGCCCATCACATCTCATGTGAGGTTCAATCATTTATCTAGCCCCTAATGCTCAAAATCTCAGGCACATCCTTTATTGATTTATCTTCCATTAGTTAAGTTGATCCCATTGAGCCACTAAACATGCAATTAATTTTAATGTCCTCAAGCACATCCATTACTGGCCATCAACTATTTACATATTTACAATAGCTCATGTTTAACAATTATTCTTAAGAAAATCTCTTAAATTAAATGCATCACATGCAAATATTTAAAATTTCTTAAAATAATTGCCTCAATGGAGGGCCCATGATATAATTACTTTAATTATACCATTTCCAACTTAATCATTTATTTGGAAGATTTAGTGGTCGGCTTAATTACTATTATGGTCTCACTTTGCACATTATCCAATTAACATGCATATATCATATACTTGTATACATTCCCATATATCTCATGCATACATGGATAAACAAATAATATGGTATGATCATGGACTTTTTAAGGGATTCAATTCTGAGCCACCAAGAATTGAATCAGGGCATTCCTAGTTGTATTTCATTCATTCATTTTACAAGAGTTGCTAAAGGAGTACATAATCAACACTTGATCTTGATTTCCTCCCACTGGTCCCACCAATGCTCTTGACCTCCTTGATCTTTTTGCAATCCAATTACATTGTAATCCTTGGTATACCAAGGCGAATTTATAAGAATATGAACTTTAAAGTCCTCAAATAAATGAAATTACAATCCAAATTATTACAACACTTATAATACATGCCACTAAAATAACATTAATTATTTTACAACCCAAAGAAAAATAAAAGAATTAAATCCAAACCCATTGGTCTTTTTATTGTCCATGATCATCCATCATGCATATTAAAATTTAACAATTAAATAAAATATACATACTAAAAAATTAAATTGAATATCACATATTCAACCAAAAATTTGATATTTGAATCTCATTCAAACAATTTAAATTTAGAAACCCTTTTTCCAAATTTAACTCTATGAAAACAATTTTCATAAATTAATTTTGTGATTAAAATTTCTAATTAAACAATTTAATTAGGTATAGACTTAATTATGGGCCTAAAAATCAAGCCCATACACCAAATACACCCTTAGGGTGTGAATCATATTCAAGCCGCCACCCATGAGCATCATAACATTGATGCCGCCACCTTAGAATACCTAACCAGCTTTGAATCAATCAACATTTGATCCAATCACACAATTAAACATCATATTCAATCCTAATGGCAAATATAGTGGCTCTAATACCAATTGAAGGAGCGGAAGCATGGTAATTGGTGCATTGAATTTCAAAATTTTTCTTCTAGGGTTTCATGCATCATGCTACAACTCTTATGTGCCTAATTAATTTCAATGCTCAATTGCATATTAAAACACTTTTAATATGTATTAGGATCTTCATTTGCCATTCAAGATTGTGAATTAACAAATTAATTCAATTAAACCCTAATTTGAAAGAGGAATTTGGGCACTAACCTCTTTGATGCACTATGGATGCAATTGACACCTTTAGGAAGCTCCTAGGACCCCAAGTGTTGTCCCTCTAGCTTGTCCACACCAAGATCACCAATGGACAGCCCCCAATTTTGCTTCTCAAGCCTTGCCAACCAATTATAATTTGGGATTTTGCTTTTAGAAAGGTTATATGTGTGTATAGGATACTAGAAATAATTCCTAGTAATTTTAATTCAAAGAAACCAAGGGATTTTTCTTTGAATTAAGTGAGAAAGGAAGAGAGGAGAGGGAGACTTCTTGTTGCCGTCCCATATGAGAGAAAAAAGTGAGTGGGCTAATTTTTTCTTTATAACCTCTCTTTATATACTTAGGTCAAACCCCAACTCACTTGCCACATGTCATTACCACATTGCATCTTATTTTTTAATTGACTCAATCTTATTAAGCCAAGTGTCAAAGCTAGACTTAATCTTGACTTTGATCATCTTGCACGATAGGAAGACAAATGGCAAGTTTATATGGTGCCATGTGTCACTATCTCATGGTGCCACATGTCACCATGTGAAATGACCAAATTACCCTTATGTTGTAATTTCGAGTTCTCAACCCAAAATCATTATTTTTCCTCTTCTAATCAATTTATATCAAATATAAATTAATTAATTAATCTCCATTAATTAATTTCTCACAATTAAATTCATATTAAATACTTTAAATATAAATTTAACTTATACTATACATCCAATAACCTAGATTTGGTTTCAAGCCATGCTAAGGACTTTACAACTTCATTGCAAACCAAACTTATTTAATTAATCAATTAAATCACATTTCACTTGGTGATTAACTTGTATATGTGTGTGACTCACTAGGCTGATCACTAATTGGCAATGAGATATGATATTAACTCTTAATATCATCAGAACTCTTTCTTATCATAAATAATTTCTTTAAATCATTTTAGGCATCTCATAGACCATGGTTAACACCAGCGTGTCATGGCCACCCAATTAGTAACAAGGAATACCTTAAATGAACCTATAATCATATATTACCATGCACTAGAATCTCTCCATTATAAAATCCCAATTCGAGCTGGAGTCATGGTTAATGTCAAACCCCATTTGCTATGAACCTTATGTTCTCTTTTAATTTCAGTTCTTGATTAATTAGATTTTCTTGTCATAAACTATTTTCTGACTAAATCTATCTGTCCTGGCCAGGAACTTGAAACATCAAGAATAATTAAATGAATATAGGATTTTATCCCTATTTACGTAGGGTAACAGATTCCATCTTGATCAACACCTATCTCCATATATAACTAGTAGGAGCCAACATAATCCCATATACCCATACACAGTACAAGTATGAAAGCAGTATCAAACTCAAACCACCTATATACAAGATAACTGTGTTATCTTAGGTCTAAAAATTATATGCACTTATATGATTTATGACAATGCATTGACAAGAGTAAACTCCATGTGCTTGTCATAAGCGTCACTGGCTCGACCTACTTATCATGTATAAGTGCCTATCATGTTTGTTATGTGGCATGAGACTCATCACTCCATCTTATTTATATATCATATAAATACCTTGGGAGCAAACATGATTACAATCTTTCTGGATAAGTCATGTCCTTTGTGAAGTATCCTCGATTGTGAACCAATTTATGATACTTTATGCTAGAAATACTGTCACTCATATTCTTAACAACTTAAGAATAGAATTTCTAACAAAATATCAATGGACCTTTTCTATTACACATAAATATATTATGTAAACGGAAAAGTGAAATTGCCTTTTATTAATAAAATATATACAAGATACATACTAAATGATATGCTCTAGGGTATACTACTAACAGGAACAAGGTAGATTAATTAGGGAGAGCCATCTAGTGTTGATACCACTATGGAAACTAGGATGCTGGAGCAAATCATATAGAGAGTGGGGCAATAGGTTGCCCAGAGGCGCGTTTTCCTTCAGCAAGTAGCTACTTCACTACCTTAGCCACCTCCCTAGTGTTATGGTTATAGTATTAATCCCCTATGAGGGATGATTTTGATATTTCCTCATTTTACTTTACTATATCTTACTATACATACAATTTATTTTATCATGGCTTTTTACAGTTTTTTTTTCCTTTCTTTTCTTTCTTCAATGACCTGGGACATTTTACTTTTCTCTCTATATGCATTTATTTGGTGTGTTACTGTGCATTTTTTATTATAATCTTTTTGGATAAGTCATGTCCTTTGTGAAGTATCCTTGATTGTGAACCAATTTATGATACTTTATGCTAGAAATACTGTCACTCATGTTCTTAACAACTTAAGAATAGAATTTCTAATAAAATATCAATGGACATTTTCTATTACACAGAAATATATTATGTAAACGGAAAAGTGAAATTGCCTTTTATTAATAAAATATGTACAAGATACATACTAAATGATATGCTCTAGGGCATACTACTAACAGGAACGAGGTAGATTAATTAGGGAGAGCCATCTAGTGTTGATACCACTATGGAGACTAGGATGCTGGAGCAAATCATATAGAGAGTGGGGCAATAGGTTGCCCAGAGGCATGTTTTCCTTCAGCAAGTAGCTACTTCACTACCTTAGCCACCTCCATAGTGTTATGGTTATAGTATTAATCCCCTATGAGGGATGATTTTGATATTTCCTCATTTTACTTTACTATATCTTACTGTACATACAATTTATTTTATCATGGCTTTTTACAGTTTTTTTTTTTTCCTTTCTTTTCTTTCTTCAATGACCTGGGACATTTTACTTTTCTCTCTATATGCATTTATTTGGTGTGTTACTGTGCATTTTATTACTTTTATAGATATGCATGTAGGAATCAATGAATAAGTACTAGTGTGCAAGTTAGTCTAGAGAACTATAATGTTCTCTATAATATTTATTAACAGGATTGTTATTGTTTTCCATGTACTAATATGGCACAATAATGTTATTTTCATTTTATGGTGGTAATGAGTGATACAGATAATAAGCTATAGGAAGGGTACAACAAAGTTTAAGTAGATACACAGATGATGTTAGTGTTCTTGTACTCTGGTTGTATCTTTCCTTATGTCCAACATGTTAGTTTAGAAATTTTGAGGACAAATGTTCTTAAGGGGGAAGAATGTAACATCCCTTACAATAGTATGTCGGAATATGCTTTCAGGAAATAGAAATTTCCTTAGGGCTAGGTGAATAGAAACCTAATTTAACTTGTAATAGAGTAAGAGAGTAACTAAAATGCTAGCTAAAACAATATTTAAGCAACTAAAATAGGAAATTCTATAGTATTTAATGGAAAGCACCTTTGGTTGCCAAATAATTTAACTTTAGCTACCAAACATAACAAACGAAAGTGTATAAAGAGAAAACCTTAGATATTTTCTACAATCCACTTTCTTTTACACTTTAGACCCTTCATATTCCCTTTCCTTGCTTTTCCTCTTCTTCTCCCACACGTCTCTCTCTCTCTCTCTCTCTCTCTCTCTCTCTCTCTCTCTCTCTCTCTCTCTTCAAACCCTTGTAAAATAAGAGAAACCTAAATAGACCATAGCCTTAAGAACACTAAAAAGAACCAGAAAGGAGAATATAAAGTTAAGGGAGAAAAGGTAGAAAAAGAAACTCTAGGAACGTAACAAGTAAGTACTTTCTATATTTATGCTCTTTTAAATAGAGATTAAAATAGTTTCATGAGTAAGAAGGGTCATTTAAAGGTCATATATAACATTAGGGTTTAAATGAATGAATTATTTAATTAAGGAAAATTTAAATAATGTAATTAATAGAAATAGATAGTGCTCAATAAAAACTTAAACGAATGAAGAAATGGTAGGGATAATCTTATATAGTTGTATTCGAGTGATTAAATAAGACGAATCAAAAGATAAAGTAAAAATAGAAATTCTAGGAACATAAGCTTGGTGGCTGAATCATCAAGCTTCAACAGCCAAATTATGTAAACAGTAAGTAATACCATGGATGCAGCTTTGGGAGCTGAAGGTCCCATGCTTAGTTGCCAAACTTACAAAATGTAATGTAATCTAATCCTAGTGAAACAACTAATTAATTATATCCATATGTTATTCTTATAGAATTGGGATTGAATCACATGGGTCGAATTTGAAAGAGATATAACCAATTAGAAGTAAGTATCAAGTTAAAGGGACTACTATCAAGGTGAATAGAAATTAAAAAATGCTTTCTCCTAAATCCTATTTTACTTCACATGTGCAATCATGTATTATTTAACTATTTTTAATTAGATAAATTGCATGAAGGATTTGCATATATAATTATGTAAAGGGTTTTTGGGTAAGCGCTTCTGTGTCTTTCGCATCAACTTATTTGATATGAAAATTAAGAGGAAGTCCTAAGGAGCTTTATAATGGGTGAGGCGCATTGGAATTATAAAATGAAAGGGAAGGGGAACCTTTAATGATATATCTACCTTGTTCTGAATTATGTAACGAAATCATTCATTTGAATGATATATCCATATGCTTGAACTGTATTTTAGTACTATTTTTTTCTTGTGCATGTAATTCTCTACTCACTGACTTATATACTCACTCCCTTTTTTCTGTCTATCCCCTACAAAAATAAGAGTAAGGGAAGTAGTCAATAGATTTTGGATATATAAGCTCCTTGGTTTGATATAGTCAAGTTTGTGTACTATGTACCATTTTGTGGAGCTATTTTGAGATATGTATAATTTTAGTTATTTTGGCGCTGTGCTTACTATTGTTATTTTGTAATAAAAGTATATTAAAGAGATTATGTCACTTTATGAGATAATATATACTTTTCACAAAAGTCATGAAAGCATAAGTGAATAGAAGTCTCATTTTCACAAATTCCATCTACAAATGATAGAATGTAAATGATGATGATATGGATGGCAACGGATAGGGCAACCGCAAAAGTCACCCTACCCAAACCCCAACCCAATTAATATTCTCAAAATCCGAACCCATCCCAAACTTGATTATTTATAACACGAAAAATACATGAACTAGTTTAATTTATATATTTTAATCAATAATCTACATAAAATTTTTCATTAATAATTTATATTTTAAAAATTTAATAGTTTCATAAATGTTTAAATTCTATTTTATTTAAAATATAAATATATAAATATTATTATAAAAAATATATATTTTATATTTAATTAAGTACTTATATAAATATATTCGAATGCTGGATACCTAATGCACAAAACCTGAATCTGACCTGAACTTGTTACAGGTATTATTTTTCAAATTCTAACCCATCGCAAACTCGATTATACACTACCCAAACCTGTCTATTAGGGTTCAATCAGATCGGGTACTCATAAAAACCTGACCTATTGCCATATGCAGACAATGATGAAAGGTTTTGCCCATACCCTATGAAATGAGCTCCATGAAAATGGAAGAGGAATTTGTTGGTAAATTGGAAAAGTATAAATGACAAGATGTTTATGAATAATATATAAATGGGTCCTTCCTAAACATTTACAAAGATATTTTATAAAAGGATAATGGAAAGGTTAAGGTTAGACTTACTACTGGTTTTTGTGGCTTTATACCTGATGGTTGCCGATTCCATAAAAAATTAACTGAAATTATCAGTAATGAAATATCTTCTGAATGAATGCAATAAGTGGTAATCCAAGTCGAATCCTAGAGACTGAATTACTAAATTTTGTGCACTTATGTAACAGAAAAAGAAACAAAGGTGGGGGGGGGGGGGGAGGGGGAGGGGTTGTAACACTAAATCAAAAGAAATCAAGTTCAGAAATTAAATGACTAAATTTAGATATGAAATTCTCAATTTAAACAAACTTCAGTCCAAGATAATTCACATTCCAATGCATGACTCGATCATAGACAAAAGAAATATAATTATCTCTTATTGAATACTTAATGTAGATTTACCAAACAGTGAGGTAAACCCCTAACTTTCCTATACTCATCCATTTGAGCCCAGCACTCTTGTTGACTCTAATTATTAACTAAATTGGTATTAAGTAATCCTCATCAAATTAATAACTGCTTTAAGATTTGGAAGTAGTTAAACTTGAACAATGATTTATAAAGCATAAATCATTTAATTCACCCTATTGTTTCCTTAGGTTATTATCGAAAACTTGGATCATAATCAATAAAACCTAATTGCTACTCACATTCAATCTTATACAACAATTACAAATTATGAAAATGAACTAGCAATTGATCACATCAAACAATTAACTAATAGGTCTTTAGCAAATCATTCAATAGATAAAAAATAATGAAATTAAGAAATAATAGATATTCAAAAAGGCATAATTTAAATTAAGAACCTGGTCTCACAAATCATGCATAAGAATTAGAATCCCTTGAACTGAATTTAGAAACTTAGCCGCTCATGTTCATGGCTTACAAAAGAAAAATAAAATGGAGAAATCTAAAACTATGGACGTGAATGGAGAATGAAGGTGTCGAAGGTCTGAATGAATGTCTCTCTCCATTGTTGCCAAAGATGTCTTTATAATTAAAAACCTAATCTCAAAGATAAGAACCAAACTTGAAAAATTTTTGAAATTCAAAAAGACAGATTCTTTGCTCTGCAATCATGGCCAATTTTCAGCCACTTTTCTTGCGATTCTGTCTCTAACTTCTTCAAGAAAGTTGTAGCTCTACTTCTTAGTTTTCCAACGGGTACTCATTTGCCCAAATCAGAAGTCTACAACCCAAGTTGTGGGCTAAAAACTGAAACTGGTTCTGATAGAGTATCCAGCCCATAATGACGACTTTGTTGTTATTTTTGACAATTAAAACGGCTTTATCTCACTTCTAGCCCTTCACAACAATTGTAGAGGCGGCCTCTGAGGTTCAAATGGGCTTGGGTTTGCTTCCTTTGGACGTCTAAAGCTCCAGATATGAATTAAACACCAAACATGGTCTCACAGGTCCATACTAAAAATCTTTTTTGGCTTTAGGGCTAATTTTGATTATCTTCGAGGCTGAACTAGGCTTTGGTCCCTCTTAGATGTTTGTAGTGCTCTATCTTAGCTTTTCAATGAATTAAACAGCATTGGATTTGGAGACCCACAACTTTAGAAACACCTGAAAAATATAGCAAATGTCAAATTAATGTAAATACTGAAAATTAACACAATTATTTCAATAACTCTCTAAAAATATACCTAATTGATAATTATACTTTAATCAACTGAATTAGGCATAAAAATACACTAGAATCACTAAATGTGATGGGAGTAAAATTAATAAATTATGCGCTCATCAATACCTTGCAATGCTTTAGTGCCAGCAACAGCCTAGATTTGAGTCGTTACAATATTTGTTAATTTTGACATAATCTAAGGGTAAAATAGTAATTTAATTTTAAGGATATTTTGATTTTTAAGACAATTAATGAAAAATTGAATGGTGTGACCTTCAGTTTAACAGAGTCAAAATACAAAAGCTAAACCATTTATTTTTAAAAATCAAGGGATGTGTGTTAATTTTGACATGATCTAGAGACGAAAAAGTAATTTACCCTAATATTTTCATTCTATTCAAATTCTCACTATGATGTAACAATAACTAGGATTTCTTTAGTTTAATTATTTTATGACGAGATTTGGGTAATTTTTATTGATGTGTCAATTTTGAAGATTGTTTCACTTCCATCTCTCATTTTTAAATTGTTACTAAAAAAATTCCTAAACTTTAATTTTATTTCATAAAAATCCTTCTAACTTGCAATGACAGATTTCTAAGTTAATAAAAAAAAAAAAAACCCTTTTACCCCCTCTCTCTCAAAAATAATAAATCACTAATTTATTTCCCTCTCTCTCTCTATGTTATGATTAAATTAATTAATAATTATTTAATAATAAAATTATTTTATTTTTTATTAAATTTAACAATAAAATTATTAATAAATATTATTTTATTAATATTTAATTTTTATTAATAATACTTTAAATATTTAATTTTAATACATATTATTTTAACATTAATTTTTTTAAAAAAAATTGAAAATAAACCTAGATGCAAATTTTATACTCTTGAGAATCACGTCTTGCTCCCCTTTTCATGATAATGGCAATTTCTCCTCTATTTCTTTTTCTCTCAGGCTAGCAGCTACCTGATGACAAGCAGATTAACAAACCAACAATGTCGAATGACGCTAAATCGACCCTAAATATGATTGGCTAGAAAGGAGCAACAAAGAGAATGATTACCCCAGACCAGCAGCTTTGAAAGGCCACTCCAATCAATCGCCACTCTAATCATTCCTAATGTTGAACTAGCATGATTTTGGTGATCAATTTCTCCCTTCCCTTGTTTTATTTTTTTATTAGTTTTGCTTCCAAATGTCACTGAAATTGAGAGATTCGGAAATGGTGAGAGGTAGACAGAGAAAAAAAAAGAAATAAAATGATAAATTTATTTTTTTAAAAGAAACATAAAAGGGTAATTAAGTTTTTTACTTAAAAACCTATTACTGTAGGTTAGGGAAATTATTTTCAAATAAAATTAAAATTTAAAAATTTTTATAATAATAAATTAAAGATAAAGGATGAAAGTGAACGATCATCATAGTTGAGGGATCATCAATAAAAGATACTCATGATAATCTAACCCATATGTGTTTTAAAATAGTTAATGAGAAATGATAGTTGACTATTGTATACAAAGTTGATTATTTAATAAAACAAGATTGCACTTTATTACTTTATTGAAATATATATAATATTATAATAATATTTTATTTATCTATGAAATGAGACCCATCGACATGCATGCAACTACGTAAAAATAAAAAACCTTTTACGTAAACTTCATGCAAGTTTATTAGGGCACTCTTATTTGTGTCCACCCTATCATTTATTATTATTTTTTTAATTTAAAAACAATGTTTCTGTATTTTTATTGTGGGCCCTTATTCGTTAGTTTTTTCACAAACTTTAAGGCTAGGAAGCCATTAGTACGAGGGAGTCACGTGTTAGATCATGGAATCAGGACCAAACACGCGTCAGAAGTGAGACAGATACCTAGCCTGTATGAGTACAGAATGACTAAAATAGCCCTGAAGTGATTAATGATTAATTAAGGTTTAATTACTGAAATGGTACCAAAATCTGTGTTCATGAGTGCCATACGTTTTCACATATAAAAATTTATTTTTCTTAATTAAAATAAGTTGACATATAAAAAGGAGAAATCATTGAACATATGATATTCATACTTGTCATCTATGGCATTTTAAACATGGCAATTTATTAAGGAACACAGACTGGCAAATAGTAACCAACAAAGGTAATAATCATATTGCAAATGGGGTAAAATGGAAATTTAAGGAAAACTTCTTTAATCATGTAAATTTTTGGGTTATTTCCCATCTTTTTCATCATTAATGAATTAGATTTGGTGATAGTTAAATGTTATTAAATAAAAGTATTATATCATTTCTACCAAAAATTTATTTTAATTAAAATTTAACCCCAAATTTTCACAATTTTTAAAATAATTTCAATACTACTAAATAAAAGATTTGTGTTTATAAATAATCTAATAAAAAAGAATAGTCTAATTGATTTTTTTTTTTTGCAAATTTTAGATGATCAAATAAATATTCTACCATATTATTATTTTGTGAACTTGTTACCTATGTGGTCTGTAAAAAAATTTAAATCAATAAATGTCAATAAAAAAAAAGGTCACATTATTAGGCTTCATTAATAAAATATTATTACTCTTACTTGAAGATTTAAAGTCTATAATTAAAAAAAAAATCAACAATCAACATATTTCTAACTATTAAAAGGCTCGTCAAGTACGATAAGAAATGAACAAAATTTCACTAAAAAGAAAAAACAAGACTCTTGTAATATATCATATCTTTAGTTGTCTATAAACTTGATATTTTATTTTTGTAATGACCAACACAAACATGTGTTTAATATGTATCTAAAAATTAATCATAAATTTAATATATGTTTTTATTTTTTTTGAGAAAAATAAGTGTATAAATAGGTTGATTATACATCAACAGGTGTACTTTTTTATATTATATATAAATATGTCACCTCACTAAGAAATTAGTGACGAGATTCGAACTTAAGACTTCTCAGACTAAATGAATCTCTTTTACTACCTCAACCAACTCCCTTAATGCTAATATATGTTTATTTATTACTAATAAATAAATTAAAAATAAATTTTTATTTTAAAAGGAAATTTTATTGAAATGGTCCACATTCATTTAACAATCAACCATATAATAACAAAAGGACCAAAATCAATAATTTATTTAAAATTATTATATCTTTTATAATTAAAAAATATTTTTTTTGTTTTCACTTTTTAATGTAGATGAGATAAGAAACTTTTGAGTTTGAATTTAATTATTTATATATTTTGATATTATTTTTTAATAAAAAAAAAAGATAACTACCTCTCGTTATTTTAAATTAAGCGGGAATGAATACTTTTTTAAATGGAAGAAAAAGTGAAATGAAAGATTAAGCTAAGTCATTAAATAACTTGGGCAAAGGTGCCCAGTTTATAAAAGTGAAAGAGGGTGCCCAAAACAAGTGCATGTATTTTTGTAATATGATTAATGTTTGGTTTCTTGTCTTCTCCTTTCTCTCTCTATACCTTCTCTCTCTTCTCTCCTCAGTTTCCTCCCTTGTTTACCGTAGCCTGACTGGGTTTTTCCGGCATTGACTCGTTTAAGTACGATGAGCTGACTCAGTGCCAGATCGGTGAGCTAAGCTGAACATGAACATATAATTTTATCATATATGTTAATTTCTTGGGTGGTTTAAAGGGTATTGACCCAAAAACCAAAATAGTGAATATATATAATATATATACATTTCTTGTTTGCATATCAAAGAAAGATTTTTTGGGAGGTTTTGGCGGTGGGTTTTTATGATCTTAAGAATTTAAAACAGATTAGAATTCACTCAATTATTTTGAGATTCATGTAAACCCTGTTTTGTAAAAACACTTGATTCTTTCTATGGTAGTTCATGTTTTCCTTGTTTTATTAAGTAATAAGAGATAGTAGCTAGCTGGCCTTTTAGTTGTTGAGAAATATCTGGGAAATAATATCCCTGCATTTTATAGTAATAAATGCTTTCTTGATTTTCCTATCTGAGAGTTCTTCTTCTTTTATTTATTTCTATTTATCTTTCTTTTTTTATTTTGGTTTTAACCTTATCTGTATGATCCTGTTAGGTGAGTAAGAAATGAGCGTGGGATTTTTGGAAGGACATGTTCAAGCAATGGGGTAGGCTGGTAGAGGAGGAGAGAGGATTTGATTCAATCTTGAAAATTTGGTAATTCACTGGGAATTTCAGCCAGTGGAAGAAAAAGATTGCAATAGACAAGTGAAAGAATTGATCGAAGGTTGTATGGATTCAAGGATCAATTTAGGAGAGGGATTTTCAGCCCAAGGGAGAGAATTTGAGTTGATGGGTTATTGGGTGCCAGCAACTCCAGAAAAGCCTATTCCAACAAGATCTAATTCCATGCCAATTGACAGGCATGGGAATCATCAATTGGGCAGAGCGAATTACGGCAGTATGGCTCAAGATTTAGGCCAAATTCACCAACAGGGCAGAAATGGGAGTTTCGCAGAGAGGAACAGAATGATAAATCACATTGCAGGGTCCTATACACAGGCACTGAGTCAGGGGAGTGGAAGTTGGAATAGTAATTCATTTGTTGATCTTTTGACAATGAATTATGCAGCTCCTTTTGCCTGTCCAGAAACAAGTATAAATAGAAGTATGAGCATGGTAGGAATGCCTTTGATTCCAGATTTCCATTCCCAAGTTAACGGCTTGAGAGAATCCAGCTCAGGAGAATTGCTATTCCCCAATCAAACTCACTGCTCAAGTTCAAACCGGTCAAGTGTCCACTGTAGCTTACTCCAGATGGCCCAGTGTAAGTGATTCTATCTGCTCATACCATCTGTTTAATTCTTTTCCCTGTTTTTTTTAATGATAATATATGAAGGTAATATTAATCATCAAAGATGGAACTAAGATCGCTCAACACATGGAATCTGCTCTTTGTCCTTTGAAGGGATCAAAGAACATTAATCTGAATTTGATCTCATATGGTGTTGATTTAATTTTACTTCACAGCGATTGATCCCATTAAATTCATGAAAATATGTTTACCTATCGGCATAGAAATGCAAATTTAACAATTTGCCATTTTCCATGTTGATTGATTAGTCCATCAAGAGATAAGGAGAGAGTGGGGAGTAAATTTAACATTTTTTTTTCTATATATTCTGACAAGCCGAAACCAAGAAACAAGACTTATCTTTTAATATTGCTAGTTATCTCAAAGCTAATGCCATGGAGGGAGGGGGTTGGCTAGGGGGGGAAGAAATCTTATCCCCAAAAATTGTCAGATCTTATTACATATTCTCAAGGAAAACTCAGTAAATTTTTGTTTTTCTCAAGTAATATTGTTTTCTGCAGACGGACTTCCCAAACCTTACGATCCCAACCTTGACATCAATTCACTACCTAGTATAGAAGCTGATGCAGCATCAACTGCAACCAATTCATTTCAATTCGCACCAGAAACGCCACAACTGACCAAGAAGTTGAAGAACCAGCTCTCTGCAACAGTAAATTTTCCACAGGAAAAAGGCTCAAGTGAAGGAATAGACAAACCCCATGATTTAGTAGCATCTGTGGACTATATGCCAAAACAGCACAATTTTGATGAGCTCTTACACAACATTGTGGACTCGTCGTATGCTGTCATTTCTACACCATTTGAGGAACCAAAAGATTCTGGCAAGGAAAGTGACCAAGTTATTGGCCTGAACAAAACGCCCCAGCTGAAAACACAAAAACGAAAAAAGCACAGGCCTAAAGTAGTCAAGGAAGGAAAACAGAACAGGACACCCAAGGCTGCAACCACAAAAATAGCTGATCCGAAGGTGAAAACAACTGAAAAGAGAAAGTATGTGCGCAAGAAGGGCCAGCAAGAATCACCAACTCAACGTCCAGATTCTATTGGAGAGAGTACTGATTCAAAGGAGAAACTGAAGGAAAGGAAGAACAATGTCCACAAAAGGGACCTGAGAGATCCAGCAACTCAAAATGTAGGTGATATTTGTGAGACTATGTATCCCTCTGCTGGAACAGCAGCACCATCATGTAGAAGAGCATTGAACTTTTATGACTTGGAAAACACCAGAGATAAAGTGGGGAGCAATTCAGTTGCTCAGCAGGAAATACTGAAGAAAATGGAGAGTTTCAATTCAAATACAGGTTTTCACGCTTCAGAATCAGTCAATAAAACCAACATGATGTACAGAACAAAATCAGATTTGCAGGTGAGACAACACAGTGAGCTACTGTTAGAAAACCAGGAATCAGGAGCAATAAGCAACCTCACCTCTTCCGCGAATCAATCACTGTTTAATGACACCTCAATTTCAAACAGAATAGAAGCTGGAGCCATTCCAATTTCAGACAGAAGAGAAGCTGCAGTTCAACTAGCTTCAACAAAAGACGTGCAAATGAATAATTTAAATGCCAATGCTAGAGAAGCCGATATAAGAATGCAGCAACATCTCTGTGCGGAAGGAATTGACCATACTGCCTTACCAGCAAAAATTAATTGCAAAGGCCTTGAGAGGACGGGACAATTGATGCCTCAGAATACTCAATCAGTTGGAGACATTTCAGGTCATTTGATTCAAGGTAGGGGATACAAGAGAGAATATGGTCATGTTGAGCAGACAAGCCACTGTACTGCAAATCCGCCAGACCACTGTACTGCAAATCCATCACACTATCACTCAAATAGCTGCATGTTTAGTACAAATTGTTCAGATAGTCCTAAGAAAAGGAAGATTGAAAATGGAATCCCAACAAATACAAATGGTATGTTACGTTTTGTCGCGGCTGTTAACCATTCAGTTGCATCTGAAGCACAAAGGAATATGGAAATATTGAAGTCATACTTGGACAGCAATAATATCAAGAGGAAAGAAAATAATGGATCCATCAGATTTCCTGTTGACTGTTACACACATCAAGTGGCTTCTGGACAAGATTTGTCGAAGCGACATAAATTATCTGGACCCAATTCATGCATGGAAAGGATTGTAGAGGCCAACAGATCCACCAATGTCCAAACCCTTACCTCCCTAACCACAGTTGAGAATTATAACATGCTCCCACCAACTTGTCCCAAAACAGGACGTCAACCTGAAGGCCAACTACAAGCCAAAACTTCGAACATTGTTGCGTTGATGAAGCAGGCTATGGGACACACTCAATCTAAATCTATTCCATTCAGAGATGGTAAAATGCTACAAACTCATGTGGACATCTTGAAAGATCAGCAACCGCCTGCAAAAAGAAAAGGTATATTGCATATTATGAAATCTTCATCAAAACTGTAGATCTTAAAAGACTATGATTGCAAAATATTCTTGTAACCATATTGAAAAGCATTACTCTTGATATTTTATGAAGGGCGACCACCAAAGCAGAGATTCTCCAATACAATTGAAGAAATTATACATCGGATGGGGTGTCTCAATCTGAAAGAAAGGAGCAATGAAATGAAGGGCAAAGAGCAAAATGCACTTGTGCTATACAAAGGAGATGGCACACTCATTCCACATGGAGGGTTTGACTTTATCAAGAAGCGTAAGCCAAGGCCAAAAGTAGACCTTGACCCTGAGACAGAGAGAGTGTGGAAACTGTTAATGTGGAAGGAAGGAAGTGAAGGTGTTGAAGGAACAGATGAGGAGAAAAAGCTGTGGTGGGAGGAAGAGAGGAGAGTTTTTCGTGGACGAGCTGATTCATTCATTGCAAGAATGCATCTTGTACAAGGTACACATTTATATATCCAATAAAATAATAAACTCTAATTTAACAATTCAACTGGAAATTATGAGGCTGTGTTTAAATCATAGTCACTAACAAATTCATTAAAGTTCTTATAGATGAATCTAGGTGAAACCTTTTCTTTAATAGTAATCAACAGTTCACAGTTGAAAAAAAAAAATTTAAAGAAACTCACCTCCATGTATGAATGCAGGAGATAGACGTTTCTCAAAATGGAAGGGATCAGTTGTTGATTCAGTGATAGGAGTCTTCCTTACTCAAAATGTTTCAGACCATCTATCAAGGTAAATTCTGGGATTTGTCTTAATTTTTCAAGACTATATTGGTAGGAATACTGATCATGATGCATAAACTAAACAATCTCTTCAACTACTTGCCCATCATGCAGCTCTGCCTTCATGTCTCTAGCTGCAAGATTTCCTATTAAGTCAGCAAGAAACAGAACCTGTGAGAGGGATGGGACAAGAATATTGGTTGAAGAACCAGATGCCTGCATGCTAAACCCAAATGACACAATCAAATGGAATGAAAAATTTTTACATCATCCTTTCTACAATCAGAACTCTGTGGTAAGCTATGAATCAACAGAATATCGGAGAGACTGTGAGACCTCGTGGACTGACAGGACAAGCATGGTAGAGGCTCACAGTCACAGCCCTCAAGAAGAAGTTTTGTCATCACAAGATTCTTTTGATTCCTTAGTTATCCAAAGCAATGGAGTCAGATCGTACTCAGGCTCCAACTCAGAAGCAGAAGATCATGCAAATGGGTGCAAACACAGCAAGAATCTCAATACATCTTCAACAAATCTTCCACATGTTGAAAGCACAACCTTGTTTGAAGAGTTCTACAGTCAAGTAAGTGGAAGATCATTGTTTCATATTCAATCCAGGCATGGACAAAAGCAACCACAAGACATAGAAAACAGGCAGCAGCAATGGCCCAGATTGGAAAGATTAGATGCTAGCTTAAAAAGCCCTTTTACATTTTGTCAGCAAATCAAGTACAATAATCCACAGATGCAAGTACCAGCTGTTCCTTCTAGTAACTATCAGTTGTGCGCAACTGTACAATCTGAGATCCTTGAAGTAGAAAGTGTTGAATTGAACAGAGAAGAAAGCATATCTTCTTGGCCTTCAGGTGCCTCCAGATTCAATAATGAAAAAGATGCAAGCTGCACGAGCAAAAGGGTTGTAGTGGGGGCTGAAAGTGTAGCTATATCAACTGCACAACAATATGGGTCATCAAGCTATCAAGAAACTCGAATAGTGGACCCACATGCTTTCCTAAGCAAGCAAATGATAAATGAACAAAGCAATACTGAACCTTACCATGGCAGTCAACCACATAAGATAAAAACGACCATCCAATTGGAAAGAAAATCAATGGCCGAGACTGCAAATCTGGCTGATGCACAGGTTAATGGGCAGAGTAGCTACGAGCAACACATCTCAAACATTCCCAATCTCACAGGAAAAGTTTTTGACGTTGAAGAGAGAATTGCTTTGGTGGATAAGCAAACACGCTCAGAAAATGAAATTGTTGAATCAAATTTGAAGGAGCAAGTACATGTTACTAATAAAGAAAGCTTAAAAACAAATTATTTAAAAGCAGGAAAAGCAAAAGCTGGAGCCGAGAATAAGGATGCAATTGACTGGGATAGTTTAAGGAAGCAGGTGCAGGCAAATGGTAGCAGAAAAGAAAGAAGCCAAGATACAATGGACTCCTTGGACTATGAAGCAATGAGATGCGCTAGTGTCAATGAGATTTCTGGTGCTATTAAAGAAAGAGGGATGAACAACCTTCTAGCAGAACGAATCAAGGTAAATTAATTAAGTTCAATCTAAAACACTAGAAATGACCAGATTCAGCGTCAGATGGCGTCATAAGCAAACAATATTGCTTAACATGTCAAATCATTTACAGATTTTAACAGTTGCAAAATATTGCAGGAGTTTCTGGACCGATTGGTCAGAGAACATGGAAGCGTTGATCTGGAATGGTTAAGAGATGTCCCCCCTGATAAAGCAAAGTAAGCCATCTAAAATATTAGAGTTCCTTTTCAAATGTTGAAGCTACTTCGTTTTTCAAATAAGATTAAATATAGCTTCACATAGCCAAATTGAACAGAAAATAATGATTTGAATCTGCAGAATTCATTGCTAGTTTCTATAATATCTTGATTCTGCAGGGATTATCTGCTAAGTATAAGGGGATTGGGGTTGAAAAGTGTGGAGTGTGTGCGGCTCTTAACACTTCATCATCTTGCTTTCCCGGTAAGTTAAATATGTGTGAACTACAGATGGAGAGCAACTTACAAGAGGATGCAAAATCTTACAATCAAAGTAATTTATTTAAATTTTCGTGAAGGTTGACACGAATGTTGGACGGATAGCAGTTCGATTGGGATGGGTCCCTCTTCAACCGCTGCCAGAGTCACTTCAATTGCACCTCCTAGAACTGTAAGTATTCATTTCCCAACCTTGGCCCTATATATTTCAACTGATAAAAAATGCTAATCACATTCTCTTTAGGTACCCAGTACTTGAGTCAATTCAAAAATACCTCTGGCCAAGACTCTGCAAACTTGATCAACGAACACTGTAACTATTTAACTCTTTCTTGAAGCCATTTTCTTCATCGAGAACAGTATTCCTACACAAAAATGGTGTAGAAAAACTACTTTTTGATTAAGATATAGATTTTTCACATATTTTTCTATATAATGGGATTACAGGTATGAATTACATTACCAGCTGATTACATTTGGAAAGGTATATACAAAAGTTTGACTTTTACTTCAATATTTGCTGCAATTTTATTTTAGTTTGATCATTTTGGAAAAGAATTATTATGCAACATGCTTCAACATTCATTCAGGTTTTTTGCACAAAGAATAAACCAAATTGCAATGCATGTCCAATGAGAGCAGAGTGCAGACATTTTGCTAGCGCCTTTGCAAGGTTTGCCCAACAATCTATTTTTACATTGTCACCAGTATGCTAGCAAGAATATAAATAGACTGATGATCATAAATTATAAAATTCTGATAAGTGAAAAATTGAAGTCTCAATTTGAAACTCAATTTTGTAAATTTGAACAGAAAAGCATTCAGTTCCAAGAAATGTTTTAAAATCACAGATAACGCCTAATGAAATTAGGTTAATCATGGTTCTCTAATCATGGTTCTCTGATTATTGTCATAATGTAATTGTCCAAGAGAAGAGGGAAAACATTATTTTACCTAGAATTGTTCCATTATGCATAGGAATTTTGAGAATGTTAGATAACAGGATAGCAAAAATGACACAAAAAGTTTGTAACTTCCAAGTATGATGCATATTAGAAGCACAACTCTTCTTCACTTAAGAGAAAGGTTTAGGAAATTCTAAAATCGAACATGAGTATTCATTCAAAGTATCAACACTATACAAAGAATATGTCATTACTTGCCATTTTGGGTAAGTATCTTATGCATTTCTATACAAGGTGTAAAAGGGTTCTGATATTAATAAAATTGTTTTCCTTAACTCCCAAAGGTTCCAAAGAAAATATATGGGCATAAAGTTTTTCCAACCTATCAAATATGATAATTATGAGGTCAAAAGTGGGGTAAGGAAAACAATGTCAATCTTTCATTAATGAATGCTCATAGTGGGGCCAAACTACATAACATGCCTTATTTTCCAATATTCACAAAGGATAATACTTCAGAGAATGAAGCTGAATGTGGCCTCTTTTTGTTGCAGTGCAAGGCTTGCACTACCTGGGCCAGAAGAGAAGAGTATAGTGACTTCAACGGTTCCTTTAAGAACAGAAAGAAGCCCTGGCATAGTTATTGATCCCATGCCATTACCTCCAATTGAGGAGAACTCAATTAAAAGAGGAGGATCAGATATTATTAGTTGTGTACCTATCATTGAAGAGCCAGCAACACCAAAACAAGAACACAATGAAGTAACAGAAAGTGATATAGAGGATATAAATGATGAGGATACTGATGAAATACCAACTATAAAACTCAACATGGAAGAGTTGACTGTGAATCTACAGAATTACATGCAAGCAAACATGGAACTTCAAGAATGTGACATGTCCAAGGCTTTAGTTGCTTTGAATCCAGAAGCTGCCTCCATCCCCACACCCAAACTAAAGAATGTCAGTCGGCTACGCACGGAGCACCAAGTGTAAGTGAAAATCCCCACATAACAAATGACGAAGTAATTGCAAATGAACATCAATTGTAATAAAAAATCTTCCCATAACTATGAACAAAGTCATAGCAACGAACCACTGCATAGTGCATACAGCTTGACAGAGTCAAGTTAGATTTATTAGAAAAACTACATCAAAATCAAATGATTAATTTTACATACTAATTATCATCATATACATCACGCTATATTGATATTTTGAAATTGTGTACTTGGGAAAATGCAAGGCAGTTGCCAACAAGATAGAGAAGACTCTATGTCAAGATGTCAAAAAATGGAAAAAAAAAATAAAAAAAAAAATGCTAAGATGAGGAATATTCTCATCAAAATATATTTAAAAAATAAAAAGGTGGAAAATTCTCAATCACTCACTTTAACTCCTGTCTGCTTATATGATGCAGGTATGAACTTCCAGATTCACATCCTCTCCTGAAAGGGGTGAGTTTCCCTTTTATTCGGCACTATGAATTCTCATTCAATTATTCTTCTTTAATGCTGAGTTAATAAAATTGCAGATGGATAAAAGAGAACCTGATGATCCCAGTCCATATCTTCTTGCAATATGGATACCAGGTGAGTAGCACATTCTATGCTTGAAAGACTGACTCAAATACAACTAAACAAATAGTCTCTATGGACTGATCAAATCACAGGCTACCATGTTGTACTTAGAGAATATTGTTATGATATAGCATGCAATTTTTAGGGTATGTTAATATGATGTAAACATATGAACCATTCACTGTAGATAATGTTGAGACACAGTTTTAGTACATGCTCTTATGGTCCTACCTTGCACAAGGATGCCCCTCACCTCTCTTGTAGCATGGCTAAGTAATACCCTGTTACTAGGTGAAACTGCAAATTCAATTCAGCCACCAGAACAACATTGTCAGTCCCAGGAACCAGACAAATTATGCAATGAAAAGACATGCTTTTCATGCAATAGTATCAGAGAAGCTAATTCGCAAACAGTCAGAGGAACACTTCTGGTAAGCAAATCCATCCACTGGGACATGGAATAGTCATGGAAGACAAGTTGAGAACAAAAAAATGACTTATTGTGTCACTTACTGGGTTCACACGGCCTTACATGCAGATACCTTGTAGAACGGCAATGCGAGGAAGCTTTCCACTCAATGGCACCTACTTTCAAGTGAATGAGGTAAATACAATTGAACTATGTGCTGACCCTCTGAATTTAGAAATAGATATTTTATGTGCATTGAAGCTACTTATGGGTGAATGTCATCCCAAAAAGTCCTTTAGGTAAAACACCAAATTAATATTATTTTCAGAAAAGGAATAAACCTGCATTTTTTAGTGTAAAAGCATATAGAAAAGCAGAGTGCATCATATTACTAAACATAAATTTAGAAGACTATCTCCTTTGTGGGGGAAGAATATTCCTAATTGATTCCATTATCTTATTTACACCAGAATTTGAAGTCATTCATTTCATGAATTATTGTCAGGTATTGATTAAATTTGCCATGCAGGTATTTGCAGATCATGAATCTAGCCTCAACCCAATCGATGTTCCAAGAGCATGGATATGGAATTTGCCAAGACGAATAGTGTACTTTGGAACCTCTGTATCAACAATATTTAAAGGTAAGAAAAAAAATAGTTTATTAGCTTTTGTAAATTAATATTCTAATTATGTTAAGAAGGTAAAACCTAACTCATAGGACAATTATTTCTACTAGGACTTTCAACTGGAGGAATTCAGTACTGCTTTTGGAAAGGTATGCAATGCTACATTTAACTTTATATGCTATCTTATTAGAATGGAATAAACAAGAGTTCCATGGGGGCACATATGCCACGGTTGCGAGAAGAAATAATTCCACAATTTTCTACTCTATTAACCCAGCATTTAGATTATCATGTTTAGGATGAGATATAAGTTCACTTATTAATTGAAATAAAAATTTTGTTAAAAAAATTAAAATTCGATCAACTTTTTTAGAAGTATTGAATGTGTTTGAGAGAGATTCTATTCCTAACCAAAATTATTGAAGACACAACCAGCACACCAATATGAGACTATGTAATTGTGCTAATTTAATTACATAATGCCAACCAGTACTTATTTGTAGTACTGCAAATAAATGATCTTTGTTAGAAGTTATATGGACCTTAATGCCTTGTGAAATGAAATGCCACACAGCATGTTACAAGATAGGGGTTGTGCTATTTTTATAACAAAATATGATTTACAAGCATAAATTATATTTTTTAATAATTTACATTCAGGATGTTGGTGCATGCTATTTGCACATGATATTACTCTCAATGGCGCACCTAATACATAAAAAGAGGGGTCAATTGACCCCTCTTTTTTGTTAAATGCTCTTTGTATTTATATATATTTGTATATTTGACCCCTTATAAATTTAATTATGGAACTCTCATTTTGATAAAATTTAAAATTACTTGAGACAAATAAAGCATGTTATGCATTCAAAAGTTTTTGTTTTTAAAATTCTATTGTAACTTTTTCAATAATGAGTTTTATCAAGACAAAATAATATGATTATGCATGTGATTAGTTGATGAATGACTTTTAATTAAATTTTTTCGGTAATATTTTATTATTAGATTTCATATATTGACCCCCGAAAAGAAAATTTCTAGACCCACCACTGACTACTCTAACAGATAAAATAATAATGGAGGCTAATGATAAGTTAGAACTATAGTTGAAGAACAATTTGAAGCTCAAAGATTTTATGCTGAGTAGGACTATAATGAATTCAATGATGTAACTAATATTAGCCAATGGCTGAGAAATATTGGTATCTCAGAAAATTTATCCCCAAAGAAGATGATATTGAAGAAAATATTATCATAGAACTATAGAAGCACATCAGATAAAATGAAATAGAAGAATTTAAAGAATGATAACTGATGGAGTGAAATAAAAGAATTTTTCTGGTATGTTGCATGATTGCAGAAAAAGTATTAGGCTAAAGGGGAAATTCCATGGGACAAAAATATGGCCATGACTGCTTTGAGACAACAAATGCTGAGATGAATATGCAATAACATAAAATGGCAGAATGCAAAAGCAACACATTTGAGAAAGGTGGAAGAAGCACCAATTGAAAAAAGGAAAAATGGTGAATAATGAAAGATGGTTTGAGCTGTTAAGCCACATGCAAGATGTACCTTTATGTTATAAGGGAAAGTATTTGAATTTAGGTTGAAAAGATCAAAGTGGTTAGACATAGAAATGGACCTTTATGTTTGAGCAGAAGCAACTACATTTAAACTGAAAATACCAAAAATGGTAAGAAATTGACTCTTGAAGTTATGTAAGTTTTGATATCCAAACATCTTATGAAAAATATGGTGCTAGGATTAAAATTTAGTTGAATTGAGCAGCATTCATAGCAGACTTTGAAGTAATTGTGAAACAACAAAGTTTTACTAGTTCATATTTAACTACTAAACCAATGGACTAATGCAGAATTTATATTTTTTTTTTTAAAAAAAGAAAAGATTATCCAATGCAATAATAATTCTAATAAATTTTTTTATTTCAAGTAGTTCCTAAATTAATTAATTAATTATATATATATATATATATATATATATATATATATATATATATATAGAAAATTCTACTTTATAATCACATGAAGAGAATTTATCAAAAAATCTCTTAAGAATTTATTTAAGAGCCAGCTCATAAGATGTAAAACCACTAAGAAAACCCAAATGACTAGT
The DNA here is from genome assembly GCF_030052815.1 of Hevea brasiliensis. Taxonomy (NCBI): domain Eukaryota; kingdom Viridiplantae; phylum Streptophyta; class Magnoliopsida; order Malpighiales; family Euphorbiaceae; genus Hevea; species Hevea brasiliensis. The sequence goes on along the minus strand of NC_079506.1, from coordinate 77,212,598 downwards.
CTATAAAATTAATAAATCCATTGCAATGGAGAGTCAACATGTAAATAGCCTCCAAATTGATGCCCTACATATTTTTCATAATCAAAATTTTGCCGAGACATAAAATTTGCCATTGTTTCACAATTACACCCTCTCAGAAAAGAAAACAGATGCATTACACAACTAAAGTAGCAGTCAAAATAGAATGCTTAAGAGATCTACAAAAAAGTTGAGAAATAAATTAGGAACATAATTTTTAATTCCTTTTGTTGGATATGCTATCAATCACGCATCCAATCACTGGGAATGAAAGTTGCTTTAACTTGATCTCAAGGACTGGCTGTATTGGTTGAATGAATGACTTCGATGACAACTAAAATGGTGAAAAAGTTAACATGATGCAAGCTGTTCCAAGCCAAAATGATTGGAAGCTTCACTTTTAAATAAAATAAAGATTGGAGCGAGTGCATTCAAAGCCCTTGCTCATTTGGTGTTGTTAGACAACCATTGGACCTAACATTCCAAAAACATCGGTGGTGCCTATTTAGTCAGTTGTTCTATATGGTTAGATTCACTAGTGATATAATTTGCAGTTTTCATCCATGCTTCACATATCACTTAGGTCAAATTTTATTTGCAGGATTTGTTTGTGTGCGAGGGTTTGACCAAAGAACAAGAGCGCCCAAACCTCTTATTGCCAGATTGCACTTCCCAGCAAGTAAGCTAGCGAAGACAAATAATAGACAGCAATGATAAGCAGGCCATGATCATCTCTGTTATTGCCAGATTGCACTTTCCAGCAAAAAGGCCGGTGAAGGCCAAGAATGAAAAACAATGACAAGCAGGCCATGATGCAGAGACGATCAATAGCAAAAGTTCTAACCGGCAAAGATAGGTAAATTAGTGAAGAAGAGATATCATTGACTAACATATTGTTGTACATTCAATTATTCTTTGTCTAACAAGAAATGCACTTACCCAATCATAGCCCAGCATAAAGAAATTTTCAATAATGTGAGATACCATGGCAAGTGGGATGTAGTTGATAAATGCATTTATAATCATTATTTAAATTCATGCTCAAAGGAGCAATTTTTCCTGAACCAATCAATGTCTGCGACAATCCCCCTCCACACACACCTTCCCCCCCTTCAAAAAAATCCTTTCAAATAAACAGAATGGGAGAGATAACTCTCTGTAATTCTTGTTACATATATGCTTGTTATGTGTATGGTTGCGATAATGAGTAAGTATTGATCTGCCTATATCATTACTAAAAGAGAGATCTCAGAAGCAGAAAGCACTGGCCAACTTCCATGCATTATTAACTCAGAAAAAGATTGTAGAGGACAACTCTGAACTCAAGCCCAGTATTGGAGTGAATTCATTCAGCATATGAATAATGGACTTCAGACAAGCAGTCATGCAGAGCACACGATCACCTAAGATTGTTTGGTTTAGCAGAGCTGGCGTAAAGTCTTGCACCCATAAAAATTACTATAACTACCATAAACTAGATGAGGTTTGCTATATAAATCCTTTTTTGCCATTCAACTTTGTTAGACGTTGGGTCCACTTTAATATCTAAAACTTATAAATTCTATGATACTACTTGCCTCAACATTATCTTTAGCCTCTTCCTTTTCCTTCTTACTCATTCTCCAAGTAACTTAATTCTCTGCTTTGTATACGATCAAATCATTTTAAAGGACCGTCTCATCTCATCTCAAATATGTGCTATATGTATTCTCTGGAGGACGTGATTATGCACAACCTTATTTACTATCGTATTATCAAACATCCATTTTAACATCTATATTTCCATCACACTCATCTTATAGGTATCATGTACCCCATAAAAAATTACTAAATGAAGAAAAAAAAGCAATAAATTTCCAAAAATGAGTAGATTTATGTACTAATGTGCAGATGCAGAATTTCATGTTATTGGTTACAATACACGTTTGAACACACTTTTTTTCCCTTTTCTATCTTTTAAGTTTTACTCCATGTATACATAAGGAGCCTTGGTTACGATCTTTTGTCTAACGGAAATGTACTTAACCCAATTATCAAAGATAACCCGTTATGGTATCACAAACTTTGATTTTTCATTTTTTTTTCCTTTGGACTTTTGAATTGCTTTTCATGCTCAAATTCTCGAGACTTGACTAAAATGATACAATTCACATGCATCTAATAAATTTATATATTTATCCAAGATAAAAACTCTTTTAGGAATACTAATGAGGCGGATCAAGGTAGAGATCACTCTCTCCTTTCTCACGCCGCAGGTTAGAGGTGAACTTCCCCACCAGAGAGAGCAGAGTAGGCGGGATTTTCTTTATATATTCAATTTATCATAATAGACAATAAATTTTATAATTAAAAAATAAATTATAAGTTTGAAACATTTACTTAATAATGAACATATTTTTTTATTAAAAGTATAATATTTAAGTACTTAAATGCATTAAAATAAATTAATTTTTTTAAAAAAATATTAATATATCATCGAGCAGAGCTAGTTTCATGGATTTTAAGCGAGATACTCCATCCTTACCCACACAATATCAACGTTGGAAAAAGTAAGTAGAGTGAGGTAAGGCAGGTCGAGGGTTGGAAAGAATTGTCGTCCTTCTTTTTCTTCTTCTTCTTATTTTAGGACTTAGAATGGTCTACAGTTGAAAGCCATGAGTTCCAGTTACAATTAAATATAAGCATAGCTTTAAATAACAACCATTACAATTATATAACTAACAAAAATATAACATCAATAATGCCCATTGCCAGTTTAATATGATATCGTTTTGCTGTCTTTTCTAGCATCTATTCCCTTAAATTCATATTTCTCAAGCCATTACTTATCATGTCTTTTCTAGCCTTCTTCAACCTAAGTCCCACCAAACTCTTCCTATGTAAAAATTTAGTTCCATATCACTTTGTACAAATATTTAGGCCCGTCATGCTTACCTTTAAAGAGATGAATCATTTTTCACTTTGTTGTTATTTTTCTAAATTTGTTGCATAAAAGTTTATTTTTTGATATAGTTGTCTCTTTCATTGTTGAGGAGGTTAGATCATTAATCTCCATATGTTGTGTGAGCTATTGAAATTGATTGATTTTTTTTTTTATTGATTTGATAATAATGAATATAAATCATGAATTCAATGTTATTATTTGATGTATTTATACTTCTTCATTAATTGTATATCTTAATTATATTATCTCGATTTTAATACATATCCTAATCCAAGTCTTTGAATTATTTAATTCATTTTCAGTTTTTCAAAATATTTTGTGTAGCAACAAGCCATTAACTAAACCAACTCAATGGGTTAAAGATATATTTTACTTTGCCTAGTTTGTTAAATTACTTTCAACAAAGACCATATATCTTTATATGTCTAGAATTTAGCTAATAGGACACCATAACATAAATATGAAAAATTAGTGAATGCAATTATAAAATTCTGAAAGAGTGGTAAGCCTTTCTGCCAAAAAAAAAAAAAAAACCTGAAAGAGTGGTCAAATTTTGACAATAAATTGTAACAAATAATATATAATGAACAAAAACATTTAGTAATAATCATAGAAATTATTTCAACATGCTCAATGCACTAAAAAATAATGCTACATTATAATATATATGCGAAATTCACTTATTACATTTTCAAGTGCATCTCATGTGAACGTGATAATATAATGTACTATTTTCAAGCACACCCAAGACATTTAAATTTAATAATTTCCATGTAATGGCTTTAATCACTATCACAAAATGGTAATGGTTACAGTAGCGACATACATTTCTTGGATGTGCTTCATTTTACTCACGCATCTTATTATAGGTACTTGTTATTGTATAAAAAAACTAATGATTTAATTTTTAATGGGTAGGAGAAAACAATATAACTTTGTTTTACCACAACTAAAGTAACAGATTTGATTAAAAAAATCATTTCTAGTGTCATTAGGTTGAATAAGAATAACTTGGTCCACTATAGATGCAAGGTTTATGAGTTAAAAGGCATAAGAACGTACCTAGAGACATGAAATTAGAAAGGAAATAAAAAATAAAAAAAGAACTTTTTATTGTAGAATGTAAAATTTGTAAGCCCTTTAATGTCCTTTAACTTATAAATACAACAACTTGATAATAAAACACTTATCTCATGCTTGGACATTCCTCTCAAAACTTCATTTGAAACTCAAGAGAGGTATATATATATATAACACTAAGGAAAAGTTATCAAATAAACAAAATGTTATTGGCCCATAGGAATGATAACGGGATAGGTCAAGGATAGGGATCGCTCCCTTGTCCCGCCCCATAAGAGATCGGGATCGAGGCAGGGACTTTCCTATCGAGGGTCAAGGCGAGAAGGGTTTCCTTATGGGAAATTTTCTTTTTACTTTTTTATCATTATATAATATAAATTTAATTATTAAAAAAATTAAATTAGAAATATAAGTTTTAAAGTTCCACAAATTATGTTGGCCATATGTCTTGATTGCCACAGGACACCTACCAAATGAAGCTAAGTGTGGCATAACTAGCCAATCGACCCTTTTAATCTTAACATAATCTTAATAATATACATATATTTTTTTGTTAAAATTATAGTATTTAAATACATAAAATAAATTATTTTTAATAAAAAAAATAATATCTTATTATCAAGATGGATTACGGGGATTGGGGTTTGAGGGATTTTCTCCCCTTCCTAGCCCTAGATAATATCATGATTAGGGCAGGGTTGAGGAAAATTGATTGGTTGCAGGATGGATCGAATTAGATTCGGAAACAATTACTATCTTTCTTGGCCTGAGCTTGGGATCAAATCATTGAAAAATCATTTATTGTTCTTCTTCCTTTATAATCCATATTGAAAGTAATTTAAGAGCGTTAAAGAGAACCCTAATATTTTTTAAAGTAAAATAAAAAAAACTCAAAAAAATTGGATAAATTTCAATAATTATCCTTAAACTTATATAGTTGTAACACTACAGTTCTTTAACTTTAAAATATAACATAAAACCCCCTAAACTTTTAAATTTTGCACAGTAAAATCTCTCTGACTTTCAATTACTGATTTTTCAGTTAGAAACTGATGTGAATAGCTCACCATGGCACCTAGTCAACATTTCTCTCTCCTCTCTTATGCAAAGTGTAAAATTATTCTCTTTATGCATGAAAATAATTCTGTCTAGAGAGAGAAAAAGGATTCAATTTACGCATGAATTGAGAGAGAAAAAAGAAATACTGACTAAGTTCCAGGCTGGAACTGTTCAGGTCAGCGTCTAACTGAAAAACTGGTAATTGGAGGTTAAAGGAATTTTACTGTGTAAAATTTGAAAGTTAATGGGGTTTTATGTTACATTTTTAAGTTGAGCGACTGTAATCTTATAACTAGTTAAATTCAGAGACAGTTATTAAAATTTATCAAAAAAAAAAATTAAATAATAATCTTTCATTTACTGCTGTGCACGTAAATACATTAATGATAATTGAGTGAGTACTCATCATAATCTTTATGTTACACCAGGTTAGATTTGTCATTTATTTTTTTTTTCTTATCTTATTTCTTAAGATAGTAACGACTAATAAATAAATTGAAAATAACAATTAATACGGATAAAACTAGAAATTGGAATTTGAAGGGCGAAGTCTAAATAAAAGTAAACTTATCAATATGTATATATTGATGTTTAAAAAAAAAGTGTTTTAGCAGCTAGGAGAAGAAAAACTAAGAAATAGTTAAGGTTTCTTTAATTTATTGGTTTTAATGATGGGCTAAAGATTAATTTAGCTTTCTTTTATGTTGGGCTTAATATTGGGCTAATATTAATATAGCTTTCTTTAATATTGAGTTTAATAATGGGCTAAAGATTTTAACTTTATTGAACTTATTATTGTTTGAGGACTAACTAAACATTTTGAAAGAACCCATTTATGGACGGGCTAAAAAAATATTTTTGAAGGAGTCATTTAAATATAAAATAAATAAATGCAGAGTAATTTTTCAAAAGGAGTGGCCCCTCCAACCGCAAACATGGTATCGCCCTTGACAATTAAGCTAAATAACAATAAATTAATAATGGAAAATTAAATTATTCCTCTGGATTGAAACTACAATAACATAATTAATTAACTTAGATTTTCCCTTTTTTTTATTATTAAATGGTGTTGCCTAAAGTGAAAGGGTCCCTTAATTTGTTATTTGTAACACAAACTCTTGTTCTAATTATAGAAAACTAGAAAAAGAGAGAGATAAATCGTGGCCATCCTTTTTACTCCAATCAAACCTTAACATATTCCATTTCATTTAGCCACAAAATTTCTCTATCAAACAAATACTCATATTTGTATTGAAGTGCTAAACGTTAAATGAATTCTAAATATTCCATCATATAATCAAGCCAAAATCCAATCAATAAACAAATATTTCACAAGCATTTATTTTGACTACCATGAAAAAAAAAAAAGATTCCACAACCCAAAGGAATAAAAACAACACCACTTTTATACTCAAAAGAATGTCAAATTTGATTTAAACCTATTCTCCTTTCTTGACAAGCAAACAACCACAAACTCAAAATTTAATCAAATAAAAACAAGCAATCTAGCTTAAAACACAGCTAGCGCAAAAGTTAAGGTTCAGAATTAGCAAATTTATCAAACACTTAAAGAGTCTAAAAATTGAAGCATACCTGGATCAGTCACAATTAATGTAAGAACAAAGAGATAGATAATTCTCTAAAACAATTGAACATGTAGGATTTGCTATTTGAATATTGTAGATTAAGAGAATTTGAGGGATGTATAGATAGATTTTTATATAGCTATAGACTAAAAAGGCGAAGTTTTCTAGTTTTATCCTTTTGTTTCTTTTTTTTCCTTTCACACTTATCTCTCCCTCCATATTCCATTTTGAAACTTTGCTGTGGAAATGGAGGGGTTCACAGGATTTTGGTGCAACTAGTTTTAACTATAAACTTTTGTTTAATAAATGCCACTAAATTGACCATTACATCTAGAAAAAATTATTATTTAGTCCCTCCATTTTAACAAAACTAACTACTTAATCTTCCTATATTGAAAAATAGATTAGTTAATCTCTCTATTTTTGTTTCCTTTACTCTTTATTCCATCCAGTCTTTTTAGACATTATTTTGAATTTCATTTCGTTCCTATAATTTGAAAAACATAACCATATAGTTCGTATATTTTCTAAACGCTAAACTATTTAGTCCTGTTATGTTTATTTTTCTCTCCTTTGAATACATTAACTAACAAAAATTTTGATTTAAACTAGATTAAGGCACTAAAGGGTAAAAAAATAAAAATATAGGTACTAATTAATGTATTTTTCAAAATAGGAGAACTAAATAATTAGTTTTATTAAATAGAAAAACTAGATAATAATTTTCTCTTATGTTTAAGCAGCAACAACAACAACAACAACAACAACAACAACAATAATAATAATAATAATAATAATATTATTATTATTATTATTATTATTATTATTATTATTATTTTTATTAAGCCAATGATAAAAAAAAAATACATTTTAAAATTTTATTTTAATTTACCATATTCTTTTAAATTTCATCTATCACAATTTTACTCTATGAATCATGATTAACACTAGGACTTCATCTATCACAATTTTACTCTATAAATCATAACTAACACTAGGACTTTGATCAATATAAAGTCTCATAGTCTGTTGCAAGCCTATCCATACTTAAACTCAAAACAATACCCATTAGGAAGGTCCAATTTCAAGGAAATAATCAAATAAAATTGAGCAATAAATTAGACATCGTAATAGAAAGTCACTTGACCTAGAAAAAAAAAATCAGTTACTTAGCTCACCCTCAACTTATCACACATGACAACATAATTTAAAGATATTCCACATGCATCGTAATACAGAGGAAGCTTTGCTCAACAGCACAATCTATAAACTCTGATATAAATATCATAACTAGGGAGCTCAACTCACCTTGATTCATTCACAATAAAAAAAAAATAATATGGGATTATAACTCAATCCTCATACAATCATTCATTAAAATATTTTACATATCCAAAGCAAATTTACCAATAGTCACTGTGGAGTTCTAGAAGTGATAACAATATAATATAATTTTAATCCGATATAAAAAAAAATACCTTGCTATAAAGAATGCATGTTAGACTCTAATATAATAAATCTTCTTATCACCTAGAAAAAAAAAATAGTTGAACAAAAATGAATGTTCAACACATGGAGTAAAGACATTGATTATTAGCATAATTTCTATAAATATCTAGAACTAATGTAGTCCAATGAAGGAATGCACAAATAGCACTGAACAAACTTAACACCCAATATTCATATAAGAATATAATTTGGAGCTATACATGATCCTGTCATACGAATCACATACATATGTTTGGGAGCTGATCCACCTATCTCAGTAACTATGTCCGTAATCCTGACTAGAAAATAAGTTTAATGGACAATCGCTCAAATCCAAATCCTAATTAAATAGCAACCTCAGTCAATGACCTAACAACCCGTATCTATAATGCATGTATAACTCTAGAAAAACCAAACACAAACATAAGCATTAAGAACATACATAGTATAAAAGATCTTTTAAAAGCACATATTCCGAGGGGGGGGGCGCAATTGGGGTAGAGACATAAGGGTCTTTATAACACAATCAACAATTTACTTCATTTTCAATTAGGCCTTGCTCTAGCTTATTTTGGGTTATTACTTCCTTAATGGCTTAACATATGTACTCAGTACCTGTTTATGCATTCATAATAGAAGACTTTACTACTCAAGCTGTGTTATATACTCATCATCAATATATCACAAGATTCATAATGCAGGAGCTTTTGTTCATGGAGCTATATTTGTTATTAGAGATTATAATCCAAAACAGAATAAACATAATGTATTGGTAAGAATGTTGACTATAAAGAAGCTATCATGTCCCATTTAAGTATATTATAGCATGACAAACATATACAATAACATTAAAATTGCAAGCATAATTATGGTATGCTCAGATCACCTAAAGACATATACACAAATAACATCGAAAGCAAACCAAAATAGAATTAAAAGATAAAATGCGTGAGAGGGCTAATGAGTATAACATCTTAAGTGAGTATATGGATCATGAATATGTATGTGTATATATATATATATATATATATATATATATATATATATATATATATATGTATATGTATATGTATATATATATTTGTCCCATCATCAACGTCTACTTGATTTTGATCCAATTACCCGGCGTAGATTTTTTTCATAACATTCAAACATTTTTTTCTTGCAATGCATGTGTTTCATTATTTCTTTAAACCTATTTTCATATATTTCTTTCACAACTCGACCAAGGTGTCGTAACCGGCACTAGGGAATGGATCAGCTTAAGGTTGCTGAAACTCGTAGCAAACCTAAGACTATAGATTTGACCCATCTAAGGGCCCACTATACTGATTTGGAACTTTTTCTAAAGTTAAAGTGAGGTTCTTTCCTCCATTAAGACTTAAACTCAACAGAAAGAGCTTGACACTTTAAGTGCATTGTGCTAAAATTTCTTTTTCTATTCTTGATTTACTATATTATTTCCTCTAGACTTTGTTTTACTTGAGCAAAGTTAAACTCTTTCTACACCATTTGTAAGACTATTAAGAGTCATTTAACTTTCTTTCGTCAAACAAGGGATTACTTAGAATTGTTTCCCTAGAAAGAGCATACTCATTTCCTTTTATTTTATTATTTCTCTTACTGCTATTCAAAGCATTGGATATATTAACTTTGGAAGTGTTCCCTCAAGGAACCTCTTTCACATAACCATATCATATCACTTAACTTTAACTGCATCCTACACTCAACCTTACTTTTCTTTCATCATTAAGTCTACCCTTTGTTACCCCAGTAGACTTTCATTACATATATTTTATGTTTAGTGTAATTAGTATGACACTAATTCCTCTCATGAGTCATATCATTTACGCAACATAATTCAATTATTTAAGGAGATAACTTGACAAGTTAATCTTGCTTTTTTGCCTTTATCATTTCTCTACCAACTATTGCATGTGATTAAGGAAGTCAATATTACCTTCTTACACTTACTTATTGAACATGCCTACAAGATCATGTTTTATGTTTCATGTATTTATTATGATCTTCCATTCAGTTCTAGGGAAAACAGTTCACTTACTCATTTATCCATATAATTCTATTAGCAAAGACATTCACATTCTAACATATATTAGATATATATGCCCACACAAACCTTACATACATACATACATACATCCACTAGACTATCTGATACTTTGACATTACAAAACTACAATACATAACATATTTGCAGTTATGAGACTTAGACATACATAAACATAGGCTTATATAGATTTATACAATTATAACAACATAATATAGAATTGGGAACATCTATGAACCTACAATTATTACATGAGTTATCTTTTTAACACACCGAAGTCCTCCTTGGTTCTTAAGCATCTGCTACCTGCAAACCCTGTGTTGATTTGGGGAGGTGAGCTAGGAGGCTCAGTAAGCATAAATTACTTAAGACATTTATGTTATTCCTTTTTATCACATACACAGGAGTGTGTCATTCACATGAATGCAGCAATTATCAAACATTTGCAAGCATGACAGTCATATCACTAGTGACTCTCCCATAATCTAATGTGTCCGACTCACATAGAAGCTACTTAGGATTTCTTCTTTCTATATCCAATGTGCCTAGATCATAAAAAAGCTCCCTAGGACTTCCCCTTTAAACATGACTTGTGTTATATACTAGCGGCATCATAGGGTTTTTACCTGATCTTTCGAATCCAAAACATAGATATCATTTCATACCATAATCTCATACACCTTTTGGGAGTAAGTGGGTCATCCATGATCTACCTCACATCATAAACAATTCTTAATGCAACAGAACACATGAATTCTATATAAAAGACTCTCTAAAAACATTATAAGAACCTTGAATCCCAAGTCAAAACAGTACATAAAAACAAGATTCGGAGCCTTGAAAATAAAAGAGAAAAGTTGTTGGTATAAGTAACTTCAGCCGCCAAAGTTCATAACCAAGGGCGAATTTACATGTGTAATAGTGGGGTCAATTCACCCCAATAAATTCAAGAAAAATTATATATATATATATAGAGAGAGAGAGAGAGAGAGAGAAATTTCATCCAAAAGTTATAAATTACTCTACTTAGAAATTAATAATAAAAAATATTCATTTATTTTTTTAAAAAAATTATATAAAATTAAAGTATCATCAAATAAAATAAAGAAAAAAATTAATACACACACACACACACACACACACACATATATATATATTTGTGTGATTTTTTAATAAGTCAATTATTTTTTTTTTTTAAAGATTCTTAATTTCACTTCAATGCTATTATAGTCTCTTTCTCCTTCTCATGTTCACAAGACTTACAACTTTTTTCCCCTCTTTCATCTCTATTTTTTTTTCCATTTTATATATATTTATTTTGTCTTTTTCTTTTCTTTTCTATTTTTGTGAGAAATGCAATATAATTGGTTTGAATATAGATAATATACTTTAAATAAAAGAACACAACAAAAAATCTTATATATATATAATTTACTTGTTTATAAAATTGGCATTGATATTACTTATGGAACTCCAAGCATTGAAAGAGCATTTTTTGCAATGAAATTATGAAAAATTGATTGTTGAATCGAATTAGGATTAATTAAATTATTTATTGATTATTAAGAAAGTTATTTTTTATAGAATTAATAATGAAGAGATCATGCAATGCTTACAGAAAATAAAAACTCATCAATAATAATCATAAATTTAAACTTACAGTAAAAATTTGTTATTTTATGAAATTATTTTCTTTTAATTTTTACTCTTGTATTTATGTGTAGAAAATTTTCATGAATTATTTTTTTTTCTCTCAATAGATAGTTTATTATTCTATACAATATTTTTTTTCCATTTGAAATGAGTTTAAAAGAAAATTGACCCCACTGACTCAAGCCCTTGGCTCTACCCCTGTTCATAACATAAATTGTCTTTGAGAAATAGTAGCTACTTCAGTTGCCGAAGTGAGGTACTTCGGCTATCGAAATCTAAAGCATAAAATGTCCTCGAGAGACAGTAATAACTTCGATTGTCGAAATGAAGACTTTTGACAGCCAAACATAGGAATTTCCAGAATTGCCAAGCTTAAATCTGTAGCAACTGAAACATACCAAAACAACCCAAAATCAACCTTTTTTGCTCCATAACACATTCTAACCATTCACAGATACCATATAACAACTAATTAACTTTAAGAAACTTAAAAACACAACGTGCATTAAAAAAATCATTAAAAAATTTAAAATCTCTCAATTCATTAAAACCCAAAACAAATGAAAATCACTCCAAAATTCTCAAAACTCCAAATTAACATTAAAGGAATTTTAGCTAAATATTACATGTTTAAATCTTTCTTTTTTATACATAAACTTGAACCGTAGCTTGAGATTACCATTTAAAACTTCAAAGAAACGCATGATTACTCTTGCATGCAATCTTCTAATTAAAATTATCTAGGATCGAGTGCCAACCTAAAACCTTGACTTTGAACTTTATCTTTCCATCAACTCATACCCTTCTTTGACTTACTCGCATGAAAAAGGACATCCAAGGATCACAATTCAATTCTAGCAATAAAAAGAGGAAAAGGAACAAAGAATTAGGGTTCAAATTTGTTACTATTAGTAACCAATTTATAATTAGTTACTAAATCAGTTGCTAATCAATATTAAAAAAAATCTTAAATATACAATTATCAACTAATTTTAAAATTAATTGCTAAAATCTAAATTAAAGAATTTTTTTAATTGGTTCCAAATTTAGTAACCGATTTGCGATCGATTGTAAAAATCGGTTACCAATAGTAATCGATTTGCAATCGGTTGCTAAAATCAATTGCTATTTGCATTCGATTCATTGTCAATTGCAAATAGTAACCGAATTTTACAATCAATGCAAATCGATTGCTAAATTTTTCCTCCAAAAAATTTCACCTAATTTTCCAATTTTTTTTTAATATATAATTGATTTGCGAATTGGTTGCTAATAGAAAACTGATTTTTCCAATCGATTAAAATAAGTTGCCATTAGCAATCCATTTTGCAACTGATTTTTCCCCCAAAAAATTCTCGTACAACTTTTTGTTTTTTTTTTTATTTTGATTTGCAATCGATTTGCAAAGTGGTTGCTAACAGCAACCGATTTTTAAAACCGATTGCCCTCTCTGTTAGTAGTATGCCCTAGAGCATATCATTTAGTATGTATCTTGTACATATTTTATTAATAAAAGGCATTTTCAGTTTTCCGTTTACATAATATATTTATGTGTAATAGAAAAGGTCCATTGATATTTTGTTAGAAATTCTATTCTTAAGTTGTTAAGAATATGAGTGACAGTATTTCTAGCACAAAGTATCATAAATTGGTTTACAATTGAGGATACTTCATACAGGACATGACTTATCCAGAAAGATTGTATTCATGTTTGTTCTCAATGTATTTATATGAGATATAAATAAGATGGAATGGTGAGTCTCATGCCATATAACAAACATGACAGGCACTTATGCATGATAAGTAGTTCGAACCAGTGACATTTATGACAAGCACATGGAGTTTACTCTTGTCAATATATTGTCATAAATCATATCAGTGCATATAATCTTTAGACCTGAGATAGCACAGTTATCTTGTATATAGGTGATTTGAGTTTAATACTGCTTTCATACTTATACTGTGTATGGGTATATGGGCATGTGTTGGCTCCTACTAGTTATATATGGAGGTAGGTGTTGATCAAGATGGAATCTGTTACCCTAAGTAAATAGGGATAAAATCCTATGTTCATTTAATTGTTCTTGATGTTTCAAGTTCCTGGCCAGGACAGATAGATTTAATCAGAAAAGAGTTTCTGATGAAAAAATCTTTTTAATCAAGAAATGGAATTAAAAGAGAACATAATATTCATAGCAAATGGGGTTTGACATAAACCATGACTCCAGCTCGAATTAGGATGTTGTAACAGAGAGATTCTAGTGCATGGTAACATATGATTAAAGGTTCATTTAAGGTATTCCTTATTACTAATTGGGTGGCCATGACATGCTATGCTAGGTGTTAACCATAGTCTACGAGGTGCATAAAATGATTTAGAGAAATCATTTATGGTAAGAAAGAATTCTGATGATATTAAGAGTTAATATCATATCTCATTGCCAATTAGTGATGAGCCTAGTGAGTCACACACATACACAAGTAATCACCAAGTTAAATGTGATTTAATTAATTAATTAAAGAGTTTAATTGATTAATTAAATAGGTTTGGTTTGCAATTAGATTGCAAAGTCCCTAGCATGGCTTGAAACCAAATCTAGGTTATTGGATGTATAGTATAAGTTAATTTTATATTTAAAGTGTTTAAATATGAATTTAATTATGAGAAATTAATTAATAGAGATTAATTAATTAATTTATATTTGATATAAATTGATTAGAAGAAGAGAAATAATTATTTTGGGTTGAGAACTCAAAATTAAGACACATGGGTATTTTGGTCATTTCACAGGGTGACATGTGGTACCATGAGATGGTGACATGTGGCACCATAAAATGGTGACACATGGCACTACACATAAGCTTGCCAATTGTCTTTTAATCATGTAACATGATCAAAGTCAAAATTAAATCTAAGTTTGACACTTGGCACAATGTGATTGGGTCAATTAAACTAAGAGACAATCAGAAGATGACATGTGGCAAGGGTTTTAAGTGGTGACCTAGCTATATAATGTATTGTTATGAAAGAGTAAAATTACAAGCTGCTGTTCTTCATAGGTGTCGCCACCCTTGGAGTGCTCTTCCTCTCTTCTTCTTCATCTCTCATCAATTCAAAGAGAATCACCAACATTCTCTTGAATTAAAATTGCTAGAAATCGTTTCTAGTATCCTGAATACATCTGTAATCTCTCTAAAGGCAAAACCTGAATTTGTAATTGATTGGAAAGACTTAAGAAGCTATTCAAGGGGCTTCCAGTGGTGATCTTGCTGTGGACAAGCTAAAGGAACAACATCTGGTGTCCTAGGCGCATCCCAAAAGTGCCAAACACAACTACAGTGCATCAAAAGGTTAGTGCACTTGTTCTTGATCTAGTTTAGGGTTCTAATGAATTAATCCGTTAATTCTAAAATCTTAAATGGCAAATGTAGATCCAAAAACATATTAAAAGAGTTTTAATATGCTATTTAACATTAAAATCAAATAGATAAATAATGAATCTTGCATGATGCATGACACCCTAGAAGAAAAATTTTGAATTCAATTATCTAAACTTATGTTTTTCATGCTTCCGCTCCTTCACTCTCCCCTCAAAAAAAATTTCCATCCATTTTTTTTATATGATTTACAACCGAATACAAACAACAATCGATTGAAACCGGTTGCTGTTAGCAAAATCAGTTAGCAACTGATTTTGCAATCGATTGCAAATCTATTACAAAATTTTTTCCCAAAAAATTTCCGCCCAATTTTTAAAAGAAATTAGCAATGGACAATCGATTACTAAAATCAAATGTTAATTTGTTTATATAAATCACTACTCATTTTATTTTTCAACTATTCATTTCTTTCCCACTACTCATTTTTTTTTTATCTCTTTCTTTTCTTTTCTCTCATTTTCTTCTTCAACTTTTTCATTCTCATATATTTTATTAATTATTTTTTTTCCTTTCTAACATATTTTCTTTATTATCTTTTTTTTCTCATTTATTTTCTTCATATTTTTTTCTCATATATTTTCTCCTTCATAATCTTTTTATTTCTCATCTATTTTCTTTTTCATCATCTTTTTTTTTCTCATCTATTTTCTTCATTATCTTTTTCTTTCTCATCTATTTTCTTCATCTTATTTTTTTATTATCTCTTTTCTTCTACACCATATTTTTTCTCTCATATTTTTTATTTAATTTATTTTTCTTTGGCATAAAATAAAAATTTTTATACAAATATATTTTTTATTAGTAAATTATTTGTAGTATTAATTTGTAGTAATTTTTTTGCTAATATATATATATATGTCTGTGTGTGTGTGTGTGTGTGCGGTAATTTTTTTTAGTATTTCATCTTATAAATATCCTTTTATATTTAATTTTTTGTTAATATTTTTTATAATAGTTATTATTAGTAATTTTTTATAATATTTTTATATTAATTTTTAGTATAATTTTTCATTAATAATTTATTATTTAAGTAATTTTTTGAAAATTTTATTTATTAAATTTTATATTTATTATTTGAAAATTTAATTTTTTTTTAATTTTTTTAAATTAGCAACTGACATTGCTAAATTAGTTACAAATAACGACCAATTTACAAAATAGTTGTAAAATTACAAAATTAAAGATACTAATTTTTTTAAAATTGATAATGTTCGGTTGCTATTAGCAATCGATTTCGGTTGCTAAATCGATTGCTGATAGTTTTTTACCAAAATTTTTAATTTTTTTAGTTAATTAGTTTAGCAACTGATTTGACTGTTGGTTACTCTTTGCAATTAATTTGGTTGTTAGTTGCTATTCGTAATCAATATGATTGCAAATGACTGAATTGGTTGCTAAATCAGTTACTAAATTAATTAGCAACTAATTTTAATATATTAGCAATAGATTCAGTTTGTTGCTAATCTAATTTTTTGTGCAGTGTTTTTTCCTTTTTAACAATTTATATCTCCTTAAAGTAATGATTAGGTGTTGGAAGGATCATTGCTCAAATTCATCCTTATCATATTAGAGATTTTAATGATATAGTTATCCTCATCATTAAACCATGCACAACCACACTAGTGCAAAAGTTGGTGTTTATAATAGGACAACATGCAATCTACAATTATATGCATGCAAGATCATCCACAACAAGGGCAACTCAACTTAATCCTAGCATCCATAAAGATCAACAATAATATCATAATTAGAGGAGCCTGGCTCAACTATATACATATACACATTAACATGCTCATCATATCTTGGAAAGCATAGCTCAACCCTTATCTCTATACATGTCCACATGTAAATCATCATAAGTTGGGGAGTCTAGCTCAACTTTGTTGCAATCATCCATAAACATATGTAGATATAATGCATCAACTAAATTAGTATTGTGTTATTGTGGAGTTTGACGAATTAATAACATTAATATTAAGAATTACAAACCAAATATATTAAATAACTTTACGTAAAGGACACAGGTGTGACTCAACAAGGAAATGCTTTATTATCACCTAGGAAAAAAAAGTTGAAATGGAGTTAGTGTTTAACCCTTAGAGTTTCATGTTGAACATGTAAATAGCTTTTATAACTACATATCATTTAGTGTAGTTCAATAAATATTGGTCTAGCTTCGAGGTAAAAGACGACAAGTTTGAATCACCTATATACATATGCAAAACAATTATGAATGTAAGACTAATAAACAAACGTAACAGAATCAATTAAATGTCCTAAGGTTATACCGAAAATTCGGCAGAGTTTCTTTCATAACTTAAGCCTAACCTCCTTAAAAAAAATATAGTATATAATCTAAACAACAACTCAAGAGGCCTTAAGTCGACATTAGTCATCACAATGCACATTCAGGGTCTACCATATCATTTTAATGGTCTCCAATTCATTAACTCCATCTTAGATGTCAAAACACCCCTATTGTCCAAAAATATTTACTAATCCATAGATGAAAAACTTCAATAGCTCGTTATCAAAAAGCGAGAGTGCACAAGGTTTGTGTTGAATCGAAGCCCAAGATGAAGGGTTTCTGTTGAGCCTAAGAATGGCATCAATGGTGGCTAGAATCACTAAAAAATGGTAAAATGAATTCGGCTGCCTGCAAATGGTTTTCTTGGTTTCCTCATCATTATCATGTTGTAGACAATGATTGTAACAACTCAAATTTTCAAAAATAAAAATATTACAATTTTATTATTATTCTATATGTATTACTAAGATTTTTTCTATTTATTTAATTATTAAGATTTTATTATTATTATTGAATTATATTAAGATTTAGTTATTAAATTATTATATTATTATAATCATATTTTTAAAAAAATGAAATTTTTTGTTAAAAACATGTCTCCACTCGTTCTCTTCTCTCCCCCTCTTATTCTTTTTCTCTAGCCTATGCTTCCTGTCCCTAACAAAAATGAATGTCCAGCAACCAAAGTAAGCTTCAATAATGTTTGGTGGTGGCATAATAGTGACGAGTAATAAATAAGGAGAAGGAGCAATGTGCTGCGAGGTAGTAGCTTTGGATGTCCATTCTAGTTGTTTTAGGCATCATCTGGCCACACCACCGACTTTGTTCAATGTGCCTCAGCCTGGGCAAGCTTTTTAACCAACATCACCAGTTTTCATGGAGTTCTCTAGCAAGGGAAAGGAAAGCAAAATTGAATCTTTTCTGTTAGTCCCAACTATTCAATGACCCATTTGGATGAACAAACCTTTGGACCATAATCTTCATCCCACAATCATCAATTTGATACTAACTGCCCCTTGATTAGACATTAGACGATAAAAAAGCGCATAGGATGGTTAAGATTAAATTGGTCAATCTATGATGATCAAATAAGAATCTTGATTAATCGATTTCGAAACATGATAAGCAACTTCTAGGCATCCTAAATATACCTTTGAATCGATGATACCTCGCTAGCACTTGAGACTAAGTTCCTAGCTAGATTGTGGTGCCCAAAAAATCATCCCTAAAGGTGGTGTGTTTACAAGCATTTCTAATATTTTGGAATGCTCTGGATGTGTACCAAGTAGTAGAATTGATGTGGGAAAGCCCAAAATATAACCATGTATTTTGACCTATAATGTAGGGCAGTTCAGTATCAAATTGACTATTTCTAACTTAATGAAAATAAGTAAAATGAATTTTATAATTAAATGACAATGAAATGGACCCCAAGGACTATTTCATAATTTTGGGAGCTTGGATCTAATTAAGCGGACTGTAAATAAGTTAAGAGCCTGAGTTAGAGTTTGGACATCGAACATAGAATTAGGATTTTGGTAGGCTCTTGAATGGGCAAAGTGAATGAGTGTATGGATCCAAGGCCATATGTGAGGTTCTATTGCGTTATATCTGTATTTTCCTTGCAGGGCGTTAGGTCTTGGATACAGAGGATAATGCTAAAATTATGACAAAACCTTAGAAATGTTATTCTTGCTTCTATTGCATTTATTATTTTAGATATCACTTGATAGATATTGGTGTGCCTATATAGTTAGTCAAAGATGGTTGCCTTCTTTTTCCTAGCCAAGACAAAAGCAGTCGAGTCGCAAGTTCTATGAGTTGGATATTAAGTATTTTTATAATTTTAATATTATTTTATATTGATGCATTAATACTTATTTTATGTTGTATTAGGGATAATTTGGAGCTTATATAATTTATATATGGATGGATAGGCTATTTGATGGTAGTCGCATGCTCTTCGGCCACATTACATATATATGTGAATATGCGTTGGTTGTAATTTTATTCTCTAGCCAAGATATATGGATCAAGTTTTGGGGTAGCTTTGCTCCCATGCCTGTTTTTGGATTTAAGAGACCCAAGTTATAGCTTTGCTCTTATGATTATAGTTTGGACTTTAGTGGTCCATACATGTATTTGTTTATATATATAAGCATGAGCGTGTGAGTAGTTTCAAATTATCTTCTCGAGTGAATTTGCTATGACTTGTTTGTCCTGTGATTTAGTAATCAGTGTTGCATTTCATTCTAGGACTGCATTAGACCTAGATAGATAAAAATTATATTTATATTTAATATCTATAATCAATGAGTTGAATGCTCAATCCAATTCAATATTTTTTTCAAGTGATAAGAGGAGTCCCTTTTTTTGGAGTCTTACCTATATTTTTCCGTAGGGTATTATACTATTTGATGTAGCCAAATTATATATAGGCATTTATAAATCATATTCATTTCATTTTGTTAGTATTTAGTAACTTTAATGTTGATTTTCAAGCGTTTTTAGTTTTTTAAATTTTGTTTTAATTTAGTCCAATCCCATAGCTTTTGGCCTTTGTTAGGTATGTTTCGATAATATGGGAAGGTATGGATGTGATTGTAGAAGTGTCAAAGCATAAAACTCCATTATATAAGGTCTTAGAGCATAATATGACCTGTGTAATAGATAACATAGCCTGTGTTCCTAGGATGTAAGATTACATTGCTCGTGTAAGAAATAACACGGCCTGTGTTCCTTGAGACTTAAAATAACACGGCCCGTGTAATAATAACATAGCCCATTTTATCTGTTGTGCTCTTGAAACTTCAAAAATTAAAGGGCTAATAGGTTACATGGGGTAGAACTGTGTAAACTAAAGGAATTATACAACCCATGTAATTCTCAAAACCAAAATTCCAAAATCGACCTCTCACATTTCCTAGTCATTCTTGGAGGTTTTACAAGGCTATTAAGCTCTAAAACAAATGTTTTTCTTTAGATATCAACATAAAAAGTTATAATTTCACCAGGGCATCCACCTTTTTACTTTCAAGAGAGCAAACTAGTTTTGAGAGAGGTTAGGAGTTCTAGCTAAAGTTTCAAAAGTCCAAGGTTATAATTCTTCATATGGGTTCTTTAGTTCTATTTCTTCCATGTTCTTTCTTTCTTACTGTTAGATTTATGACCCAAAATCCTAATTGATTTGAAAAACATTTTCCTAATAATTTGAGTGGAAGAAATATTTTTCAATAGGATAGAGAAATATTTCCTATATAGAGTAGAACACTTATTTTAGTGTTATTTTTAAACTGAGTGGGACTCTTAATCAGATTAGGATCGAGAGAATTAATAATATAAATAGGAAAATGGTGGAAAGGTTATTGGCTTTGTACAAGAGAGCGGCTTTACCCAAAGAGAGTGGCTTCACCTATTGTAGAGAGTGGTTTTGCCTAAGGAGAGTAGCTTTACCCATTATGAAGAGGGGCTTCACCGACTGATGAGGGACTCTTGCCCATTGCAGTCTCATGTAGGGAGAGAGGCTTTGGCCTTAGATGGAGAAAGGACGTAATCTAAGAGGAATGGATTATTGTCTACTGTAGTTGAAGATACCTTTTGTGATGTAGCATTTATAATATATTGGGTTATGTCTAGAGGAGACTGAGAAGACTAACTAATATATTTACTATGAGCAATTTGATGTGAGGGTTCTCTTGGGTGCAATTGGGTTTATAGGTAGTATATCTTTGAGCTTGTAATTGATATATTTATTAATAATAGTAGAAGATAGCATGCCCATGGATGTAGCTTTATATTGAGAGAGTAAACCACGTAAATATTAGTGTTTTGTGCGTTTGCTTTATTTGTTTGCAATGTACATGTTATTTCTTTGTAATTTACATGCTTCCATGATGCACAACAATTGGTATCAAAGTATAGGGATGATCTTGGTGAGTTTAGTTTAAGGTGGAGCTACTGCGACATGTGAAAACTCACACATGCAACAATGGTGATAGTGGAGAGTTAAAATTAAGGTGGAGCTTTTGATGCAAAATCAAGAAAATTGATGATGCAATGATTTTTTGAAGAAAGAAGTAAGTTACACCCAAGATGAAAATTGAAGAGTTAACATTTAAAGGGTTCAAGCTTAAGCATGAAGAATTGATAATTGAAGACACCCAATAATTTGAGGTATGCAATGTTTGATGGATTTTGTGTCAAGGTAGAGATTGTTAGATTTATGATAAAAAATATTAGCTGATTTGGAAAACCTTTTCCTAATAATTTAAGTGAAACAATTATTCCTCAATAGGATGGATGAATATTTCCTATATAGAGTAGAACTCCTATTTTAGTGTAATTCCTAAATTGAGTGGGAGTCCTAATCAGATTAGGATTGATAGAATTAACACTATAAATAGGAGAATGGTGGAACGGTTATTTGGCTTTACCCAAGGAGAGTGGCTTCGTCCATTGTAGAGAGTGGCTTTACCCAAGGAGAGTGGCTTCGCCTATTGTAGAGAGGGGTTTTGCCCATTGATAAGGGGCTATTGCCCATTGCAGTCTCGTGTGGGGAGATACGCTGCAGCTTAAAATAGAGAAGGGACATAATCCAAGAGGAATAGATTATTGTTTATTATAGTTAAAGATAACCTTTGTGGTGTAATAGTTGTAATAGTAAATATATTAGGTTATGTCTATAGGAGACTGAGAGGACTAACTAATATATTTACTATAAGCAGTTTGATATGAGGGTTCTCTTGAGCGTAATTGAGTTTATGGGTACTATAATTTTGAGTTTGTAATTAATCATTATATTTATTGATGATAGTGGAAGATGACATACTCGTAGATGTAGCCCTATGTTGAGAGGGTGAACCACGTAAATGGTAATACTTTGTGTATTTGCTTTATTTCTTTCTAGTTTATACGCTTTTTTTGGTGTACAACACTTGCTTTATAAACTTGATTGTAAAACTCATTATGAGTGAGTAGTTCCTTTATTATAGATTACAAATATTAATTGAAGGGTTGCAAGGTGAAAGTTAATATTTGATAAACAGGATTTTGAATTTAGGGTTCTTGATTTAGAGATAGGCTGAAATTTTATGTGAATTTGATAATTAATCATGAAACTTAATGGTTTAAATTAATTTAATCGCAATGAAAGTAGGGTTTGAGTTGATTAAAATACAACTTGTGGGCCTTCAGAGAAGACTTGAGATAAATTAGGGGTAATTTCCTTCAAAGAGACAATTTCACATGTATTGAGTGAATTGAATTGAATTGAAGCTATAATAGATTGGAGTGTAAACCTCTAGCTCTAGAATGTTTTTATTCATTGATATTCAAATTTAGTTAGCCATTTTAGATTCTACTTTAATGTTCTTTATTTTAGATTTTATTATTGTTCTCTAATTCAATTATCTAGATAATTGAAATTGTTGTTTAGTTCAGTACTCAACATGGTCCTCATGGAAGTGATACACTACTTATCACTCTATTACTTGTTACAATCTATGCACTTACGAGATTTTGCACAACACTATTTAGTTAGTATTTTATTTTGTTTTAGAACTCTGCTTTGCTGTTTATATATATATATATATATATATAGAGAGAGAGAGAGAGAGAGAGAGAGAGAGAGAGAGAGAGAGAGAGAGAGAGAGAGAGAGAGAGGACTCCCCAAATTATTTTATATGTTTTTTTATATTATGTATGTTTGGGCCTTAAGTTTAGACATGGTTATGGATTTTGGAATAATAAAGTTTACTACGGGCTTCAAGGGCATTATGCTAATCCAACCAAAGAATCAAGCCACGACAATGCTAGAGAAGGCCTTTAATGTTGCTCCAGTGCTCGCCAATGGTTTGGGAACTCAATCGACGGTAGGAGAAAAGATAGGGTGGCCACAATTACAAGTGAAGGGAGGGGATCCGTTTGCAAGGAAAAAGAAGAGAGAAACGAGAAATGATGGTGACAGTGGGCAATTTGCCTTAGGTACTTAAAATTACTACCCAACATCTATTTTCTCATCTAGTTTCGCTTATTCCTTGCTTTTTTGCTCTTCCAAAGAATAAAAAATAAATGCTGAAAATTCTAAGAATATTTTTTGAGGTCTAGAGTAATTCTAAAAGATAAAAACCATTTAAAGCACACCATGGGTTTTAAAATACTTTATTAAAATAGAATACCATAACATTAAAAATAAAATTTTAAATTTAGGGAAAATTCTAAATAAAATTTTCTAAAATTTTTAATTCCTAGAGATATAAAAATTTTGGACTTTACAATAATGATTTTATACATAAATTTTAAAACAAGGTTTGATAAATCTAGTGAGCTTAGTAGACAAAATTTTCAATATGTATGGGGCAAACTATTGTTTTAGTTTGCATGAAACAATATTTATAAAATTATAAGTGGGGCTCGCACATTATTTATACAATTTTTAACATATATGGTGCCTGATATATTATTTATATAATTATTCAAAATTCGTAAAAAGAAAACTTTTTAAAATTTTATTTCATTAAGGCACTTACTTGCTTTATCCACCGTCAATTCTCCTTTTACTTTTTAAATTATTATTTGAAATGAGTTTTATTGTATAATTGGATAATAGAAGAACCAATAAAATACATAAAATTAATTTTGGTCCAAGAAGATAAGGTTAGGAATAAATGGACAAGATATGTTGTGGGATTTTTTTTTTCTTTTTTTTAGGGAAATGAATTAGAAAGATATTTATTGTATGAAAATAAAATAATGAAAAGAAAATTTTCTACTGAGAACAAACTTACTATTTTAGGTTGTGACCACAACTATTATGAGAATAATTACGTTAAACATTTTGATTATGGCAATAATAATTTCCTATTAAAAAATAGGAAAAGTTCAATAACAATACCCGAAGTAGGGGAAAGTGGCTAGTTGACAGGTATATGTAGTCACTGGCATGTTGAGTTTCTATCCCGCTATTCCTTATAGGTTTCCTCTTGCCTACAAGTAATGTATGGATAGTCAACCCAATTGTATTGAATTCTGATAAATAAATGAAAAAAGTAGTCCGTTCTTGATATATTTGTGCCTCATTATTTATTATGCTTGAGATACTTGTTCATATACGATGATTGTGATATTTTTCCAATTGGCTTGCCAAGCCATGCTAATATACTCATCTTGTTGAGCAGATTATTGTGAGATTCTCTTGACAGAGTTGTCTTGAAAGAGTTCAAGCCAGGTACCATATGGTCCCAAGGGTGTTCTTAAATTGTGCCTGATATAAGTTGCCACTAAATACAATAAGCAATAGATAAAAATGACAATAATTATTATTGAACAAAGTAAGATTAAATTCAACAGAATGGTTGCTTAATAATAGCAATTTTTTTTTTAATATATATAATGAAAATATCAAAATATTGTTATTTTATTAACATTTTAGAATTACGTTTTACTCTCCTTAATTAATAATGGCTATTTCTAAATGATTTATCATATTCTACTCTTACATGCGTTTGGCAAACATATGCTCGGTAAAGGAAATAGATACAAGGATGTTTTATTTAAGTTATGGAGAAAAAGCAAATGCTTCAACTTCTATTTATGAAGAATATGACATGGCACCCTTCTTAAGTTATAAGGAAGGTAAAAATGCATCATCTCTTGTAAAAGATGATAAGATCTCTTTTTTAAGTTATGGAGTTATAGATAATGGAGATCACATAAATTGTCATCGACATTTTTTTATAAATGTAAAATGGAACAACAAATACACAAGTGGAAAAGAGTTTGCAATAAAAACTCTAGATGTCGAAATGACAATTGAAAATGACTAACGAACAAATAAAATAAAGCGAGAATGACATGTATTCATCAATATATTTACATAAAAGACAATTTACTATAATTTTCATATGACTTGTATATTTAATTAAATTTTATTAGATTATTTATTTTATTCAATTCATGGAAAAATGGAAATGTGCGTTCTTTCATTAGTTCATTTTTGGGTTTTAATAAATAAAAAGGATTGTTTTTTAAATTGATTGGCTATTGAAGATAATAGTGTTTCCTTTTTCTCGTTTCTTCTTTCTTTCTTAATCTTCTAGACTAGTACATATCATAATTAAATTTCAATTTAATAATTTAATTAATAAAAATTTTTAATAAAATTAGTTAAATAAGTTTTCATTGAATATGCTTATAAAATATGAAAATTATAATATAAATATTCATGATA
Source organism: Hevea brasiliensis (assembly GCF_030052815.1). Taxonomy (NCBI): domain Eukaryota; kingdom Viridiplantae; phylum Streptophyta; class Magnoliopsida; order Malpighiales; family Euphorbiaceae; genus Hevea; species Hevea brasiliensis. The sequence goes on along the minus strand of NC_079506.1, from coordinate 77,186,726 downwards.
TTCAAATTCAAATTCATCCTTAAATTAAGAATATACTGTCAAATTTTATTAAAATTGAATTAGATTAAATACTTAAAAATACTTTTTGCCATCCCTACATTTGCCTCGGTCAAAGTATGGCAAGTGATGAGGCTATCGAATTAGAGTCAAATCCAAAGGAATTCATGATGTTGCCACCAAAGCAAAGTGCTACCATTTGACTACTATACACATGCAGAACAAGGTAAATTTTATCGATGGTATCTCAATTAAGGAATGTGCAATAATAAGATACTTCAATTTCAATTTATAACTCAAAACTCTTTGATCTTTAATTTAATTAACATAAACATCTTATGATCCTCAGTAGCTAGTTTCTAGTTATTTTTTGCTGATATGATACTTGTCATATATATATATATATATATATATATATATATATATATATATATATATATATATATATATATATATATATATGTACACACATTTTTTAAAAATATATGTTTAACTAATTTTTTTTATTAATATTATTAAAAAATAAATCTAATTAATTTTTCTCTTCTCCCTCTAGCTCACTTTGTTTTAGCCATTGTCGGAAAAATCAAGCTCACTCCATTGGTAAACATGATCTTGGAGATTATCTGCCATATTGGATTTTAACGCACAAAAATTGAATACAAATTCAAAGCAACACATGAATTCAAAACAGAAATTCAATACAAAATTCAAAAGCAATACAAAGAAACAAATTTCACAACCTAAGCCATTTCCACTAGAAAATCAACATCCTCATTCAATAACACCCCACACTGCCACTAGTAAACCATTGACCATCACCTATAAATCCACTTCATCCCTTGATCAACAACATTTTAGGTTTCAACCCAACTTAAATCCAATCCAAATTCTTTGTGCCACCGTCAACCTAGCTCATGGGTGAAGACATGAAAGAGTAAGGGTGAGCGAAAATTTGACAATTTTAAATTAAAACTACCTAGGTTACATGCATCACATGCAAGTTATTTTAAGCATCATTATGCAATAAATTGAACATGATCATAACATTTATGACCTCAATTGATTATCTAACCCAATTTTGTTATTAAGAAATAAGAAGAAGAAAAACCTAAACTAAATTAGAGATTTCTATCTGATGGGGCGCAGAATCAAAATCTACTCTCTAGGAAGCTAGATCTCTAAGTGTAGATCTTTTAGTCCGTCCACATGAACTATATGATCTTGATCCAACCATTGAACCGCAACAACCTCCTTGTGCTTCTCCCTTTTTCAACCAATAATACACACAAGGTGGGAGTTTTGGGTCTTTAGTTTTTATTGGGTAATTTGAGAAACAATTTCTTTAATTTAATTACTAAGGTAACAACTTCTAATTCCCTTAGTAATTGTCAAGAAGAAAATAGGTAGGAGAAGTTTTGGCTCTTTCACTTGAGAGAAAAAGAAAGAAGAAGATTAAGAAGAAGAAGAAGGAGAAGAATGAATGAATTCTCTCACCATCTTTAATGTGGTTGGCTTTTTATGCTGTAGGGATTCTTGTAGTCTTAAAGTGGGACTTTAGGGGTTCCTATATCCTAAAAGTTGGTAGGAATCTCTAAATTTAGGGATTGGTATTTAGAGATTTCCAATCCTTAAATTTTAGTTAGTGGAGATGAGTTCTTCTCCATTAAGGAGACACCTTTTACATGTGTTATTTTCTCATCCAATCAAACTGAAGAGTTGCCACCATCACATGGCGCCACTTGGCATCTTATGCCATATCACCACCAAGCCACTAAACCACATTTCTCTCATGACTTCATAATCCATATTAGCCAAATCAATTCTTCCTACATTATATTTATATATAATATAAAGGATAAATTTTGACAATTGTCCCTAAACTTGTAACACCCCTATAAGCATAGCCTGGTATATTTCATTGTTCTGGTGATTGGTGTCGGTCAGGACAATTAAGAGAATTAAAACTAAGTTTAAGTCACTTAGAAAAGCATTGAAAAAGAATAAATAATAATTATCAGAAGGTCAAGTAGAATAAGAAAAATAAAGCATAAAAAGTTAAATGAGCCGGGGGTCACAGCAATGGGTGACCTTACCGGGAAGTAATTGCGAGGTCAGTTCTAACCCTAATTTTGAACGGGAAATTGTGACACCACAGTCCTAAGAAATATTGTGAACCTACTGGAAAAGAGAAAATCATATAAAAGAGTTGATAAATAAGTCAAATAATTAGGTCAGGGTGCCGGAAGAAATACCGAATTATTTACAAATCGGATTAGACCGGCGAGGGAAAATTTGATCAATTCACCCATAGAGGTGACTCATGACCTAACTATCTAATAAATCGAAGAAATGAAAATTTGAAATATAAAAATAAATTAAAGAACTATGAGAAGATAAAGGAAAAATGAAAAAGAAAAAAAAAAGATTTATGACCTCACCTTGGTGACATCATACATGATGTCAAAAATAAATATTAATTAGTTATAACTTGACTAAGTCAAATATAAGACATAAAAACACAAATTAGAAAAAAATAAAAACATTTTTCCCACCTCATGGCCGGCACTCATCTTCTTCCTCTCTCTCTTTATTTTTTTTTTCCTCCATTAAAGTTTGGTTTCAAGCTTTTTAAACCCCCAAAATCCCCATAAATTCTCCCTTTTTTTTTTTATTAAACCTTACTTTGGCAACTTGAAAAGAAGCTTGATCAAGAAAAGAAAGGAGAAAAGTGAAGCAATTGAAGAATTGAAATTCAAAGAAAGGTTAGTAAGCTAAACTTGAAATTTCTAGTTAATTTGTTGTGTTTATAGTTGAATAAACTTAGAAATTATGGAAAATGGAAACAAAACAAACTTGTGGGACTAATTGTGAATTTTAGCCAGCCTACATGGGAGTTGAAATTGTTTGAGTTTGATGAAATTAAAGTGATATAGAAGTGTAATTGAGTGTGTAGAATATAGTGAGATAGTTTATTTGCACTAAGTGAATGAATTACAAAATTAGGGTTTTTGAGTTCTCAAAATAAGGGGAAAAATTAGAGAAAATGGTCAATTGATGCAATTGACCCTAATTGAGGTTAGAAATGGTCAATTGGGACCAACTGAGATATGTTGGAATGAGTAGAAATGCAATTCAATTCGGATTGGAGAGTGTTCACCTTTGGGCAGTATGACCTAGGTCTTTTCAGGGATCCAAACTAAAATTCTGTAAACCCAATTGGTGTAAGGCCAATTGGATATGAAAGTAGATACATAATGACACAATTTTCATATAGAAACCATGCCCAGAAAATGACATTAAGATAGTGAACAATTAGGTCAAATATGGATAATGTGCACTACCACTGTACCAAACTGACTAAATAAATAGTATTTGTTCATTTGGCCATAACGTGGCCTAGGAATATCCAAATGACCTGAATTTTATACCATTGAAAAGCTATGACAATGCACTATAACTTTTATGAAGAAAACAAACCCAAATTTTGCCCAGAACCAAGTGAAATTGCCACCCAAAGTTGGTACCACAAAACTGCTAGAACTTAAAAGTTACCTAGAATTCTGAGTTAGGACCAATCTGGGCAGCCAGATTAAAATCAACATAACTTGAGCTAAAAAACTCCAAATGGAGTGATTTAAAAAGGAAATTAAAGATAAGATAATACGGAACAACTTTGATGAAGGACACTTAGTCAAATTTTCATAGTAACTAGACCAATGGAACAGTGCAAAACAGGGGACCAAAATTGAAAAATTAAAAATTCTCTTAGGAGACCTAGAATTTTAAATGGCAACCAAAGCCAACAACTTAGGCACTCAAAATGTGATATATGGGTGTAATTGAAATTCACCTATTTATTAAGCGTGAGAAAGTCAATATTTTGACTTGAATAGTACCATAAATAGAACCTCAAAATGCAAAGTTTAGAGAATACCATTTTAAGTGTAACACCCCCATTTGCATAGCCTGGTAGATTTCACTGTTCCGGTGATCGGTGTCGGTCCGGACAATTAAGGGGATTAGAACCACACTTAAGACAACTAGATAAGCCATAAACACAAATAATTAGTAATATTCAATTAGTTAAGTATAAATAAGAAAAACATAACAGAAGAAGTTAAACGAGCTGAGAGTCACAGCGATGGGTGACCTTCTCGGGAATGACTGCGAAGTCGTTTTAAACTCAAATTTCGAACCGTAAAAAGTGACACTGCGGTCCTTAGGACCCTTATAAACACAGTAGAAAAGAGAAAATCACGAAAAATAACTGTTAAGCCAGTCAAATAATTAGGTCAGGAAGCAGGAAGAAATATGGAATTAATTGCAAACTGGGATGAACCGGCGAGGGGCAATTTGGTCAATTGACCCCGAGAGCTGACTCCTAACCTAACTGTCAAATAAAATCAGAGAAAAGAAAATTTCAGAATCGAGAATTAAATTAAAGAACTAATAGAAAAATAAATAGAAAAAAAAAAGAAAAAGAAAAGAAAAGAAAAAGTTAATTACATCACCTTATGACATCAAAATGATGTCAAAAATAATTATTTTAATTCCCACAATTGTTGACCCATTCAAATACATAAAACAAGACATAAAATACATAAAAGCAAAAATATCAACCTTCTCCTACCTCAAAGAAAATGGCAGCCATAGTCTTTCCCAAACCCCACCATTAATCCTCCATGAAAGCTTGAATACAAGCTTTTAAACACCCATTTGACCCTACCTTACCCCAAATTCTCCCATAAAAACTTGATTTAATCACTTAAAAAGAAGATTGGTCATCAAAGAAAGGAGAAAAGAAGAAAGAAAATTGGAGAAAAGGGGAGTTAGAAGTTGCTACACAAAGGTTAGTGATTTAAGTTGCAAATGAGTTTATTACTTGTGTTTATAACTTAGTTAACTTAGAAAAATGCTTAAAATGAAAAAAAAAATTTGTTGAGGGAACATGAATAATTTTCATCCAGCATGTATATGAGAGTATATTTGCATGGTTTGATGGATTTAATTGGGTATATAAACCTTAGTTAGTTGAATTACTATGTTTAGAGGTATGGAATCAAGTAAATGCATGAGGTTAGTGAATTAGGGTTTGGACATTAGGGTTTAGAGACCAAAAATGTGAAAAACTTGTAAATGGTTTCTTTGACCTAATGTGAAGTGAAAAATGGTCATTTGTGACCAAATGAGGTGTGTTAGAAATGTTGGAATTAAAAGCCAATTCGGATTGGATAAGGTCATGTGCTGGCAGCATGACCAAAACCTCCTTTGAGGGACCAAAAATAAAATTTACAAGTCCAATGTATATGGGACCAATTGGGGATGAAAATAGACACTAAATGACACAATTTTCATTTAGGAAGCCTGCTCAAAAAGTGACTAAAACCTAGTGAACAAAGTGACCGAAGTTGAGAAATCGCAGGTTGCCACTGCACAAACTGACCAAATGAATAGTGTTTGTTCATTTGGTCATAACTCGAGCTAGGCAGGTCAAAATGATCTGAAATTTTACCAGTGGTTAGATGAAATATAGACCTAAAACTTTCATGAAGAACACCAACCTCACTAGCACGACTAGTGGGGGTAATTAGTTTCAAATTTTGATTCCTTCTCTGGAGAAGTGTTGAGGTGTGCCAGTAGAAGAGGATGTGAATGGATATCCATATATTTGAGCTAGCTAGCCTTGTGATGTGATTTCTCTTTAGCCTCTGGCTATTGAGATTCTATTTGTTTCGAATGGCATGATCTAACTGTGGGTTTTATGAAATGTGTTTTGATACTTTGAAATGAACTTGGTTTGCATTTAAAATCTCACAATGCATGATTTGTAATTAATTCTCATGTTCAGCCAAATTTTTAAATAAATGTGATTTAAGTTTTGCATAAAGATTATTTTAGTATGTTATGCACCACTGAGTCCTAGTACTCAGCGATAGCTTCTATTCTTTGCAGAATCTGAGAGACTAGAGGAGCAGCAGTGAGTTCTTTGAGGTGTGAGGAGCTATCAGCTTAAAGTCATTGGGTATAATTTATACCCTAATTGTAAATACTTCTTTTGATGTATGTATTGCATATAAAAGTATGGACATGTAAATGGGTCTAGAACAGTTTGTATAAAATTTGTATAAAGTTGTAATATATATTGTAGTTTGAAATTCTCTTAATGTAAATTTTGTAATGATGTGTTTTGTTTCTAATGAAATACGAATGAAACTATTTTATTTAATTTGAATGAAATGGATTGCTAGTATTTTGATGATCATTAGATAGTGGATTTGAAATTTGAAAGTTGATAAATGTGTTGAGAAATTGATTGGGATTGAGTATGAAATTGAAGCAGTTATTGAGAAAAATTTTTAGAAATGCTTTTTACAGGTATTTGAAGAACTGGTTTCTCAAAATACAGACAGAACTCTGTCAAAATTTTTATAAAATTTGCGGAAAACTAAAATGGACCAAAAATTTTAACTAAATGTTTAAATACTTATTAGAAAATGCTCACCACTTATCAAAAATAAGAAAATTATTTTAAAATCCCTCGTAGGGTACTTAATGAGTTATCGGTAGGTGAAGTTCGGTAGTTCATTAGGTATTCTACGGGATCATGTTATACCTTACAGAGGGGTAAGGTGTGACATTAAGCCTATGTAGGGATACAATTAAATAAATATGTACTAAATTGTTAGAATTATTATGAGTTATGATACTGAAACAGTGTAATTTACGTGTTTCAGTTGAAAAAGACTTGGGAAAGAATAAGAAACATTGAGTCAAGGCCTATAGGCAACTTACATCAGGTTTGTGCACAATAAATCTTATTTAAGCATTTTATCGTTGAAAATTTGATTTGGTATATAATATGAAATTCCTGTGTTGCTTATGAGTTCAAGAAATATTGTGTTGCCATCTTATGAATGAAAAATTGATTTTGGAAATTTAATGTGATTTGTATGAAATATTTGAATAAATGACTTTAAATTGATTTTGGAATCACACTTAGCATGACAGTACTATATTATTTCCTCCTCCATTTATGGGGTTGAGATCGATTATTTTCCTTCATCTCTGGCTTACTAGTTGAAGTTGAGATTGGATGGGTACTCATGAGCTAGCTAGCCACCTCCCTCATTGATTTCGATTAGTGAAGTTGTAGATTGCTTTATCGTGGTGTACAACACGGCATTGATTGGAAATTTTGTGTCATGACTTAAGTTGTGTATGGATTGGCAACACTATATTTATTAAATTGTTTGACCAAATTTGTGTTATAATGAGGTTTGAAATTTATGAAATGAGATTGTGAAATATTTAGATTGTGATTTGTCAATGAATGTTCTATGTACCGCATTTTAAATTTTTATTGTGTACCACTGAGTAATTATACTCAACAATAGTTTCTTTTGCTGTCGCAGATCGGGGAAAGGAAAAAGCAGCAGAGTGAGCTGCTGAATTGGCAAGGACTGCACTGATTTTTGATACGGGTATTATTTCTATCCTTGTAATTATTTTGATGTAAATAGCTTAGTATCATATGTATTGATGTAAAACTGGGCAGTTGTACAGTAAATGTGTAATAATATTATTTTTGGGATTTTATGTCTGTAAATTAAATTTGTGAATGTACATTCGATATTTTGAATGCAATGTGTATGAATTATTTTGAAATCTTAGAGATGGCAATTTTGATTTGAATTGTAGATTTTGAATTGAATTGTTGTTGAGGATGTTGGTTTGAAATATTTGGAGGTTGGAGTGTGATTGAAATTTATTTGGAAGTGCTTTTGTATAAGTTTAAATTTTTAGTTTTTCTCAATTACAGCCGGCACTCTGCCGAAAATTTTACAAAATTTGCAAAAAAAATAGAATTTGTCAAAAATTTTACGTAGCCTTTAAACTTCAAATAAAAGTTTTTAATACCTGTTAAAAGTGCTTGCTACCTTCAAAAAGAAGTAAAATTATTTTAAAATCCCTTATAGTGTATTTAATAGGTTATCGGTAGGCGAAGTTCAGTAATTCATTAAGTATACTACGGAATCATGTGATGCCTTACGGAGGGGTAAGGTGTGACATGTTTTTGTGGTATCAGAGCCTGGTTTTGAAATGATTTTTTATTATGATTGTGATTATTTCTTTTAATAAGTACAACTGCTCAAGTGTCCTAAATTGATACATATGACATATTTACATCATGAATATGTACTAACGGAGGTCAACCTCCTTATATTTGTTTTCAGGAAGCAAAAAATTAGTGAAATCGAAATGGAAGAAGGAAATCATTCCATGGAACAGTTTATTGAGGCTGAGGCACAAGGGGAAGCCCCAGCACTCCAGAATATGAGTTGGTCAGCCACTCCAGCTCCTCCTCAAGCACCGTAGTTTCCTAATCAATTTGCACAACAGATGGCTGCATTGTTTCAGCAAATGGCTAGGAACTTGCCAACACCAGCACAGACACAAACCCTTGCAACACAACCACAGTCCCCAGGAAGACAATATGAGAAGCTAATGAAATTTGGGGCTATAGAATTCAAAGGAACAGTGGATCCACTGGAAGCAGAACAGTGGTTAGAGAGAATGGAAAGGGTTTTCCGAAAACTACAGTGTGCAGAAGAGCTGAAGTTTGAGTATTCTGTATCAATTCTGCAAGGGGATGCCTATGAATGGTGGAAGACCATCCCCCACAGCCTGGTAGAGCCACCAGTCCGCACCTGGATAGATTTTTTGAGGGAATTCAGGCAGAAATGGGTCCCTAATGCTTATGTGGATATGAAACTATAAGAATTTCTGAGTTTGAAGCAAGGGGACAGAACCATAGCAGAGTATGAGAGAGACTTCTCTCGGTTGAGCCACTATGCTAGAAGCTTAGTTTCCAGCCCCAGAGATCGGTGTAAGCGGTTTGAGGCCGGGTTAAGGCCTAATCTGAAAATGCAAGTTGTGGGGTTCCAACATCAGAATTTCTCTGAGTTGATCTCATAGGCTTTAGACTTAGAAAGAATTGAAAAGGAAGGATCAATTAAGAAAGGTACACAAGAGAAAGAGAAGACTGAAAAGGCTACTGATCAAGCACTTGAAAGTGGTTCTGGGAAGAGAAAGAATTTTGGGGGATCCAGCTTCCGTAAATCTGGTAGAGGAAGATTTTCTGACTAGAAACCACCCCGATCTAGTCAGCAGACCCAGCAGACACCCAGAGGAGCATTATCAGTCTGTTAATGTGAGACTTATGGCAGAACACATGGTGGGTATGCTTCAAAGCCACAAGCGCATGTTTAACTGTGGAGGGACCAGACATTTTGCAAAAGATTGTACCAGTCCACGCTGCTCTGGACCATCTGCCACATCAGAGGGATCGGCCCAAGCCTCTACACCGAGGTGTTCACAGCCAGCTAGCAAAGGCAGAGGTAGAGGTAGGGATAGTACCCCCGGAAGTCAGAGCACAGTAAATCAGCTTGAGCAAGCTCCAGCTAGAGTGTATACAATGAGACAGTGAGAAGAGGTTGAGACTTCAGACATAATTGCTGGTACCTTCTCCACCTTTAATTAAGATGTACTTATGTTATTTGATCCGGGTTTTACTCACTCTTATGTGAGTGCTAGCATCATTGATTGTCTTGATGTTTCGTGTGTGAAAATGGATTTTGAGGTGCTAGTAACAAGTCCATTGGGACAATAGGTTAGGAAAAATATAATGTATAGAGATTGTCCTTTGGTGATCCAAGGACATACTTTTTTGTCCGATCTGATTGAAATGTCCTTCAAAAATTATGATATCATCTTGGGCATGGATTGTTTAGCCAGGCATCATGCTATGATTGACTATAGACTGAAGACAGTCACTTTTGGTCTCCCTCAGTACGGTGACATGGTAATACACGGGGAGAGGCAACTATTGCTGTCAAACATCATTTCGGCTGCACTAGCCAGAAAAATGATCAGAAAGGGGTGTGAAGTATACTTGGCACATGTGGTAGACACCAAAGTGGGAAGTCCAGCAATAAGGGACATTCCTACCATATGTGACTTTTTGGATGTGTTTGTGACACCCCTCACCCGTCTACAGTGTAGCTGAGCAAGGCATGTCACGCTCGATGTCGGAGCATCCTATCTTACCTTACTTTATTCTTTTAATAATTTGTTCTCATTATATTTTAATATCAATTATTTTTCTAAGGAGAAACCAGCGGAGTTTCTCCTGTTTCTATTACCATTTAGCGTATTTCGCTATTCACCTACTTGAAATTCAATAATATTTCCACAATAAAATCTTATCCATACTAATCATAATTATCTCATCAATCATTCTCACAGTCATCTCCTATTTCAAATCTCATCCATATATTTCAATTTCACAATCATTTCCATACATTTCCATTCATACTCAATTCATATGTAAAAATTTTCAAATTACATAAATTTACATAATTTATAAACTAATTACATAAGTTCATAATTTACAATTTACATAATATACAAATATAAATTAATTACAATTCCATAATTTATATTTCAACATAATAACTAATTATAAATACTTAAAATAACTTTTGTGAGCCCTATTTACATGCATTGCTGAGGAGGTGACAACTTGAACACTTCTGACACTTCTGCAGATCTGGACTCCAAAAATCCCAGTCAACTGTCCACTGAATTTTAGCTTCAGTATCTGCGCAAAGGAAATAAATCCATCGCGCTAAGCATTTTTACTTAGTGGTGCAATAATATAACAAGAAAATAATATATATAAATAAGAAAGACTGGAGTACAATTCTAAAGTATAATTTAAATCCTCGGGTATCAATTAAATTTGGTATGATATTTCTAATATCAACTATCTTATATTCTATTTTGTCCCTCTTTGGAAGTGCTGAGTTTATACAGTAATAATATTCGATATACAGATTAATTCTAGGAGTATTGCATTTTTGGTTCCTATAATTCTGAAAATTTTGTTTGTACTACTTGATTCAGTTATGTTTCCATTGCTAATCTTTTTCCTTATTTCATTCAATACTTTCTAATGTTTTTAATTACTAATGTTCTTAAATAATTTCAATAATTTACACTGCCCAGGTAACCTATGACAAGCTGACTAAACTGGATAACGAGTCATTGGCACTGGACACCGCGGTGCCTCAAGCCGTCATATCATAGGATGCGGAACGTCAACCACGTATGCAGTCAGTATGGCTAAAAAGCCATGATAATACATAATTGGGCATAAAAGCCATGAGTGTGGGCATAAAGCCATGAATACAGGCATAAAGCCTTTCGCAGTACTGCTAAAACAATACCCTATTGGTATGCCAATCTATCTAATCTGACACACGTGTCTAGGCAATACATGGGCACATAGTAACATTAAGTGTTCATAAGTTTCATTATTTTATTATAGGTTCTAATTATAATTTCTAGCATATTAATCTTTTTAATAATAGAAACATAAATCTCTAAGTCTAATATTTACATAATTTATGCATTCATAGTAATTTATATATTCATTATGTTATCCATAATGATCACAATTCAAAATAATGGTTCTCATGCACTATTGTACTCAAAATACTTTTTCTTGTCCTTTCTCCAATAATGGGAACTAAAGTCTTATTTATATATTCATTTATTCATTGCCCTATTTATATAAATTATTATTCATATTCCAAGTAGTCCATGAATATTTCATGGATTTCAAATTTAGCTAAATTTTCCTTAAATCCTAGTGTCACTCAAATTCAAAAATTTAAATCAACTATTTATATTATCTATATCTTAACCATTACAATAACTTTCTAATTTATTATACCCTTTCCTATATCATTGGGGTCACTCAACTTCACCATTCACCATTTTACCTACCACATCCTATATTAACAACTACAATAGTTCTTATAGTTTGTTTTTCTACTTCACATAATTTAGTGGTTACTATTCATTTGACCATTTCCATTCAAAGGTTGACTTTTTGATTCATAATAGATTTGTTAAGCCTAAGTTCACCAATATACCACATTTTACATTTTATTTTTGTTGGCATTGATTTCCAATACCATTTCAAAGCTTATTTTATGTTATTTAAAATTTTCAAATTTCATACCTTAAGTTTACTGTTCCATTGGTCTAAGCTACAGTGAGAATTTGGTAAACTTTTCTTCATCAAAGTTGTTCCTTTATGTGTCTTCTTTACTTTCCTTTTTGAATCACTTCATTTGGAGTTTTCTAGCTCAAGTTATGGCCATTTTACCATAACTGGCCGAATTGACCTATACCTAGAATTTCTAGACAATCCTGGTTCTGTCAGATTTGGTATCATGACTTTAGTGGACAATTCCATTAAGTTCTGGTCAAAATTTGAAATTATATTCTTCATGAAAGTTGTTCTAAATTATCTAATTTTTCCATTGATATAAAACTTAGGTCATTTGGACATTTCTATACTGAGTTATGACCATTTGAACAAATACTGTTTATTTGGTCAATTTCCAAGACCAACAGGTTGGCTACCCAGATTTGGTCAATTTTTAGGGTATCCTAAGTTTGTTTTCTGGGCAAGCTTTCTTCATCAAAGTTGTGTTATTATGTGTTTAGTTTCACCCCCAATTAGCCTTGCACCAATTGGAGTTATACAAATCAAATTAGGACTGCCCAAACACACTGGAATCAAGGTCCAGAAATTCTGTCACAATTGGGCAGCATACCATTTCAATTTCAATGTCACAATAGTCTTCAATTTAAGGTCAAAATTCATTAAATGGTCACTAATTGACCATTAGAACTAAAATTAAACATCTAAGCATTAAATCCTCAATTAAATCTCAAAACCCTAACCCTAACAATCCATCACTTCATTTAACATACACAAATCAACATCTAACTCTAATATAATTATCAAACATCATTCCCAAGAAATTTAATTCAATCAAATCAACAATTCTCAACCTTCCCCCATGGCTGCCGAAAATTAAAATGTTCCTAACATGCATATTTTCTTCAAATTTTCTCCATTTTCTAACTTAACTCAAAGTTCAAATCAAAAATATAAAGAGAGAAGTAAGAGATTTAGCACTAACCCTTGTGTAAGCAGAATTTTTCCTCATCAAATCTCAAATTTTCCTTCACTTTCTTGGATTTTCTTGGCAGCCAAACACTTTCCCAAGAGGTGTAGACAAGTTTTAATGAAAGATGCTTAGGGTTTAGTAGTGAGAATTCATGGGAAATGGAAGAGAGAGATGAAAGAAAATGTTTATGGAGGAGAGAGAGACATTTTCGGATGGTTTGGGTTAAGGTAGAAGACAACTAAATTTTTATTGGTATTTATCTCATTTTATTTGTTTTAAATATGCTTGTTAAAATTTGATTGGTGGAGATCTCACAAATGACATCATGTGATGTCATATTTCCAATTTTCTTTCTTTTTTTTTTCTTTTCTTTACTACCCATTTTCAATTAAATTTTTAGCAATATTTACTCATATTTTATGTCATAATAATTATTTACTTAACTAGACAAGTTGATCAAAAATCGTCTCTAAAGGCAAAATGACCAAAATGCCCTCCGTTTGGCTTAAGGAGCCAAAACTGTCTGTACCGATTAATAAAATTCCAGAAGCATTTTCTTGGCATTCTAATGCCATCGAAACCTCAATGACTCTTCTCTGGAGTCCCAAAAATTATATTATGAATTTTCTCCTGAGTTTAGTGCTCCTAGCTGCGAAGACCGCAACTTCCCACTGGGTTACCCATCGCTAGGGCACTGGCTCATTTAACTTGGTTGTATTTTATTTGTAAAATTTTTTATAAATTTTTCTTATTATTATTTGAGTTATTTATGACTCCTCACTCTAGTCTAAATATTTTTCCAGACATTCTAGCTCTCCAGACCGATACTGGTCACCGGAACAGTAGAATGTACAGAATTGATACAATGAGGGTGTTACAGTGTTCCCTGATGAGCTGCCAGGATTACCTCCGGAAAAACAAGTGCAGTTTGAGATTGATGTTATGCCTGGTGTGGATCCAATCTCCATAACACCTTACAGAATGGCCAGCAGAGCTAAAAGAATTGAAAGTACAGTTGCAAGAATTGATTGACAAGGGTTTTATTCGCCCCAGTGTGTCACCTTGGGGAGCGCCAGTATTGTTAGTTAAGAAGAAAGATGGCACTCTCTACTTGTGTATTGATTATCGACAGTTGAATAAGGTAACAATAAAGAATAGATACCCATTGCCCCGCATTGATGACCTGTTTGATCAGCTAAAGGGTGCAACTGTGTTCTCCAAAATTGATTTGAGATCGGGTTATTATCAACTGAAGGTGCAAGAGCAGAGCATCCCAAAAACTACATTCAGAACTCAATATGGCCATTATGAGTTCCTAGTTATGCCATTCGGGTTAACTAATACTCCGACTGCATTTATGGACCTGATGAACACTATCTTCAGGCCATACCAAGATCAGTTTGTGGTGGTATTCATTAATGACATACTGGTCTATTTTAAGAGTGCAGAGGAGCATGATAGACATCTGCGGATTGTGCTATAGACTTTGAGGGAGAAACAACTATATGCCAAATTGTCGAAATGTGAATTTTGGCTAATAAAAATTTCTTTCTTGTAGCACATATTATCGGCAAAGGGTATTAAGATAGATCACAGCAAGATTGAAGCTATCCTTAATTGGAAGTCACCCAGGAATATCACAGAAATTTGCAATTTTCTGGGTTTAGCTGGATATTATTGCCAGTTTGTGAAAGGATTCTCTATGTTGGCTTCTCCATAGACCAAGCTGCTTTGGAAAGATGTGAAATTTCAGCGGACGGATAAATACCAGCAGAGTTTTGATGAACTGAAGAGATGTTTGACTGAAGCTCTAATCCTGACTTTACCTACCTCGGGAAAACAATACACAGTTTATAGTGATGCTTCTCACAATGGGTTAGGCTGTGTACTGATGCAAGATCGGAATGTTATTGCATATGTATCACGCCAATTGAAATCGCATGAGAGGAGCTATCCGACACATGACTTAGAACTTACTGCCATTGTATTTGCTCTAAAGATCTAGCGACATTATCTGTATAGGGAAAAGTGTTACATCTACACAGATCACAAGAGCTTGAAGTACTTGGGCACCCAGAAAGAATTGTGTAATTGCGTTTGAGGGTAGTTGGGATACACACTTGCCTTTGATTGAGTTTGCTTAAAACAACAGCTATTAATCAAGCATTGGGATGCCTCCATATGCAGCTTTGTATCGTAGGAAGTGCAGAACTCCCCTATGTTGGGATGAAGTAGGTGAAAGAAAGATGATTGGGCCAGAAATTGTTCAGCAGACAAAGGAAAAGATCAAATTGATCAGAGATCGACTCAAGGCTGCATCAGACCGTCAGAAGTCCTATATTGATCTGAAGAGAAAGGATATTGAATATGCAGTGGGTGATAAGGTATTCTTCAAGGTTTCCCTTTGGAAGAAAATCATGAGATTCTGCATAAAGGGGAAACTCAGTCCTCACTTTATTGGACCATATGAGGTTCTGAAAAGAGTGGGTCCTCTAGCATATCATTTGGCCTTACCTCCAGAGTTGGAAAAGATACATAACGTCTTCCATGTATCTATGTTGAGGAAGTATAAATCAGACCCATCTCACAAATTACCAGTAGAAGAGATTGAGGTGAATCCAGACCTCACATATGAGGAAGAACCTATTGAGATTTTGGCATATGAGGTGAAGCAGCTGAGAAATAAGCAGATACCACTGGTAAAAGTGCTGTGGAACCATCATTCAGGCCAGGAAGCTACTTGGGAGCGTGAAGAGGACATAAGAAGACAACACCCACAACTGTTCAGAGACTGATACTAGATAAAATTTCGAAACGAAATTTATTTTAATGTGGGGAGAATTGTAACACCCCTATAACCATAGTGATGGGTGTCAAATCCACCAAAAATTAAATTAACTGACATTACCAGTAATGAAATATTTTCTGCAGCAAGTGGTAAATCCAGATCGAACCCTAGAGACTGAATTATTAATTTTCGTGCACTTGTGTGTAATAGAAAACAAAAGAAACAAAGAATGGGGGGGGGTGGTTTTGTAACAAAAAATCAGGAGAAATCAAAAATTCAAGAACTAAATATGAAAATCTCAATTTAAACAAACTTCAGTCCAAGGTAATTTGCATTCCAATGCATTGATTTGATCATAGACAAAAGAAATATAATTATCTCTTATTGAATACTTAACGTAGATTTACCAAACAGTGAGGTAAACCCCTGACTTCCCTATACTCATCAATTCGAGCCTAACACTCTTATTGACTCTAATTATTAACTGAATTGGTATTAAGCAATCCTCATCAAATTAATAACTACTTTAAGAAAAGGAAGTAGTTAAGCTGAACAACAATTTATGAAGCATAAATCATTTAATCCATCCTATTGTTTCCTTAGGTTATTATCGAAAACTCGGAATATAATCAATAAAACCTAATTGCTACTCATGTTCAATCTTACACAACAATTACGGATTATAAAGATGAACTAGCAATTGATCAAATCAAACAATCAACTAATAGGCCTTTTTAGCAAATCATTCAACATATCAAAAATAATTAAATCAGAAAATAATAGATATTCAAAAAGACATAAATTAAATTAAGAACCTGGTCTCACAAATCACACATAAGAACTTGAATCCCTTGAACTGAATTAAAAACTTAGCCACTCATGTTCATGGCTTACAGAAAAATAAAGGAAAAATAAAGAAGAAATCTAAAAAGAGAATGGAGAACGAAGGTCTTCTATGGAGAACTAAGGTCTGAATTGGGATGCTCTTAGCTGCTGCCCAAAGACGTAATTAAAATAAAAAACCTAATCCCAAAGATAAGAACCAAACTAGGAAAAGTTTTGAAATTCAAAATGCAGATTTTCAGCCTGCATTCACGTCTCTGGAATCAAGGCAGATTTTCAGCGACTTTCTTTCCGAATCTGCCCCTGCCCTCTTCAGGAAAGTTGTAGCCCTATTTCTCAGCTTTCCAACGGGTACTCATGTACCTAAATCCGAGGTCTACAGCCTAAGTTATGGCTCAAAAACTAGGACTGGTGTAGTTAGATAGTCCAGCCCATTGTGACGACTTCATTGCCATTTTTGACAATTAAAATGGCCTCATCTCTCATCCAGCCCTTCATAGAAGTTGTATAAGTGGCTCTTAAGGTTCAATTGGGCTTGGCCTTGCTTCATTTGGATGTCTAAAACTCCAGATATAAAATAAATACTGAAACTGGTGGTGACCCATCGAGTATGGGCTTTTGCAATAGATCCATAGCTCATTTTGTCAACCTTGGAGACTAATTTGGGCTTTGGTCCCTCTTTATAATTTGAAGTGCTCTATCTTAGCTTTTCAATGGATTAAACAGCAATTAATTTGGAGACCCACAACTACCTGAAAAATACAGCAAAGATCAAACACTTAAATTTATCCATTTAATACAATTATTCCACAACTATCTAAAAATATGTCTAAATGATAAATATATTTTAACCAACTGAATTAAATATAAAAAAACACACTAAAAATACTAAATGTGATGGGAGTAAAATTAATAAATTATGCACTTATCACATAGCCTGGTATATTTCACAGTTCCAGTGACCGATGTCGGTCTGGACAATTAAGAGAATTAGAACTAAGTTTAAGTCACTTAGAAAAGCCCTGAAAAAGAATAAATAGTAATTACCTGAAGGTCAAGTAGAAATAAGAAAAACAAAGCATAAAAGGTTAAATGAGCCGAGGGTCACAGTGATGGGTGACCTTACCGAGAAGTGATTGTGAGGTCAATTCTAACCCTAATTTCGAACGGGAAATTATGACACTGCAGTCCTAAGAAGTATTACGAACCTACTTGAAAAGAGAAAATCACAGAAAAGAGTTGATAAGTAGGTCAAATAATTATGTCAGGGTTCCAAAAGAAATACTAAATTATTTGCAAACCGGATCAGACCGGCGAGGGACAAATTGGTCAATTCACCCCTAGAGGTGACTCATGACCTAATTGTCCAATATAATAGAAGAAATGAAAATCTCGGAATATAGAAATAAATTAAGGAACTATGGAAAAATAAAAGAAAAAGGAAAAAGAAAAAAAAAGGGATTTATGACCTCACCTTGGTGACATCATACATGATGTCAAAAATAAATATTAATTAGTTACAAATTGACTAAGTCAATATAAAACATAAAAACACAAATTAGAAAAAAAATAAAATCATTTTTCCCACCCCATGGCCGGCACTCATCTTCTTCCCCTCTCTCTTTATTTTTTTTTTCTCCATTAAAGTTTGGTTTCAAGCGTTTTAAACCCCCAAAATCCCCATAAATACCCCCTTTATTTTTTTTAAACCATACTTTGGCAATTTCAAAAGAAGCTTGATCAAGAAAAGAAAGGAGAAAAGTGAAGCAATTGAAGATTTGAAATTCAAAGAAAGGTTAGTAAGCTAAACTTGAAATTTCTAGTTAATTTGTTGTGTTTATGTTGAATAAACTTAGAAATTATAGAAAATAGAAACAAAACAAACTTGTGAGAGTTGAAATTGTTTGAGTTTGATGAAATTAAAGTGATATAGAAGTGTAATTAAGTGTGTAGAACATAGTGAGATACTTTATTTGCATTAAGTGAATGAATTACAAAATCAGGGTTCTTCAGTTCTTGAAATTAGGGAAAAAATTAGTGGAAATGGTCAATTGATTCAATTGACCCTAATTAAGGTTAGAAATGTTCAATTGGGAACAATTGAGATGTGTTGGAATGGGTAGAAATGCAATTCAATTCGGATTGGAGAGTATTCACCTTTGGGCAGTATGACCTAGGTCCCTTTCAAGGACCAAAACTGAAATTTTGCAAACCTAATTGGTGTGAGGCCAATTGAATATGAAATTAGATACATAATGACACAATTTTCATGTAGAAACTATGCCCAGAAAGTGACATTAGGATAGTGAACAATTAGGTCAAATCTGGATAATGTGCACTGCCACTGTACCAAAATGACTAAATGAATAGTATTTGTGCATTTGGCTATAACTTGGCCTAGAAAGGTCCAAATAACCTGAATTCTATACCATTGGAAAGCTATGACAATGCACTACAACTTTTATGAAGAAAATAAACCCAAATTATGCCCAGAACCAAGTGAAATTGCCAGCCAAAGTTGGCATCACAAAACTGCCAGAACTTAAAAGTTACCCAGAATTCTGGGTTAGGACCAATCTGGGCAGCCAAATTAAAATTAACATAACTTGAGCTACAAAACTTCAAATGGAGTGATTCAAAAAGGGAATTAAAGATAAAACAATAAGGAACAACTTTGATGAAGGACACTTAGCCAAATTCCCACAGTAACTAGACCAATAGAACAGTGCAAAATAGGAGACCAAAATTGAAAAATTAAAAATTCTCTTAGGAGACTTAGAATTTTAAATGGCAACCAAAGCCATCAACTTAGGCACTCAAAATGTGGTATGTGGGTGTAATTGGAATTCACCTATTTATTAAGCATGAGAAAGTCAATATTTTGACTTGAATAGTACTATAAATAGTAATCCCAAAATGCAAAGTTTAGAGAATACCATTTTAAGCCTATGTAGGGATACAATTAAATAAATATGTAATAAATTGTTGGAATTATTATGAGTTATGATACTAAAACAGTGTAATTTGCGTGTTTCAATTGAAAAAGACTTGAGAAAGGATAAGGAACATTGAGTCAAGGCCTAGAGGCGACTCACATCAGATTTGTATACAATAAATCTTATTTAAGTATTTTATCATTGAAAATTTGATTTGGTATATAATATGAAATTCCTGTGTTGCTTATGAGTTCAAGAAATATTGTGTTGCCATCTTATGAATGAAAAATTGATTTTGGAAATTTAGTGTGATTTGTATGAAATATTTGAATAAATTATTTTAAATTGATTTTGGAATCACACTTAGCATGACAGTACCATATTATTTCCTTCTCCATTTATGGGGTTGAGATCGATTATTTTCCTCCCTCTCTGGCTTACCAGTTGAAGTCGAGATTGGATGAGTACTCATGAGCTAGCTAGCCACCTCTCTCATTGATTTTGATTAGTGAGGTTGTAGATTGATTTATCGTGGTGTACAATACGGTATTGATCGAAAATTTTGTGCCATGACTTAAGTTGTGTATGAATTGGGAACACTGTGTTTATTAAATTGTTTGATCAAATTTGTGTTATAATGAGCTTTGAAA
Source organism: Hevea brasiliensis (assembly GCF_030052815.1). Classification (NCBI taxonomy): domain Eukaryota; kingdom Viridiplantae; phylum Streptophyta; class Magnoliopsida; order Malpighiales; family Euphorbiaceae; genus Hevea; species Hevea brasiliensis. The sequence continues at coordinate 77,166,460 of NC_079506.1, read as the reverse complement.
TTTATGAAATGAGATTGTGAAATATTTAGATTGTGATTTGTCAATGAATGTTCTATGTACTGCATTTTAAATTTTTATTGTGTACCATCGAGTAATTATACTTAGTGATAGCTTCTTTTACTGTCGCAAATAGGGGAAAGGAAAAAGTAGCAGAGTGAGCTGCTGAAGTAGTAAGGATTGCACTGATTTTTGGTACGGGTATTATTTATACCCTTGTAATTATTTTGATGTAAATAGCTTAGTATCATATGTATTAATGTAAAATTGAGCAGTTGTACAGTAAATGTGTAATAATATTATTTTTGAGATTTTATGTTTGTAAATTAAATATGTGAATGTATATTAAATATTTTGAATGCAATGTGTATGAATTATTTTGAAATCTTAGAGATGACAATTTTGATTTAAATTGTGGATTTTGAATTGAATTATTGTTGAGGATGTTGGTTTGAAATATTTGGAGGTTCGGGTATGATTGAAACTTATTTGAAAGTGCTTTTCTACAAGTTTAATTTTTTTGTTTTTTTCAAGTACAGCGGTATTTTGCCGAAATTTTTATAAAATTTGCGGAAAAATAGAATTTTTCAAAAATTTTACCTAGCCTTTAAACTTCAAATAAAAGTTTTTAATACCTGTTAAAAGTGCTCGCCACCTTCAAAAAGAAGTAAAATTGTTTTAAAATCCCTTATAGTGTATTTAATGGGTTATCGATAGGCGAAGTTCCACAATTCATTAAGTATACTATGGGATCATGTGATGTCTTACGGAAGGGTAAGGTATGACAGAACTTATCTAGTTGTAACATTACAGTCCTTAAACTTAAAAATGTAACATAAAACTCCATCAACTTTCAAATTTTGCATAGTAAAATCTCTCTAACCTCCAATTATCAGTTTTTCAGTTAGACGCTGATGTGGACAGTTCCATCATGTAGCTTAGTCAGTATTTCTCTTTTCTCTCTCAAGCCATATGTAAAATTGAATTATTTTTCTCTCTATAAACAGAATAAATTTTCATGTGTAAAGAAAATAATTTTATGCTTTGCATAAGAAAAGAGAGAGAAATATTGACTAAGCGCTACGCGGGAGCTATTCACATCAGTTTCTAACTGAAAAATTAGTAATTGAAAGTCAGATGGATTTTATTGTGCAAAATTTGAAAGTTCAGGGGGTTTTATGTTACATTTTAAAGTTAAAGGACTGTAGTGTTACAACTATATAAGTTCAGGAAAAGTTGTTGATATTTATCCATAATATAAATTATTTCATAATTAAACTCCTTTAGTTATAAGTTTATATTTAATAATTAAATATGAAATAATTTTCTTCTTATTACCCAATTCTTTAAATTTAGTTTCAAGTCAAGCTAGGAACTTTACAATCTTATTGCAAACTAAATTTATTAATTTAATTAATAAATTAAACCATTTAATTAATTAATCAAATAATACATTGATCACATTAGTTCTATTGTGTGTGACTTTCTAGGTTTATGACTAATTGGCAATGAGAATATGATATTAACTCTTTAATACCATTTGAACTCTTTTCATGCCTATAATGAAATTCCCTTTCCACTCTTGGTCTTTATAAATCATGGTTAACACCTATTACAGTATGTCATGGCTACCTAATCAATGATGATTGAAATTCACCCCATTCCTTAAAACCTTCATCATACATACCATGCACTAAAGTCTCTTCGAGTCACGGTTTATGCCAAACCCTAATTGCTTTGGATCATATGTCCTTATCTAAATTTTTATTCTTCATTAATAAGACTTGCAATCAAAAACTCTTTTCTTACTAAGTCAAACTGCCCTGACCAAGAACTTTCTTTATCAATAACAATTTAGATAGCACAGGACTTTATCCCTATCTATTTAGGGTAATGAATCTCATCTTATCTGAATACCTATCTTTATATACAACTAGTTGAGCCAATATACGCCCGTATACCCATACATAGTAGAAGTATGCAAGTAGTATCAAACTTAAACCACCTATATATGAGACGAACTTTTCATCTTAGGTCAAGGGACCATGTGTACTATTATGATCTAGATGACTATATATTAATGAGAGTAAACTCTCTATATATGTCATCTATGCATCACTAGTTTAACTTGCTTATCTTATAAGTGTCTACCGCATTTATCCTGATATCTTAATATTAGATGATATGAGACTTACCATTAGTATCTTATACTAATCCATGGAAACAAATAAAGGTGGTAGTCTAACTGAATAGAACATGTCTAACATAACATCCTTGACTATGAACCAATATTTATAGCACCTATACCAGAAAGTTCCGTCACTTATATTTTTAACTCTTTGAGAATGGAACTTCCAATAAGAAGCTAAAGGGTTGTTCAATTAACCTTAAACATTTTAAATTAAAAGATAAATAAATGCCATTTGTTGGGAATTATGTTTATGATTAATAACATTAAGTTATTACTCTAGGGCATACCACTAACAATAGGCTCAATTTTATGCACAACCAAACAAAGAGATTTTCAAGTGTATGGTGTAGGGATGGCAACAGATTGGGTTTTTATGGGTACCCGATTTGACCGAACCCTAATAGGATGGGTTTAGATATTATATAATTGAGTTTGTGACGGGTTCAGGTTTTACAGGTTGGGTATCTGTTATCCAAACTCGTTTATATAAAATGCTTAATTAAATATAAAATGTGTATGTTTTATAATAATAATTATAAATTTTTAAATGTTTTATTTTATATAAAATGGAATTTAAATATTTTATGAAATTATTAAATTTTTAAAATGGAAATTATTAATCAAAATAATTTTTATGCAAAATATTAATTAAAAAATATAAAATTAAACGGGTTCGAATTTTTTTCGAGTAATAATAATCGAGTTTAGGACAGGTTCGGGTAATTGAGAATAAATTTTAATCAAGTTTGGGACAAGTTCAGGTTTTGATAATATTAATCGGATTCGGGTAGGGTGATTTTTGCTGGTACCCTACCCATCATCATCCCTATTATGGTGTAACAAAATGGCGTCAAGGTGCATCTAATGAAAGAAGAGTGAGGTTGTTATTGACATTTTTGGAAAATGAAGCAGTGGGCAGCTGAGTATGTTAATGAAGTGAAATGAGGTGCAAGGAAGGGACTTGAAGTTTATGGGGGTATGGGTTACATATGGGTATTGAGAAGATGATGTCGATGGTGGCAAAGATGGGTAAGGCTAGACATAGGATAGGTGAGTGTTTTGCAAGGAAAAAGGCTAGTGGAGCAGGGGATTTGTGTTTGTTAAGCAGCATGACACCACTAGTTTCGACACTATAACCCTACAACCTCACAACCTCTCAACTCACTTTACACCAAACCTTTAAGCACAAAATGCTTCAATGGATAAATCGGAGAATAAAGAGAATAAGAAAAAAAAAAGAACTTTAAGATAAAGAAACCCTTATAAACATTAACAATATTGTAAAGTTCTTCATAATTGTCATCCTCCTCACTTAAAACTCTATCCTTGGTAACGAATGAAATATCCTCATAGCTCTGAAACTACTCTATCTCATTATTGCACTTGCTTTTGTTTTGTGTTTTCGATTCTGTAGGCATTTACAGGTTTGATGTAGTCAAAAGAGAGCTGTGATGTCATATTAGTGTTTTCAAGAAGTAGACATAAAAATTGGGAAATTTTTAGGTGTAATGACCTAAAATCGGACTCGTTACCAGCACTAGGACTTCGGTTGGTATAAAGGCCATAAAGCCCATAACAAGACCAAACATGCATTTTTAATATTTCTTAAGGCCTATGTAAGTAATAAAATAATTTAAATAAAATAAAATATAATGATAATTTTATTTTTATAAAAATTGGAATAGCAAGCACATCAAAACATTAACAAAATTACATGTCATACAAAAAGGAGTTTCATCAAAATAAATATACCTAATAAGCAAAATTGAGATAATAACCTCAAGAACTCAAGCCAAAATCCATTGACTGCACCTACTATTCTTATCCCTGATAGGGGAGATGGATGAAGGGGAGTGAGCTTTGGGCTTAGTAAGTCTCTCATATCATTACTTTCATTGTCCATGGAACTAAGAGTGTCGATCTGGCTATGACTAGAATTCTCTTTGCATAACATTTCATACATATCATATCATAGGCGGATGTTAGAGACATAGAAGTGCCTTATCAAGGCATTTTATAATATTCATAAGATTAGCCCATTTGCATGCATGCCTTTACTTTCTTGTCTTTTTCTATTGGAAACTAGTGGGGTTATCCATGAACTACCACACATTATAAATTTGATTTATGCAATAAAATATTATCACATATAAAGATGCAATTATATAATGAAAATAAGTTTTTAATGATGTATATATCAGTAGTATGCCCTAGAGCACATCATTTAGTATGTATCTTATACATATTTTATTAATAAAAGGCAATTTCACATTTCCGTTTATATAATGTATTTATGTGTAATATAAAAGGTCTATTGATATTTTGTTAGAAATTCTATTCTTAAGTTGTTAATAATATGAGTGACAGTATTTATAGCACAAAGTATCATAAATTGGTTCACAATCGAGGATACTTTACAATAAGGACATGACTTATCCAAAAAGATTGTAATCATGTTTGTTCCCAAGGTATTTATATAAGATATAAATAAGATGGAATGGTGAGTCTCATGCCATATAACAAACATGATAGGCACTTGTACATGATAAGTAGGCTGAACCAATGACACATATGATAAGCACATGCAGTTTATTCTTGTCAATGCATTGTCATATATCATATATTTGCATATAATCTTTAGACCTGAGATAACATAGTTATCTTGTATATAAGTGGTTTGAGTTTGATACTGCTTTCATACTTATACTGTGTATGAGTATATGGGCATGTGTTGGCTCCTACTAGTTATATATGGAGGCAAGTGTTGATCAAGATGGAATCTGTTACCCTAAGTAAATAGGGATAAAGTCCTATGTTCATTTAATTGTTCTTGATATTTCAAGTTCCTGGCCAGGATAGACATATTTAGTCAAAAAAGAGTTTTTGACAAGAAAATCTAATTAATCAAGAACTGGAATTAAAAGAGAACATAATATTCATAGCAAATGGGGTTTGACATAAACCATGACTCCAGCTCGAATTGGGATTTTGTAACACAGAGATTCTAGTGCATGATAACATATGATTATAGGTTCATTTAAGGTATTCCTTGTTACTGATTGGGTGGCTATGGCACGCTATACTCGGTGTCAACCATGGCCTATGAGATGCCTAAAATGATTTAGAGAAATCATTTATGGTAAAAAAGAGTTCTGATGATATTAAGAGTTAATATCATATCTCATTGCCAATTAGTGATGAGCCTAGTAAGTCACACACATACACAAGATAATCACTAAGTAAAATGTGATTTAATTGATTAATTAAAGAGTTTAATTAATTAAATAAATATGTTTGGTTTGCAATAAGATTGTAAAGTCCCTAGCATGACTTGAAACCAAATCTAGGTTATTGGATGTATAGTATAAGTTAAATTTATATTTAAAGTGTTTAAATATGAATTTAATTGTGAGAAATTAATTAATGGAGATTAATTAATTAATTTATGTTTGATATAAATTGATTAGAAGAGGAGAAATAATGATTTTGGGTTGAGAACTCAAAATTACAACATAAGGGTAATTTGGTCATTTCACAGGGTGACATGTGGCACCATGAGATGGTGACACATGGCATCATATAAGTTTGTCATTTGTCTTCCTATCATGCAAGGTGATCAAAGTCAAGATTAAATTTAGCTTTGACACTTGGCTTAATGTGATTAAGTCAATTAAAATTAAGATGCAATGTGGTGATGACATGTGGCAAAGGGTTTAAGTGATGACCTAATTATAAAAGGAAAAAGAAAAGAATAAACACACACTCTTATTCTCTCCTAAAGGTGGCGGCACATATAGCTCACCCTCTCCTCTTCTTCTTCTCTCATCAATTCAAAGAGAATTGCCCAAATTCCTTTGAATTAAAATTGCTAGAAATTTTTTCTAGTGTCCTATACACACATACAACCTCTCTAAAGGTAAGAACCCAATTTATAATTGGTTGATAAAGGCTTGAGAAGCAAATTAAGGGCTATCCATTGGTGATCTTGATGTGGACAAGCTAGAGGGACAACATTTGTGGTCCTAGGTGCTTCCTAAAGGTGCCAATCACATCCATAGTGCATCAAAGAGGCTAGTGCTCTAACTCCTCTTTTAAACTAGAGTTTAAATGAATTAATTTATTAATTCACAATCTTAAATGGCAAACATAGATCCTAATACATATTAAAAGTGTTTTAATATGCAATTGAGCATTAAATTTAATTAGGCACATAAGAGATGTGGTATGATGCATGTAACCCTAAAAGAAATTTTTTTTGAAATACAATGCTCTAATAAACAACTTTCATGCTTCCGCTCCTTCAATTGGTATCAGAGCCACTATATTTGTCATTTAGATTGTTTAATATGAGATTTAATTGTATGATTTAATCAAAATTTGATCGATTTAAGGCTATTGGATCACCATAGGTGGTGGCATGTTTGTATGCTCCATGGTGCACATGGCTTGGGCCCTTCCAAGTGTGCGCATGGTTATGGGTTTCATTGTGCAATTATTTTATGATCTAAGGCCCATAATTAATTAAATTATTTAATTAAGAATTTTAATCACACAATTAAATTTTGATTCAATTATTTGAATGAGATTCAAATCTAAAATTTTAAATTTGTTTGAATGAGATTCAAATCTGAATTTTTAAATTTGTTTGAATAAGATTCAAATCTAAATTTTTAAATTTGTTTGAATGAGATTCAAATCTGAATTTTTTAGTTGAATATGAGATATTCAATTTAATTTTAGTATGTATTTTTATTTAATTATTAAATGGTAATATGCATGATGGATGATCATGGACAATAAAAAACCAATGTGATTGGATTTATTTCTTTTATTTTTTCTTTGGGTTGTAAAATAATTAATTTTATTTTTGGTGGCATGTATTACAAGTGTTGTAATAATTTGGGTTGTAATTCATGTATTTAAGGACTTTAAAGTCCATATTCTTGTAAATTCGCCTTGGTATGCCAAGGATTATAATGTAATTGGATTGCAAGAAGATCAAGGAGGTCAAGAGCATTGGTGGGACCAGTGGGAGAAATTCAAGATCAAGTATTGATTATGTACTCCTTCAGTAACTCTTGCAAAATGAATGAATGAAATGAACCTAGGAATGCCCTGATTCAATTCTTGGTGGCTCAGAATTGAATCCCTTAGAAAATCCATAATCATACCATATTTATTTTTTATCCATATATGCATGAGGTGTATAGGAATGTATGTAAGTATATGATATATGCATGCTAATTGGATAATGTGCAAAGTGAGACCATAATAGTAATTAAGCCTCCAAACAAATGATTAAGTTAGAAATTGTATAATTAAAGTAATTATATCATGGGCCCTTCATTAAGGCAATTATTTTAAGAAATTTTAAATACTTGCATTTGATGCATTTTATTTAAGAGATTTTCTTAAGAATAATTGTTAAGCATGAGATGTTGTAAATATGTAAATAAGTTGATGCCCAATAATGGATGTGCCTGAGGACATTAAAGTTATTTGCATGTTTACTGGCTTAATGGAATCAACTTAACTAATACAAGATGAATCAATAATGGATGTGCCTGAGATTTTGAGCATTAGGGGCTAGATAAAGGATTGACCCTCACTTGAGATGTGATAGGCAAGGAGTTGCTCACTTATAGTTTATTGTAATTCCAATAATGGATGTGCCTGAGGATGATCAATAAGACTATAAGAATTCAATCACCCACTAGAAATCCATCCAACTAGGATTTCCGTTTCCTACTTTGAAAGTGTGGGACTTGCCAAGTTAGTGGGAGGACCAATTTGATTAAAAGATCATAATCATTTTGGTTAATTACTTGATACATTTACTAATTAATCTAGTTATTTTCTGCAGTTATTCTTCTGATAATAATGAGCACACAACAACCACCACCATCCAATATCCTTGCGAGCATACTTGATCACAATAGGTTGACAGGACCTAATCTTTCTTATTAGCTAAGAAATTTAAAACTTGTCCTGAACCTATAATGTATTGGATATGTTCTAGACTCAAATGTTCCTGGTCCCTTACCTCCAGAGGCCACTCAAGAGGAACATGACACTTTGGACTAGTGGAAAGAGTATGATATGAGAGCCAAGTATTACATGCTTGCTTCTATGAGTAATGAGTTACAGAAGCAGCATGAGAACATGCAGAGTGCAAGTGAGATCCTCCTTCACCTATAAGAGTTGTATGGTGAGCATAGCAGGAATGCTAGGTATGAGATATCTAGGCAACTATTCCGCATGAGAATGTCTGAGGGATAGAATGGAGGAGATCATTGCCACAAGATGATTCGGCTTATTGAGCAGCTGGAACATTTTAACTTTAACATGGATTTCCAACCGCAAACGGATTTGATCCTTCAGTCCCTACCTGAGTCATTTGGAAATTTTGTGACAAATTTCCATATGACTAAGCAGGAATACACCTTGGCTAGTTTACTTAACATGCTTATTATTGCCCAAAAGAATATGCTGGGCAATAAAGGAAAAGAGTTAGCTTTGATTGCATCTTCTTCTGCTGGAAAGTCTAATAAGAAGAAGGGTAATAAGAAAAAGAAACCTCAAGTTCCAGGAGCTTCCAAGAAGATAGCCAAACAGAAAGGGAAGACCAAAGCTGATGGAGGCAAAGAAAAGTGTTTTCACTGCCAGAAGGATGGGCACTAGAAAAGAAACTGCCCAGAGTATCTTGCTTCTTTGAAGGACAAGAAGGATACACCTTCAGAATGTATGTCTATATCTTGTTATTTAGATGCTGATGATGCTCATAGTTCATCTACAGCTTGGGTTTTAGATACTGGTGCCAGTTCTCACATTTCTTATGATATGCAGGAACTAGCAAATAGTAGCAGCTTACATGCTAGAGATGTTAGACTCTGGATTGATGATGGCTCAACTATTGAAGCTTTAGCCATAGGATCTAAATCTTTTTACATGCATGGACATGTTTTGTGTTTGAATAATATTTTGTATGTGCCTGATGCTTTTAAGAACATCATTTCTATATCTAGTTTGACTATAAATGGTTATGAATTTCAGTTTACAGATAATGTTTGCAATATTTATATTTGAAATAAATATGTTGGCTCAGGTTATATGCATGATGGTCTTTATTATTTGGATAATAATGATAAACACAAAATGAATGCAAGCAATCTAAATGAATGCAATGCCATGATGAAAATCAACTCAAGTTCAAAATATATTTGGCACTTAAGATTAGGTCATGTTGCAAAAGATAGGATTGCAAAACTGGAGAAAATGGGGATTTTATACTTATTGGGTTCTTAACCTGCTCCAACTTGTGAATCCTGCCTTGAGGGCAAAATGACTAGATCACCCTTTATTGGACAAGGACTAAGAGCTGAAAATATTTTGGAGCTAATACATAGTGATGTATGTAGTCCATTTAAGGAAATAGCTAGAGGCGGTTTTCATTACTTTATTACCTTTACTGATGATAAATCAAGGTTTGGGTATTTGTATTTGATGAAATACAAACATGAATCCTTTGAAAAGTTCAAAGAATTTAAATCCGAAGTAGAAAACCAAACTGAAAAAAATATTAAAACTCTTCGATCAGATCGTGGAGGTGAATACTTAAGTACTGAATTTGATGAATACTTAAAAGAGCATGGCATTGTTTCCCAGTTGACTCTTCCAGGAATGTCACAGCTGAATGGTGTATCTAAAAGAAGAAATCATACCCTATTAGATATGGCACGTAGTATGATGAGCTATACTGATATGTCAATCTCCTTTTGGGAATTTCCATTAAAATCAGCTTTGCATATTCTGAATAGGATTCTATCAAAATCAATTTCTTCCACACCTTATGAGATATGGCATGGAAGAAAATCAAGTCTTAAGCATGTTAAGATTTGGGGTTGTCCAGCTCATATCAAAAAGCTGAACACTGATAAATTGGAAACCAGATCAGAAAATAGTCAATTTGTTGGATATTCAAAAACAGAGTTTTGTATATTATTTTTATTTGCCTACATCATAAAAGATTGTGGTAAGCAGAGATGCCATATTTCTTGAACAATAGTTTATTCAAGAAGGACGCAAAGGAAGGCAAATAGAGTTAGAATTGGAGAATTCTGACCAACCAACAGATCAAATGGATATAGATCCATCTAGTCAACCTACACCTATTGATGAAACATCTACTGTAATTTCTCACAGATCAACCAGGATATCTCACCCACCAGTGAGATATGGTTTCCTTCATGAAAATGAACAAGAGTTGTTTACTCATGAAGAAGTAGATCATGGAGATGATCCACTTACCTATGAAAAAGCTATATCAGATATAGACTCTTCAAAATGGATTGAAGCTATGAAATCCGAAATTGATTCCATGTATGAGAATCAAGTTTGGGATCTTATTGACCCACCTGAAGGTATTGTACCTATAGGGAATAAATGGATTTTCAAGAAGAAAATTAGTTCTGATGGAAAGGTAGAGACCTATAAAGCAAGGCTAGTAGTGAAAGGGTTTCGCCAAAGGCAAGGAATCGACTATGAGGAGACTTTCTCGCCTGTTGCCATGCTTAAATCAATTAAGATTCTATTAGCAATCGCTGCATACTATGATTATGAGATTTGGTAGATGGATGTCAAAACAGCTTTTCTCAATGGATACATTGAAGAAAACATTTTCATGGAACAACCTGGGGGTTTTAAATCCCAAGATGGTTCCAAGGTATGCAAGCTAAAGCGATCCATTTATGGGTTGAAACAAGCTTCGAGGAGTTGGAATATCCATTTTGATGAAGCCATTAAGTCATTTGGTTTTATAAAAAATGTGGATGAACTATGTGTATATAAGAAGGTTAGTGATAGTGCTATCACTTTTTTTGTCTTATTTGTGGATGATATTCTATTGATAGGTAATGACATAGGTATATTGACAATTGTCAAGGTATGGTTATCAAATACATTCTCCATGAAAGATTTAGGGGAGGCAACCTATATTCTTGGAATTCACATCTATAGAGATAGAGCGAAAAGAATAATTGGTTTATCCCAAAGTCTATGCTTATAAAAGGTGTTAAAGAGGTTTAACATGCTTAATTTCAAGAGAGGATTGTTATCAGTAAGACATGGTATCCACCTTTCTAAAGAGATATCTCCAAAGACACTTGAAGAAAGAGATAAAATGGCCAGGATTCCATATGCTTCGGCTATTGAAAGTTTGACATGCTGTTAGTTTGACTAGCAGGTTTCAATCCAATCCAGGTTTGAAACACTGGATAGCTGTCAAGAATATTCTTAAGTATTTAAGAAGAACTAAGGATTTATTCTTGACTTATGAAGGTGGTGACTTGCAATTGGATAGTTTTACTTATTCTGATTTTCAATCAGATATCGATTATAGAAAGTCCACTTTTGGGTTTGCGTTCATTTGTAATGGAGGTGCAGTTAGTTGGAAGAGTTCCAAACAGAGTACGATTGCTGATTCTACTACAGAGGCCGAGTACATTGCTGCATCACATGTTGCAAAAGAGGCTGTTAGGATAAGGAACCCTGGTCTTACTAGAAATCCAAACACATAGAAAGGCGCTACCACATTATTAGAGAGATAGTTGGGTAAGGCGATGTAGCCATACAGAAAATAGCATCAGCTGAAAATCTAGCTGATCCATTCACTAAGCCTATGTCACAAGCTCAGTTAGACTGACATCTTGAGAAGATGGGTCTAAGATATTGTAACGAATGGCTCTAGTGCTAGTGGGAGATTGTTAGTAGTATGCCATAGAGCGTATCATTTAGTATGTATCTTGTACATATTTTATTAATAAAAGGCAATTTCACTTTTCCATTTACATAATGTATTTATGTGTAATAGAAAAGGTCTATTGATATTTTGTTAGAAATTCTATTCTTAAGTTGTTAAGAATATGAGTGACAGTATTTCTAGCATAAAGTATCATAAATTGGTTCACAATCGATGATACTTCACAATAAGGACATGACTTATCCAGAAAGATTATAATCATGTTTGTTCTCAAGGTATTTATATGAGATATAAATAAGATGGAATGGTGAGTCTCATGCCATATAACAAACATGATAGGCACTTATACATGATAAGTAGGTCGAACCAGTGACACATATGACAAACACATGGAGTTTACTCTTGTCAATGTATTGTCATATATCATATCAATGCATATAATCTTTAGACTTGAGATAACATAGTTATCTTATATATAGGTGGTTTGAGTTTGATATTGCTTTCATACTTGTACTGTGTATGGGTATATGGGCATGTGTTGGCTCCTACTAGTTATATATGGAGGTAGGTGTCGATCAAGATGAAATCTATTACCCTAAGTAAATAGAGATAAAGTCCTATGTTCATTTAATTATTCTTGGTAAGTTTCTAGCCAGGACAGACAGATTTAGTCAGAAAAGAGTTTCTGATAAGAAAATTTAATTAATCAAGAATTGGAATTAAAAAAGAACATAATATTCATAACAAATGGGGTTTGACATAAACGATGACTCTGGCTCGAATTGGGATTTTGTAATAGAGAGATTCTAGTGTATGGTAACATATGATTATAGGTTCATTTAAGGTATTCATTGTTACTGATTGGGTGGCCATGGCACGCTATGCTAAGTGTCAACCATGGCCTATGAGATGCCTAAAATGATTTAGAGAAATCATTTATGGTAAGAAAGAGTTCTGATGATATTAAAAGTTAATATCATATCTCATTGCCAATTAGTTATGAGCTTAGTAAGTCACACACATACACAAGATAATCATCAAGTAAAATGTGATTTAATTGATTAACTAAAGAGTTTAATTAATTCATTAAATAAGTTTGATTTATAATAAGATTGCAAATCCCTAGCATGACTTGAAACCAAATCTAAGTTATTGGATGTATAGTATAAGTTAAATTTATATTTAAAGTGTTTAAATATGAATTTAATTGTGAGAAATTAATTAATGGAGATTAATTAATTAATTTATATTTGATATAAATTGATTAGAAGAGGAGAAATAATGATTTTAGGTTGAGAACTCAAAATTACAATATAAGGGTAATTTGGTCATTTTCACAGGGTGACATGTGGCACCATGAGATGGTGACACATGATATCATATAAGTTTGCCACTTGTCTTCCTATCATGCAAGGTGATCAAAGTCAAGATTAAATCTAGCTTTAACACTTGGCTTAATGTGATTAAGTCAATTAAAATTAAGATGCAATGTGGTGATGATATGTGGTAAATGGTTTAAGTGATGACCTAATTATAAAAGGAAAAAGAAAAGAAGAAACACACACTCTTATTCTCTCCTAAAGGTGGTGGCACATATAGCTCACCCTGTGACACCCCTCACTCGACTACAGTATAGCCGAGCGAAGTGTGCTACATTCGGTACCGGAGCACCTTATCTTATCTTACTTTATTCCTTTAATAATTTCATCTCGTTATATTTTAATATCAATTATTTTTTTATGGAGAAACCAGTGAAGTTTTCCCTATTTTATTATCAGTTGCGTATTTCATTATTCACCTACTTGAAATTTTCAATAATATTTTATAATAAAAATATCATTCATGCTCATCATATTCATCTCACATTCAATTATTGTAATTCACATACTCATTTGTACCAATCTATTCATACTCAATTAGTATGTAAATATTCTCAAATTACATAAGCAAAATTTTTAAATTTTCTTAATTTACATAATTTACAAAATAATTACATAATTTCATAATTTACATGATCTACAAATTAATTACAGTTCCATAATCTATGTTTAAATGTACAAGTCATAGTTTACATTATAAATAATAACTAATTATAATGTACAAAATACATAATATGATCTATATGGACCCTATCTACATGCATTGCTAAGGAGGTGACAACCTTGAACACTCTGCAAATCAGAACTCTAAAATCTCTGTTTGGTATTCGCTGTGTTTTAACTTCAGTACCTGCGTGAGGAAACAAATCCATCGCGCTAAGCATTGCTGCTTAGTGGTGCAATAATATAACAAGGAAATAATATAACAAGTAAAAATAATTGGAGCGTATTTTCTATACTCAAGAATTTTACTGGGTTCATATGAAATTTTCCATACAATATACCTTTCGTCATTTATGTTGCTCTCTAGAATCACTTCTTTCATAAGTTTACAATAATCATTTATATAATGTACAAATAAATATAAAATTTATATTGATACTTATATTCTTATGAAAGTCACATTTGTAATGTAATTTGAGTTATAATTCTTCTACTAGTCTTTTTATCACTTCCTTGATACTTTCTAAGTTGTTTACAATCATTTCATAATATTTAAAATTTTTAGAACTAGTTTAATTTACTTCAAATCATTCTAAAGAATAAATTTTTGGAGCTAATCTAATTTATTTTCAGAACTTATTCTCATTTATTTACTTTCTAGCATTTTTAATTGCTAATATTCATAATTTATTTTAATAAATTAGACTGCCCAAGTAACCTATGACAGGCTATCTAAACTAGATAACGGGTCATTGGCACTGGACACCACGGTGCCTCGGGCCATTATACCATGGGACGCAGAACGTCAACCACGTATGCAGTCAGTATGGCTAAAAAGCCTTGATAACACATAATCGGGCATTAAGCCATGAGTGTGGGTATAAAGCCATGAATGCAGGCATAAAGCCATGAATACAAGCATAAAGTCTTTCGCAGTACTGCTAAAACAATACCCTATTGGCATGCCAATCTATCCAATCGGACACACATGTCTAGGCAATACATGGGCACATTAGTACCATTATATGTTTCATCATTTCATTATATTTTTCATTTATATTTTTATAGCATTCTAATTTTGTTTATAGTGGAAGCATAATTTTCAAATTCACATTTCTAAGTAATTTATGCATTTATCGTAATATTCATACTAATTACAATTCACATTCAAAACATCTTTCCTTTCTCTCTTGATGGGAACCTAAATCCCAAATGACACTTTTATCTTATTTATTCATTCAACAATCCATTCATGTAAGGTACATTTTATACTTCAAGTTATATTGCTAATATATTATGAACTCCATTGGTGTTGGGAGTATAAGTCTCAACAATCCATCTAGGTTAATTTCATTTCCTATTCAAGTGGTATCACTCATGTTTTATTAGACCTACTAGTAATGGAAATACAAATCTTAATTATATATTCACATAACTTAAATGTTCATTAAGTTATTTAGGTAAATTATTATTTCTATTCCAAGTAATCCATGAACAGTTCATGGATTCCAAATTTCATACCTTAATTTCTTCTACCAATTTAGTTCTTACACTTTGTGTCTTTGTACTACTATTTACATTACTATTCACTCAAATTGTTGAGTTTTTAATAAACAATAAATTTATTGAACCTAAGTTCTCCAAGATACCACATTTTTCATTTTATTTTTGTTGGTATTGATTTCCAATACCATTTCAAAGCTTATCTTATGTTATTCAAAATTTTCAGATTTCATACCTAGGTTTACTGTTCCATTGGTCATTTGTACAGTAGGAATTTGACAAAATTATCTCCATGAAAGTTGTTCCTTACTGTGTCTAGTTACATTTCTTTTTTTGAATCACTCCATTTGGAGTTTTGTAGCTTAAGTTATGGTCATTTTACCATAACTGGCCGGATTGACCTGTACCCACAATTTCTGGACAATTTGGTTCTGCCAGATTTGGTGACTTAAGTTTGGTTGGCAATTTGACTAGGTTATGGTCAGAATTTGGATTTCTGTTCTTCATAAAAGTTGTAGGGCTATGTCTTATATTTCTGCTGGTAAAATTTCAGATCAATTGAACTTTTCTATACTGAGTTATGACCATTTGAACAAATACTATTTATTTGATCATTTTCCAGGGATAGCATGTTGGTCACCCATATTAGGGTAATTTTTAAGTTAACTTGGTTTAGTTTTCTGGGCAAGGTTTCTTCACCAAAGTTGTGCCATTATGTATCTAGTTTCATGTCTAATTAGCTTTGCACCAATTGAACTTATACAACTCTATTTATAGCTGCCCAAACCTGCTGGACTCACAACTAGTCTTGCAGGTTACCAAGGGCAACATGCCTAAGTTCAACTCCAACATCCTTACTCACTTCAATTCCTCCTCAAACACATTCAAATGGTCACTAATTGACCATTACAAGGTTAATATACCATTTCATAAGCAAAACTCTAATTTTTCACAAACCCTAATTTCCAAAGTGTCTATTTCATACCTTTCATGTCATCTAACTTATCCAACACACATTGTTCAACATCTAACTCAAGTTATCTCATCACAAACTACTTCTAAACAATTCAAGTCATACAAATCAACAAATCTCATCCTTCTCCCATGGCTGCATATTTTCATACATACTTCAATATAATTATTTTGTTTAATTTTATAACAAATTCTCATTTAATTTGTCTTCCTAACAAAGATTAAAAAGATAGGGAAGTAAGTATAGGCACTAACCTTTTTGAGCTTCACTTAACCTTGATTAAACCTCCCTAAACTCTTCTTCTTTGGCTGCCAATAACTTTTTCTAGGTGAAAGATCAAATTTTTGTGAAGGGACTTGGCAATTTTGGTGAACAAATAGAGAGGAAATTCAAGCTTTTAAGCTTGAAAATGGTGAAACCTCTTCTCTCTCTCTCTCTCTCTCTCTCTCTCTCTCTCTCTCTATACGTTTTTTGCTGCCCAAAGGTTGAAGATGCAGATTGTTTGTCAATTTTTGGCTTCTTTTGTCTCTTTTAATGAGAATAATAATTTGTGATTGGTGGAGAAAATTTAAATAACATCATATGATGTCATAATTAGGAATTTTCCTTCATTTTCTTTTCTTTTCTTCTCTACTTATTTTCAATTAAATTTTTTAGCAATATTTATTCATATTTTAGATCATAATAATTATTTACTTAATTGGACAAGTTGGCAAAAAATCATGTCTGAATACAAAATGACCAAAATGCCCTCCATTTGACTTAACAGACTAAAATTGTCTCTACTGATCGAAAATTTTTTCTAAACCTTTTCTTGGCATTCTAATGCCATAGAAACCTCAATGACTCTTGTCTGGAGTCCCAAAAATTATTTCATGAATTTTTTCCCGAGTTTAGGGCATCTAGCTGCAAAAATCGCAACTTCCCACTGGGTTACCTATCGCTAGGGCACCGGCTCATTTAACTTGATTGTATTTTATTTCTAAAATTTTTTCTAAATTTTTCTTATTAATATTTGAGTTAATTTATGACTCCTCACTTTAGTCTAAATATTTTTCCAAACGTTCTAGCTGTCCCGGCCGACACTGGTCACCGGAACAGTAAAATGTACGAAATTACTAAAGTAAGGGTGTTACACACCCTCTCCTCTTCTTCTTCTCTCATCAATTCAAAGAGAATTGCCCAAATTCCTTTTGAATTAAAATTGCTAGAAATTGTTTCTAGTGTCCTATACACACATACAATCTCTCTAAAGGTAAGAACCCAATTTATAGTTGGTTGGCAAAGGCTTGAGAAGCAAATTGGGGGCTGCCCATTGGTGATTTTGGTGTGGACAAGCTAGAGAGATCACACTTGGGGTCTTAGGTGCTTCCTAAAGGTGCCAATCACATCCATAGTGCATCAAAGAGGTTAGTGCTCTAACTCCTCTTTTAAACTAGGGTTTAAATGAATTAATTTATTAATTCACAATCTTAAATGGCAAACATAGATCCTAATACATATTAAAAGTATTTTAATATGCAATTGAGCATTGAATTTAATTAGGCACATAAGAAATGTGATATAATGCGTGTAACCCTAGAAGAAAATTTTTTGAAATACAATGCTCTAATAAACAACTTTCATGCTTCCGCTCATTCAGTATAAGCATGCATAAATAGTTAAGCATGTATTTAAAAGAACTGTAAAGTAGGTTCTACCACCTCAAGCAATGGTATTTCAATTATACTCACTTCTAAATGAGCTTCTAGGCCCTTGGTCATGCCTTTGATTCTTTAGTTCGAAGTTTATAAGAATGGATTAAAGGGTCTTTAAGCATAGGGTTTAACTGAATTATGTACAATTTCATATTATAGGTAAGACCATGTTCGGTGGCCAAAGGATGTACTTTCAGTTGCCAAAAGTGCCATGCATTGTTTACATTACTATTCACATAATTCATATGCCAAAAATAGACATTAGAAGATTGAACTTGGGTTTTCCAAAACCTTTTCCTTAATCCAATAACTTGATTCTAACCTTCCAATCTCAACATTAAGCCTCTAAATTCTCATCATAGCCATACTTAGCAACCTCAAACCTCAAACAATAAAGTATGTCTTAAATAACATAAATCCATTAATTACTTTGAAGGTTAACAAAACTCCAAACCATATAGTTTTACTAAACCATTTAATCTTTCTAACCAACTTTCACTTATATATGGTTTAGAAAGTCAATAGAGAGATCAGATGAAGTGAGGAAACTCACCTTCGACTACAGTTTTGCAAGAAAAATTTATTTATCCAAAAACTCGTATTTAAATCTCTTGAAGAAATTAAAAGGAAGAAAGAGTTCACCAAACTTGCAAAGGGTTTTAAGCGTCTCTAGGTTTGGGTGATGTTTTGGGAGAGAGAAATTGGGAAGAGAAAAGAGTGGAACTAAAGAAGAATAAGAGAGGAAAGGAGGAGGGTTAGGTAAGTTGGGGAAATGGGCAAAATATCTACTACCCAATCTTATATATCTTGTTTGGGGACTTTTGGTGGTCAAATATTAACTTTTGGCAGTCGAAAGTCCTTCTGGCAAACAATTCTAGATTAATCACTCCCTCAGAATTTGCATTCTAAAATCTTATTCTCACATCTACACCAGCACCACCCACTTCTAAAATCTTCCACCACCTAAGGTCCAGAAAGATATTCAGTTTTCGAATGCATATTTTGTCTAGCCCAGATAGCAAGCATTAAATTGGGATTTTTGATAGTTACAAGCTGTTATAATATAATCTAAGAATGCTAGTGCTTTCTAATGGCTAACCTGTGTTGGAGAGCTTAAATAGGGTGAGGATGGGCTATGGAGGTGTTGATGGTAGTGATTTGAGAAAGAGTGGTTAGAAATGGTGAAAAAGAGAATGTGTTATGAGTTGAGGGATACCATTGGAGTCCATAGGTAGAGAGAACAAGGGGTAGGAGAAAGATAGTAAAGAAAGAAATTAATTATAAAATATTATTTTAATTAAATTTTTTATAAGTATCAATTAAAGAGAGAACAAATATAATTTTTTAATTAAACAAGTGTTACATCAATAAAAATAATTTAGAAATCTACTATTAAATGTCACAAAATTCTTACATTAATTAATTAAAAATAAATGTTTTATATTATAAGCTGAAGTTAAAATACCTTGTTATTACACACCCTCAAATTTAGGTACATATGTGAAATTTACCTAAGCATAACATAACCAATCACAGAAGTCGAATAATCCTTCAAAGCTACACCCAACTGTACTGGATGATTACCCATACACTATCCCCACCGCATTTGGTTCATTGAATCGGGCAGAATCCCATTTCATTCGGTTGGCCCCACCAACGCCCGCAATATAATATAATATATATATGTGTGTGTGTGTGTGTGTGTGTGTGGGTGTTGTGAATTCCTTCCTTTCTTCTTTCATTCTCTCTCTGTCTCTCTCTCTCCTGCTTTTGTCTTCGATTAAAGATAGCAAGATTCTGATGGTCATCAGTCGCTCTCAACTCTCAAGAGATCAGAATATAATCATTTGTTTTCTTTAGCTTCATTTTGAAGTGCTCCTTCATTTTGTTCCGGTGGCTGTTGCTGTGGATTGGGAGCGGAGAGTTTTTTTTTTTTGTGTACTTTTTCCCCTCTTTTTTTAAATGGAGTACGGTTGCCGGGAAACGACGGCGGGGAAGACCAAAACGGAGACGTTTAATAGCTGGGCGCAGCAGACGGAAGAGAGTTATCAGTTGCAGCGGGCGCTAGCTTTGAGATTGTCTTCTCAAGCAGCTTTAGCTAATGATCCAAATTTCTTGGTTTTCAAATCCGATGATCGTTTTGATTCTTTCTCTGATTCCGCTGAAGCTGTTTCTCATCGTTTTTGGGTATGCGATTAATTCAGATAGTTTTTGAGCTTTTTAATTGATTTTGTTTTAGCTTTTTAATTGATGTTCTTGGTTTATCTGGCTATATTAATTTTTAGCTTGCATTTCTGTAGTTTATTGTTTACATAGTGCTTTGTTTGGACAGTGGAATGGCATTCAATTGAACGGTCATGTATAGCTGTTCTTAATTTTAGTTCAAAATTTAAATGTTAGAATGGTTGATATTATTTCGTGGAATAGCTATTCCATAATATCAAATGTAATTTTAATCATCTAACAGAGCTGAATGGCTAAATAGTATCATATGGCTGACCTAACTAGTTTGGGATTAAAGCTTAGTTGTTGTTGTATACTAGTTTGGGATTAACTTAGTTGTTGTTGTTGTATAAAATAGATATTTTTTTACAAATTTATGGGATATGAACTCCACAAATAAATGAAGAATATCTATAATGAAATATTGGGTATGATGTAAGTGAATGTAATATAATGTAGTCAAATGTATATCTAATTGGATTTTGTATTGAATTTTTTTTTGATTGGGTTCCATTATTTCAATTACATTCTATTAAAGACACACTTATTTGTTTTTCATTCCTTTCAAGTTCCGTCGCCATTCACCTATGCGTTAGATCAATAGGCACCGTCCTCCTTCTTCCTTTCTTTTTTTTTTTTTATTTGTACTTTTTATATAATTTTCCAA
This sequence comes from Hevea brasiliensis, assembly GCF_030052815.1. Classification (NCBI taxonomy): domain Eukaryota; kingdom Viridiplantae; phylum Streptophyta; class Magnoliopsida; order Malpighiales; family Euphorbiaceae; genus Hevea; species Hevea brasiliensis. The sequence continues at coordinate 77,145,410 of NC_079506.1, read as the reverse complement.
ACTCTATGGTTATTTGGAACTGCGTTGAAGAATTGTATGTTATATAAATGTACTGTTTATATTTTCCTCTGGTTTCATGTAATCATGTCTACCAGGTAAACGGATGTCTCACTTACTTTGACAAAATCCCAGATGGATTTTATCTAATCCATGGGGTGGATCCTTATGCTTGGACTCTAAGTACAGATCAACGAGACATTGGCCTGGTCCCATCTTTTGAATCCTTAAAGGCTCTTGATCCTTGTGCTGATTTGTCAGTGAAAGTAGTTTTAATTGACAGATTCAGGGATCCTGGTCTGAAAGAGCTACTCAATAGTGTTATTAGTCATTCTAGTAGCTGGTTAACCACAAAAGATGTGATTGTTCAGCTTGCCAATCTTGTCTCTAAGCGCATGGGGTGAGTTGTCTACTGTAACTTTTTCAAGATGAATCTCTGTGTTTTACAATTCTTTTGAATGAGATTCCCCTTTTGTCATAGGGGGGTAACCTCTAGTGGAGAAGAAAATCTTGGTTTATGCTGGAAGGAATGCACTGAAGTTCTGATAAATCGTTTACGATCTGTTGTGATTCCAATTGGAAGCTTACGTGTTGGCCTCTGTGTCCATCGTGCCTTACTGTTTAAAGTAAATGCTGCAATTTATTTTTTTCTGTATATTCTACAACTTTTCATGTTGTCTATGTTAATGTTGCATACCTATTGTTTGTATGTTCAGTAGAGAAGTGCTATGCTTGAGGCTATTTATATCTGCCCTTTAGCTATTCCAATTAAGTTGTCCATAAATGTTTCTTTTGCATGAGCATTGAATAAGTATTTCTTTTTTCATTCCTGGAAAAGTCTATTGAAAAGGCTTAAAGTATGAGTCTTCAATTGTAATTTCCGTAGGTGTTAGCAGACTCAGTTAACTTGCCATGCAGAATTGCTAAAGGCTGCAAACATTGTAGAGCTGATGTTTCTGCTTCTTGTCTTGTACTGGTTGGTAATGAGAGGTATGTAGTGTTTGCTATATATTTATTGGCTTACTACATCAGAGTTGTAAATTATTTGGAGTCATGAGAGCATAAAAGGCTTCAGTTTTGCAATGCCAACAGACCTAAAAATTCGAGGTTTTTACTATTTAAATGCGAATAAGTTAGAAAAAAATAGATATATGATAGGTTTTGGGATTTCACTTTTTTTTTTGTCCCTTTTGTTTTCTCCCTTAATTAGTATATAAATTGGCTTAGCTTATTTTTGAATCCTTGCAAAACTGGAGAAAAAAAAAAAAAAACCTAAACAAATGAAGAAAGGGGCACTTTAGTACTTTTCTGTGCAAGTGTAAATAAAATTGAAGATCATCATACATGGTGATACCACACTTTTAAGTGGTACTAGAGAACTTTTGAGCAGATTTATTCTTTGAGATCTATATATAATAAAGTACATGAAACTATTTTATAATTCACACTGTAGGAGCTGTCCATTAAGCTGCTTGCTTAAATTGGTGACTGACATAGTTATTAAAGGCTTAAGGCACACTAAGGCGCCAAAGTGCTCTGGAGCCTAGGCACAAGGTGCAAGGCGCAAGGCGCAGGCGCAAGCCTGAGTCAGGTAAGGCGCAAAAATTAAAAAAAAATTATTAAAAATTAAAAAAATTATAAATACTCTATCACAGTTATGTAACATAAAACTACATAATAATAACTAATAAGCATTCAAGTAATAATAATTTTGCAATTCAAAAGAGGTAAAAATAAACTACTAAAAGTTAAAGAGTCAAAGACACTAATAAATTACTTAAAAGTTAAAGTTTAATAAACTAGTAAACTAGAGACAAGGAAATTAATAATTTATAATTATATTAATCATATTTACCTAATAGCAAGTAGCAATAATACGATATACAAACTAATTTATAATACCATAATCTAACTATAATAATAGATATTAAATTAATAATTTTGATAACATATTTATGACTCAATTATAATATTTCTAATAATTTATAATAAAACCTAATAGCAATTAGCAATAAGAAAATGAACCCAATTTAAATCAATCATAAAACTAAAAACTAATAACTAATAAGAAATTTAGAGTAATGGAATTAGCATCTTAAGTCTCAACAAATGGATATCACATGCCAAATTGTCAACATTCTTTCACATTCACACTAAATAAAATCACTAATTTAGACAATAATAAAAAAAAAACAGCATATGGCATATTAGCATGACAGAAGGAAAAAAAAAAAAAGAGCACGACGAAACAGAGAAATAGAGAGAGAGAGAGAGAGAGAGAGAGAGAGAGAGAGAGAAGAAGGCCCTGCCATGGACGAGAGAGAGAGGTAGAGAGAGAGAGAGAGAGAGAGAGAGAAGAAGAAGAAGAAGAATAAGAAGAAGAAACAAGCAAAATTAAAACATACTTGGCTGGAGCTGCTGGAAATCACAGGTTTGGGTCGTCTTCTTCTCCTCCTCCTCTTCCTCCTCCGCTTCTTCTTCTTCTTCTTTGGTATTGCCAACAGACTTTTAAAAGAAATCCTAGAATCCCTCTTTTTTTTTTTCTTTTTTTTTTTCCTGTGCCTGGCCTCCTTTGGGCGCGCCTTGGTGAGGTGCTGCGTCTTTCTTCCCTTCTGGCGATGCCTGCTGCACCTGGTGTGCCCTGCGCCTGAGGCGCGCCTTTGATAACAGTGGTGACTGATGATAAAAAATTGGAATGACAAAAAAAATTCTTAGTTTGGTGTTTATTTGTTTAGAAGGAAACGTGGCTATTGTATGGGGAGACCCCAAGCTGGACATAGTAATCAGGGGTTTCACCAAACAAAACATAAAAAGATGAGTGAATATGGAGTTTCTGTTTGACATCAAACCTATTTTTACTTACACATTAGGCAATTAGTCAAACTGCAAGGAAACAAAAAATAATGAGTATTATCACATCCTGTGAATTGAAATTCCTAGAATGGAAGAAAGCTCAAATTTGCCCATGAGCTTTTAGTCCGTGTTCAAATAAGCCCATTCTTAATTTTTGATTCAATTAACCTAAAACTTTTGATTTAAGTCCAAATCTACCCAGTTTTTTTTTTAAATAATAATATTTTTAATTTTTAATAATAAAATATTAATTTTTACATTTTTAAATGTTAAAAATTATTTATCATATTTAATAAAAATTAAAAATAAAAAAAAATTAAGAACAAAAACTCTGAATTCTTCACTCAACATGAAAATCAAGAACATCAGATAAATCAACCTAGATTTGAACAAAAGAACATCAAGAACTAATACCCCAGAAAATCACCAGGAACACCACGAGCACACTCCTTCAAACCCAGAACACCAGAAGAACACAACCTAACAATTAGTACACAAAAGGCATCCAAGCACATAGATCTCCATTAGAAACTGACTTTGATTTGAAAACAGAATATCAATGAACTAGCAATGGGAGAATATTTCACGAAAATAGATTTTAGTCAAATCCCATCTTACCCCAATCTGTTCAAGGAGAGAAGAAGGCCCTGTGACTTGGTAGAACTACGAAGCCAGCCTTGAAGGAATGATATTGAGGAAGATGGGGGAGCTGCAAGCAATGGTGCGAAGATTGGGATATGTGGAGGAAAGGGCATGATGGTGGTCTGTTGTGGGAAGAATCCTTCCCTTCATCTGAAAAATGGTGATTTGGTATGGATTGAGTTGCTGAGATTAAGGAGAAGATGCGTGGTGGTGATTGAGAATAAGGATTTGAGATGAATGTTCTTCTTGGATTTGAATGAATGAAGCCAATTTGTTTCTTTTCAGTACTGAAAGTTTCTTTTCTAGTTGAATCAGGGTGATTTGTGTTTGGATTTTTGGATTGAATTACTGGGTTCGCTTGATAGGATTCTTAGGGTTCTTTATGTGTTTTATTTTTGAAATTTTTATTTTGATTAAAAATAATAAATAAATTTTTATATTTAAAAATTAGAGAAAATAATATTTTATTATTAAAAATTAGAAAAAATATTATTTTAATTTTTTGTCAAAAGCTGGGTGGATTTGGACTTAAATCAAAAGGTTTAGGTTAATTGGGCCAAAAAATTAAAAATTGGCTTATTTGGACATGGGCTAAAAGTTCAGGGGTAAAATTGAACTTTCCTCCTTCCCATAATCCATGTTAAGTTTATACAAGTAAATGACTTGGAGTTCAAGAGTTAGAAGGGGCACATGAGCCACATAATTACCAATAATCAACCACTCATTTTTGGGTATAATTGGCTCCAACTAGAACTTGAACTTGAAAACTCATAGCCCTTGAGATGACTCCACTCTTTAATTAAACATTTTTCAGCTAAGTTTTTCCTACTTGTAGAATCAGGATTGGTTTTTTTTCTTTTTTTAATTTTCTTCTTTTTTTTTTAATGGTGAGGTGCTTGCTCTACTTCATGTTAATTTAGTTAATTTCTGTCCAAAAAGTTAGCAAGCAAATTTACGTGTGTAATTGCTGCTGTGAAAGGATGTACGAAGAATTATCACTTCTCTTCACGTTGTCAGCTCTTCAAAATTTCTGTTAGTCTTTTTGTAGGCTGAATATCCAATCTATTGTAGAATTTGCTATTATAGTTAGACTTTGTGGTAGCTCAAAACTCAGCATTTGATAACATGGCAGGCTATTGGAGTTGTAGATGTCTGAGTTAATCTTGTAGATGTCTGAATAATCTGCATATGTTTCCAGGGAATATTTGGTTGATTTGTTTGGGAAGCCAGGAATGTTAAGCCAGCCTGATTGCTCACTTAATTGTACTTCTTCAATTTTAGTTTCTTCACCTTTATCTCATCCGAGTTTTAAACCTATCCAAACAGCTGAGGATTTCAGGACATTTGCCAAACTATTTTTCTTTGACGGCCAGTCACTTAATCTTGCATTTGATGACACTATCTCAGGTGATTCCTCGCCATTTCTTACATAAATCCTTGTAATATGTTCACATCTATCATTGATTGTTATTGTCTGTTTGTTCACCTCTTAAAATGAGAAGCATATCTTCCACTACTGTTTTCCATGTCTGTCTGCTTTATTTCTGAACAGCCTACTCAACTCCATTTCAATATTGGTTGAGACGTGGAGTAGTTATCCTGTGTCCGCAAATTGTCCGTCAGTTATTTGCTTGTATGGTTATATGATTGTATTGGTAGAACAAGTTGCTGGTGGTGAACTAAAATGATGCTTTGGATGATATACAGTTTGTGGAAAATCAAAAGAAGAATAAATTGTTCCATTGTTATTGAATTTTATCTTGTTATAAAATTATTTATATGTGTATAGAATTGGAAACAGAATACACAGGAGGAAATATGCTGATTATATTTTCTTATGAATCATATCAACATGGTGTCTTCCCTCATATGTCATGCATCTAATTTTCCAAAGAAAATGCTATATGTGAGTTATTGAATACATGTTTACAGATAGCAAGATTAAATGACTTACAGTCCATTTCATGTTGCATTACTGAATTTGGAGTTGATTTTCATCATCACAGGCACGACTACTGATCATGATGAGAAAAGTAGTCAAACACTCATTAAAGATAACAAGAACCTTTTACCCATTTCAAGCAACAACCATGCAGCTCCACCACCTCTGCTCAAAAGAGTTACTGTGAACATTACCCATGGCAAGGATCGTGGTGTTCTAAACTCATCCGATGAATCAGATAACCTAGCAAAAGGTCCAATTCCACTAGGTTCTGTTTTCTCCAATCCAAAATCTGACGCATCTAATTATCAGTTGTTCTTGCAAGCAAACAAGTCATTTGTGAATAAATCAAGTAGTGAACTTCACCTTGAAGAGGATGATTTGGACATTCCATGGAGTGAACTTGATTTGAAGGAGAAAATTGGAGAAGGTATCTTCTTGTTTGAGCAACTACATATTGTAGTAACGATTGACAACAAGAAATTCCGTTGATGCATGTGTTTAAATTTTAGTTTCGAATTTTATATGAGAATATATTTTAAGAATGCTGAATTATGCTTCTCAGGTTCATTCGGAACTGTCTATCGTGCTGATTGGCGTGGCTCAGTAATCATTTTTGCTTTTGTTTTGTTGCCACTTTTGGATGCATAGTTAATTCTGATGCTTTATTTTTAGTGTATCTTCTTTAACATTGAGCATGTCAATGTTAGGATGTCGCTGTCAAAATTCTGATGGAGCAAGATTACCATGTGGAGCGCTTCAATGAATTTTTGAGTGAGGTAAACTTAAAATAGTTTATGCTGTCTAAGAATTGGTACAACGTTGAGAAAAGGATAAAATTTCAGCTCTTTCATTTTGGAGTAAACATTGTCTGTTTTTATGTATTCTTGTTTTCTAGTTGAACTTAACTGCAATAATTTGTTTATTAGGTTAAAATCATGAAACGTTTGAGGCATCCAAACATTGTTCTCTTTATGGGTGCTGTTACTCAGCCTCCTAATTTGTCCATAGTTACAGAGTATTTATCAAGGTATTAAGAATCTATGTGATTATTTTGGTAGATATTTCTGCCTTCATCCTTTTATTTTAAGGAGAATGCATCAAATTTAGTGTAAAAGTGAATAATTTGCTTTGGACTACAGGGGTAGCTTGCATAAACTTTTGCATATGCCTGATGCTGGATTGATACTGGATGAGAAACTGCGCTTAAAAATGGCATATGATGTGGTATGCATTTATTTCCTATTGCTAACGTTTCTATATGAAGCAAATGGAATCTTAGTTGAGCAACTACTAGGGAAAATTTTGGAACCTAATTTTTCTTACTGTAGAAAGAGATGATTCTCCTTAATTTCAATTAATCTGTACATGGGTATATATATACAATTGATTCCTATAATTGTGTTCTATTAATTAGGAAGAAATCCTAAATAAGAAATCCTAAATAGGAATACAGAATATAGACTGTACAGAGAAATAATATAGTGATTGACTTTCCATAACACTCCCCTTCAAGTTGGAGCATAGATGTTAATTATGCTCAACTTGTTACAAATGCAGTCAATCCTAGTTCCATTCAGAGTTTTTGTGACAATATCTCCTAACTGCTCTCCAGTTTTGATGTGTCCTGTTGAGATGATCTGTTGTTGAATCTTTTCACGAACAAAGTTGTAGAAAGAGATGATTCTCCTTAATTTTAATTAATCTATACATGGGTATATATATACAATTGATTCTTATAATTGTGTTCTACTAATTAGGAAGAAATCCTAAATAAGAAATCCTAAATAAGAAATCCTAAATAGGAATACAGAATACAGAATATACAGAGAAATAATATAGTGATTGACTGTCCATAACACTCCCCCTCAAGTTGGAGCATAGATGTTAATCATGCCTAACTTGTTACAAATATAGTCAATCCTAGCTCCATTCAGAGCTTTTATGAAAATATCTCTTAACTGCTCTCCAGTTTTCATGTGTCTTGTTGAGATGATCTGTTGTTGAATCTTTTTACGAACAAAGTGACAATAAATCTCAATATGTTTGGTCCGCTCATGAAACACCGGATTAGAAGCAATATGGAGAGCAACTTGATTATCACACCACAATTTCGCAGGCAGGGAAGTCTTAAAACCTGTCTCATCTAGTAATTGAAGTATTCACATTACCTCACATACTGATTATGCCATGGCTCTGTATTCGGATTTAGCACTAGATCGAGAAACTACACTCTGCTTTTTGCTTCTCCAAAACACCAAATTTCCTCCAACAAAAACGCAATATCCAGTAGTTGACCTCCTGTCAACCTTAGATCTAGCCCAGTCGGCATCTGAAAAACATTCAACATTCAAATGCCCATGATTACCATATAACAAATTTCTTCCTGGAGCGCTCTTCAGATAACACAAGATTTGTTCCAAGGCTTACCAATGAGCAATAGTTGGGGAAGACATAAACTGACTTACCACACTAATGGCATAAGCAATGTCAGGACGAGTGACTGTAAGGTAGTTCAATTTTCCTATCAATCTCCTGTGTCTCTCTGGATCTTCAAACAACTCACTATCCTCTGCTAACAGTTGTAAATTTGGAGTCATTGGTGCACTACAAGGCTTAGCACCTAATTTTCTGTCTCTGTCAATAAATCGAGGATATATTTTCTTTGAGACAAGAAAATACCCTTCTTACTTCTCATAACTTCAATACCCAATAAATACTTTAACAATCCCAAGTCTTTGGTCTTAAACTAGGTTTAGAGGAAGGTTTTAACAGATGAAATACCTGCAGAGTCACTCCCAGTGATGACAATGTCATCCACATAGACTACCAGTAGAATTAGACTAGCCTCAGATTACCTATAAAATACTGAGTGATCACACTTACTCTTTTGCATACCAAATTCCTGTACTGCTTTACTGAATCTCCCAAACCAGGCTCTAGGACTTTGTTTCAAGCCGTAAAGAGACTTCCGAAGCCTACAAACTTTACCTAACTCCCCCTGAGGAACAAATTTAGATGGTTGCTTCATATACACTTCCTCCTGAAGATCACCATGAAGGAAAGCATTCTTGATATCCAATTGGTGCAGGAGCCAATCATATGTAGCTGCTAAAGAGATAAACAAGCGAACAGAAGTAAGTTTAGCTACAGGAAAAAAAGTGTCAGAGTAATCAAGATAACGATTAAGAGTAGGAGAGAAACAGCGGTACCCTTTTTGAAGTCGAGAGTACCCAAGGAAGACACATTTGAGAGACTTCGGATCCAATTTAGTAACCGGTGGACGAACATCACGCACAAAACAGGTACAACAAAAAATACGGGGTTCAATAGGGAATAAAAATTTTGTAGGAAACAAAGCAATATAAGGAATATCCCCATTAAGGACAGAAGACGGCATACGATTGATAAAAAAACACGCCGTAGAAATTGCATCCGCTCAAAAGTATTTAGGAACTTCATATGAAAAAGAAGAGCACGAGTTACCTCAAGAAGATGACGATTTTTTCTTTCGGCCACGCCATTTTGGGATGGGGTATCAACATAGGAAGATTGATGAAGAATGCCATTTTGTGTCATATAAGAATGAAATTGTGCTGAAAAATATTTTTTGGCATTATCACTTCTTAATATGTGCACAGAAATATTAAATTGAGTTTTGATTTCATTACAAAAGGCACAAAAGATAGAAAATAACTCAGAACGATTCTTCATTAAATATAATCAGGTAACACGAGAGTAATCATCAACAAAAGTGACAAAATAATAAAATTCAGTTTTAGAAGTAACAGAACAAGGACCCCAAACATCATAATGAACTAACTGAAAAGGGGATGAAGCCCGTTTATTGACTCTAGGTACAGAAGGCAAACGATAATGTTTTGCAAATTGACAGAACTCACATTCTAGTATTGATAAAGACTGAAACTGAGGACATAACTTCTTCATGGTAGATAAAGAAGGATGGCCCAATCTACAATGAGCTTCAAGAGGTGTTAAGGTACTGGAGCAAACAAGCGACCGTGGTACATGATTTTTTAGAATGTAGAGACCACTTGACTCACGTCCTCTACCAATAATCTGCTTCGTCGTAAGATCCTAAAACAAATATTGGTCAGGAAAAAAGTAAACAGAACAATTTAAGGTACAAGTAAGTTTACTAACAGAAAGTAGATTAAAAGATAATTTTGGTAGACACATAACAGATGACAAAGAAATTGACGAAGTCGGGTTCACAGTTCCAGAACCCATGACACAAGAAGTAGAACCATCAGCTAAAGTAATAGTAGAGGAAGTGAGATTAGACTGAAAAGCAGATAGAAGACTAGAATTACCTGTCATGTGATCTGTTGCACCAGAATCAATAACCCATTTGGATGAGGAAGACACAAGGTATGTAGTGGATTTACCTAACTTAGCGATCGCAGTGACAGGGGAACTGGTAGGCTTTAGAGATGCCTGATACTGGGAAAACTGTGCAAAATCCTCTGCAGATAACAAACAGTTTTCTCAGAGGAAGATATTGTAGAATCCTCTACTGCCATATTTGCCATCTTTGATTGCTGATTTTTCCTCTGAAGTTGCGGACAATTATATTTTGTATGGCCAGGCTCATGGCAATAATAACAAATGATTCATCTTGAGTCCTGATTAGAACTAGCCTCCCCATTACGCTGATTACCTCTGTTGCCTGTAATTCCTCCTCTACTTTCTCTTATATTACTCTGTTGTCCATTTGGATTACGGCTAATAAGAGCACTACTTGCAGGCTGTGAAAATTGAATACTCTCTATGCGAAGGAACCGTGTGAACGTTTCATGCAAAGAGGAAATCTCAAAACTGGAGAGAATTTGAGATTTAGCAGTCTCATACTCTGAAAGAATGCCTGCAAGAAAACTCATAACAGCCAGTTGCTCTCGTTGGGCCTGCTGAACTTTCACATCAGAGCTAAAAGGCAACAATACATTAAGTTTCTCATATACCCTTTTAAAATCCATAAAATAAGTCGTGAGAGACTTATCCTCTTTCTTAACACGATGGAATGCCTTTCAAACATCATAAATACGGGAGACATTCCCTTTACCGGAATACAGAAAATCTAAGTAATCCATCAATTCCTTAACAAATTCACAGTGATTAATTAAACTAATTACCTCACTGTGAATCGAGTTCCGAAACTGCAAAAATAACCGAGCATTCTCCTTTAGCCAAGTTTGTTGTGTATCATCAGTAGGTGGGTTTTTATTAAGGTGATCATCCTTATCAATACTACGCAAATAAACCTTAACAATCTTACTCCATTCTAGATAATTCGAACTATTAAGTTTGTGTTTCGTGATCTTAGTCATCACCGGAATTACATTAGAAATAACATTCTTATTGTCTGTCATTTTGTTGAGATAAAGAAAACTAACCGAAACGCTAATTCAAAGTGCTTACAGCCGCAAATAACTCAAAATCACAAATCAAGCAAATACCGAAATAGGATCTGAGAGCCAAATCTCAGAAGTCCTTTAATGGTGTGCTGGATCAGGCAACAGCACACAGTGGTGAAATGAGGGAGTTGAGGCAACCCCGGCGATGCTGATCGGAGTCGAAACGGCCGGCGGATGCGCCTACACGCGCCGAGGAGTGAAGAAACGACGAGAACCTGAGTTGGGCGCGTGAGCCTCACGCGCTTGGATTTCGGTGACCGGATCAAAGGAGACAGCCGGTCGGCGGCTAAGGTCTCTCCTGAGCCGGGTGGTGAGAACAAATAGTTACCCTAGATAGATGACTTAGGCATAGTTATTAAAGGCACGCCTCAGGCTCACGGCTCACCTGGCTCGAACCTTAGCGACTTATGCACTTAGGTGTGCACCTTTGTTCTAGGCACAAGGTTCTAGAAAAACATGCCTTATTTATTTCCATCTTTAGCTATCACTTTTATTGGCAAAAAGGACTACCATTTAAACTCAAACCAGCAAACCCAATTCAAGATATTTGTCAAAGAAAAAAAAGGAAAAGTATCACATTTATTTGATTTTTATGGATTTTTTAAATCTTTTACTTTGCGCCTCACTTCGCTCAGGCGCGCGCCTACACTTTGCGCATTGCGCCTAGGCTCTAGGACTCCTCTGCGCCTTGATCCTTTAATAACTATGAACCTGGGGTAACAGTGGGTTTCAGTCCAGAAACAGAAAAAAAAAAAAATTCAGATTTAAATTCCTTAATGAACCTGCTCTGATACCATGTAGAAAGATATGATTCTCCTCAATTTCAATTAATCAGTACATGGGTATATATATACAATTGATTCCTATAATTGTGTTCTACTAATTAGGAAGAAATCCTAAATAAGAAATCCTAAATAGGAATACAGAATATAAAATATACAGAGAAATAATATAGTGATTGATTTTACATAACACTTACATATTAGACATGAGTTTATACATTTGTTGTGTTTAGGAGTTGTTTACCACTCTGTACAGGCAAAGGGTATGAACTATCTTCATCAGCTTAGACCTCCCATTGTTCATCGAGATTTAAAGTCTCTAAACCTCTTAGTGGACGGTACATACACGGTGAAGGTTAGTTTTAGAAACTTAACACTCTTGTATTTGCAATCCATTTTTATTTGTCATGTGCATTGCATGTGATAATAAATGATATTTAACATGTAAATGTTTGTGTTAATTATAAAAATAATTGTATTTTTTTATTAATATTTTCTCAAATATTTTTATAGTAATTATAAATCTTATACCCTATCAGAAATTTTATAAAATTAAAACCTCCATTTCTATAACATGTTCTCTCCATCAATTTATCATTACATGATGAGAAAGTATAAGATAATCTTGTTAGAGATTCTAACGCTAATACAAATAGTGTTGACAATAGATTTCACACGACAAATCAAATTCTAATTGAAGTTATGGAACCCACAATATACTAATAATTATGCAAATGACAGTGACACTAAATTATTATTTTATAGCCAATCAAGTTTTGGTTATTGATGTGGACTTGGTGTAACGCAGTTGAATGACAAAAAAGACACACATAGGCGACCCCAACTAGTTTGGGATTAAGGCTTAGTTGGTGGTGTTGTCATCGTCTATAGCCAATCAAAATTCAATGATAAATAAATGTTGGTTAATACTTTGATGATCGTTATTTATTGAATACCTAAGCAGCACGGAAACACTGATACATGGAAACACATAAATAGATACAGGGAAACGACATTTCTCAGAAAAGTGTGAAATGAAAACGTGGGAAAACATGTAGGTATTAAAAATATAGGGGTATATTTATAAGTATTAGTTTTTGATATTGATTTTTTTTTTATTTTGTTAAATTGAAATAAATGGCAAAAACTATTGAAAAGTGAGGAAGAATTTTATTAATGAAAAGGATATGTACAGAAGTGATCTCACATAGCTTATATATACATTAGCTACTTAGAAACTGTTATCAACATAAACAATAAGCAAAATAATCTTACTTTTACAGTGTTTCATAAATAGAGTATGATCTGTATTACTTTGATAGTATTCAAAAGATATCATAGCCTTACTAAATCTATCAAACTATGCTCTAGGTGACTATTTTAGACCATACAACCTGTAAACTTTCCCTTTGGTTTTGTTATCATCAAATCCTGGAGGAATCTCCATATGCACTTCATCTTAAGTCTTCATGCAAAAAAAGCATTCTTTACATCAAATTGCTGTGGGTCCCATTCAAGATTTGCTGCACATAAGGCTCAGATTCTCTAAAGGTAATATCCATACTAACAAAATATTTTCAGGTAGGAGGATGATAGCATTTGTAGCTCTTTTGAGTACCGGAATAACTTACAAATACATATTTAAGAGTTCTAGGTTCTAATTTCGTAACATTTGTTTTGTGGACAATGACACATCCAAAAATTTTTAGAGGGACGGTATAAGAATTATGGCCTTGTAAAACCTCTAAAGGGCTCTTAAAGTTGAGTGTTCTCAGAGGCATTCTATTGATAAGATATGTTGCAGCAAGAATTGCATCCTCCCAATAATGTGTAGGAAGATTCATAATAAGCATAAGAGATCAAGTCATCTCTAATAAATGTCTATTTTTTCTTTTAGACACCCTATTTTGTTCACTAGTATTGACACAACTAGTTTGATGTATTATACCATTCGAATCAAAATAAGCACAAAAAGCACCATTAACATATTATGTGCCTTTATTAGTTCTTAAGATTTTAACCTTAGCATTAAACTGTATGTAAATCATTTTGTGAAACTGCTAAAAGCAAGAAAACATTTCACTTTTTGCTCTTATCAAATAAACCCATGGGAACCTGGTGCAACAATCAATAAAAGTGACAAAACATTTATACCTAAACAAAGAAGTAGTTTGGGTAGATCCCTATGCATCAAAATGAATAGTCTTAAAAGGGACCAAACTTCTATTATCTGTTGAAGGATAAAAATGTCTTGTATGTTTGGCAAATTCACAAACATCACAAATTAGTAAATCTGAGTTGCAATTTCTAAACAAGTTAGGATATAACCTTTTAAAACATGAAAAGATAGATGTACTAATCTCCTATGCCACTAGATAATCTCGTCATTAGCACTCATATACTATCTTAACAAAGTCTCGTTTGCTTCGGGATTTGAGGAACTACAACCATCATCCATAAAATACAGACCATCTCGCAATCTACCACTATCAATTAGTTTTCCTGTTTTCAAATCCTGAAATATGCAATGAGTAGGAAAAAAAATTTAATTTTGCAATTAAGGGCTTGGGAAATGGAATTAACAGATAAAAGATTAATAGGAAAGCTGGGAACATAAAGAACTGAAGTGAGATTCATATTGAGAGTGCATGTAACAGAACCCGTACCCAAAATCGTGGTTAAGGAACCGTTTGCTATATAGACTTTTTTTTTTTCCTGAGCATGGAGAATAGGTAGAGAATTTATTTGAAGAGCCTATCATATGTTTGTTTGCTCTAGAATCTATAATCCAACAAGATTTGTCAAGATTGGCAAGGAAAGCATTACCTGATTTGATAAAATTTGAAGAGCCAATTGTGAAAGATTGAGATTCAAGCCGAGACAGCAAACGCTTTAGGGGTTGAACTTTTTTATTGGAAAAATTTCCAATACATTTGTTCTTTTAGAGTAATCCATTGTTTCAGACATATTCGCTGGTGGTTAGGTGAAGGACAAGAGCTCGGTAGAAGTGCAACACATGAGGAACAATTGAAAAAAGTTGGAAAAAAGGTTCACGTGCTGTGAATAGTGTGTGTGAACCGTGCGCATGAACAGGCATGAACAGTAATAAAGCCAGCCCTAATGAATTGAAAGCTCTGATACTATGTTGAAACTAATGTATGTGAGAGAAATTTCTGTGTTTTTTATATATAAAATTCTTTGTACATGCTTCTATTTATATACAAGTGATTTATCTTAACAAGGAAACTAAGATAAGTAGGAAATATAGTGCAATAGGAAAGAATAATCAAATAAGATCTTAATAATCTGCTAATACAACAAATCAGGGATTTCAACACTTACATATCCATCAGCTACCTAGAAACTAATTATCTAATAAACTAACTAATTGAGTAACATAAGCTTCTACAAGAGTTAACAACCTAACTAATTTTGGTGTGTTTATCATGAGCTAATAAAAACTAAGGAACTGTAAAAATATCCTATCTAATAAACCTTGCAAAAAAATTAAATCAATTAACCAAAATTCTTGGAATGTTATAAAAGAAATAACAACAATAGAAAGAAGAAATCAGAAATTGGACAAAAATAGGGGAAAATACAAATAATAAATTGGACAGAAATATAAAAACGAAATGGGAAAAAAGAAAGAACAAAAACCACAGATTGGACAAAAACTTATGGCAGCCAGCAGGGGATAGGATTGGGATTGGCCAACTCATCCTGAGAAGGAGAAAGTGATCACTGGCTTTTCAAGGGACAGGTGAGAGAAGAAGGGCCTAGGGAGAACAACAGTATCGACTAGCAAGAAAGGAAGGATTTTGGTCTTCAAAGCATGACGGCTCTTCAGAGTCAACGACCTGATGCTGATGATGACAAGCTGGTTTCTGGCAATTTCAAGGACAGGTGAGAGACGAAGGGCCCATGGAGATTGACAGTAGCTACAAGCGAGAAAGGAAGAAGGATTTGGTCTTCAAAATGTGACAGAAGGAAGCTTTCGCTGCTTCGGATTTTTTTTTTTGGCTGACGTGTTTTCAAACAAGAAATGCGCTTCCAGTTTTTCACAATTTGCAGAAACATCCCAGGATGTATCATGTGTGTCCAAGAGTTTACATTTCGGAACCATATCTGAAATGTTGAAACGCTGCTCCAGATGCATTTCCATGCTTCAAGGTTGAATATTGTGTCCATTTTTACTGTTATATATTGATAAATTATTATTATTAAAATAAAATGCAAAATAATAATATAAAATTATTAAAAATTGTAAATTAATTCCTAACTTCAATAAATTGAAAAATGAAAGGTCATTTAAAATATTAGGTTAGATTACTATAATTGAATGCATAGCAATTTTTGAGATCTCATCGCTCCACTTCATAACACAATGAACACAAAGTCATCATCATTTAGTTTTGATTCATTAACTCGAAGGTATACATCAGAAGAAAAATGAAAAGCAAAAAATTTGAGGAAAAGACTTGAGTTGAAGAGCAAGAAAGGAAAAAAAGGAACCTGAAAATGCAGTGATGGATGGTAATTGATTGTTATAAGGGATAGGTAGGTGATTGAAGTGGGAGGTGATAATGGTAGTGGGTGAGTACTTTTTCGGGAAACTTGTCATTTCTGCCCTCTAGGATTTTGTCATATCCTCAAGGAAATGCTATTAATCCCTTTTTCCTTCTTTTAACTCGTTATTCCACATCACATGGTAGCATTTTATTCGTCATAATCCATACCTACCCTTGAATTGTTATCAAATCATATGTCATCAAGTATAAACTGAAATTTATAGTAAATTTTGTAGGTTAATTTAATTGTGTACACACTCTCACTTAATGCTATGGTTAAACCCTTCAAGTTTGAATTTGTATTGTCAACCCTGAATTTACATTTCCAAATATTCTATGGTCAAATAACTGAAGTGGCACATCTCACCCTTAGTTTCTCTCATGACGCTGATGTATTGCACTGATGTTGCTGAAATATTCTAAAGATGTATTGAGGAGTGGAAAATAAACAAAGAAATTAGGATAATTTTGTAGCCGAAAAAATGTACACAAATTATTGTCATCTTTTTTTTTTTCTGAGGATGTTTATATATATGATAAGGATAGGGACACTGACAATTATTGTCTCTTGGAATATGACATATATAATTATCCAGGTTTGTGATTTTGGGCTTTCCCGCTCAAAAGCAAAGTCGTATCTTTCTTCAAAAACTGCGGCAGGAACTGTAAGTTCTACCTTAAATTTAATAAGTTATTTGGTGTCGCATTTCACTAATTGTTTGTTATAAAAATGGAATATCTAGTTTTTGTGTTCCAATTCAAGCACTAAAATCTCTGGTTCTTGCTCCTTTTCTTTAGCCTGAGTGGATGGCACCAGAAGTTCTCCGCAATGACCCATCAAATGAGAAAGCAGATGTTTACAGCTTTGGTGTAATCTTGTGGGAAATTATGACCCTTCAAAGGCCTTGGAGAAATTTAAATCAAGCACAGGTTTTTTTTTTAATATTTTTTTTATCTATTAACATGCTGCATGCAAAACAAATAATTCGGGAAAACATTGAGAATTGGATTGTGTTTGTCAATTAATATTTGTGAACTTGACGAACAATGGATGCTAGTCTTCAGAGGACAATGTAATATAAATTTAGTTTTCCTAAAAAATAAAATCTATAAATTTAGTTTTCCTAAAAAATAAAATCTATGGTATGATGGCTGTTGGTTTTTCCTCATTGAGGAAGTTCTGACTGGTGTTTGCCAATATGAACACCATAACTGACTTTGACTGTTTAGTTCTACATTAGCATAAAAGGATAATACTATTTCACTGCTATATTCGACACTTTTTACATAATGTTATCCAGTTTAAATGAATGAAACTTCTGTCTGATTCTGTTCTAAGGGGAAAGAAAAAGAAAGAAAATAATGGTGAAGGGAGTGGACTGGAGGGAATCGAAGTTTGATCTATGTTTATTTATATAGGGAATGTTAATTGACATTAAGACAAGGAAATATCCAGTTCATTAATTGAAAGCTAAACATTGCACTTGGCTTAAAGCAAAGGTTGTGAAAGCTCGCCTATTTTGTGAGCAGAGTCTGGGGACCACAAAAGAATTTCACTTAGCATCCTCTTTCTTGGTTCTTTTTATTGCAGAATTTTGCTGGGTTAGACCGAACATTTTATAGTGAACCAAAGAGGCTAGAACCCCCACTAGACATTTTCTAATGATGAATCCTTGGTACATTGGAAGTTTCATCAAGTTAAGCAGTCTATTCACGTTGGTTTGTTTCTATGGAATGCCAGATCATTTTTGATTTGTAGCTGATGTTGGATTGCATTTCAAGGGTTTGCCTACAATTGGGAGCTGCAAGTTTTACTCAGAAACAAGATTTAGATGTCCATTTGGTGTTTCTTTTGGCCAAGTTACCTAAGTATTGAAGTTCTGAATATCAAGTGGAATCATGAATGCTGATATAGAATGGCATTCAGCAAAGGAATTAGAATACGGTACATTGATAGGTACTCAGCAGGGACAGGTAAGTGAAGGGAGCAAAATGGATGGAGAAGGCTCTAGAAATAATAGACAGTTGGAAATGAAGGGCAAGATGGTTAGTTTGTTAGAGGGAAATGTGGAGGTTGAGTGCATGGGGAATGACAGCTGGCAAAGAGGGTATGAAGAGTATAAAGAGATGAAGAATGTGTGGGGAAAGACATCTGGAAATTCTGATATATTTCTCTGGTTAGAGGGACAGAGATTTTCTCTGTACGGGAATTCTTTCCTGGGGGCTCTTGGCAGCCATTGTTAGCCACGGTTATCCTGTTCTATTGTCTTCTTCAATTTTTCTTGTTATGTGAACACTGTATTGGAAGGTTTTATGTGAAAGATGCACTCTTTAGTTGAGAAAACCTGATTGTAAGGGCTGTCTGCCATTTTCAGTTCAATAGGAATCTTCAGTTCTTCATTTTCAAAATCTCAATTTACATTTCAATTTCTCCTAAACTTTATCATATATGCTCTCAAAACATAAAGGAAGAATGGGCACATAAACCAATTTGAACATTGTCTATAATTGTTTAGAAACGCGCATGTATGCTAGGGACATTCCAATATTCATCAATAATTTTATTGATGAGAAAAAGCTGAATGGGTAGACATTACATCATCTTGCAGGTTGTAGCAGCTGTTGGTTTCAAGGGTCAGAGGCTTGAAGTTCCAAACAATGTAAATCCTTCAGTGGCTGCCCTAATTGATGTCTGCTTGACTAGGTAAGTGGGTATTCCTGATTCTTTTATGTGCTATGAATGTTTAATGCCATGAAGTCGGTTTTTTTAAAAAAAAAGAAAAAAAAAAAAAGAAAACTGTCCAAGATAAGATATTGATCAAGGACAATGCGCGCTACATTGGTGTCTCATTCTCCTCTCCTACATTCTAACTGTGGCTTGTTTTTACTGCAGTGAGCCTTCCAAACGTCCATCGTTTTCATATATCATGGAATCTCTACACAAATTGATCAAAAACTCCGTTTCTCAATCACTTAATGTGCATGTTCGGTGACAAAATCTATTGGAGTGGAACTCCAATAAATTATTTATTCTTATACAATATGCCATCCATTTGATGATCATCTGGTTTATCTTTCAGGTGCGCTTGTCTTTGTATAAATGGATGTTAAATTAAATCATCTTTTCTGGTATCTATGGCTTACATGTCTGGCAATTTGCCTTTGGAGCTTCATATATCTGATCTCTCAATATGCATCTACATCTCAA
This sequence comes from Hevea brasiliensis, assembly GCF_030052815.1. Taxonomy (NCBI): domain Eukaryota; kingdom Viridiplantae; phylum Streptophyta; class Magnoliopsida; order Malpighiales; family Euphorbiaceae; genus Hevea; species Hevea brasiliensis. Next base: position 77,125,980 of record NC_079506.1, on the reverse strand, counting down.
GTCTTAGTCCAGGATATTCAGATAAATGATCATCTAGTTTAATTGATTTTCTCAAGAATCTACACACACCGTGAACTTCTAATTGATTTCTTTAACAGTCTTTACAGTCCACACGGTTAAATTTTGATAATTATCCCTGAACTTATCTAGTTGTAATAGTATAGTCCCTTAACTTAAAACTGTAATATAAAATCCCATCAACTTTCAAATTTTGTACAGTAAAATCTCTCTAACCTCCAATTATCAGTTTTTTATCTGGATAGTTCCAGTACAGAGCTTAGTCAGTAGTTCTCTTTTTTCTCTCAAGCCATGTATAAATTGAATCCTTTTTCTCTCTATAGACAGAATAATTTTTCATACATAAAGAGAATAATTTTACACTTTACATAATAGAGGAGAGAGAAATGCTGACTAATCGCTATGTGGGAGCTACTCACGTTAGTTTCTAACTGAAAAAATCAGTAATTGAAAGTCAGAGGGATTTTACTGTGCAAAATTTGAAAGTTTAGGGAGGTTTTATGTTACATTTTAAAGTTAAAGGACTATAGTGTTACAACTATATAAGTTCAAGGATAATTATTGAAATTTATCCCAGTCTACACATGTTATTCTTCTGGAAACAGTGCAGAATGGCATAATTTCAGCTGCTTTCAGCTACTCTAGCACATGCTGTTAAGCAATTTGGACCTCTGAAAACGTTATTACTTGAACCCCAGTGGCTTTATGAATCAACATTACATTCCATAAATGTGCTATTGGTGTGCATTTCAATCGAATTGATTTTAATGTTGGCGTTGTTTCCCTAATCTATTTTGGCTTCTTACAAATACTAATTATCCTTTCTGAATCTTTTGCTGAAGTACTTTTTTTTGCCTGACACGAAGAAAATACTATTGTTATTAGTGGAAATTCTTCAAGATAATATATATAAGATGCAGAATTTGTCAAGCACTACACGTCAAATAGCATAGAAATGTGAAGTCAAGTTTAACTTCATTCTGTAGTTGACCCATGGTGCTAAATGCTAGTACTTTGATGTTCTGACATTGTATTTGCGTGCATTATGGTCTTGTTGGATCAGCTTGCATAATCAGTGAAGTGCCTATGATTATTAATTTAGGTTTTTTTTTTTTGGCAAAATATTTTCTTGGAACACATTTTTTATATTTTTTGTGTTTGGGGCATTTAGAAAAATGATCAATGAAAAATTACGTGATTTTTTCTCTTGAAAAAAAAAATCATTTTTTTGAACTTTAATAATTTTATTAAAATATGAAAATACTTATATATGTATAACATAAATACATATCATTAGTTTAATGTTCAATCAAATATTGAAAAATTTTCTTAGAAAATAATTTTCATGGAGGGCATTTTACATATATTACATTATTTATTATTATTTATGGAACAACGGAAGCAGAGGTAAAATTCAGCCTGCTGCTGGTTCTGGACCAATGTTACCTAAAACATTGCCCCTCCCTCCGAAGTGTTCCAGAACGTAAAAATGGCATATTCAAATTTGATCCCTTTCATATATAGAAGTTATCTTAAAATTCTACATCTTTATCCATAAACTTTATTTAATTAAAATTGGTTTTTAATTTGAAATTTTCCTATTTAAATTGCACTCTATTACTTAAATTTTAAAATTTTAATTACATTTTAATTGGTTAAAATTTCTAAAAAACATTAAACATTCGATAAATATATCTATCTCTGTTAAAAAAAGCCGCTATATATAGTGTGGATCCTAATTAGTATAATTCTGTGTACTGGGACACTAAACAGTGTTCCAATTAAGCCTATTCCTTGGGTATTATATACCTAGGAAAGTACTGTATCCTATGTCCATATTTGTCCCGCGAACCAAAGCAAACTACAAATTAGGTAACACTGTTCTGGACAAGTATGTATGTGAGGCTGCAGGCCGTTTATCTTTGTACACTAAAATTAGTCTCTTTACAAAATAGAAGTAAGGCTGTATATATCAATTTTTCCTAGAGCTCCACAATTATGAGACACTTTGTGCACTGAATCGCCCTTTGACATGTTATTACAATTGTTACTGTGATGTTTCTCTAGAGCTTGTGATTGAGTCATTGATCTTGACTATTAATGTTTATTTTATCTTGTGTTCAAATTAAACAGGCAAAACATTTTCTTGAAGGGCATGATTGAATTATTCTTTGAGCATACCCATTACTTTGCACTTTTTGGGAATGTTGACTTTAGCTTATTTTCAATTTTTTGTTTAAATTAATCTAGAATTTTCAGTTGTACCTCAATTTAGTTCAAATTAAAATTGCTAAGCTAAATGTTTTAGTTTCTTCAACTCAACTCAACTAAGCCTTTATCCCAAAAATTTGGGATCGGCTATATTGATTCGCTTTCTCCACTCTGAACGATTTTGGGTTAAATCCTCACAAATATGTAATGCTTCTAGGTCATGTTGTACTACTCTCCTTCAAGTCAATTTAGGTCTATCCCTTTTTTTCTTTATATCCTCTAATCTAATGTGCTCTACTTGTCTAACTGGAGCCTCCGTATGTCTACGCTTTACATGATCAAACCACCTCAATCTCCCTTCTCTCAACTTATCTTCAATTGGCATCACTCCTACCTTTTCTCTAATACTCTCATTACGGACTTTATTTAGTCTAATATGGTCACTCATCCACCTTAACATTTTCATCTCTGCAATAAAAAGTTGAATGAAAATTTTAGACTAATTTGAACAAAAAGTTGAAAAATTAGCTAAATTGAACATTAAACCTAAAATTTATGGACTGATTTGAACAAAGTTAATTTTGGAGTGATTCAATAAGGAAATTGCTACTTTATAAAATGAGTTTTCGCCTTACGTCATATAGATGACGAATTTAAATGTTTGAAGTTGAAGAATTTTCAAAATAGATTAGCAAATGAATATAACAGGCTGCTGTAGTCGATTTTGTTGGGTTGAGGCTTAGGAAGGGAATAGGTATTATCACACTGCAAGAAGTTTAGCGTTTACAAGCTGCTAGCTGCAGGTTAATCTTTGCTAAATTTGATTATTATTATTATTATTATTATTATCCTTAAAGTACACGGTTTCTCACACTCGACTTAAGAATGGTATTTTGATAAAATCTTTTAAAAAATAATAACTTCAAGATTCAAACTCCTAATTTTGCAGATAAAATTCGTTTGAAAATCAGCTTCAGCTAACTCCATGTCACTGACTTGACCAATTATTTGTTGTTGTTTTATAAATTATTCTAAGGGATTATCAATGTTTGAATGTCACTTTTTTGCAATACAAGTCAGACATTTGCCTGCTGAATTATATAAACAAAGTGCCTGTGTAGTTCAGTTTTTGAAATCAAACTATAGATGTTTGGTAAACAAAAAGTCATAAAAGATATATAAAAGAAATTTTAAAAAATTTACACTTTTAAACTTAAAAATTAATTTTTATAATAATGTCATTGAATTTTAAAAAAATTATAAAATTATTTTATCAATAATTTAGTGATAATTTTTAAATACACATATATTTAAATAATTGAATATGAATACATACTAATTTATTAAAATTATAAATGTAATAAATAAAATATAAAAATATTCAATAATAATTATGCATACATCACTAAAAAGTTAATTTAAAAGAGAATATATATATATATAGTCAATATGTCTTTTACACTTGTTTAATGATAACTAAGTAATTTTACCGTTTCAATTTAAATTATAATATATAAATTATTAGATATCAAAAAAAAATTTTGAAGAGTCGATTAATAAAAAAATAAAAGTTTATTACACATATTTATAAAGGTTAATACAAATTTTTAGAGATTAATATTTAAAAAAACAAATTTTAATATATACTGGATATTTGGCTGTGTAACAACTTCAATTTTTTTAAAATATAAAACATTTTTTAATTTTTAACATTATTTTAATATTATTAATTTATTTAAATATTTTTCATACGATTATTTTAAAATTTTAAATTTAGATTTCAATTATCGAATTTGGTTGTATTATAACTTATATATATTATTATTGATTATAATTTTAAGTTTGTGTTATTGTTGTTATTGTTTTAACTAGAAATTGTTTTCTTTAATAATAATAATAATAATGATAATAATAATAACAATAATAATAATCTTTATTATTATTATTATTATTATTATTATTATTATTATTATTATTATTATTATTAACAATTGATTTTTGAAGAACATTAAATTAAAATAGATTATATAAAATTATATTATAGTGAATTGGACTTAATTGAAAGAAAGAAAAGGAGCTAATTGCACAACTTACAAAAGTTTAAGGATTTATAAGTAATTAAAAGGAAAAAAAAAAAGGAATTGAAACATGTGTGGCAAATCCCTCCGCGCCCCCCCCCCCCCCCCCCCACCCAAACTAACCGGTTGATGACCTTCCCTAGCAACTCCACACCTATTAGCGATGCACTAGAAGTCATGGACAACAACAAAAGAGTAGATACAACGGCGCTAAGTGAGGAGGAGAGAGAAACGATGTACGCGGAAGCAGAAACTTCTCAACATTGAACCGGTAGCCTTTTTGAACGATTTAAGTGGCATTAGAATCCTCATGAGCCTAGCTTTCTTTTGGGGCCAACCTTGCTCAAAATGGTAGCTGAAGAAAAAAAATTAGGAAAGACAGAAGTTTTAGGTTTTTTTAGGCTTTTCGACTAGATCCCGGCTAATTGGTGATCAAAATGGATGATAGGGCCCAGTAATCTCCATCTACTCTTTGCAAGCTTCAATTTGACACCCACCATGCCTTGATTAGAGTTCAGATGAAGAATTACTTATCTGATGGCCTAAACTAAACCGGGCGATAGGCAACTGAAGTGGAGTTTCGACAAATTGTCTTCGAATCCGTCACAGTAGCTTATCGGTATTCCGGATATGCACTCGGATTAATGATAGTTTACTGGTGCCCAGGATCGAGTTTTCGGCCTAATCTGGATGCCCCATGGCTCGTCTTGGAACACAGTCAATATTACAGTCAATTCTAGTATTTTTAGACATTCTAAATGTGCTCCATGTAGTAAAATTTGTAATGGTAAACATGACTCAACTTATGTAGTTTTACTTAGGTTTTAGCCAGTTGATAAATTTGTTAAATATTCATAACTTAGTGAAATTAAGTAAAATAAATTTAATTAATATAAGAACGATGTAAAAGACCTCTAGAAATATTTTAATAATTTTTGGAGTACTGAAGATAATTATTTGAATTATAGAGGAGTTAGGGATCGAGCTGGAGTTTAGAGATTTGGACTTAGATAAGGTTCTTGTAGGCCCCGAATGGACATATAATGATTATTGTTATAAGCTTAAGGCCCTGTGTGTTGCGTTTTATTGAGTGTTTTTGTAAGAGGTTAGGTAGAATAACAAAGGAAATTCTACCGAAATTTTGGCAAAATTCTATTATTTATTTCTTGCTTGTTTAGTTTAATTTAATTATTTTGTTAGTCAATTAATAGGGGTCAATGTATTTATCTAGGTAATCAGGGTTGGCTGTCTTCTTCTTTCTAGTCGACCAATTGCTATCGAGTCGATTAGTTTGTGAGTTGGATATTGATTATTTTTATAATTTCATTATTATTTATATTTTCTTGACGTATTCATGCAAAATATATATATATATATATATATATATATATATTATGGATTTGGAATCCTAGTGTAGGTGCAACTTGAGTAATTTGCTTACTCCTATGCATATGTATATGGATGGGCGAGATAAGTATGATGGCTATATAAATCGACTCTTGCCACTGCAGGGTAGGTACAACAACTATGTGGATCGCTGACTATCACATAAAAGGAATAAGAGAACATGTTGGATTTCATAGAGCCAGTATGAGGTCGACTTCCAATATGTATTAAGTGTGCATATGTAACTCAAATTTATCCTTTTGTGTGAGAATTTGAGTGATTTGTTTGTTTGCTGCATTTTCATTAAATTAGACGGATGCTACAATTATAGAGATAGGTAGTCATAGAGATTATAACTATTATCAATATCTAAACTCTCTAAGTTGAATGTTCCCAAGTTATAGAATGAACATTTTATTTCAGAGTCTAATCTGCATTTTTTTTCATAAGTTGTGGTATTGCTTAGTGATTTTATTTTGTTTATTTATTTATTTAATATTTTAATTTTAAAACTCTACAGTGACACTAATAAATATTGTATTAATGAATATATATATATATATATATATTTATTTATTTATTTATTGAATATTATATATTTATTGAATATTGATTATAAGAGTTGAGTTGAGCTTCCCACATTATAACAATAATAAAATTACATAATCTACACAAACCAATAACAATTCAAAGAATTATATCAATCACCCTAATTTAATGATTACAGCAAGATCAAAATCAACAAGAACAAGAACGAATTTGAGTAATCACCAACAAATTCAAACAATTACAGAGCAATTACCCAACAATGTAATTATAAAAACCCATCAATTCTCCAACTCAATGCATGAATATCAAAACACCAACTCGATAATGGCAAATGTCCTCCTTGCACTCAAAACGACCAAAATGGTCCAACAATCTGTCATTGAAGCGAAAGGCAATCCCATTCCTACATTCAAAATGGCCAAAGTCGCTAAGAAAGAAATTAAGGCCACAATCAAAATTCTCAATGCTTTAAAGCTCGAGAAGTCTTCGATCGAGAAATAGTTGCAAGCTGCTGTCAGCGATAATGACCATGGTAGCTCTGTCATGCATTGAAGCTTGAAGGGGCAGAGGCATGCAAGTGTTTGCAGAAGCTTAAAGTAGAGTGAATGATATATGGAGAGAGAAATGGTTGCGTTGGTGGGGAAAAGAGAAAGGAATTAATTGAAGCATAGCAAGTGGAGAGGGTAACTACTTTTATTTTGGCCACATGCAGCAACAGGAAGCAAGAGTGAAGAATTCTGAAAATCCTTTCATTAAACCATTGTTTAGGAGCTAATGAGAAGAATTTGTCTCTGCAGATTATGAAAATGGAGAGCTGAATTTGTAAGGCAAGGAGGTGGAAGGAGCCAAGGAGGAGGACGAGAAATGATGAGAATAAATAAAGAATAAGGGCAATTTTATCATTTTAGTTATTTTTAATAGGAAATTATTTTTAATTAGACAGCAGAGCCTCTAATTTTAATCGAAATAAAAATAATGGCTAAATCATTTAATTCTTAAAATTTAGGAATAAATCGTAATATCGATCAAAATCCAGTGATCAAATTATAAATTTCTCTTAAAATAATTTTATCAAACAATTAATTATTTATCTTTAAATTGATTTATAAGTTAAAAATATATTTTAAGTAAGAAGTTAAAAGTAAATTGTGCAAATAGTCATTTTAGTTTTAAATTCCAAAAATTAAATTTTATTATTTTTATAAACCCAATCATAATATTTAAGAAAATTGAACTAAATCAAACTAAAATATTTCGGTTCGGTTTTCAGTTTTGGCATTTTTCCTTGCTGCGATTTTACAAATCTATTCAATTTATTCAAGTTCAACGAATCAATGTTTCTGCATTGAAAAATAATCCCAGATTTTGAAAATGAGTATCATAGTTTCCATTACGAATATCTATGGCAATGGCAAATTACAAATCATAGATTTCCCATTACAAAAACAAGAGGAAAATCAAATAATCATTAAAAAATCCTCATCTTTCAAAACCAAAGCCCAACACCAACATGGAACAAGTCAACAACAAGAAGACAGCAAGCTCAAGCAATCAACCAATCAAAATTTCAAAAAAACCAAACGCCCAACATGCAATTGAGGATAGAGATTAAAAACCAATCTGAGTTGAGGATGGAGATTTGAACGAATCTAAGTTAAGGAACGAGATTTGATAATAGAAATAGAGATTTGACTTTTGAGTGAGGGAGAGTGCACGGCCATTAGTTGACGGTAAGTGGGCATTGAGAGTGCGCTGCGGCATGAGAGTGGGGGTGGAAGAAGTCTATATACAGGAATGACAATGGATCAAATTTTTATAGGTATCTGATCCGATCGAATACTAATAAAATAGATTTGAGTAATATATAATCAGGTTTAGATAATATATAACAGGGTTTTTAAAGAGATTTTAGTTTGAAATTTAATATCCTATGTTTGAATCGGATTCAGATTTTACATATTATGTATCATTACTCGAATCCGTTTACATAAATTTTAATCAAATATAAAATATATGTTTGTTATAATAATATTTATAAATTTTTATGTATTTTATTTTATATAAAATAAAATTAAAATATTTTATAAAATTATTAAATTTTAAAATATAAATTATTAATAAAAATAATTTTTTATAAAATTCTAATTAAAATATATAAATTTAAATAGGTTTAGATATTTTTAGAATAATAATAATTGTAATTGAATTTAAGATGAATTTAAATTTTAAAAATATTAATAGAATTTGAATTTGAATAGTCATCTTCCTTACTATTCTACTGTAGCAATTTTTAAGTCTAGATTGTCTTTGCTGGACTTTAGCTCTGCGACTATATGACTTCAAAGGAGTCAAAGACGATGGCTGCCATGGAAATGCTCCCGCTGTAAGGGGCAAAGCCGATGACTAACGCGGCTTGCGGAGGAGGGATGTTGGAGGAGGGAAGAAGAAGAACAGGACAAAGTGAGAGAGGGATGGGAGGAACAGCGTAAGGTGGGTAATGGGCTTATATAGTGTGTAAATAAAACGACACAGTCTTAGTTGAATTTCCATTCAGTTCGATTAGTTCATTTTTTTTATTGGATTAATTAAATTAAACTAAAAGAACCAAAATCTCTAAGCAATTATAATCAAACCAAACTGTCAAAATGAAACACTAAACTAATTAAATTAAATTCATTCAATTAAAAGTTAATTATATTATTATTATTAATTAAAATTCATTTAATGATAAGTACAATAAATTATAATAATTAATATAATACTTATAAATTTAATTATATTTTTAATTTAATAATTATATTATTTATTATTATTTTTATTTTTATTGTTGTTGTTGAATACCATAAGCCTGATATTAACTTTCCCTGTGTTTTTTTCATGAAGCCTAATCAAATCTTCTATTAGAAATTCAAATATTATATTTATTTGTTTATAAATAAAAGTAGAATAAAATATTAATTTTATTTCTTTGAAATAATTAGATTTAAATAACTTTGTTAAAATTATTTTAAATATATGAATTTTATTAAAGACAAATTTGGAGATATATATATATTTTTTAATAATTCCACTATAACTCGCAAGAGACTAGAATGCAGTCGCCCTTGACCGCCGAGTAGTTTAATGTAGGTAGTCTGGCGTTAAAATCCAACAAACTGGAAAGTAGAGCTGAATTTTCCCTCCTTCAGACATTGACTTTCCGTTAGTTTCCCTTCAAAACCAAACACTCCCCAGAAAATTCATTTCCATTCACTTTTGTCTCGAGAAAATATGGAAAACTCTACCCAAGAATCGCACCTCCGATCCGATAATTCTATCACCTATGAATCCCCATACCCTCTTTACGCCATGGCTTTCTCCTCCTCCCCTTCGCCCAACCACAACCACCACCAACGCATCGCCGTCGGCAGCTTCATTGAAGAATACAGCAACCGTGTCGACATTCTTTCCTTCGACCTCGAGACCCTCTCCTTCAAGACTCATCCTACTCTTTCCCTCGACCACCCCTACCCACCCACCAAGCTCATGTTCCATCCAGCCGCTCCTTCCTCTCTCCGCAAGTCCTCCGACCTCCTCGCCTCCTCCGGCGACTTTCTTCGCCTCTGGGAAGTCCGTGAAAGCTCCGTTGAACCCATCTCCATCCTTAATAATAGCAAGACCAGCGAATTTTTTGCTCCGTTGACGTCTTTTGATTGGAACGAGATCGAGCCCAAGAGAATTGGGACTTGCAGCATTGATACGACATGTACTATTTGGGATATTGAAAGGGGTGCTGTTGAAACCCAGCTAATTGCCCATGATAAGGAGGTTCACGACATTGCTTGGGGAGAAGCAAGGGTTTTTGCTTCGGTTTCTGCAGATGGGTCGGTGAGAATTTTCGATTTGAGGGATAAGGAGCACTCCACCATCATCTACGAGAGTCCCCAGCCTGATACGCCCTTGCTCAGATTGGCTTGGAATAAGCAGGATTTGAGGTACATGGCTACTATTTTGATGGATAGTAACAAAGTTGTGATTTTGGATATTAGATCACCAACCATGCCTGTTGCGGAATTGGAAAGGCACCGAGCGAGTGTTAATGCCATTGCTTGGGCTCCGCAGAGCTGTAGGCACATTTGCTCTGCTGGAGATGATGCACAGGCCCTCATTTGGGACTTGCCTACTGTTGCTGGGCCTAACGGGATTGATCCCATGTCTATGTACTCTGCTACTGCTGAAATCAACCAGCTGCAATGGTCAGCTGCACAGCCTGATTGGATTGCAATTGCATTTTCTAGTAAAATGCAGCTTTTGAAAGTTTGAATAGGCTATAATATTTCCTTTTGAATAGTGTATTAGTTTTGATGTTAAATTGTAGTATTGAAACTTTAGTATTTTTCTGATTAAATATTTGCTTGCTTTGGGTGAATTTAGATTCATTATTGTTGGCTTAAATGCATTGCTTACTCAAGTTTTATAATTTACATGTATATTGATTCTGGGTTTGAATTAAAGCTAGTTTTGTGCTAAATTGTGAGGCCTGTTCTGCAACTTTGAAGTGCTCCTTCCAAGTTATGCAGTCCTTTTTTTCCTTTTTATAAGTGGGATCTACTGAACTAAAGCTCGATCGAAAGTTAAGCAGTCCTTCAACTGTGTTATGCCTGCCTAATTACTTGTGGTTCTTTAAAATGCTAGCTCCACTTCCATTCAATATAATTTCTACAGATCAATATATTCAATGTTGATCACAAAACAAAATCAGAAATTTGGTCCATTTTGGTTCCTTGTTCCTTTCTTCCCCCGTAGGTGATCTCTACATTTTGGCTCATTTGCTCACTTCCTTGCCTCTCAGTCTCACCTCCTGGAATTTTCCGTGATTTTGTTGTCTTATGGCCACAGTTGCTATCCAAATCCTGCTAAAGCTATCAAGCAAAAATTTAAACATCCTAGCCTTTCAATACTCCATTGATTGCCACTGATTGATAAACTTATCAGAGGCAACTAGTGAGTGTTGTCATATTTGTGTCAAACTAAGATATTTAAGTATCCTATCAATTTAGGATGGTTAATTATTGTTTGCTTGATTTAATATTCCTCATATCCTTAAAGGTACACACTTGCATGTATAAATATTACAGCAGTTTGTGTAGAACATCATATTACATAAAGTTTCTCCAGTTAATTTCCTAAATTGATGTCAACCAAGTGGAGCTGGGAGACTATACAATCAATGACTTGTTATGAATTATATGAAATATCTAGGTTGGAAAGTTGTCCAAGAATTTCTGGGATACTGCCTTAAGAAATTGTTGCTGATCTCCAAAATTTCTAGTCTGGAAATCTATCCAAGATTTGCTGGTATACTGCCATTTAAGCAAATTGGAATTTAGAGGTAATTCTTTCAAAGCTTGATAGTCTTCAGAAAGCAGTTATGAGAGAGACCGAAATATTCTATATTGTTAAATTGTCTCAAGCTATCAGGAAGACTACCATTGAAATTATTATCAGAAAGATCTATTTTCCTTAAACTACTGTGGATGCAACCTGATAAGTTGCCAAAAATGTTCACTATTCTCGCCGCTGAAAGAGTTGGAACTTGGAACCTAAGTCCAGCTCATGGAAATTGCACAAACTATTCATCAATTTTTCAGGTATTTCACCCTGTAGGTCATAACGAAGGACTTCAAGAAAACTATAATTTTTTCTCGTATTAACTTGGATGGCAGGGAGCCTCTCAATGCACTTTCACTTATATCAAGATGTTGAGGGACTTTAAATTTTCTTTTTAAAAATTACAAAAAAAATATTTTGTAATTTCATTTGTTTTCACTTAGGGTTGGGTGGTAGTATGATATTTCCGTTAGCAAACCATGACTTTTGACCTTACGTTGTCTGACAATGTTGACTTAGCTTTAAAAATTAAAATTAACAATCTAGATAGATTCAGATTTTGACTTAAGTCATCATTATGTGGTATTGGATGTTGTTTATTTGGCTTTATACTTTAAGAACATTGCAATTCTAAATTCACCCCGTATCTTCCTTAGATGAATGTTAATTCTAATCTATGCCTTGTCATGCATTATCAAAGTGGATAACATTTTATTCGGTGGATGAACATGGTAAAAAATAGAGTAGTCTTATTTAGTTTCTCCACTTTAACATATTTAGCAAAAGAAACAGCAAATACATCAATTTATTCTTGGACCCATCAAATAAATTTTGAAAACGAGAGGTTTCTCTATAAAGCTTTACAAATATTCTATTTTGCCCTGTTTTTCTCATCAGAAACAGAACATTATTAACTTAATGATGTAAGGGGTTTATATGCAGGCAACTGAGAAGCCCCCTTCTATAGATGAGGCTGTTGATCCCTTTGAACATGTTTTCTTCTTTCTCCCCTATTAACCTTCTTTTTTCATACATTCTGCTGATGAATTTCATTACTTTGGGGTTATTAGTAAACCATACTAATGGGTTTTGACTTCATTTTACAGTTGGTTGCTACCATAACCCATCAACATCATCTCTCCAACCTCCTCTTATTGTTTAGCTGGTTATCTGGAATTATAATCAGTCTCCATCTTTATCCATCTCCACATACGTTATTGCCAATATCTTAATTTGAAGTTTTAATTTTTAATTACTAAATAATCTACTCAAAATATTTTTAAAATATTTTTTAAGGCCACATAAGTCAGCTTAAATGGCGTTAGGCAAAATGACATTGTTTGCTCATGACAAATAAATATAAGATACTATTTCCTTGTAAGTAAATCTCATACCCTGAAATGAAAATTGCGTAAAACCATATGACATATTTTTTTGTAATTTCCCCTTTCTTTAAGAGATAATTGCCAAAAAAACTGAACTTCCAAAAATTTTACAATTCTATCCTAAATTTGAAAATTATCAATTAAACCGAAACTTTTAAATGAGTTGCAATTGTATTCTACCGTTTGTTACATTGTTAATGGGGTAACGGCATGCCACGTAAGACCAGCTCAGCGCCACATCAACAAGGGATAATTGCCAAAAAAAAAAAAAACTTGAACTTTCCAAATGTTGCAATTTTACCCTAAACTTTGAAAATACCTATTAAACCCTAAACTTTGAAAGGAGTTAAATGAGTTGCAATTGTATTCTACCGTTTGTTACATTGTTAATGGGGTAACGGCATGCCACGTAAGACCAGCTCAGCGCCACATCAACAAGGGATAATTGCCAAAAAAAAAAAAAACTTGAACTTTCCAAATGTTGCAATTTTACCCTAAACTTTGAAAATACCTATTAAACCCTAAACTTTGAAAGGAGTTACAATTGCGCCTATCGTTTGTTGCATTATTAAGGGGGGGTAACGGCATGCTCAAAAATCTCTAACCTTTAAGTTGCCATCTTCATCGAGAAGAATATTTTCTAGCTTCAATTCGCGGTGATAAACGTCGCGACTGTGATAAAAATCAATAGTAGATATCAACTACTAGAAATAATAGCAATTTCCCTCTTGATTTGCTCCATCATCTCGACCTTAATCACCTTCTTTTTGCTTAGCACCTTTATCCCCATGCTCTCTTTCTCATTTGCAAATTGTGAGCACAGTGGACCATAGGGAAAGTGCCATGTCCTAGCATCTCGCCAAACTTGTATGGAGCGGGTCGAGTGACAATCTCTATGTCTTTCTGCCATTGATATACACAAAGAGAGAGAGATTCACTACAAAGACTAGATTTTATTCAAATAGAATATGAAATGTGGAGGTGCAAGTAGTGAAACAAAAAATTCAAAGCAAAAAATTAAATAGGGGCGAGCTTGTGCAGTCTTGTGGATTAGTAATGGTTGACATGGCGCGAAGCTAGCATCCTACATGATACACTGTTGCCCCCTTTAATAATGTAACAAATGGCAGGGTGTAATTGCACTCCTTTCAAAGTTTAGGGTTTAATTGTTAATTTTCAAGTTTAGAGTAGAATTGCAACAATTTGAAAAGTTCTGATTTTTTTTTTTGGCAATTATCCCTTGTTGACATGGCACTGATTTGGCATCTTACATGGCATGCCATTACCCCATTAACGATGGAACAAATGGTAGGCTACAATTGCAACTCCTCTCAAAATTTAGGGTTTAATTGGTAATTTTCAAAGTTTATGATAAAATTACAAAAATTTGAAGTGTTTATATATTTTTTAACAATTATCCCTTTTTAAAACCCACTAAAATTAATGAATTGAACAAATTTTAATAAGTAATAAAATTTTGTTGTTATCAATATTGTTCTCACTAATTTTAAAAATTTTAAATTTATCTTTATTTAAATATTAAAATATATATTGTTACATAATAAAATATTTATATAATATTTATATTTTATTTGACCTTTATATAGATTATATATAAATAATACAAGTTTGTTAAATAATTGTTCACCATACCTTGTTCCTCAAATCAAGCGCTAAGTGTCATATTGTCTTTTGTAAGCTCACCTCGATGACACAAAGAAATGGTTATCCCGGTGTGAAAATAATGAATTGAAGCAGATCAAGATTGAATTGAAAAAAAGCTGCTACAAGAAGCGAAATTCTTTGCTCAAAAATCTCGTCATCTATGGTTGAGGGTGGAGACAATAATATATACAACATTCTTTCATGCCAAAGTACTCCAATGAAAACATAGGAATTTTATCTCGAGTTCAAAGGACAACCAAAGTCTCTAGTGACACTCATTAAATGATATTTCAAGCATTGCATTGCAATATTTTCAAGAGATTTACTCTTCCAAGTTGCCCAACAACTTTAGTTGATTCACAGGGACTTCCCACCCAGTATCACTAATAGCATGAATAAGCAGCTCATCAGACCCATCACCAAAGAAGAGATTACAAAGACAGTTTTTGGTATTCGTCCTTTGAAGGCCTTTAGAGAAGATGATGTTAGAACAAAAATAAATGCAGAAAATTAAAGAACATTTTTATTGAATAAGAAGAAACAATCTGTACAACTCTCTTAATTCAAAGACCATTAATTGTGCTATTTATATAGCAAAAGTCTAACTAAATACAATAAAATCCGATGTAAATCTCAAGACTTAGTCAATATTAGATCATTATTTTAAAAAGTGAAATGCAACAACCTTAAAACCTATTATCCCTAAAATCTTGAAGGATATTATGAAGACTAAATCAATTCTGTTTGAATTAGGTTCTAACATTCTCTCCCTTAATTCAAACATGGACTTAAAACATTTTTTTTTTTTGAATGGAGCACTTCTCCATCTGGCAATTTGAGTCTTGGAGCACTTCTCTCTAGTCGACAAATTTGTGCGTTAGAGCACTTCTCTCCAACTGATAATTTTAGTGCACTTCTCACCATTTGTTGATGCACTTCTCACCAACCTTTGCTTTGCTTCTGATTTTCTTGGAGCACTTCTCTCCAAACTTCAAAAAAGAGATTCTTCCTTTTGTGTTAAATTTGCTTCTTCATTTTTAAACCTGCAATCTTTTAACAAATGCCCAAATTTTTTGCAATTAAAACATTGTGGTTTGCCTTTATGCCAACAATTCTTTTCCTCATCGTTAAACATTTTGCAGATACCACATTGTGGAAATTTTTTCTTTGTGGATGACTTTGCTGCTAGAAAGGCTCCCTCAATTATTCCTTCTTGTTTGATTACTCTTCTTTGCTCTACAGCCTGCAAAGCATCGATTAATTCTGTAACAGTTATTTGTGAAAAATTTGCATGAACCTCAAGTGAAGAAAATTTTGGCTCAAACTTCTCAGGGAGGCTAACAAATATTTTTTCTACAATTCTTTTGTCAAGAAATTCTTCACCAAGCAGTCTAATTTTGTTGGCTAGGGACACGAGCCTTGTGTAATAGTCTTTGACATTTTCAGACTCTTTCATTTTTTGAATCTCAAATTCTCTTTTGAGATTTAAAATTTGCATGAACCTTGTTTGATCATTGCCTTCATACTCCTCCTTGAGCAAATCCCAAGCTTCTTTTGCATTTTCACAAGCCATAATTTTTATGAAAATGGTTTCAGAAACTGAAGATTCTATACAAGTTTTTGCCTTGTATTTCTTAGCTCTCTCCTCATTGTGAATTTTTATTTGAGCAAGAGTTGGATTTTCTGGTAGTGGGGTAGGATCAGTATTATTTTCTACTGAATCCCATAAATCAAAAGCTTGTAAATAGGACTTCATTTTGATAGCCCATATTTGATAATTTTCTCCTGAAAATATAGGGGGTGAAGACAAGGAGAAATTGGTTGAGGCCATTGGTGAATCAAGGACTTAAAGGTTTGCCCATAAGATTACTGAGGCTTTGATACCACTGTTAGTACAAAAATAAAAGCAGAAAATTAAAGAACATTTTTATTGAATAAGAAGAAACAATCTGTACAACTCTATTAATTCAAAGACTATTAATTGTGCTATTTATATAGCAAAAGTCTAACTAAATACAATAAAATCCAATGTAAATCTCAACACTTAGTCAAGATTAGATCATTATTTTAAAAATTGAAATGCAACAACCTTAAAACCTATTATCCCTAAAATCTTGAAGGATATTATGAAGACTAAATCAATCCTGTTTGAATTAGGTTCTAACAGATGAGATCGCAACAATATTTTACCAACGATACTAGGAAATCTTTGGAGATGACATTTGTAGAGCAATAGCAAGTTTCTTTTATAGAGGAAGGATGTTAAGAATCTTCAATCACATAATTATCTCCCTCATCCCAAAAGTTAAGCAGGTAAACATGTTGAAAGATCTTAGACCTATTGTTTTATGCATTGTATTCTATAAGATTATTGCAAAAGTGCCAACTAATAGGTTGCAGCATATTATGAGTTCAATTGTGAGTGAGGAATAAAACTCTTTCACTAATTGTAGACTAATTTCAAATAACATCCTCATTAGTTATGAGATCATGCACAATTTGAAGATAAGAATAGGAGGTAGTACGTAGGAGATGGCTCTTAAGCTAGATATTAGCAAAGCTTATGAGTTTGTTGAGTGAAGTAATCTGCACCACAAGTACACCTGCTTTAGCTTTCATAAGTGCTAGATTGGTTAGATTAAGGAGTGCATTACCTTAATCACATATGCCCTTTAACTTAATGGCCATAGAGTGGGTTTCTTCCAACCATCTTAAGGGATAAGCCAAAGAAACGCGCTCTCTTCATACCTCTTCCTTCTATGTGCCAAAGGGTTATCACATAAGTTGAAAAAATTTTCTCTCTAAGGGTTGTTTATCTCAAAAAATGGTACATCTATCAATCATTTACTTTTTGTAAATGACTATTATTTTCTCTAGAGCCATCGTTGAATAAGCCAAACAAAATCACAATTCCTATATATGCAATGGCTTATTTTAACCTCCACTTTCATAGGTGGTAAAAAAGTGCTTATTAGGGTGGTAACCACCACAATTCCTACATATGCAATGGCTTATTTTAGGCTTCCATCATCCTTCTGCAAGCATATTAACAAAATGGTAGCCAACTTCTAATGGGGTTAACAAAAATAGGAAAAAAGATAGCATTAGATTTTATGGAAAACCATGTGTAAACCGAACTATGGGGAAGCATGAGATTTAGAGATTTAAAAAGTTTCAATATGTCTCTTCTTGCCAAACAGGGTTTGCGAATCTTAATAAATCCCAGTTCATTTGTGGTTCTTATTTTAAAAGGAAAGTATTTCCTTTTCTCTCCCTTTATGCATGCTACTCAAGGAGCTCATTCCTCATGGGGTTGGCAGAGTATTGTATGATGCTGATAAATCTTAGGAAAAGGATTATGGTAGCACTTTAATGATGGACAATCTTGCGAAATTGGCAAGTGGATCCCAAAATCATTCCCTTAACTACATTGGGTTAAAGATAATGTTGATCCATCTTTAATATGGGCATATTAGCTCATCCACAATGACACAATGATGTAGAACATTCAAGCTCTCTAATTAGTTTTCCATAAGGAAGGGGTAACCGACATTCTCTCTATACCCATTAGTCTTTTTTAAATAGATGATAATCTAGCTTGGCATTTCACCAAGGATGAAGAGTATATAATCAAGTCAAGATATCATGTAGCATGTGATATTTGAGGAAATACTCATTCTCTAAAATAAGAAAGTCCAAGGCCACACACAATTAGGATTAATATGGTTTTGTGGAAACATCTTTGGAAATTAAAATGTCTTCCAAGCTTTCTATTTTCATGTGGAAATTACTTAATGTTGAATGATAGAGCAAAAAAGAGAAAGAAATTAAACATAAATTTTCTGGAATAAAACATATGCTCTTACACATTTTCATTAACATAAAGCTTCTTATATAGGAGATGCATCACAAAAATAGTACATGAGTCACCTTCTACAAAATTACATTTTAGAATTCACTTTATAAATTCTAGATTCATTCCTTTATACCTAACAACATAATAACTAGAGTTAACATGAAAAATATCTTTGACTTTCAAGTCTCCAAGGAAACTCTTATAGCCTTAACACTCCTTTTTAAGATTTTTCTAGGAGACTTTAAGGATTTCCCATAAGATAGTTGTTCTTCAGACCTACAGTGCATCATTTTAATTCCATTGTTCTTCTCAACTTCTTTAATGGAGTGAAACTTTAAATTAATATACTTTGTCCTACCATGTTGCAATGGTTACTTGCAATTGCAATAGCTTATTGTTATCGCACGATATCATAGTATAATCACTTTTGTTATTGTCCTAAACTCTTTAACATCTTTTGAAGCAAATGGCTTGATTTGTTGCAGCAGCTGTTGAAATTTATTTAGCTTCAACAGTGGATTAGGTCACAACCTCTTGCTTTATTGATTCTAGGAAAACACCCCTGATCCAACTGAGAAAACATTTCTTGAAGTGTTTTTAGGATAATCACACAACCTGCCCAATCACGATCAGAATACCCTTTTAACTTTGCTTCTTATTTCTTTTAAACATATTCCATAATCTGTTTTGCCTTTTAAGTATCTCAAGACTCTCTTAGCCTCTCCAAGGTGAGAGTGGCTTAAAGAATTCATGAATCTCGACAAAAGACTTGCTAAGCACATCAAATCTGACCTTATTGTTATTAAATACAATAAACTCCTTATCAAACTTCTGTAAACCATTACATCACAATTTTTTTCACCATCATTCCTTAATAATTTCACATTTTCTACTAAAGGAGTAGCCATAGATTTGCTTTAGTCCATTTTAAATTTCTTAAGGGCATCCAAAGCATACATTTTTTTATCAGAATGAAAATAATAATAAAGCATTGGTATATTTCTATTATGAGAAAGTATTTCATTAACCCCAAGTCTAACCTTTTGAATTGCTGCCCCATTTCTTTTTTAAATTGCTACAACATATTTGAGCCGTTGCCTGTCGCTTACATATCATCAACATACAAAGCAATCGATAATTGCTTTCCATCTTCACACCATTTGACATATAGTGTGGCTCCCTTAAGACTCTTTTGAAACCCTTATTTGATTAAATGTGAGTCAATTTTACTGTACCTGGCCTTTAGGGCTTATATCAACACATAAAGTGCTTTCTTAAGCCTGTAGACCTTGCCCTCACTACCAAAAACTTTAAAGCCCTTAGATTATTGAACATTAAACTCCTCTTGCAACAAAGCATTCAAAAATGCAGATTTTACATTAAGGTGATACACTTTCCAACCCAATAAAGCTACCAAAATAATGAGAAGGTTAATAATGTCATGCCTAGACACAGGTGAAGAAGTATCTCCATAATCTACTTTATAATCTGTGTAAACCCTTTCACCACCAATCTAGCTTTGTGTTTGCAAATAGAACCATAAGGATTTAACTTGGTCCTATACAACCACTTCACTCCAATAACATCTTAATCTTTAGGCTTGCTAGTTATTTTTTATGAGCCATTTTTATCAATCATTTCTATTTCTTCTTACATTCTTTGCTTACATTTTCATGCTAAGAAGCTTCTTCAAAACTTTGTGGATAAATAACTATAAGATTACTTCTCTTATATATTTTAGCAAAAGACTTTATTTTTAAAATTGAAGAATCTACTGTGGAGTCAAATGTAGAATTTTGGGCATTTGAACTAGAACTAGCTCCCCGAATTCCCATTTGAATCAATCATAGACTATACCACATCAAGTTTCTTCTGAGGCTCCAATTTATTCCAATTCCAATAAGTAGATTCATCCACTTCCACATCTCAACTTACTATAATTTTATTGGTTTCAAGATTAAAACTCATATAGCCTTTTATAGCTTTATCATCCAACTTCCCTTTATTTATAGAGGGGACATGAACATAACATAAAGAACCAACTATTCTGTGATGATTAGCAGAGGGTTTGATGCCCAACAAAACTTCAATAGGAGTCATGCCCGAAACTGATTTTATAGGGAGCCTATTTAACAAATGCACAGTAGTATACATTGCTTCAGCTCAAAACATCGAAGGAAGCTACTTTTAGTTAAGATGCACTTCATCATTTCTGCAATAGTCCTATTCTTCATCACAAAAACACCATTCTGCTCAGGAGTATACCTCACAATTATTTGATAATGGATTATTGCCTTTTCACAAAATTCATTAAAGTCAAGTGAACTCTTTCCCATTATCAAATCTTATTGTCTTGATCTTACATCCACTATGGTTTTCAACCAGACTTTTGAATTTCTTTAAGATTGAAAACACCTAGGACTTATTGGTTAAGAAATAGACCCCAGTCATTCTTGTAAGATCATCTATGAAGAGTAAGAAATACAAATTCTAACTTAAGGATGTCGTCCTCATTGGTCCACATAAGTCAGTGTGAACCAATTTTAATTTATTTTTGGCTTTCCATGCTTGATTGATAGGAAATGCCTTTCTTTATTGCTTCCTAAACTGATAACTTTCACAAAGAACATTAATAACATATATTTTTAATGTTTCTCTAAGCATACCATGTGACTACATAAACCTTGAAGACCTCATATTGAAATGTCCACACCTTTTATGCTAAAGCACTGATTCATCAATTAAAATATAAACATGATCATTAATAAAAGCATAGTTGATAAGAAAACTATTATCCACCATTTTAATCCTTACTATCTCAACATCATTAGCATCACATATAGTGCAGAAATTATCTATAAAAAAACACTGAATAGCCTTTGTTCAACATTTAAACCACACTCAACAAGTTCTAAACCAAAACAAGAATAAAAGAACATCTGAAATTTGCTTTGTACCTTTCCTAGTTTGAATAGCCATAATACCCTCGCTTTGAGCCTCCATAATTGCTCCATTTTCAAGCTTCCCTTTTTGTTTTAATTGATCTATTAATAGCACTGAAAAGATTTAAATATTTTTTCATATAACTTGTACAACCACTATCCACCAACCATAGCAGCTTTGAAGATGAATTTATAGCATAAATAAATGATCATCATGTTATTGAGTGTCCTTAGTAAAGTTTGCCTAATAAACAGCTCATTGTTATGATTGATTATGTTTGAGTCTGCATAATTTCTCTATATAGCCATGGTTCTTAGAAAATCTACACCACATTTTGCCTTTATCCTTGAAACAACAATCCTTTTCAAGGTGGTTTGTCCTTTTACACATTGGACATGGTAAAAATTTCCTCTATTGTTGTATCTTTTGAATTGGAACCCTTTAGAGTTTTCTTTTTCCATCTTTATCATTAGAAACTTTCTTTTTATCCTTTGATTAAACATTGGGTTGCTTTCCATATATTTTTGCTTTAAAAGCACCTTTTGTGACACCTTCAACTCTTATTGAGGCTCTCTATTCTTGTGCCTAAAGTTTGCTAATTAATTTAGCTATGGTAAGCTTTTTCAAGTCACAAGACTTCTTAATAGCTGCAATTTCAGCTTCAAATTTATCTAAGGTACTGATCATAATCTTTTCCACTACTTTTTGATCAATTAGCTTTTCATCATAAAGTCTCATATGATTAACTAAATCCATTCACTTTGTTATAGAATCTTTAATAGATTCAAACTCTTTCATTTTAACCATCTCAAATTCTCTTTTTAGAGTGAACTGCATGATTGACTTTACTATATCACTCCCTTCAAACTCTTCTTTCAACTTATCCCAAGCTTCCTTTGCTGTTTCACATGCCATAATTCTAGAAAAAGTAGCATCTATCATGGTTGAATGGATACAGATGGGAGCCTTATGCTCTTTGCTTTATCTTCCTCATGCTTCTTGATTTGTTGCTCTAATACCTTTTTTTTGAATTATAAAGCATAATAGAGAAAGAAACTAAACATAAATTTTCAAGAATTGAACATTTGCTCTCACATATTTTCATTAACATAAAGCTCCTTATAAGAGACACGTTACAAAAGCAGTAAGTCATAACTACCACAGAATTACTTTTCAAAATTCACTCAATAAATTTTGGATTATCATTCCTTACACCTAATATTATACTAACTAAAGTTAACATACAAAATTTCTTTGACTTTCAAATCTCTAAGGAAACTTTTATAGGTCTAACGCTTAAGAATAAAGCTTCCATCTAACTAATTATTGAATAAATGCCTAACTTTAATGCCAGAATAATGCAAATTTTGCAGTGAGCCATATCCTTAGGACACCTCTTATTTTTATGTCCAAGAGTTGTGGATTAACTCACTTTTAAGGCTATGATCTACCATGCTAAACATTTCCTGAATTATAAATTATTGGTTGGAAGTAATCGGGCCAATTATTTAGCATGACCAAGGAATAAAGTTAATGTCCTTACTACCATTTCTGATGTGGCAATTATGGAAGAGTCGAAATCAATTTATTTTTGAATAGCAATTGCTTCCTCATCAAGAGGTTATCTCAGCAACTCTAACATATCATAAGGAATTTGTTTTATTGAGTCTAATCTTGATCCTCTAAGGGAACCTATCCACCACTCTCCCAATTGGTTCCCCCCAATAAATGATGCCACCAAAATCAACTTTAACTGTGCAATGCATAAAAAGTAAATATATGGTGCAATAGTGGCAATTGCTATAGACTTCAAAAGTCTTCCTCTTAATTGACATTGTCTCAAAATTCCAGCTATCTCAGACTTTCTTTATGTTAAAAGATTTAGCTTGCAGAGAAGTTATTCTATTGGCTAAAAGGAAAGGCTTTGAGAAAGTTATGATTAAGAGAGACTCATTGACAATGGTGCAAAGTTTTCATGGGCATTTAATTCCTTTGACAATCAAAGGTAGTCTTCATGATAACTACTAGCTAATGAAAGATTTCTTTAGCTTTGGTTTGCAATTTGATAAGAGGGATTATAATAAGCCAGCTTATAGTTTAACCAATAAAACACTTCATGATAAATCCTTGGGGCAATTACAATTTACTATTTTATGATTTTACACATTTGTCAGGCAGAGTCTCAAGGTTAAATTTGTGATAAAAAGGCACCTTGAGTTTAAGCATCATTAGCAAATAGGGGAATTTAGCTAGACATTGTCCACTGTTACTGACGTGGAATTTTAAAATGAAATTTTAGAATTTATTTTGAATATTTAAATAAAAAAGAAAAAAAAAGGAAAAGAGAATTAGTTTTTACCATCCCTTACCTCTTACCAATAAAAATCGCTAACTTTAAATATAAAAATAATGCCAAATTTCTCTCCATCATAATTTGTTACCCAACAATCTCTCTACACTTTCCTTAAGCAAAATCAAAATGAATTTTCAAAGTCAAAATGTGATGCAATTAAATGAAACCTAGTTGAACATAGGATAGAGCTTGTGAGTTGTCAATGCATGCTTCCTGCACTTATGACGATAGAAATGAAGGAAGAAGATTTTAGGGATGTGGTCGATTTCAATAGCCAAGTAGGTGTATATTTTTTCAATGGGTACATGGTGAGAATTATTAAAGATGTGAAGATGTAGTGTCAAGAATACTAAAAGGAGTACAAGAACATGAAGATAAAATTTTGCATTGTCTTACAAGGAGGTAAAGTTGTTGTGTGAACTCAACAAAAGCAAGGAGTTGAATTTGAAATTAAAGACTGCTCTGCATTAATTGTTAATGAAATAACATATTTGAGGGAAATTGAAGTAAAAAGAAGGAACATGATTCGAAATGGGCATTGGGTGTGTAAACAAGTTGGTAGATTAGGTTTATTGGTACTTATTGTTATGTTTGCAATAAAAAAATGGAATGTGTTTATAGTACTTTATTTTATGGAATAATGTTATTTGTTAAATTGTGGAATTACTATTATTTCTAGTGCTTTGGATTTGACACAAAAGAGTGTTAAATAATGTGCAGTTCCATATTAAAAATGATAAAATATGCATGTTTGAGCCAAATCACTTAATTACACATGGTGACACATGGTGAAAGCAAATTATGCAAATTCTACAGAAATCAACTCTGTAAATTCTACAAAAACTAAACTTTGCAACTATCCCTATTTCATGAAATCATATATCACATTAAATACTAAATATAATATTACTACAACAAAAAATAGATTTTGTGACGGAAAACTCCGTCACAATTTTGGTGGTCAATATTTTTTTGCTACGGACAAAAAAAAAGTCTATCACAAATTTGTGATGGCATTGTGACGGAAAATCTCTTTATTCATCACAAAATGTTGGAGGTCTCAGGAAGCATTGGTTACAAATTAGTAACAAATTACAAACAGATTATCCGTCACAAAATGCTTTGTCACTAAATTTAAAAATGGATCATTTTGCGACATACTGCCTTCCGTCCCTATTTTGTGATGGATTTGAGATGGAATATTTTAGTCTTTGAAATTATTCTATCACTAATCCGTTACAAAATAATTTTTAATTTTTATAACTAATAATAATGAAATAATATTTTATTGAAAAGAATTAAGCTTTATGTATATATGGTAGCAGTATGCCCTAGAACAATGCCTTTGTTTTATATATTGTAAACCTTGTTCCCTTAAATGGCATTAATGTTTAATATAATATAAAATATTTATGGTTAATTTGAATAAGCCCATTAGCTCTTTTTTGAAAGTTCCATTCTCAAAGAGTTGAGAATATGAGTGATGGAACTATCCAATACAAGTACTATAAATAATGGTTCACAATTGAGGATATTTTATTAGACATGATCTATCTGACTAGACTGTCACCTCTATTTGTTTCCATGGATTGGTTTGTGATATTAATAAAAATGGAATGGTGAGTCTCATGCCATCTGATATTATGATGTTAGGACAAATATAGTGAGCACTTATAAGATAAGTAGGCCTAACAAGTGACACATGGATGACATATACATGGAGTTTACTTCTGTTAATATGTTGTCATCTAGATCATAATAGTGCATATAGTCCTTTGACCTGAGATGACATGGTTATCTCGTATATAGGTGGCTTAAGTTTGATACTACTTGCATACTTGTACAATGTATGGGTATATGGGCATGTGTTGACTCTGAATAGTTATATATGGAGATAAGTGATCAGTCAAGATGGAATCTATTACCCTAAGTAAATAGGCATAAAGTCCTTTGTTATCTAAATTGTTCTTGATAAGCAAAGTTCTTAGCCAAGACAGATAAACTTAGTTAGAAAAGGGTTTTTGATGGATAGCTGTATTAATCAAGAATTAGAATTTAGATGAGGGCGTATGATCCAAAGCATTTGGGGTTTGACATATACTGTGGCCCTAGCTAGGATCGAGACTTTGTAATAGAGATACTTTAGTACATGATATGTATGATCAAGGTTCTAAGAAAGGCATCATTTAATTCATCACTAGTTAGATAGTCATGTACTAGGTGTCAATCATGACTTATAAAAACCAAGGGTGGAAAGGGAATTTCACTCTAGGTATGGAAGGAGTTTCATTGACATTAAAGAGTTAATATTATTCTCATTACCAATTAGTTATGAACCTAAGAAGTCACACACAATAGAACTTAAGTGATCAAGGCTTAAATAATTTAATAGATTAATTAAATGGTTTAATTAATTAATTAAATTAATGAATTTAGTTTTGCAATAAGATTACAAAAGTCCCTAGCATGATTTGAAACCAGATTCAAAAGAAATGGGTGAAAAGAAAAAGAAGCAATGCTGGCTAAAAATTATGTGAGATGCAACACAAGGCATGTTGCATCCCAATGCAAAGGTTGTGTTGGAGGTGTAGTGGCAACATTGGGCATGATGCTTACTAGTGCAAAGGCAACATGGGGCATGTCAAACCCAAGGCAAAAGTTGCATGGGGCATGTCATTGAGAGAAAGAAGATGCTTAGTGGGTTTTTAATGTCTCTTGACATGAGATGACTTGAGATGATGTGAGCGGGAGATAAGAATGTGATTTGTAGGACAAGTGTCAATCATGTCTCCTAAAAGGAAAGATTGCTCCTCCACTAACCAAATTTAGGGATTCGGAATCCCTAAAATGGAGTAAATTCCATAAAGTTTGGGGATATGGAAATCCCTAAACCATATAATGGGAAACCCATATGCAAAAGAAAATGATTAGAGATTTCTTCAGCTTCTCCTTCAAGTTTCTCTCAAACTCCATTGTTAGAGCTTCAAGCTTTTCTTCCATAGCTTTTTTTAAGAGACAATAAAAGTTGTCACTTTTGAATTAGCAAATTAAAGGAATTGTTTCTTCAATAAAAAACCAAAGAACCAAAACCCCATTTGTACCCTTGATTAACAAAAGGAGAGAAGGGTACTTCAAGGTTGCTGTTCAAGTGTTGAACGGGTCTCGATCATTAGTTCGTGTGGACAGATTAAAGGATGACATTTAGCGGTCTCACTTCCTAGATTATGGTGATTGAATAGTGATTCAGCACCCCTTTTGGTAAATATCCTAAACTTAGTTTAGGGATTTCCTTTTAGTTTCCGAAATTGCAAAATTGGCTTTAAGACTTATGGTGGTTGCATGAGATGCAACTTTGTGTTTTTGATAATAGCTTGCATGTAAATGAGTTTGGCATGTGATGCATGCAATTGAGGCTAAATCAAAATTTTAAAACTTTCACTGCACAAGTCATATATATATATATATATATATATAAAGTTAACAATGCAAAAGTTCATATAGCAAATGTATATAAATAATATACAGCAATAAATCTGGTGTGCTCTGATCGTACGGATCAGCAAAAGGGTAGGATGATAATGCCATCTGCCTCATCATATGCCTCAACTCTTCCTACCTAGAGCGAAGTTGCTCTTCACTCTATTTCCTAATGTGCATTTCCTCCTCCTTAATGCGCTATTGGAGAATCCACTCTTGATTGTCCCTTATGTGTGAGACCTCCTCCTCAAGCACTCTAATGCGCTCATCAGTAACACGATTTGTCACCATAGCTGTCTTGCGAGAAGTGGCAGAGTTGCTGAAGGAGTCTGGGTACATAATCAAAGCCTAAGCCCAAATCATGAATGTGCCACTTCTTCTATCTACCCATGGCCTCTAGGTATAGGCAATTTATGTCGATTGAGATCTTTTGTGAATCATCATCCTGCAAGTTCAAAGCAACGTCAACAGTAGCAGCAGTAGTAGCCACCATAAATAAATAAAAGGTTAGATTAAATGAATAAGATACAACATAAAAAGCATAGGTACTAATATGGAAAACAAACAACATTATCCTCATTATTTGATGATAACAATATCCAATATCTTAATCCTCAGTAATCACATTAGACACTACTCTTGAAAAGTACATGTTTTAATTAAGTGATGCATAATTTTGTCTTCTGTTTATTATATTTGTATCTTGATATGATTATTTTTAACACTAAGTATAGAAACTACGCTTGTCAGGTAAGTGCACCAAATAGGTGATCTAAATGATTCTCAAATTGAAAACCAAATTAGTTGGAGACAAAAAAAATTATTTGCTACATTTAATAAATTGCATTAAATGAATGATAGTCAAATATATTATAAATGTAAAGTATTTAGAAATATGTATCATTTGTTTTTTAATTAATACAAAATATTCATATTAGATTTTTTTAATATAATTACTTTTATGTTTAAATTTGAGATCTCATAATTAAGATGACTCTAATTCCTCTAACTCTTGAAGTTTTGGAGATTAGTCATTATATGATAATTATTTATTTGATATAATAATTCAAGTATAGGATAGAGGTTCTAAAAAGAAAAAGAAAGAAAAAAAAAAAAGACCTTGATGGTTCTTAATTTGTTTATTGCATTAACCCAGTCCAACTACATATATATTTTGACAAAGTGAAGAAATTAAAACATTGAAGAGAAAAACAAAGAAAGTTTCTCATATTGGTACATGTGCTTTTTATGTTGTGCATTATTAAACAGGATTAGGGCTAAGGTTTTGTAACTTTAGTTAGGTTGGAAGAATTTCTACTTTTTAAGTTCCTTTTATAGTCTTTTTTAGTAATTTGCATAGGCACACTCATCTTATTGTTTTAATTATAATCCTTTTCCTTTTTGGCTCATGGTAAACAGTTCAAGCAACAGTCCTTATTTTGAGAAAATTGTTATTTCATAATTTGACCTGGGGTTCTTTTTTATTCCTTCTATTATCAGTCTTCTTAGCATGAACCAATCTACTATTCTCCTTAAGTTTGAAACAGAAGAAATTTTCTATCAATTGTGTTAGATCCATTACATAGTTGGTAGTGTTGATTATTTTTTGACCCTGTTTGAATCCTATAATAGATGAAAAGTATTCCTATATATATACAGTGAAACGGTGAAATGTTAAAATAAAATTTGTAAAGCACAAAATGAGTTATTTGTCTCTATCAATTTTCAAATATGAAAATACTAATCTCAACCAAAATTTACATAACATTCTTACTCCATGTCATGGTTGTTAATGCATTATATTATTTTATTTCTACTCTAATTTTATATGCCTAATGCAAGAGACATCTCAAGCATTATCAAACTAAATATTGATCTTTCCAAAGTGACAAAAATCTATCATTCACAATAATCAAGCAAAATTCAGACCATTTAATCTATGGTGAATAGTGCTACATCTAGGAGACTTAAATCGTGAAACAAGTGTATGAGCAAACATCCAATTTAAATTTCAACAAGAATTCAAAAAATCAAAAGCTTAATAATACAAAATGGAAACTGAGAGGAAAGCCTCAATGAACACCAAAGAGAGATGTTTAAACATATGTTAGGATATGAACTAAAAAATTTTGTTGTTTATGCTAGAATTACAATTTTGAACACCTAGATGAAGCATCTAATTTGGCTGATTTTATTAAAAGAAGTAAAGGAAAAAAAATTAACTATAGAAGAAAGAAGAAAAGAAGATAAGAAAAGATTTTGGACCCGAGCTGAAGCTTCTTGAGGATTACGAAGCACAATTTGATCAATTCTATTTCTATTTTTGGTAACTTCACTGCTGCTATTTGATTATAGGCTACCCCAGAAGGATTCATAGTGAAAATAGAGCGAAGGATTTTCTCTCTGGTCTAAATATAATATCCAAGATAGTGCATTGAGATTCCTTTAAGCCAAACAAATAAAAAAAGAAAAAGAAAAAGAAAACCCCTGAGTGGGCTAAAAAAGGCCTAGTAATTAACTTCTTGTGACAAATGTAACACCCTAGGCAAATCCCACATCGACAAAACACGGGAGAGATGCTGGGTTTATAAGTTGGTGGTTCGTAAACCCTAATGACGCGTTTTAAAACCGTGAGGGCTTCGACCCAGAGCGGACAATATCACTAGTGGGCCGGGCCATTACATTTGCGGTATCAGAGCCGCTCCGCGTGCAACCTTAAACGATGGTGGGGCAAACCTCAGCGAGGACGCTGAGTCCCATAAGGGGGGTGGATTGTAACACCCTAGGCAAATCCCACATCGACAAAACACGGGAGAGATGCTGGGTTTATAAGTTGATGGTTCGTAACCCCTAGTGACGCGTTTTAAAACCGTGAGGGCTTCGACCCAGAGCGGACAATATCACTAGTGGGCCGGGCCATTACAACAAATCTCAACTTTCCCTAAGCACCTTTCTCGTAACAAACCTAATTTACCCGTGAATGCAAAATAAGAACATAACTACCAATTATCAACTCCAATTAAAAAAATAAACCTTAATTACTTGATTTATTGTTGCAGTTAACTTCGAATGCTTTTCCTTGTGGAATTAATATATCATTAACACTAATTAAAAAGATAAAAAAACAAAATCAGAAAAGAAGCATAGGAATATTTACTTACCAAAATTGATCCAGTGTTTCTGAATGATGCTCTCTAACACTCTGTGTCATTGCTCTTACCCCTCCCTAATACCTCTTTGTTGTCACTCACTAGTTAGTTTTTTAATAATTCCAAGAAAGCTGCTTGACCCCCAAAAGGTTAATAGAGTTATAATTGGTAACTATGTTGTATAAGAGAGAAAGTGAAAGGTTGGAAGGCACAATAGGAGGTTTTTCATCTCATTGGAAGGAGATTTGTGAGGTGTGACCAAGAAGACGTGGGCTAGAGTGTCTTATGGATGATGAGTGTCTTATGAGAGTGAGAAAGGTGAATTGGTTTTTTGTCTTTAATTTGTGACAGAATACTTGGTCTGTCTTTAAATTAAAGACGAATTTGTCTTCTATCACTAATTAATTAAAAAAAAATACGTAACCACTTAGTGATGGATATTCAGTGACAAAATCCATTCCTAATTTTCACGGGTGGCTCTGCCTTTTATTTAGTGACAGAATGTTAGTCACAAATTTCGTCTTTAAATTCTGCCACAATTCCTTCCTTAATCTTCACCACATATCTTTGTGATTTTTTTTTTCTGTCACCAATTGTCGTCCCTTAATGTGCCGGTTATGACAAAGCTATCTCTAAGTTGTGATGGAAAGGTCCATCACAAATATTTTGTCTCTAATTTAAGCTTTTCTAGTAGTATATGAAGAATTTAACAATTATAACTTTAAAAAAGAAAGTTGAATGAATTATACCTTCTATTAATCTAACATGAAAATCCACCTTGTCTCTGATAGGTGACCAAAATCATTTATCAACAACCATACCATGTATTCTTTACACTTAATGTCAACACATGCAATGGCAATAAGGAATGTGTTGTCATTTCCATACAAGAGACAAAACCTTCAAGACCTATTACTAGTCTAATATAGCAAAGAAATAACCTTCCTTCTATGCTAAGAACTTAAAATACATATATCAAAAAATAGTGACCTCCTTAGGTGAAAAAGATAACCAAACCCCTTTATTATCATCAACACATGGTGTATAAAGAGATGAAGATATCTTAACCAACTACAATGATTGTGTTTCATAACTGTAAGTGCATAACCCTAACTCTTTTATATTGTTCTCTAACACTCCTTCAATTTAGTTTTTGCTATGTTCTTAGCTCAATAACATTTTGATAAAGAAATCTCAGTTCCAATTTCCTTTTGAAGCTTCTTTTGCATTGCTCTCACATCCTAGCCTAGGTTTTCCTTAAATTCTTCAAGATACATTTTAAGAGAAGTATCTTGAACTTACAATGGGATTATAGAAGACTCTTAGGCATTTGTATTCAATTATGATTTGGAAAGTATCACTACCATTAAGCTTGCTTGCATGAATCCTAAATCCACATGCATTATGTAACACTATTGTTATCCTTTGTGAATAATTATTCTAAAAAACACAATTGTATCCTTTCTTTATTACCCATTCCTTCAAAACCTTTCTAAATTCCTTGCCACTTAAGAACTTCATACTTGCACATAATCCAGGGTCCTTCATGCCAACATCTTCATTGAACTCCATAACATCCTCTTTACCATCATTGGTAGACATAGAAGACTATGCAAGTCATCATCTTTATCTGCCTTCTCATTAAAATGCTATTATATTCTTTAATGAAGTCTTCATTCATTTTTCACCTTCTGCATTTGTTGTGTTTGTGCCTCTTTTGTGTTTTTTCTAGTTCTTTTTCATGCGCACTTTTAAACAAAAAGACAATGGAGATTTCAGTGGCAATAATGCATGCAATTAACTCATTTATTATCAACTAATATCACAGTAAAAAATAGTAGAACCAAAGACTTGTGTAGTACCAAAGAGGGTATTAAAAAAAAAAAAAAGAAGCTATCATAAGGCTAATGCAAGGTACCTTTCAATGCATGACAATGGAGATTCTTTTCTACTTGATAAGAATCTTTGCTCTTTCTCCCACATTAACTTCACTTTTCATCTTCACCAACAATTACTCAACTGAAAGGGATATGGATGAATCAAACATTAAAGACTTCATATCACATATAAGGGGTACCTGAATTTTCAATTGCAGATATTCAATTCAAATATTTCAGAGAACTTAAGCTTAGGTTAAAAAAAGGAAGGCTAATTTCCCCAATTCTCTCCCTCTCCTTTAGTAAAAAACGTTGCCCTCTTACCTTTTTTTTTTCTCCTAATTATAACATTTAACTTTTTTTAATTATTTAAATGTAATTTATAAATGATAAAATTACGTTTTAAATTTCCACATCAGCCATAATGTACGATGCCTAGCTAAATTCTCCTATTTGCTAAAAGCACTTAAGTTCAAGGTATCTTGTAACATCCTGAATTTCTGAGCTCTGAACAGTACTATTTTTAGTCAATGAATAGTACTATTCAAAGCCAGTTTGAGGACTAAAATGAAATGAAAATAAATTGAAATAAATGGTATAACAATCAAAGTGACCATTGGGCTGTGGATTTAATTGTCATTATTGAAAAAGATAGACTATAACTCGATAAAGGACGTTTTGGTCATTTCATTCTCAGAGTTGATTTTGACTTAAATATCAATTAAAATGAGAGAGATTAAAATATTAAAAGTTAATTAAAAATATGGAAGTTGTATGAAAAATAAAAAAGGGATATGGATGGAATTAAACTAATTGTTAAAATTATAATAAAAATAATTAAAATTAATATTCAATAGTGGGATACTTATATATATAATACAAAAATTATTAATTGCAAACTTATCTTCTTCTCTTTCCTTCCTTCATGGCCGACCACACCTCCCACTTTTCTTCCTCCCTTGTTGTCCTCCCAAAGCTCTAAATCCCTTAGTTTTCTTCCATATTTTCCCTAGTCCTAAACACAAAAATTTGTTATTTGACCTTGATTAAGTAATTGGGAGCAAAAAGAAGAAGAAATAATGAAGTTTGGAAGCTTAGGAAAATTGTCCAATTAAGGTATGTGCAATCTTAGCTTAAATTCTTGTTAAATTCTTGAATTTGAGCTTGATTATGAAAAATTAACAAAGAAAATTGAAGAAATTAGGTATGAATAGTGAGAGTGAAATTTTGGCCAACTTGAAGAGTATTAGGGTTTTGATGATGTGATGAAATTAAACTTGTTTACTAGTGTTGTTTAATGTGTATAGATGAATTGTATGTGATTTGGCATGCAATGTTATGAATTTGGGAATATGAGGAAATTAGGGTTTTGGAAGATTGGGGATTTTGTGCTATGATGTGCAATTAATGTGTTTGAGGTCACATAATGACCAATTGATGAATATTGAATGAGAAATGATGAGAGTTTGGTGGAAGTATTAATGTGAATGACAATGAGGGAGGAGTAGTGAATCTAGACAGCATGAGTCCAGTAGGTTTGAATAGCTATAAGAGAGCTATATAGCTCCAATTGGTGTGAGGCCAATTGGAGATGAAACCTAAGATATAATGCTAGAAATGTCATGAAGGAAGGTTGCCGAGAAACTGACCATAAGTTGCACTAAATTAGGCTTGAATCCAGAATTGACATTCTGGACCTGGGCTAAATTGACCATATGAATAATAATTAGTAAAATGAGCATAACTCACCCTAGGAAACTCCAATTGACCTGATTCTTGAACCTATGGAAACCTGAGACATAGGAAAACATTTCATATGAAGAATTTAGAGTCAAATTATGACCCTAACCCAACCAAATTGCTAGGCAAATTTAGTCCAGCAAATATGCCATGGACTAAACCTGAATTTGAAAATCCTGAACTTTAGGATATCCGACCAGTTGTGGCAAAAATGCCATAACTTGAGCTACAAAATTTCAAATGCATTTATTCTAACTCCAAAATGCTTATAACACAGAACTATATTTTTTATGTTTAACCTATATCCTAAAGCAATTTATGGAAATTGTTAAAAGAAGTCAAGAATTCCTAAATCTGGAATTCCTGCACTGGAACCATTTTGCCATTTAATCCCAGTACAGTAATTAGACCATAACTTTCACTAGAAAATTCCAATTGGGATGAATCAAAATGATATAAAAACCTAAGAATTAGGACTACAACTTTGGTTTAGAAACCTTACTCGAATTTTGGGTGTAAGACCCTTAAATGTTAATTGTAAAACTACCCTGGAACCTAAAATCCTAGAGTTGCAAGATTCATGAGTTTAGGTTGGTTAATTAGCCATAACTTACCCTACACAACTTCAAATTTAGTGATTCATGAACTTGTGTAACCATGAGACATAGGAGAACAACTCATATGAAGAACACCAAGCCAAATTATGACTGTAACTTGTCCAAATAGCTTGACAAATTTGAGTTTCAGAATCTTCCCTGTTCTAGAACAGTATTGGTCACTGGACCAATACTTGGTAAATTGACCATAACTAGGGTTACGAATCTTCAAATTGAATGATTCAAAAAGGGAATTAAAGTTTAAACATAGGGGAACAACTTTCATGAAAAAAGTGAGGCCAAACTGAATTTACATCTTAGCCAAATTGTTATGAAAAATTAAAATAACAATTCTGAAAATTTATGAAACTTTCATAAAGGATTTGAAATGTGATAAGAACTTGATATAAATGGATTAATGACCACATGAACCACATGATTAGGTGATTGAGACTCATGTTCCCACTATGAATAGAGTACTAATACTATGAAGCATGAATAACACATGTGATAAAATATTGAGATTTATGAACACATAATGATGCAAATTTTCCCTTGTATACCTACACATTAGTGTATGGGTTGGATCTAATGGCATGCCAATTAGGGACCACGGATGCAGTACTACCCATGGCTTTCGAGCCTACTTCATGGATGATCATTGATAGACAATATATATTTGATATGGTTGTTCTTCTGGCTCTTATGCCTGTTCGCTGGCTTTATGCCTGACATATTTTACTAGCTTTTATGCCTGACAGATGTATACCTTATAGGCACATGGGTGTCTAACTAGTATACTCTCGTGTATCCAATCTTAACAGTCTGTTATAGGTTACTTGGGCATTGAAATTAATAATAAGATTGGATGTTACTAAATGAATGAAAAAGATCTAAATGAACTAAATGTTCCAAAGATCACAAAAAAAAAAATATGTGTAAACTTGAACTATACATAGATATGTGAATGAATTACATAAACATGACATTTTATGATATTACACATGAAACCTGAACTTTCATTATTTAGTTTGTTTTCATTATCTTATTGCACCACTAAGCAATATGCTTAGCACGTTGGTTTGTCCACGTGTAGGTACTGGAGACAAGGACCAGTGGTGATAAGATCTGCAGTAGGAGAGTTATCACCTTAGCTGTCCATATTGGTAGGGCCCATGGATACCAGATGTATATTCATTTTGATCATTGTAAATATGAAAGGCTTTTAATTAAATTTTGGAATTGTATAAGCTCTGTAAATTATGTACATGAATTATATAAATGAAGTGAGATGAATTGTAACACCCCTATTTGTATAGCCTGGTATATTTCACTGTTCCGGTGACCGGTGTCGATCCGGACAATTAAGGAGATTAAAACCACACTTAAGACAACTAGATAAGCCATAAACACAAATAATTAGTAATTGCCAATTAGTTAAGTATAAATAAGAAAAACAGAACATAAGAAGTTAAACGAGCCGATAGTCACAGCGATGGGTGACCTTCTCGGGAAGGACTGCAAAGTCATTTTAAACTCAAATTTTGAACCGTAAAATGTGACGCTGCGGTCCTTAGGACTATTATAAACACAGTGAAAAAGATAAAATCACGAAAAAGAACTGCTAAGCCAGTCAAATAATTAGGTCAGGGAGCCAGAAGAAATACTGAATTATTTGTAAACCGGGATGAACCGGCGAGGGGCAATTTGGTCAATTGACCCTGAGAGCTGACTCCTGACCTAACTGTCAAATAAAATCGGAGAAAAGAAAATTTCGAAATCGAGAATTAAATTAAAGAACTAATAGAAAAATAAATAGGAAAAAAAAAAGAAAATGGAAAAGTCAAAAGGTGATGACCTCATGCATGACCTCATGCATGATGTCATAAAAATGATACTTAATATATTTACTTAATTGGAATTTTTGGGTCTTCCATAAGTAAATAAAAGAAAAGAAAAGAAAAGAAAAAAAAATTTCATTGTCTTCTTCCCTAGTGTGCCGCCTCTCTCTCTCCCAAGCTCTCTCAAACTTTTCCTCCATGAAAGCTTATTTTTAAACTTCCTAAATATTAATTCCACCATAAATCCTTTGATTTTCTTGAAGAAAAATTATAACCAAATCTTGGAAGGAAGATTAGAAGGAGAAGAATTGAAGAAAATTGAGAGGAAGTGAAGATCAAAGACTTCACCTAAGGTTAGTAATGCAAACTTCAAATTTTTAGTTTAATTAGTGTATGTATGGCATCAAGAACTTGTAAATAAACTTAAAATGAAAAAAAATATGTGTGAGGGACTAAACTAAAATTCATCCAGCAGGGAGGGGAGAGTGATTTGCATGAGTTTGATTGAGTTAAACATGTTAAGATGCTTGAATGAGTTGAAAGATTATGTTTATATGCTTTGAATTAGTTAATTGCATTGGATTAGTGTGGTTAGGGTTTGAGACCTAGGGTTTTGAGGCAAAAATTTGGAGAAGTTGGTAAATGATATGTTTGACCTATTGTGAAGTGAAAAATAGTCATTTGTGACCAAATGAGTTGTGTTAGAAGTGTTGGAATTAAAGTCAAATTCGGAGGGAGTGTGGTCATGCTGCTGCAGCATGACCAAGTCAACTTTGAAGGACCAAAAATGAAATTTTACAAGTCCAATTGGTATGAGACCAATTGGAATGAAAATAGGCACTAAATGACACAATTTTCATATAGGAAGCATGCCCAAAAAGTGACTAAAACATAGTGAACAAATTGACCAAAGTTGGAAAATTGTAGGCCGCCCTGCATAAACTGACCAAATGAACAGTGTTTGTTCATTTGGTCATAACTCGAGCTAGGTAGGACAAAATGACCTGAAATTTTACCAGTGGTTAGATGAGATATAGACCTAAAACTTTCATGAAGAACACAAACCCAAATTATGCCATTAACCCAATCAAATTACTGAGCAAAGTTGAATCATTGAATCTGCAGAACTGCAGATTTATCATATGAACAGTAAAGTTTCAACGGCTATAACTCTCTCTAGAAAACTCCGATTTAGGTGATTCTTGAACCGATGGAAACCTAAGGCATAGTAGAACATTTCATATGAAGAAAATTAGACCAAATTATGGACTTAACTTGATCAAATTGCTGAACGAATTTGGATCAATAATCTGCCAGAACTAAAGCTGCAGCATAAACAGTAACTGTAATTTGGATATAACTTGAGCTACAAGACTCCAATTGGAGTGATTCAAAAAGGAGAATAAACTTAAGACAATAGGGAACATTTTCTATAAAGAAAGTTTTATCAAAATTCCAACAGTAAAATGGCCAATGAAACAGTGCAACTAGGGACACCAAAACTGAAAATTTGGCAATTTTGCCTAAAAGACTTAAGTTTTGAGAAAATGACCAAAACTAATAAGTTTGGTGACCAAAATGTAGTATGTGGGTGAAGTTAGAATTCCCATACCTATTAAGCCTTAGAAAGTCAACAATTTGACTTGAATAGTAACCCGAAACACAAAAATTTCGAGAACATCGAATTTAGCACATTAGAGCTAAGTAAAAGTGAAGTTAAATTTATTTTTGGATTTATGCTAAGTTATGGTACTGAAACACTGTGAAACTGTGTGTTTCAGTTGAAAAAGACTTGGAAGCTCTAAGAGACTGAGTCAAGGCCTAGAGGCGACTCACGTCAGGTCTGTGCACAATAAACCTTATTTGAGCCTTTTATCATTGAAAAATTAATTTAGTGTGATTTATGAAAAATTTGAAGTTAATTATGAATTGTGTTGCCATCTTGTGAATGAAATTATGACTTTAGAAATTTATTGGATTTCTCATGAATCATTTGAATAAAATGTTTGAAAGTGATTTTTGATTCACACTTAGCATGATAGTATCTTATTATTTCTCCTCCATTTATGGGGTGAGATCGGTTATCTTTCCTCCCTCTCTGGTTTACCAGTTGAGGTTGTAGATCGGATGAGTACTCATTAGATAGCTAGCCACCTCCCTCATTGATTTCGATTAGTGGGGTTGTAGATTGCTTTGTCGTGGTGTACAACGCAGCATTGATTGGAAATTTTGTGTCATGGCTTAAGTTGTGTATGATTTTGGCAACACTGTGTTATTAAACTATTTGACTAAATTATGTTATTATGAGTTTTGATAATTTGTGAAATGTGATTGAGAAATATTTAAATTGTGTTTTGTCATTGAATGATTTATGTATTGTATTTTAAATTTTTATTATGCATCACTGAGTATTTTTATACTCAGCGATAGCTTGTTTTGCTGTTGTAGATAAGAGCAAGGAGAAGGCAGCAGAGTGAGCTGCTACTGATATTGAAGACTACACAGATATTTTTACGGGTATTGTTTTATACCCTTGTAGTTATTTTGATGTAAATATTGCTATGTTTTATGTATCAATGTAAAGTTGAGCAGTTGTATAATAAATTGTAATAATATTATTTTTGGAACTTCTTTTTGTAAATTAAGGTTTGTATTTATGAATTTCACACTTTATGCATTGTGAATGAAGTTACGAATTATTTTGAGATGATAAACCTTGATTGGGTTGTGGAATTATTTTGAAGTGGATTGAATTGAGTTGACTTGAGATTATTTGAAGGTTGGGAGTTGTGAAAAATTTATTGGAAGTGTTTTTCACAGGTTTTTGAAGAACTATTTTCTCAAAATATAGACAACTCTGTCAAAATTTTTATAAAATTTATAGAAAAATTAAAATGGACAAAATTTTTTACTAGTATTTAAACTTTGAATAAATGATTTTAATTCCTACCAAAATGCTCACCACTTCCAAAATGTAAGAAAATTGTTTTAAAATCCCTTGTAGGGTACTTAATGAGTTATCGGTAGGTGAAGTTCGGTAGTTCATTAAGTATTCTACGGGATCATGTTATGCCTTACAGAGGAGTAAGGTGTGACATGAATTCCACATGAATGATTTTGAAAAGTTTATATGAGTAGACGAAGACATGATATGATATTGATATGATGAAATATGAGTTGAAATGATTGAAATTTATGATGAGATTTATAAACAGGTAATTGATTTTAACAGGTCAAATATAAATAAAACAGGGAAAACTCTGTCTGTTTTTCCTTTCAAAAAAAAATTTACCAATAAATGGAATACCACCAATAAATGGAATTTAAATTAATAATGCATAAAATTTGTGATACCCCTTACCCGTCTACAGTGTAGCCAAACAAGATATGCCACACAGTGTACCGGAACATCCTATTTTAATTCAATCATTTTTTATTCTTCCTAATTTATTTTTTTTTTCATAGTTATGAAATACAATTTATAAAATATAATTCATTTAAGTCATTTATTGAAATTATAATTTATTTGAGGTTCCGAAAATTTTATAGAAAATCCGGTATAGTACCTGCAAAAATGGAGAAAACAGTTCTTCAGAACCTATAAAAAACACTTCCAATAATCATTTCCAATCATTCTCAAACTCCAATAACCATCAACATGGTCTCAACATTAGCAATCATTTCAAGTTCTCAACATTAATCCACAATTTTATTCAAATTCAAAATCAACTAAAATTTCATGAAGATATTCTCAAATTATATTAATTAACAAAATTCTTCAAAATATGAACATCAACATATGATTACATAAATTTACTATTTACATGAGTTCATAATTTACAAATCACAAACTACTACCTATTACAAAATGCAAAAACATAATTTCAAAAAGGACCTAAAGGTCCTACCATTGATGCACTGTAGATGAGAGGTGACTCTGACTCTATGCAGATCTGTGACCTCACCTAGTCTGTGGTCTGCTGGGCTCTTTGTCTGTCTCTCCAGAACCTACGCGTGGCAAAAAGCAACGCTCTAAGCAATAATGCTTAGTGGTGCTAATAATAAAATAAAAAGAAATAACAGAAAATAATTATGCAGTGCATGTTCTGATGGATTATGCAAACAATTTTTCAATCATTATTGGTAATCTTATTTATTTTGTACTAATTATATTCATAATTTCATTAAATTTATTCACTTTCATTTTTGGTTGCCCAAGTAACCTATACTGGATGACTGGACTGGATAAACGGGTAAA
The DNA here is from genome assembly GCF_030052815.1 of Hevea brasiliensis. NCBI lineage: Eukaryota > Viridiplantae > Streptophyta > Magnoliopsida > Malpighiales > Euphorbiaceae > Hevea > Hevea brasiliensis. Next base: position 77,085,228 of record NC_079506.1, on the reverse strand, counting down.
CTGGCACTGGGTATCAAGTACCTTGGGCCATCACACCATCGGTCACATATGTATCTCCCGATGTGCAACAAAACAGCTAATAAGCTGTAATAACGTTAGGCACAAGGCCAAGTATCATCAAAATGTCAGAATGGCTAAAAGCCATAAAATCACAGAATGGCATAATGCCATGTGTAGTACTGCTAACTGAACCCTATTGGCATGCCAACCTATCCAAACCAACCTTGCTAGGTGTACTAGGGCATGTTACACTTTTAAATTGTACAATTCTTGAAATTTAAGTTTAGGTGTTACTATTCATTTCATTAGTCAACTAAAATGTTGACTTTTGGATAGACAATAGGTACATTGGTTCTAATACTCTCAACATACCACATTTTGCATTCTAAAATTGTTGGTATTGGTTGCCAATACCATTTCTAAGCTTAGTGTCAGTTATTCAAAATTTTCAGATTTCAAGCCTCATATTTACTGTTCCATTGGTCATTTGTATAGTAGGAATTTGGTAAAATTATCTTCATGAAAGTTGTTCCTTATTTTGTCTAGTTACATTTCCTTTTTTGAATCACTCCATTTGGAGTTTTGTAGCTCAAGTTATGGCCTAAACACCATAACTGGCCAAATTAGACAGAATCCAAAATTCTGGGCAAAACTGGTTCTGCCAGATTTGGTAACCTAAGTTTGGTTGGAAATTTGACTAGGTTATGATCAGAATTTGGATTTTTGTTCTTCATGAAAGTTGTAGGCCTATGTCTCAGATTTTTGCTGGTAAAATTTCAGGTCATTTGGACCTTTCTACACTGAGTTATGACTAAATCAATTAACACTGTTCATTTGGTCATTTTGCCCAGACAGAATACAGGTCACCCAGATTAGGGCAATTTTTAGGTCAACTTAGTTTGGTTTTCTGGGCAAGGTTTCTATACCAAAGTTGTGCCATTATGTGTCTAGTTTCATTTTCAATTGGCCTTGCACCAATTGAACCTACACAACCCAAGTTATAGCTGCCCAAACAGGCTGGACTCACATCCGCACTGCAGTCACACAAGGCTTTCACCAAACTCAAATCCCAAGCTACAACTCACTTCAATTCTTCATCATACACATCCAAATGGTCACTAATTGACCATTTAAACTTTCATTCACCAACACATGAACAAGATCCAAGTTTTTGTGTTCAAACCCTAGCTTAAATTTAAGGTTCACACAACACATGTCAATTAGGCATACTAATCCATTTCAAATTTATGTCTACACATCAACACTATTTCTAAGCCATTTTAAATCCATCAAAACCATCAACTACCACTTCCATAAAGCTGGCCAAAATTCCATTCTCAATTTCACACATGATTTATCTCAATTTCTTAATTATTTGTTCATATTCAAACTAAATTTTAAGAAATAAACAAGATTAAGTAATTAACATGCACTAACCTCTTTGGTCTCTTTATTGGCTTGTATAAACCTTGGAATTTCTTCACTTTATGATAACCAAAACCTTGCTCTTGATGTGGGGGTTAATTTTTGTGAAGGGTGTTTAGGGTTTTGGGGTGAGATTTGGTGAGTTTTAAAGCTTGTGTAAGCTTTAACGGTGGAAGGGCTAGGAGAAGAGGAAACGGCAAGAAGAAGAAGCTGATGACTTTTCTGATTTTTCTTTCTTTTTTTATCTTCTTTTATTACTTTAATTTAGTGGCTTTTAATTTTGATTGGTGGAGATAGGGGTGATGACATCATGTGATGTCAAAATTGTCATTTAATCTCATTTTCTTTCCTTTTCTTGTCTACTTAATTTCAATTTAATTTTTAGCAATATTTATTCACATTTTATGTCATAGTAATTAGTTACTTAACTAGACAAGTCAGCCAAAAATCACTTCTAAAGGCGAAATGACCAAAATGCCCTCCGTTTGGCTTAACAGACCAAAATTGTCTGTACCGATTGAAAATTTTTCCTAAGCATTTCCTTGGCATTCTAATGCCATAGGAACCTCAATGACCCTTCTCTGGAGTCCCAAAAATTATTTTATCAATTTTTCCTCCGGTCTAGGGCTCCTAGTTGCGTAAACCGCAACTTCCTACTAGGTTTTCCATCGCTAGGGCACCGGGTCATTTAACTTGGTTGTATTTTATTTCTAAAATTTTTCCTAAATTTTTCTTATTAATATTTGAGTTAATTATGGTTCCTCACTTCAGTTTAAATATTTTTTCGGAACATTCTAGCTATCCGGACCGACACTGGTCACCGAAACAGTAGAATGTACGGAGTTGCTACCGGGAGGGTGTTACAACTCTTCCCCTCTAATTTAAATTCCGTCCTCGAAATTTACCTGATGCAAACAGTTGAGGGAACTGTTGCCTCATTGTCTCTTCACTTTCCCAAGTTGCCTCCTCAGTGTTGTGGTGCCTCCAAAGCACTTTCACCAGTGGAATCTGCTTATTTCTCAACTCTTTCACTTCCCGAGCCAGGATCCGTATGGGTTCTTCTTCATATGTCAAATCTGGTTGTACTTCAATTTCTTCCATGGAGATGACATGTGAAGGATCTGAGCGGTATCTTCTTAGCATAGATACGTGGAACACATTATGGATCTTTTCCAGCTCAGGTGGTAAAGCTATCCTGTAGGCCACTGGACCCACGCGTTCAATGACTTCATATGGGCCAATTAACCTAAGGCTTAACTTACCTTTTCTTCCAAACCTTAGTACCTTCTTCCATGGTGACACCTTGAGGAACACTTTGTCGCCCACTGCATATTCTATTTCTTTTCTCTTCAGGTCAGCATAGGATTTTTATCTGTCTAACGCAACCTTCAGATTGGCTTTGATTAGCTTTACCTTCTCCTCAGTCTGTTTCACTAGGTCTAGCCCTACTAGTTTATCTTCACCCAATTCAGTCTACCACACTGGAGTTCTACATTTCCTTCCATACAGTACTTCATACGGGGCCATTTGGATGCTAGCTTGGTAGCTATTGTTATATGCAAATTCTGCCAGTGGGAGGTATCTATCCCAACTTCCCTCAAATTCAATGACACAACTCCTCAGCATATCCTCAAGGACCTGACATATATTTCATGTTATTATTATCATTTCAGTTTAATATTTGTATTAGTTCAATTGTTTTCAATTGTTTACCTGGATTACTCTTTCTGATTACCCATCCATCTAAGGATGGAAAGCTGTGCTGAAGTGGAGTTGTGTACCAAGGATTCATGCAACTTCTTCTAGAATCTCGATGTAAACCTTGGGTCTCGATCAGATATGATGGAAAGTGGAATTTCATGCAGTCTAACTATCTCACTGATATACAATTCTGCTAACTTCTCCAGTGAGTAGTTAGTCCTTATTGGCAAAAAGTGTGCTGACTTCGTCAATCTATCTACTATCACCCATACTGCATCATGCTTCATCTGGGTGAGAGGTAGACCACTTATAAAATCCATGGTGACCTGATCCCATTTCCATTCATGTATGAGTATAGGCTGTAGCAAACCCGATGGAACTGATGTTCTGCCTTGACTTGCTGACATGTCAAGCATTTAGTCACATAGTCAGCTATGTCCTTCATACCAGGCCACCAACATGAAGCTTCAAATCATGATACATTTTTGTACTTCCTGGATGCATAGCATAAACACTGGTGTGTGCCTCTTTTAGAATACTGGCCTTCAATTCCCCATCATCTGGTACACACAGTCTTCCTTTGTAGTACAGACACCCATCTGCTTTCACCTCATAGTCAGTTTCTTTCCCTTCTAGGATTTTGCTCATAATAGCCTTTAGCTTCTTATCTACCTTCTGCCCATCTAAAATCTGCTGTAGCAGGTTTGGCCTCACTTGTAACTCAGCCAAAATAGCTCCATCTCGAGCCAAAGATAGACGGGCATTCAATGATCTCAAAGCTGTGATGGAGTTTCTACTCAAAGCATCAGCAACTACATTTGCCTTCCCAGGATGATAGTCAATCACACAATCATAGTCCTTTAGGAACTTAATCCATCACCTCTGTCTGAGGTTAAGCTCCTTCTGGGTTGGCAAGTATTTCAGACTTTTGTGGTCTGTGTAAATGTAGCACTTTTCACCATACAAGTAATGCCTCTATATCTTCAGTGCGAAGATAATTGCTGCAAGCTCTAGATCATGGGTAGGGTAATTTTGTTCATATGGCCTTAGCTGCCTAGAAGCATAAGCGACCACCTTCCCCTCTTGCATCAATACACACCCTAACCCATTATGCGAGGCATTACTGTAAACCACAAAGTCCTTTCTCGACACTGGCTGTGTTAACACTGGTGCCTCTGTCAACATAGCCTTCAACTTCTCAAACTAGTCTGAAACTTATCATTCCAGTCAAATCTGACATTCTTGTGTAACAACTTGGTCATTGGAGCAGCTATTAAGGAAAATCCCTTCACAAATCTTCTGTAATACCCAGCTAGCCTCAAGAAACTTCTGACCTCAGTTGTATTCCTGGGAGGCTTCCATTCCATCACTGCTTCTATTTTCTTGAGATCCACTTTAATCCCATCAGCTGACACTATGTGTCCAAGGAATGGAATTTCATTTAACCAGAAGTTACACTTTGACAACTTAGCATACAGCTTCTTTTCTCTCAGGGTTTGCAGAATAATCTTCAAATGTTCATCATGTTCTTCCCTAGTCTTGGAATACACCAAAATATCATCAATAAAGACCACTACGAACCGATCTGGGTATGGATGGAAGATACGATTCATAAGGTCCATGAATGTTGCTGGTACATTTGTTAGGTCAAAGGGCATCACCAGAAACTCATAATGCCCATACCGGGTCCTGAATGCAGTCTTTGGTATATCTGCATCCTTCACCCTCAATTGATGATACCCTGATCTGAGATCAATTTTAGAAAATACTCCTGCTCCCTTCAACTGATCAAACAGATCATCAATTCTAGGCAACGGATATTTATTCTTCACAGTTACTTTATTCAACTGCCAGTAATTAATGCATAACCTCAAAGTCTCATCCTTCTTCTTTACAAACAGCACTGGAGCTCCCCATGGTGACACACTGGGGCGTATGAACCCCTTATCCAGTAACTCCTGTAACTGGATTTTCAGTTCTTTTAATTCTATGGGTGTCATCCTATAAGGAGCAATAGAGATTAGTGCTGTACCCAGTAGTATCTCAATAGCAAATTCAACTTCCCTTTTTGGTGGCAAACCAGGCAATTCTTTAGGGAATACATCTGGGAAGTCTCTTACTGTGGGTATGTCACACAGATCTGGCTTAGCCTGCATAGTATCCACCACATGTGCTAGGTAGGCTTCACAGCCTTTTCTCATCAGTTTTCTTGCAACTGTGGTTGAGATGACATTGGACAAGAAATCTGTCGTTTCCCCTACAACTGTGATCTCATTACCCTTAAGAGTTTTTAAAGAAATTCTCTTCAATTTAAAATCAACCATTGCCTGATGACGTGACAATCAGTCCATTCCCAAAATCACGTCAAACTCATGGAAAGGCAACTCAATCAGGTCTGCCAAGAATTCATACCCCTGAATCCTTAACGGGCAACCTTTGTACACTTTGTTCACCATTGCACTATGGCCCAATGGATTAGTGACTAGAATGTCTTGGTCACTCTCCCCTACCAGTATCCCCCTTTCTACGGGTAAGTTGATGCAGATGTATGAATGAGTGGATCCTGGATCCACCAATGCATGCATAGATGTATTGTAGAGGGAGAATGTACCCCTGATGATGTCCGGGGCATCTTGCTCCTCTTGAGCTCTTATGGCATAGGCTCTGGCAGGTGGTCTACCCTTAGGCCTCTCTGCTGGCTCAGATGCAGGCCTCTATGATGGTCCCACTGCCTCAGATTTACCAGATTTCCTACCCCTTTGTGGTGCAGGAGTAGGTCTATCTGCTTGTGTTGGAGCAGCTGTAGTAGTTCTGCGTGGACAGTTCCTCAGCTGATGCTCTGTCAACCCACACCTTAAGCAGGCACTAGTCACTCTCCAACACTCCCCCTTATGCCACTTCAGGCAATGCGGACATGCAGAAGATGCTGGGGCTGGTCCCCTAAACCCCGTTCCTGGAGAGCTACCCACTGATGATGTGGACCGACCTCTCCTAGGGGTGAACTATGGCCTGGGCCCCTGGGACTGAACCTGACCTTGTGGTTGACCTGAACTCTGTGCAGGTGGACCTTTGAACTTCTTCCCAGGTGCAAGAGATGAGCTAGACTAACCCGGGCCCCTCTTCTACTGTCTCTTCCTTCTGGTCTGCTCACTTATTCTAACCTTTTCAACTTTTAATGCAGCTTCCACTAACTTGGTAAAGTCTGTAATTCCCAAGGCAGTAATCATGATGTTTATGTTATCATTTAATCCCTCTTCAAATCTATTACACCTTTCGGCCTCATTAGGGACTATCTCCCTTCTGTAGCGGCTCACTCTGACAAATTCCTTTTCATACTCGTCCACTGTTAGCTGTCTCTGCCTCAGGTTAATGAACTCTCTTCTTCTCTCTTCCAGGTATACAGTACCCACATATTTCTTCTTGAATTCTGAGAGGAAGAAGTCCTAAGTTATTACTTCTAGTTGCACTTCTCTAGACACTGTATCCCACCATTGGTAGGCATCATCTTGCAACAGAGATACAGCAGCTTTTAGATTTTGTTCAGGAGTGCAGTGTAGTTGTTTTAAAACTCTACCTGTTCTGTTCAACCAATTTTCAGCTGCAACAGAATCATCTTCTCTATTGCCAAAGAAATTCACTGCTCCAAATTTTCTTAGTCTTTCTAGATGTGATTTCTACCGTGGAGGTGGTGGTGATGGTGGCATTATCCCAGCCATTTGTCTGAAGAATTCGGCCATTTGTTGGAACATGGCCTGTAGAGGCTGAGCAGGCTCTGCTGGAGTTGGTGGGTCCATATCCTAATCAAAATAACAAAGACAAACAGATCTGCATTAGTGTCACCTCGACTTTTACAAATGCAATGCATGGTATGGACCCAATTTAGGCCCAGAAACGCCTAAACTGTGCTCTGATACCACTAAATGTGACACCCCTTACCCGTCTACAGTGTAGCCGAGCAAAATATGCCACGCAGTGTACCAGAATACCCTATTTTAATTCAATCATTTTTTATTCTTCCTAATTTATTTTTTTTCATAGTTATGAAATACAATTTATGAAATATAATTCATTTAAGTTATTTATTGAAATTATAATTTATTTGAGGTTTCAAAAATTTTATAGAAAATCTAGCAGAGTACCTGCTAAAAATGGAGAAAATAGTTCTTCGAAACCTGTGAAAAACACTTCCAATAATCATTTCCAATCATTCTCAAACTCCAATAACCATCAACATGGTCTCAACATTAGCAATTATTTCAAGTTCTCAATATTAATCCACAATTTCATTCAAATTCAAAATCAACTAAAATTTCATGAAGATATTTTCAAATTATATTAATTAACAAAATTCTTCAAAATATGTACATTAACATATGATTACATAAATTTACTATTTACATGAGTTCATAATTTACAAATCACAAACTACTACCTATTACAAAATGCAAAAACATAATTTCAAAAGGGACCTAAAGGTCCTACCATTGATGCACTGTAGATGAGAGGTGACTCTGACTCTAGGCATATCTGTGACCTCACACAGTCTGTGGTCTGCTGGGCTCTCTGTCTATCTCTCCAGAACCTACGCATGGCAAAAAGCGACGCACTAAGCAATAATGCTTAGTGGTGTCAATAATAAAATAAAAAGAAATAACATAAAATAATTATGCAGTGCATGTTCTGATGTCTTATGCAGATAATTTTTTTTATCATTATTGGTAATCTTATTTATATTGTACTCATTATATTCGTAATTTCATTAAATTTATTCACTTTCATTTTTGGTTGCCCAAGTAATCTATACTGGATGACTGGACTGGATAAACGGGTAAACTGGCACTGGGTATCAAGTACCTCGGGCTGTCACACCATCAGTCACATATGTGTCTCCCGGTGTGCAACAGAACAGCTAATAAGCTGTAATAACGTTAGGCACAAGGCCAAGTATTATCAAAATGTCAAAATGGCTAAAAGCCATAAAATCACAAAATGGCATAATGCCATGTGCAGTACTGCTAACTGAACCCTATTGACATGTCAACCTATCCAAACCAACTTTGCTAGGTGTACTAGGGCATGTTACACTTTTAAATTGTACAATTCTTGAAATTTAAGTTTAGGTGTTACTATTTATTTCATTAGTCAACTAAAATGTTGACTTTTGCATAGACAATAGTTACATTGGTTCTAATACTCCCAACATACCACATTTTGCATTCTAAAATTGTTGGTATTAGTTGCCAATACCATTTCTAAGCTTAGTGTTAGTTATTCAAAATTTTCATATTTCAAGCCTTACATTTACTGTTCCATTGGTTATTTGTACAGTAGGAATTTGGCAAAATTATCTTCATGAAAGTTGTTCCTTATTTTGTCTAGTTACCTTTCATTTTTTGAATCACTCCATTTGGAGTTTTGTAGCTCAAGTTATGGCCTAAACACCATAACTGGCCGGATTGGACAGAATCCAAAATTCTGGGCAAAACTGGTTTTGCCAGATTTGGTAATCTAAGTTTGGTTGGAAATTTAACTAAGTTATGGTCAGAATTTGGATTTGTATTCTTCATGAAAGTTGTAGGTCTATGTCTCAGCTTTCTCGTAGTAAAATTTTAGGACATTTGGACTTTTCTACACTGAGTTATGACTAAATGAATTAACACTGTTCATTTGGTCATTTTGCCCAGGCAGAATGCAGGTCACCCGGATTAGGGCAATTTTTAGGTCAACTTAGTTTGGTTTTCTGGGCAAGGTTTCCATACCAAAGTTGTGCCATTATATGTCTAGTTTCATTTCCAATTGGCTTTGTACCAATTGAACCTACACAACCCAAGTTATAGCTGCCCAAACAGGTTGGACTCACATCTAGACCTGCAGGTCACACAAGGCAGCTCAGCCAAACTCAAATCCCAAGCTACAACTCACTTTAATTCTTCATCATACACAGCCAAATGGTCACTAATTGACCATTTAAACTTTCATTCACCAACACATGAACAAGATCCAAGTTTTTGTGTCCAAACCCTAGCTCAAATTCAAGGTTCACACAATAAATGTCAAATAGGCATACTAATCCATTTCAAATTTATGTCTACACATCAACACCATTTCTAAGCCATTTTAAATCCATCAAAACCATCAACTACCACTCCCATAAAGCTCGCCAAAATTCCATTCTCAATTTCACACATGATTTATCTCAATTTCTTAATTATTTGTTCATATTCAAACTAAATTTTAAGAAATAAATAAGATTAAGTAATTAACATGCACTAACCTCTTTGGTCTCTTTATTGGCTTGTATAAACCTTGGAATTTCTTCACTTTATGATAATCAAAACCTTGCTCTTGATGTGGGGGTTAATTTTTGTGAAGGGTGTTTAGGGTTTTGGGGTGAGATTTGGTAAGTTTTAAAGCTTGTGTAAGCTTTAATGGTGGAAGGGCTAGGAGAAGAGGAAATGGCAAGGAGAAGAAGCTGATGACTTTTCTGATTTTTCTTTCTTTTTTTAATCTTCTTTTATTACTTAAGCTTTTAATTTTGATTGGTGGAGATAGGGGTGATGACATCATGTGATGTCAAAATTGTCATTTAATCTCATTTTCTTTCCTTTTCTTGTCTACTTAATTTTAATTTAATTTTTAGCAATATTTATTCACATTTTATGTCATAATAATTTTTTACTTAATTGGACAAGTCAGCCAAAAATCACCTTTGAAGGCAAAATGACCAAAATGCCCTCCGTTTGGCTTAACAAACCAAAATTGTCTGTACCGATTGAAAAATTTTCCTAAGTATTTTCTTGGTATTCTAATGTCATAGGAACCTCAATGACCCTTCTCTGGAGTCTTAAAAATTATTTTATGAATTTTTTCTCGGGTCTAGGGCTCCTAGTTGCGAGAACCGCAACTTCCCACTAGGTTTTCCATCGCTAGGGCACCGGCTCATTTAACTTGGTTGTACTTTATTTCTAAAATTTTTTCTAAATTTTTCTTGTTAATATTTGAGTCAATTATGATTCCTCACTTCAGTTTAAATATTTTTTCGGACGTTTTAGTTATCCGGACCGACACTGGTCACCGGAACAATAGAATGTACGGAGTTGCTGCCGGGAGGGTGTTACAAAATTAGATAAGATTGGGTGCTTCGGCATCGAATGTGACATTTCTTGCTCGACTATACGGTAGATCGGGTAAGAGGCATTACATATCTTTTTGGTACAAACTTAATCTCATGACTTTACCTAATAAATTCATGAAACCTTTATATAATAAATTGTAATTTCCCTAAATCCTTTTTTGTTTAATCCCTTATACCCTCCTATTTGCATCTACTCCTACTCAATGGTCATGCAATGGAAAAGGGCATTTTACCACAAGGTGGTAGTTGAAAAACAAATTAACTAAAATGGGATAACATAGAAAGTATTTACCAAATGTGGTGGAATTTGCTAATCTGGAAGAGAGAGAGTGGCAGACTCAACTAATAATAGCGTCCATCTATTTGAAAACTTAAAAAAATTTACAATTGTATTAAAAAGTCAAAAAAATAATTAAAAAAAAAGTGTGAAAAGCGACCATGGCTAGCGTCTAGCTGCCTGGTCTGCATATATGCAGGTAGACGCTACTAAGAGTAGCTATTGGCTGGGTCTTCTGGTCTTTTGCCTGGTTAGGTGACATCATGCAAGTGGACGCTACCCTAGGTAGCGGCTTGCTGACAAGATTCTCTTTGCACGGCGTGCTAGCGTGCACTACATGCATGTGAGTTTAGCAACTAGAGTCAGTTATGGTTAGCGTTTAGTTACTTGAAATGTTCAATCTTCAGGACGCAAAATATACTAGCGTCTACCAATAATTTAAATGCACCACCAATTCTCTCTCATTTGCTCTTCAGTAAATTTTTGAGCAAAAGAATTTTAGCACTCAATCCTTTTTATTTTGCTCTCTCACTCTCTCTCTAGCTATAGAGAAAAATTTGAGCAAAAGAATTCTAGCACTGACTCTTTATTTTACTCTCCCTCTCTGGCTACAGATAAAGAAAGGTGTATAATTTTGTTTATGGTAATTTTTTGTTGATCATATATAAAAATTAGACAAAAGGCCTATTTTATCCTTAAACTATTGGCCAAAAAGTCAAATAAGCCCTTAAAATTTTTTGGGTCCAAAAAAGCCCCTCAACTATTTAAATAGAACATTTAACACGAAAGTTAATGGAATTAAACTGCTGTTTCATTGTAAATTGAAGCATGGCCCACATTAATTCAAAAGAATGGAAGCTTTAGCTATGGAGGATGAAAGGAATAGAGCGACTATGATAGAAGTGGGGTTGGTGTTTCGTCTTTTTGATACAATGCCCAATTTATAATGGCTTCAAGTTTTAAACTTTTGAATCGAAGGAACATGAAAAAAAAATGATGGCTAAGTGAATAAAGACACAACATAAATAGTTAAGCTATTTAGAATATCTGGAGAATTATAACAAAAAAAGGGTATTGTATTAACATACCCAACGTCTGTATAAGAAGCCTTCTAAATTTTAAGACCTTTAGCTTTTCAGGACTATTTTTTGTGTAATTAGTTAATGTCTTGAGTGTGTAAAATGAAATCTAGAGTTATAAGGGCTCTAAGCATAAGTTTTAGAACTCAACTTTATAAGATAAACTATTCCATTATAAATGTAACAGCACACCAACATATTCATGATTTACAACAATGCATAGTGCTCAGCACCTAATAATGACCTTTTAATCATTGCCAAAATTCAGCCCCTCAATTCTTTTAATGGCAAATTCATGGTTCTTCATTTTTATAAGTAGATGACTAACAAACTAATTGTTTGTATAAAAAAGGTATACAACACATGATCACAGCGTCATTTGTCCCTATATATATTAAAACTCAAATACAACATTTAAAAAATATTATATATTTGTTGTTCTAGCTTCATCAAGTATTGAAGGAAAAAAACTCAACATACCTTGAGCTAATTGTGATCTTATCATTACTCATAGCTCTTTTAGCTTCCTCAACAGAAACAAATTCTACAAAATGCCTCTACAATATGTAGTTTTCCCATATGGGTGACACGCAATGCATATCCTGTCTTCAACCAACTTGAATTATTTAAAATTTTCAATTACTTCAAGTTTTTGCACAGAAAATGGAAGCCTCCGCATCTTCAAAATCTTAGTATATTCCAATTGATCCTTATCACTAACCCTCTTTGCTTTAGACGATGGAGGACTTCTATTATAATCAATATTATAGATTCCTTCATAATTAACCTTTGCAGCAACTACATTGTAACAATCTTGCCTCTTGCACCTAAAAACTTCCAAATACCTATGCCTCATGTTTTGTTGATCTCCCTATAAAGCAAACTCAACCTGTATGGATACTATAAAGATGAGACAAAGGCCTCTCTTATGAATCGTCCATAATGTTTAGTCCAGTAAAAAACTTAATGATGTCTATATCAATGCAGTTGAAAGGAAGCCCCCTCAAATGAACCACAGGAAAGGTAAAGACTGAAATCCACCACTATTGTTGTAGGGTTAAAAGCCACTAAAACCATTACTCACCTTCGGATCTGTACATGGTTGCCTTTATGTGCTTGTTATTTCTAACTAATTATGAACGTCTGGGGTCTACTGCAAAACAAAGAGGACTCCTTTGCCCACTTGAAATTTTATGTATGGTTCGTGGGCTTCCATTAATTGTGTGTAAGCATTGGGGATTAGCTTCACTTCCAACAAATATATCACGACTAGTAGCAACAGTTACGGCTTACCTTGAGGATCAACTTGATCACCCCATAAGAGTAGAGCTTGGTAATATAGGATCAGATGTTAATTGTCACGTGACCACTTGATTATCATTTGCTTCAAGTTAAACTGATATTGGTTAGCTTTGGTCTTAAATGCCCTATTTTAAATAGTTGAGGGCCTTATTTGAACCCAAAAATAAGTTTAAGGGCTTACTTGACTTTTAGCCAATTGTTTAATGGCCAAAATAGACCTTTTACCTAAAATTTTATTTTTATAGTTGCAGAGATATTGTGTTAGGTTAGTGGTGGGTGGTTTGTAATTTTTTTAAAAATGGTAATATTATGGATATTATTAGTTTAGAAGACTAATAATTAAAAATGAAGTTTTGTTGATTAGTTTGAAAATAAAAGAAGAATAAATAAAATTATTTGATTAGTTTGAAATATTTTAATTTATTAATATTATGAAAAAATTACATTTTTTTACATATATGACATTTTATAAGTATAAAATTTGAATATGGTCACTATTGAATATAATTATAATTTTTTCCTGTGTTTAAAAGTTACCTTGTGATGCAAATCTATATTTGAACTGTTATAAGAATTATACATCACAAGTGCTGAGGTTGCTTATTAGTTGTACAAAATATCATATCAATTTTACAAATGTTTGTTAATAATACATTTATTAACATTTCATTGAACTATATAGAGACAAATTAAAAGGTTATTAAGTATAAAATGTAGACAAAATTTTCTTCTCCATACTACCAACATGTTAGAGAATATTAATAAGTACTAAATAGTTGCTTAAATTTACAGAGCTTCTTATATTTAAATTCAATATACATTGTTTTAATATTTTGACAACAAATGATTTTAAAATGATAAACTATTGTATATGTTAATATTTGCAATACAATTAGAAAATTTGATAACAATATAAATTTTTTTTTATAATAATGAATCAATTTAAACTGATACCTAATTATTAAAATTACAACAAGGATATGTTATTTAAGAAGATTCTCAATGTGAATATGTTGAAACAATAATTATAGAATCTATACTTTTAGGGGCAGTGCGGATTATATTTTTCTTGGGAAGACACTTAGTGAGTGTATATGTACATTATCCAAATAGGGTTAGATTTAGATAATTTAATTTGTAAAAGTATGTGTATTTTAAAAAATGTATATGTTTCATTGTTGTGTATTATCATTGAAAATATAATCTAGCCTAGAAATATGCATTTCATAATTGTTGATTTAACATGTTTACATTAAGGATCATCTTTAATAATATGCACTTATGGTGATTTTAAAAATTAAGTATTAGTTGAGATCGATTTAGTATTGTGGAAAAAAATTTTACTGTTATGAAATTATTTTAATTGTAGTGCAAAAATTAATATATATAATAATTAACTATTATGAAATCATAAGTTATTGAAATATGAAAACTATGTACATTGAAATTAAAGATAAGTTGTTATGCAATTTTAATCAAGTATTTAGCACTTAGTCATATTCCCTTACATGTTGGCAGTTTGGACATAAAATTTTTTATTTATATTTTATATTTTAAACCTTTTAATTTGCCATTATACAATACAGCTAGAGATTAATAACTTTATTATTAACTTTGATAGGAATGGAAAGAAAAAAAAATGGACAGTAGAAATTACTTCAGGCTAGGTTCATCAGATTCATTAATACTTAGACACTAGAGACTTTATCACTCGGAGTCCATATGGGAAGCTAGAATGCAGGAAGAGGTGTTAACCTGTAGATGTGCTTCACTTGGATGCCCCTCCAGCATTGATCATTCCACATTTGAGGGATAATAGTTTTATTAGAGTAGCCCGACTGAGGTTTTTTGCATTAGATTGGCATTTGATAATAGCTCTAGTAGAAAGGTGGAGGCCAAAAATGCACACATTCATGTTGCCAATAGGAGAGTGCATTATCACTCTAGAAGACATTAGCATAATTACTGGATTACACATAGATATGCAGTAACTGGCAACTATAGGTTGGATTGGACATCTATTTGCGAAGAATATCTAGGCATAAGGCCACCTCCACAAGCATTTAAAGGATGTGGACTGTATATATCATGGCTTGTGCAATAATTTAAAGTGATTTATGAAGAAGCAGATGATGCCACTTTGCTTGTACATGCACGAGTCTACATACTGCGTCTAATTGGAGGTTCCCTTTTTAATGACAAGTCCAATGTGCATGTTAACTTACTATTCCTACCACTACTTGAGGATATGAGACAGGCAAGGTAAAATAGTTGGGGTTCTGCAAGCCTGGCCTATTTATACAATAAGCTTTGCCAGGGAGCAGATCTTGAAACTAAAGAGATTTCTAGTGCCTTTTTCATCTTATAGATTTGGGCATGGGAGAAAATTAAGACGGTTGGTCCATTCTTACCAGATCCAGCATTGGGTGATGATGTTCCATCGGGTAGTAGGTACGTATATTAATATTTCTTTTTATATCTAACACAAAATTCAAACATATATTCATTAAAAAAAATTAATGGTTTACCTTGCAGGTGCAGTAACAGGCAACAAGTTACGTAGGTCATGACCATGTACTGATATAAATGAGATATAATATTAACAGAATGGCAAATCACGATGTGAGATACATTATAACATGTTTGTATTAAATTAATTATTAAAATTATCTTATTCTGATGATTTGAGTCTAACAATTAGTTTTTTTTTCTTCATTTATATTTGCAATTTATATGAGAACCATACACCCAAGATGTATTAAACATTATGCATGATTATTACACGCAAAGGGAGGGTGTGTGGCGAGCGATGGTGCCACTTATCTGTTTTCACATTATTGAGTGGCACTAACCTGATAGGGTATTATGGCAATTTAGGTTGTAACAATCAATCCCTCATGCCCCTAGTCAAAAAAACGCACTGCTTCAAACTTTGCTTCGACAACGTGATGGTCATTGGGCAACATTTCATGCCCAATATATTAATAGGTGGAATAGATGTCATCAATTCATATTCCCAAGCGAAGCTGCTATGAGGCCACTCTACCACCATTCATAGTACATGGAGCAGTATCATCGAGTGTCTAGAGGATGGATATCAGTAATAGGGTAAATTATCATTTCTACATTTTTCTTAAATATTTATTTGCTTATTTAAATAATTAATTGTGTAATTTTATTATATTTAACATTGTGTTTTATAGAAGGACGGCCTAAAGGAATTATTTATTACATTGGTAGACCAATCCCTACAAAATGTTAGATATAACAGAAGATTGATCCTAAACATGTTACAAGCTCTGGAGGAAGAGAAGCGTCTTATTACCTGATGACCAATATATCTAGATTTACCCCCACTAGTGCATGTTTTTAGAGAGTAGTTAGAAGATCCACCGATTGCACAACTGCAGTAGCAACAGAGAAAGTGGAGGGGTGATCTAGCAAGGCGAAGGGAGCCATTGCATTTGGTTACAACAACATACACTAAAGCGTGCTGCACCTTGTATTTTAGCATCCCTTTAAGAGTTATGATACGGGGGCTTTACCTCCTCCCCAATTTCATGAAGTTGGTCGGTTGACATCCATTCCGACATTCATGAAATTCTTACAGAGCCAGTACACGGATTGGACCCTTGGTCTATCCATACTAGGCCCTTTTAGATAGCGGATGCCGTCTTCCTCACATCATGTGACCCAATAAGAAAGAACATCCTTCGACTTCATTGAGACTTAACATCCTTTGAGTTCATTGAGACTCATCATGTTCACCCCTTTCTCATGATTGTACACTGATGTACCTTCAACATCTAGGTATGGCTTGGGTGGTGCAGAAGCTTTTGATATGTATTTTACACCTCGTGATTTGGGACTGGGGACTTTCACATCAGGGATGGGATTATTTGGCCATTATGAATTGGGTTCCATGCACAATGAGTCGAGTCCATCATTAAGCATTCAGCAAATGGGACCAGAACTTCAACTTATGTCCACACAAGATGTTGATGAAACTAAACATCAGGAAGAACATCATAGGCATGGAAGGTGGGCTGGTGCTTTGCGTAATGCAGGACAAAAGAGGTGTCTGGGCTATGGCACATGACCTTTTTAATATTATCTTGCTCTATTTTATTTATAACATGTATTTTATATGTTTCATAAATGACATTGCTTAAAATATATCACATTTATTCTGTTATCTAAAATTTATTTATTAATAATGTGATTAATTTTTCAACCCTAAACCATGTTTGTAAATTTACCATTAACAATTACTATATATTATATAATATAACTAACGACAATTAAATGCAAATAGAATGTTCGTACAATAATGTAGTTATAGATATAATAAACATAAGTCTTTAAATTTAAATTATCCATCATGTCACACCTTACCCCTCCGTAAGGCATAACATGATCCCGTATAATACTTAATGAACTACCAAACTTCACCTACCGATAACTCATTAAGTACCCTACAAGGGATTTTAAAACGATTTTCTTACATTTTGGAAGTGGTGAGCATTTTAGTGAGAATTAAAAATTATTTATTCAAGCTTAAATACTAGTAAAAATTTTGTCCATTTTAAATTTTGCCGCAAATTTTATAAAAATTTTGACAGAGTTCCCTCTGTATTTTGAGAAACCAGTTCTTCAAAGACCTGTAAAAAGCACTTCCAAAAATATTTCACAACTCCCAACCTTCAATGACTCAAACATCTCAAAATATTTAATATTTCCATTCACAAAACATAAAGCAGAAAATTCATATGAACAAATATTAAATTTACAGAAGAGAATCCAAAATAATATTATTACAATTTATTTACAACTGCTCAACTTACATTGACACAAATAACATTTCTATATTTACATCAAGATTATCTACAACGATATAAAATAATACCCGTACAAAATGGTCAGAGTAGTCCTCGATTCAACAGCAGCTCACTCGCCGCTTTCCTTGCTCTTATCTCATGATAAAGAAAATAAGCCATCGCTGAGTATAAAAATACTCAGTGGTGCACAATAAAAAATTTAAAATGCAATAAATAAATCATTCATTGCCAAACACAATTCAAATGTTTCTCAGTCACATTTTGCAAATATCAAAGTTCATAATGATACCATTTTGTCAAATAATCCATTAAACACAGTTTAGTCAAACAATTTCATAAACATAGTGTTGCCAGAGTCAAACACAGTGTTGCCAGAGTCATACACAACTTAAGTCATGACACAAAATTTCCGATCAATGCCGCGTTATACACCACGACAAAGCAATCTACAACCCCATTAATCGAAATCAATGAGGGAGGTGGCTAGCTAGCTAATGAGTACTCATCCGATCTACAACCTCAACTGGCAAGCCAGAGAGGGAGGAAAATAAACGATCTCAACCCCATAAATGGAGGAGGAATAATAAGTAACTGTCATGCTAAGTGTGAATCAAAAATCCATTTCAAACATTTCATTCAAATATTGCATACAAAAATCAAATCAATTTCCAAAGTTACAATTTGATCAAATCAATTTCCAAAGTTACAATTTGATCACAAAGTGGCAACACAAAAGTTCATAAATTCATAATGCGTACAAAATCAATTTTTCAAGGATAAAATGCTTAAATAGGGTTTATTGTGCACAAACCTCAAGCGAGTCGTCCCTTAGCCTCGACTTGGTTCCTCGGGTTCCTTCCCGATATTCTTTTCAGCTGAAACACACAATTTTACAATGTTTCAGTACTAGAACTTAACATAAATCCAAAATAAATTTAGCTTCACAATTACCTAGCTCTAACGTGCTAAATTCGATGTTCTTTAAATTTTATGTTTCTGGTTACTTCACTGCACTATTCAAGTCAAATAGTTGACTTTCTAAGGCTTAATAGGTATGGGAACTCCAACTTCACCCACATACCACATTTTGGTCATTAAACTTGTTGGTTTTGGTCATTTTCTCAAAGCTTAGGTCATTTTGGCAAAATTGCCAATTTTCGGTTTTGGTACTCTGAAGTTGCACTGTTCCATTGGTCAATCTACTGTTGGAATTTGACAAAACTTCCTTCATAGAAAATGTTCCTTATTGTCTTAAGTGTATTCTCATTTTTGGATCACCCCAATCAGAGTTTTGTAGCTCAAGTTATAGCCAAAATATAATTACTGTTCACGTGCACTATTTATGCTGAGATTTTGGTTCTGGTAGATTTTTGGTCCAACTTTGTTCAGTAATTTGATCAAGTTAAGTTCATAATTTGGTCTAACTTTCTTCATATGAAATGTTCTACTATGTCTTAGGTTTCCATCGGTTCAAGAATCGCCTATATCGGAATTTTCTAGAGAGAGTTATAGCCATTGGAACTTTACTGCTCAATGGCAATTCTACAGAATCGCAGGTACAGTAACTCCACTTTGCTCAATAATTTGACTAGGTTAATGGCATAATTTGGGATGGTGCTCTTCATAAAAGTTTTAGGTCTATATCTTATCTAATTGCTGGTAAACTTTCAGGTCAATTTGACCTGTCTAGCTCAAATTATGACCAAATGAACAGTTACTGTTCATTTGGTAAGTTTGGTGCAGTGGCAACCTGCTCTCATTTCACTTTGGTCAATTGGTTCACCAAGTTTTAGTCAATTTTTGGCCATGGTTCCTTAATGAAAATTGTGCTATTTTATGTCTATTTTCATCTCCAATTGGTGGCATATCAATTGGGCTTGTAAAATTCCCGTTTTGGTCCTTCAAAGTAGGTTTGGTCATGCTGCCAGCAACATGACCAATTGACCTACGAATTTGTCTTCCATTCTAACACTTCCCATACATTTCCTTTGGTTATTATTGACCATTTTTCAGTCCACAATTGTTCAAAGATATCATTTATGCATTTCTCCAAAATTTGGTTCACAAACCCTAACATTCAAACCCTAACTCACTTAATTGTTATAATTAATCACATTTATGCATTTCCATCTTACTACTACACTCATGTAAGTTTACTAACACCTTTAATTCATTCCTAACACATCAAATTCTCATACATCCATGGGTGGCTGAAATTCACTAAAAGTCCCCCAACAATTGTTTCCTTTGATTTTTTGATTAAAATCTAAGTTAAATTAACTTAATACATGTGAATCAAAACCAAAATTTCAAAGTAAATTACTTACCTTCACTTGAGTTCCAATTCTTCAATTTCACTCCCTTCTTCTTTTTCTTTTCTTTAAGTTTTTTCTTCTCCTTTTTACTCCCAAGTGATGTATCTAGGTCTAAGAGTGTGATTTTGTGTTGGAGTTTAAGAAATTTATGGGAAGAAACTAGAGAAAAGCAAGCTTTCTAAGTTCAAAAATGGTGGTAATGAAGAGAAAATGAGAGAGAGAAATGGGAGAGAGGGAGTGACGGGAAAGGAGAAGTAAAAAAAAAAATTTTTTCTTTTATTTATTTTGGTTTATGGAAGACTACAAAAACCTAATTAATTAATTAAATTAATTAATTTATTTATGGCATCATGCATGAGGTCATGCATGATGTTATCACCTTTTTACCTTTTTCATTTTTCTCTTTTTTTTTCTATTTTTCTATTAGTTCTTTAATTTAATTCTCAATTCTGAAATTTTCTTTTCTTCGATTTTATTTGACAGTTAGGTCAGGAGTCAGCTCTCGGGTTCAATTGACCAAATTACCCCTCGCCGGTTCATCCCGGTTTGCAAATAATTCCATATTTCTTCCGGCTCCCTGACCTAATTATTTGACTGGCTTAACAGTTCTTTTTTGTGATTTTCTCTTTTCCACTATGTTCATAAGGGTCCTAAGGACCGCAGCGTCACTTTTTACGGTTTGAAATTTGAGTTTAAAATGACTTCGCAGTCGTTCCCGAGGAGGTCACCCATCGCTGTGCCTCTCGGCTCATTTAACTTCTTATGTTCTGTTTTTCTTATTTATACTTAACTAATTAAACATTACTAATTATTTGTGTTTATGGTTTCTCTAGTTGTCTTAAGTGTGGTTCTAATCCCCTTAATTGTCCGGACCGACACCGGTCACCGGAACAGTGAAATCTACCAGGCTATGCAAACGGGGGTGTTACAATTATCCCCCCCTTAAAATAAATTTTGTCTCGAAATTTTACCTGGTATCAATCTCTGAACAGCTGTGGGTGTTGTCTCCTCATGTCCTCCTCTCGTTCCCAAGTAGCCTCCTGGCCCGAGTGATGGTTCCACAGCACTTTTACCAATGGTATCTGCTTGTTCCGTAGCTGCTTCACCTCATAAGCCAGAATCTTTATGGGTTCTTCTTCATATGTGAGGTCTGGATTTACTTCAATTTCTTCTACTGGTAGTACATGAGATGGGTCTGATCGATACCTCCTCAACATCGATACATGGAAGACGTTATGTATCTTCTCTAACTCTGGAGGTAGTGCCAAACGATAAGCTAAAGGACCCACTCTTTCCAATACCTCATATGACCCGATAAAACGAGGACATAGTTTTCCCTTCCTTCCGAATCTCATAATCCTCTTCCAAGGAGAAACCTTGAGGAACACTTTCTCACCCACTGCATACTCAATATCCCTTCTTTTCAAATCAACATAGGACTTTTGACGGTTTGATGCAGCTTTAAGTCGATCTCTGATCACCCTGATTTTCTCTTCAGTCTGTTGAACAATCTCGGGTCCAATCATTTTTCTTTCACCCACGTCATCCCAACACAACAGGGTTCTACATTTTCTGCCATACAAAGCTTCATATGGAGGCATCCCAATGCTTGATTGATAGTTGTTGTTATAAGTAAACTCAATCAAAGGCAAGTGTGTATCCCAACTACCCTCAAACTCAATCACACAAGCTCTTAGCATATCCTCCAAGATCTGAATTACCCTCTCAGACTGGCCATCTGTCTGTGGGTGGAATGCAGTACTGAAGTTCAATCTAGTTCCTAGGGCTCTCTGAAGACTACCCCAGAATCTAGAAGTGAACCTAGGATCTCTGTCTGATATGATAGATACTGGCACTCCATGCAGTCTCAAAATCTCATCGATGTACAATCTGGCCAATCTGTCTAAACTGTAGTCCATTGATCGGCGTAAAAATGAGTAGACTTAGTTAGTCTCACAACAATGACCCATCTTGCATCATGACTCTTACGTGTCCTCAAGTCCCATTACAAAATCCATAGTTATTCTTTCCCATTTCCATTACGCGGCGGTGGATGTAATAACCCAGTTGGTACTTGATGCTCTGCCTTTACTTGCTGACAAGTTAGGCATTTGGATACAAACTCTGCCACATCTCTCTTTATACCCATCCACCAGTAATGCTCCTTTAGCCCTCTATACATTTTTGTACCACCAGGATGCATAGCAAAAGGAGACTCATGTGCTTCCTTCAAAATGATCTGCCTCAAATCAACATCATTAGGAACACACATTCTGCCCTGGTGTAGCAGTAAATCATCATCTCTGATTGAGAACTCTGGTTTCTTGCCCTGTCTAACTTCTTCCAACAACTTCTGATACTTTTCATCATTCTGAGCAGCCATTCTGATCTGATCAATTAACACTGGCTGTACATGCCATGCAACTGCTGTCGGCCCGTCATCATTAATCTCTAAACTGGCATGTAATGATCTCAACTCATGTATCAAAGACAAGGGAGTAACCTGTAGACTTGCCATAGTCTTACGACTTAAGGCGTCAGCCACAACATTAGCTTTCCCTGGCTGATAGTCTATCAGGCAATCGTAGTCTTTTATCAACTCTAACCACCTCCTCTGTCTCAAATTCAACTCTTTCTGGGTGCCCAAATACTTCAAACTCTTATGATCTGTGTAGATGTAGCACTTCTCCCCATACAAATAATGTCTCCAGATCTTAAGAGCAAATACAATGGCTGCAAGCTCCAAATCATGTGTCGGATAATTCCTCTCATGCAGTTTTAGCTGGCGTGATGCATAGGCAATGACATTTCGATCTTGCATCAACACACAACCTAACCCGTTGTGAGAAGCATCACTGTAAACGGTATATTCTTTACCCGGTGTAGGTAAAGTCAAGACTGGAGTCTCAGTCAGACATCTTTTCAATTCATCAAAACTTTGCTGGCATTTGTCCGTCCACTGAAATTTCACATCTTTTCTAAGCAACTTGGTCAACGGAGATGCCAACATCGAGAATCCCTTCACAAACCGATGGTAGTATCCAGCTAAACCCAGAAAACTGCGAATCTCTGTGACATTTCTAGGTGGCTTCCAATTTAGGACAGCTTCAATTTTGCTAGGATCTACCTTAATACCCTCTTCTGATACTACATGCCCCAAAAAGGATATCTCCTTCAGCCAAAATTCACATTTCGACAATTTGGCATATAGCTGTTTCTCTCTCAAAGCCTGCAGTACAATCCGCAGATGTCTATCATGCTCTTCTGCATTCCTTGAATAGACCAATATATCATCAATAAATACCACAACAAACTGATCGAGGTATGGTCTGAAGATAGTGTTCATCAGATCCATAAAAGCAGCCAGAGCATTAGTTAACCCGAATGGCATGACTAAGAACTCATAATGGCCATAGCGGATTCTGAAGGCAGTTTTTGAAATACTCTGCTCTTAAACTTTCAGTTGATAATAACCTGATCTCAGGTCAATTTTGGAGAACACAGCTGCACCCCTCAACTGATCAAACCAATCATCAATACAGGGCAATGGGTATCTGTTCTTTATCGTCACCTTATTCAACTGCCAATAGTCAATGCATAACCGAAGAGTGCAATCCTTCTTCTTTACAAACAATACCGACGCTCCCCAAGGTGACACACTAGGGCGGAAAAAGCCCTTGTCAAGCAGCTCTTGCAATTGTACTTTCAATTCTTTTAGTTCTGCTGGTGCCATTCTGTATGGTGTTATAGAGATTGGGTCCACACCAGGCATAACATCAATTTCAAACTGCACTTCTCTTTCTGAAGGTAATCCTGGCAATTCTTCAGGAAATACATCCGGAAAGTCACATACAGTAGGAATGTCCCTTAGTGCTGGACTCCCCACTTGGGTGTCTATCACATGTGCCAAGTACGCCTCACACCCTTTTCTAATCATTTTTCTGGCCAGTGCAGCTGAAATGATGTTTGAAGGTAATAACTGCCTCTCCCCATGTATTACTACATCACCATACTAAGGAAGACCAAAAGTGACTATCTTCAGTCTACAGTCAATCATAGCGTGATGCCTGGCTAACCAATCCATGCCCAAGATAATGTCATAATCTCTGAAGGGCATTTCAATTAAATCAGACAGAAAAGTGTGTCCTTGGATCACCAAAGGACAATCTCTATATAGCCTATTTACCCTGACCTCCTGGCCTAATGGACTAGTTACTAACACATCATAGTCCATTGGTACACACGGAATAGCAGTAGAACACATCACACTAGCACTAACATACGAATGTGTGGAGCCAGGATCAAATAACACATACACATCTTGGTCAAGGATGGAGAAAATACCAGCTACAACATCTGATGTTTTAGCCTCTTCCCTCTGACGCATGGTATATACTCTAACTGGTGCGCCACCGATGCCGGGCCGTTAACAGTGCTTTGACTTCCAGGAGTGTTACCAGGACCCCTACCTCTGCCTCTACCTCTAGCAACTGACGGTGACCCTCTAGGTGCAGAAACTTGGGTTGATCCTTCAGATGTGGCAAAAGATCCAGACCAGCGCGGACTAGTGCTGTAACACCCCTTACCCGGTCTATAGTGTAGCCGAGCAAAGTGTGCTACATTCGGTGCCGGAGCATCCTATTTTGTCTTGTCATGTATAATATTAATTCAATTATATTATATTATGTGTAGAATTTTTTTTTTTATCCCATTCTGTCACATCATTTCTCATGTTAATTGTTCATGTGCCATATCATAACATTACTCATAAAATCTTCAAATAAAATAAACTTGCATTTTATTCATATAACATTAGTCACAATAATATACAACTTTATATACAATCCAAAATTTAGTTACATCACTTAATTACATACAATACCAAAATGCAAAGTCTAATATGTACATGAGCCCTACCAAAACAACTGATGAGGTGACGACCACTCTTTAGCAGATCTGATCAAGGTCCTGTCTAAGCTCTACTGCTGCTGCTGCTGTGGCTCTCCTGTACCTACGCGTGGTAAGAGCCAATGCGCTAAGCATAATGCTTAGTGGTGCATATATTGAAATAAAAATAAACAAATAACTAAAATAATTATTCTATGTGTATTCTTATAAGAAAATATAAAAGTTAATGAATTTTTAGGTCTTTTACCTGTTTATAGAACTTTGGACAAAATAAATTAATCGGAATCTTTTTATCATGTATCTTATGTCTAATTCAATGAACTTCACCTTAACAATCTTCTCATGTATTTATTTTAATTAAAAATTTCTACTCATTTCTGTGCTCAAGTAACCTATGACAGACTATAAAGACTGGATACACGGGAGTATACAAGTTAGACAGCCGTATGTCTATCAAGTATGCAACGGTCATATCAGGCACAAGGCCAGCGGGCAGGCATAAGCCAGTAATAATAAAAATTGGCACTATGGCCATCGGGCAGGCATAAAGCCAGTAGAATAATCATCTTAGACATATGCTGTCTGTCAATGATTATCTATGTGGGCAGTACTACAATATGTAGTCCCTAATTGGTATACCAATCGATCCAAGCTATATAAATGAGTCTAGGTGTACTTTGGGCAGAATAATATTATTAAGTAATTATAATTTCATTAATTCATATTATTTTTATGAATATTCACATGCATAGTCAAAATTTATTGAAAAACCATGCTCTGATACCACTAAAACATGTCACACCTTACCCCTCCGTAAGGCATAACATGATCCCGTAGAATACTTAATGAACTACCGAACTTCACCTACCGATAACTCATTAAGTACCCTACAAGGGATTTTAAAACGATTTTCTTACATTTTGGAAGTGGTGAGCATTTTAGTGAGAATTAAAAATTATTTATTCAAGCTTAAATACTAGTAAAAATTTTGTCCATTTTAAATTTTGCCGCAAATTTTATAAAAATTTTGACAGAGTTCCCTCTGTATTTTGAGAAACCAGTTCTTCAAAGACCTATAAAAAGCACTTCCAAAAATATTTCACAACTCCCAACCTTCAATGACTCAATCATCTCAAAATATTTAATATTTCCATTCACAAAACATAAAGCAGAAAATTCATATGAACAAATATTAAATTTACAGAAGAGAATCCAAAATAATATTATTACAATTTATTTACAACTGCTCAACTTACATTGACACAAATAACATTTCTATATTTACATCAAGATTATCTACAACGGTATAAAATAATACCCGTACAAAATGGTCAGAGTAGTCCTCGATTCAACAGCAGCTCACTCTGCTGCTTTCCCCTTGCTCTTATCTGCGACAGCAAAATAAGCCATCGCTGAGTATAAAAATACTCAGTGGTGCACAATAAAAAATTTAAAATGCAATAAATAAATCATTCATTGCCAAATACAATTCAAATGTTTCTCAGTCACATTTTGCAAATATCAAAGTCCATAATGATACCATTTTGTCAAATAATCCATTAAACACAGTTTAGTCAAACAATTTCATAAACATAGTGTTGCCAGAGTCAAACACAGTGTTGCCAGAGTCATACACAACTTAAGTCATGACACAAAATTTCCGATCAATGCCCCGTTATACACCACGACAAAGCAATCTACAACCCCATTAATCGAAATCAATGAGGGAGGTGGCTAGCTAGCTAATGAGTACTCATCCGATCTACAACCTCAACTGGCAAGCCAGAGAGGGAGGAAAATAAACGATCTCAACCCCATAAATGGAGGAGGAATAATAAGTAACTGTCATGCTAAGTGTGAATTAAAAATCCATTTCAAACATTTCATTCAAATATTGCATACAAAAATTAAATCAATTTCCAAAGTTACAATTTGATCACAAAGTGGCAACACAAAAGTTCATAAATTCATAATGCGTACTAAATCAATTTTTCAAGGATAAAATGCTTAAATAGGGTTTATTGTGCACAAACCTCAAGCGAGTCGTCCCTTAACCTCGACTCAATTCCTCGGGTTCCTTCCCGATATTCTTTTCAGCTGAAACACACAATTTTACAATGTTTCAGTACTAGAACTTAATATAAATCCAAAATAAATTTAGCTTCACAATTACCTAGCTCGAACGTGCTAAATTCGACGTTCTTTAAATTTTGTGTTTCGGGTTACTATTCACTGCACTATTCAAGTCAAATAGTTGACTTTCTAAGGCTTAATAGGTATGGGAACTCCAACTTCACCCACATACCACATTTTGGTCATTAAACTTGTTGGTTTTGGTCATTTTCTCAAAGCTTAGGTCATTTTGGCAAAATTGCCAATTTTCGGTTTTGGTACTCCGAAGTTGCACTGTTCCATTGGTCAATCTACTGTTGGAATTTGGCAAAACTTCCTTCATAGAAAATGTTCCTTATTGTCTTAAGTGTATTCTCATTTTTGGATCACCCCAATCGGAGTTTTGTAGCTCAAGTTATAGCCAAAATACAATTACTGTTCACGTGCACTGTTCATGTTGAGATTTTGGTTCTGGCAGATTTTTGGCCAACTTTGTTCAGTAATTTGATCAAGTTAAGTTCATAATTTGGTCTAACTTTCTTCATATGAAATGTTCTACTATGTCTTAGGTTTCCATCGGTTCAAGAATCGCCTAAATCAGAGTTTTCTAGAGAGAGTTATAGCCATTGGAACTTTACTGCTCAATGGCAATTCTGCAGAATCGTAGGTACAGTAACTCCACTTTGCTCAATAATTTGACTAGGTTAATGGCATAATTTGGGATAGTGTTCTTCATGAAAGTTTTAGGTCTATATCTTATCTAATTGCTGGTAAAATTTCAGGTCAATTTGACCTGTCTAGCTCGAATTATGACCAAATGAACAGTTCATTTGGTTAGTTTGGTGCAGTGGCAGTCTGCTCTCATTTCACTTTGGTCAATTGGTTCACCAAGTTTTAGTCAATTTTTGGCCATGGTTCCTTAATGAAAATTGTGCTATTTTATGTCTATTTTCATCTCCAATTGGTGGCATATCAATTGGGCTTGTAAAATTCCCGTTTTGGTCCTTCAAAGTAGGTTTGGTCATGCTGCCAGCAACATGACCAATTGACCTACGAATTTGTCTTCCATTCTAACACTTCCCATACATTTCCTTTGGTCATTATTGACCATTTTTCAGTCCACAATTGGTCAAAGATATCATTTATGCATTTCTCCAAAATTTGGTTCTCAAACCCTAACATTCAAACCCTAACTCACTTAATTGTTACAATTAATCACATTTATGCACTTCCATCTTACTACTACACTCATGTAAGTTTACTAACACCTTTAATTCATTCCTAACACATCAAATTCTCATACATCCATGGGTGGCTGAAATTCACTAAAAGTCCCCCAACAATTGTTTCCTTTGATTTTTTGATTAAAATCTAAGTTAAATTAACTTAATACATGTGAATCAAAACCAAAATTTCAAAGTAAATTACTTACCTTCACTTGAATTCCAATTCTTCAATTTCACTCCCTTTTTCCTTTTCTTTTCTTCAAGTTTTTTCTTCTCCTTTTTACTCCCAAGTGATGTATTTAGGTCTAAGAGTCTGATTTTGTGTTGGAGTTTAAGAAATTTATGGGAAGAAACTAGAGAAAAGCAAGCTTTCTAAGTTCAAAAATGGTGCAAATGAAGAGAAAATGAGAGAGAGAAATGGGAGAGAGGGAGTGACGGGAATGGAGAAGTAAAAAAAAATTTTTTTTTCTTTTATTTATTTTGGTTTATGGAAGACTACAAAAACCTAACTAATTAATTAAATTAATTAATTTATTTATGGCATCATGCATGAGGTCATGCATGATGTCATCACCTTTTTACCTTTTTTATTTTTCTCTTTTTTTTTCTATTTTTCTATTAGTTCTTTAATTTAATTCTCAATTCTGAAATTTTCTTTTCTCCGATTTTATTTGACAGTTAGGTCAGGAGTCAGCTCTCGGGGTCAATTGACCAAATTGGCTCTCGCCGGTTCATCCCAGTTTGCAAATAATTCCATATTTCTTCCGGCTCCCTGACCTAATTATTTGACTGGCTTAACAGTTCTTTTTCGTGATTTTCTCTTTTCCACTGTGTTTATAAGGGTCCTAAGGACCATGGCGTCACTTTTACGGTTGAAATTTGAGTTTAAAATGACTTATGATCATTCAGAGAGGTCACCCATCGCTGTGCCTCTCGGCTCATTTAACTTCTTATGTTCTGTTTTTCTTATTTATACTTAACTAATTGAACATTACTAATTATTTGTGTTTATGGTTTCTCTAGTTGTCTTAAGTGTGGTTCTAATCCCCTTAATTGTCCGGACCGACACCGGTCACCGGAACAGTGAAATCTACCAGGCTATACAAACGGGGGTGTTACACATCAAGTACGTAGTAAATATTTTGAATAAACATAAATCTATAAAATAATAACGGTCTTAAAATTTAAATTCTTCATCAAGTACCTAGTACATATTTTAAAAAATATACTTCCATACAATAATGACTATAGTGCACAATAATGAAGATAATGAATATGCACTTTTTTTGCAATGCCTATATTTTTCACATTCAATTGTTGGCTTAGCAACTTTCAAATAGCAATGACTTTTCAGTTGTCTTATATAGTCATATAATTGAAAATAGATATTACCGAATTCTTCCCTTCTACGATCTGCATTCACATATTCAAAATATAAAATAAATGTGACAATATTAAAACTATCAATATAAATTAATTTACATCCCATTTTAAGTAACACTATATGTATAAACATACATAATCATTAGGTGTTTTCCTTGTGAAAATATATCTCTTGTGGAACAAGTAGAGTTTCCATCCAAGTTAATGAACTATCTGAATTTGGGATGACTTCCTCAATGAAAAATGGTAACACTAGTTCATCGTAAGTGTCAATACCTTATTGTCCCCAAATTTGTATTAATGAATGAAAATATAGAAGGGGAACAGTTTCAGTCAGGACATTGACTTTTTCAATTTTTTATATCTAGTAGCCAATGTTAATAATTTTTTGTAAGAAATTATTCACCTCAACAACATCTCCCTTGTGCATCTTCATGGCTTCCATTTTAATTCAGCAATGCTATGCAGCCTATTCCTCACATTTTGTATTGCAGTTTTCCCTATTAAAATGATGGGAGTGAATTTGATAATGACCATCTAATAAAAAAATATAGTGATATATATATATACAAAAGAGTGACAACACATAATAATATAAAAAATGCAGAAGATTAACAATACATAATAATGAAAAATGCAAATGATTAACAAACATATAATAATGAAAAATACAGATGATTCATAACACATAATAATGAAAATTACAGATGGTTGACAACACATAATAAGAAAGATTGACAACACATAATAATGTAAAATATGCAGCATTGAGATTACATTCGTGGCATTTATTTATTTACTAACCATTACCAATACTTAAGACCTGATTCTATATAAGAGAATATACAATGTGATTCTTTTGCTATCTTAGTAATGGAAGGAAGTTCATCAACGAGCAGATGGAGGAAGTGGGTTCTTCCAAAATTTTGCTATAAATATCACAAAGAGAAACATTGTGATTGAAAGGAATATTATGCTGGACTATAGCGTGAATGAAGTATTTGACTTGTTGAATCAAAGTAACTAATTGAAGCTATACAAGACTTATGAGGTAAGATTGTGAAACAACAATCAATTACAATACATAAGACAAATATCCAAATGTATGAAGAAGCTTTTAGGAGAATGCATGAGGAAATAATAGGCTCTTACTCCATCAAAACATGTACTATATGCTAAAGTTAGTAAGAGATCAAGCAACAGCAGTTGGTCATGAACTCTCGATGGGTGAGGTCAACAATATCCTAGCATCACCTATGTATGTGTCGAACTATGAAATATCAGATGAAGACATTTAGTTTTAGACTCATGTAGAAATTAATAGCATGCTCTAAATGAATTGTGTTATATTTATGATTTTACTTATTATTTTAATATTTACTACCTCTTAAATTAATAAGATGTAAGGAAATAATAGAAATAAATATGCATTAACGTTAAAATAATAAGTTCCATACATATAGCATTGCCTTAATGCTCAATCTGAGTCAGACATTACAATGTCTAATAGACAATCTAGTTCAAAGGTCATATTCGAAAAAATCATATTTTGTAATATATCCCCGTCTTTAAGAAAATTTTAAGCCAGTTTCTTAAAAAATTCCCTATTCAAACTTATTTTAATTTGATTGTTCTCTTCTTTAATGCAATACACCATATTATGAATCTCTTAAATATTCCCTCTAGCCATAGTTATAGCTTTGGACTTAGGGACTTTAACTAATAACTCTTGCACTTCCGCATGAAGGGTTGTTGATTGATTTAGTCAATAATGCCATTCACTTAAAAATTGATTAAGTATAAGATCACTATTATGTAAATAAGGATCTAATGGATAACAAAACTCATTATTGAGCAC
Organism: Hevea brasiliensis; assembly: GCF_030052815.1. NCBI lineage: Eukaryota > Viridiplantae > Streptophyta > Magnoliopsida > Malpighiales > Euphorbiaceae > Hevea > Hevea brasiliensis. The sequence continues at coordinate 77,053,669 of NC_079506.1, read as the reverse complement.
CTACGTCCATCCACTTGCTCTAAAAATATCTCCATGTGTATAAGTTTTTGACATGGCCCTTCAAAAATCAATATAAAAAAATTAAAAAAAAAAGACATTTCTTAGAATAAGAATTTTTATGAATTTATTACAATAATATTGTTGTACTAACAGCATGGTGATAGGGAAGAGGGAAGAAATTTTACAAAATCACTATCGTCATTATCTCTAAAATCAGAAATTTCATCACAATCAACAATTAATTATGACGTTGTCATACTTTATTTTTTTCACCCAAATTTTTGTATGGACTATTTTGAATATGAAAATGTTCAAGACGATTATTCATTTTGATTATCTTGACTTGTAATTATGCTTTAACTTTGCATATTTCTTCATCAGTGTTTCGTTTTAATTCAGCTGATCACACTTTCGGGATTAGTAAATCATGGAATCAACAATATGCTTCCATCTCACACCGTATCTCCCATAATCTCTCCCACTCATATTGTGCAGAAATTGTAACTCTACCAAAATCAGTAATATTCTTAGAATGCTTACCAATAAATATATGGTTTTCATGTCCTTTCTGAATATACATGTAAGTAGGCATGTTAACAAAAGGTCTTTTATGACCATACTATGTGCATCCATTGGGTTAAGTATATTTGTTTACAACATCACCGCCTATGTTAACACATGACAATCCAATTTGTTTCTTATTCAATGTTACACCAATAATTATCCAACTCATATTACCTATTATATGAGTGAAAAAATTAAAATAAAATTATATTCGTACATTGTGGGAATTTTTTCAATTGAAAAAATTCAATTTCATTAATGATTAATGACTTATAAATATACAGACATTGATGAAATATAAAAACAATAATATTAGCGATCAACATTCTTACTAGTACAACTTTTTTTATTATGTCCTAGTTCATGATAAATTGAACAATGGATCATTGATCCCTCCCTAATTTTCCCTTAAGCCTCCAATCCATTTCGTTCTTCCTTCTAGTGACTTTGGCTTGCCTTTCGGCTTTATCCTAGTTAAGTCAGGAACAAGAGGATCACCATCCGTTTCTAGCTAATAAGCTAAGTCTCCAAGAGCATGGAACATTAACTCATAACATTTCAATGTCTTCCAACTTATAATAATCAGACACATATTGCTCATAATCTATTGCTCTGAATTGACATGCTGCAATGACATGAGAGCAAAGGATTCGCATCTCTTAGAATTTTCCACAACTACAAGTTCATCATTTAGCTTCACCACCTTCTTACAACCTGACCTACCAGTCCTCACTTCAAATTCACCAAAATTTGTATTGAAGACATCAGCATGATGTCCATTAGCTTTTCGTACGTTTTGTTGTAAAATCTTGCTACACATATGCATGAACTTGAAGCCCATTTGTTCATGCACCCGAAACATCTTGTGTCGTGTATCAAAATACTCAATGCATTAGTAAAATATTTTTTTCTACCATTGCAGTTATTGGTAATGCACATAGTCCTTTAAGCATTCCATTAGTGTTTGTCATCATTGAACCATTCCTTTTTCCTCCATCGTGAGACCAAGTCCATTTTTTGTAAATCTATCTTTACTGCCCAATCATATGTTTCTTGATGCAAATCTCAAATTTTATTCATTCATCTCAAATCAACTCAACTCAACTAAGCCTTTATCTCAAAAATTTGGGATCGGCTAAGTGGATTCTTTTTCTCTACTCAAATTTTATTCATTGATTCATAAAGTTTCTTTTTTTGGTTTTATTGTACTATAATCATAAAAAAGACCACTTTTGTTATCATTTATAGGGCGATATTTTTAATCTGGTTTAATGTTCAAAAACATAATAGTATTTGCATTAAATTGCCTTACGTAGCACTTCTTTCATCATTGAATTCTTGAACTTAGTATTATAATTGCTTAAGATGTGTCAAATGCAATACTGGTGATGAGCTCTAGGAGGTTGCCACCAATCATCCTGCATTGCCTTTCTAATCCCTATGTGTTTATCCTATATGACACATATATCTTCCTAATCAGTGACAAACACCTTTAAACATTTCATAAACTAGTCCCAATTCCTTCCATCTTCGCTATCAATAATAGCCCAAGCAATGGAAAATATATGGTTATTTCCATCCAAAGTTGTTGCACAAAATAAACAACCCTTATACTTAGCATACAGAAATGTGGAGTCAATATATATAACAGGCTGGCAATGCTTAAATTCCTCAGTTATTTATTTAAATGACCAAAACATTCTGTCAAAAACCCTATACCCCAAAACTAAATGATTATTGATAAATAATTTATCATCTTCAATTAGGACAGAAGATTCAGGGTTTTCCTTACACAATACAGTCATGAATCGTCTCAACCTTCCATACGATTCTTCCCAACCACCATAAATCTTGACAATTGCCATATGCCTTGCCTTCCAAGTTTTTCTATAACTTGGTTCATAACTGATTTTGTCTTTAATTTTAACTTGTAAAGCTAAAACCTTTACACTCAGTTGTTCTTGAACTCTAGGCATAATGAAATAAGAAATGAATTTTGAATCCAATTTGCAATGATCCTTTGAGATGGTCGAATTTGAACATGTATGGGATCTATTATAACGAGTAATTTTCCAAACATCTGAACCTTCCTGCCGAGACACACCCATTCTCCATTTACAATTACTATTATTATCACTATATCTAATAGCATATGTTCTACTTTTGGTCTCTTCCTTGCAAAAGTCATGGTATCTTAACATGTGATATTTTTTAGCAACATTTTTAATAGCCTCTCTTGACAGGAATAAACTCCCAACTTCAAATTCGGTGGACTCGTCCCAAAGTGAAAAAGATGATAGTTTTGAGAATGTGTCAACCGTTAACAATGAAAAAAATATTTTCAAGTAAGGTGGAGGAGAGACAATTGGGACAATTGGGTTTGTCACATTAGTGTTGTAATAATTACGCATATTGAAATTAGCACCATAATCATCATTATCTGTGTCATCATTGTAAAATAAAAATTCATCTTCATCTCGTGAATCTTCCTCATCTTCATAATTGATGCAATAATCACTATCGTCCGATTCATAATCGAAATTCAATTGACTTGAACCAACATCATCAAATTGAATTCGAACATCACTTATGGTGTTATTGGAGTCATCCATAACATTAGGATTTTCTGATGTACTAACATTCAATGTCTCGGCATCATCTACGACATTTACACTACCATCCGGTCAGTAAATGTCAACGTAGAATTCAATTGATTCCATGCTCCCAATTTGCTCAATGAAATTAAACATTATTGATATGTCTTCATCAGTTCTCAAATTCATGCAAGCCCAATTCAAAATACCTCTGCTTAGTTTTGGTTTCCTAAAAATGATACGCTCAATGAATTCACGTCTTTCTACTAGGAAAATTATACGTACTATTCTCATCTCGAGATTTGCATATTTTAATCTACTACCAATACTAAAAACAACTGATCCACCCCCACAATAATCGTATCTATCATCACTCAAAATAATATTATCATCCCAATACATAATAGCATAATGTGGACTTAGACATTTTCGCGTAGAAAAAATAACATTCTTATAATTCATAATATACCTTTAAAATATTATGTAAACATAACATAAATATAAAAAATGAAAATTTCAATACTGTTCCAGACAATTAGACTAGATAATGTATGAGTGCCAACCGAAATATAATATATTATGGTTTTCGATTCAACCAATTGGACCAATACTGTAACAACTCTAATTTTTAAATTTATTATTTTGTGGGTAAATATTGATATTTTATTTTAATTAAATTTTGGGAAATTATTTCAAATTTTTTGGGTTTTAGAAATTGGGTTCGATTTTTTGAAAATATAAAACTTTAATGATTTTTAAAAATTAATTTAAAGACCACGTGGCAAAACTAAAAATATATTTAGAGTCTACGAATTTTTTTTGAGTTTTTTAGAATTTTTTTCAGAATTTTCGGGCCTCGTTTTAGGTCCCAAGGCAGAGTAAAAATTCAAAATTTTGTATCCTGAATTGAACTGACCGAATCGAACTTGACCTGATATGATCGATCGAATCGGACCGGCCTCCCTCCTTCGTTTCTTCTCTTCCCTGCACGTCCCGACCCTTCTTCCTCTCTCTCTCATTTTCTCTCTCCTCCCTCCTCCCCACGCAGGCCAGCCACCGCCCCAACCTCCCTAGCTCGCAGGCACGCTTCCTCGCCCTTCCCTCCTCGTCGACCGCCGCTGGAACGCTGGAAAGCGGGCGCGAAGCCACGTGAAATGCAGCGTGACGCCTCGCCTTCTCAGCAGAAATCCGATCGATCCAACCACTGTTTAGGCCGGGTCTTGTGACAAACACCATCTACACTTCGAGAGCTTTCCGTAGACACCAAGAACACTAAAATCCATCGAGCGGTTTATCCAATTTTTATCCAGGAAGTTTTAGCCCATTTCGACTTTTGGGCTAGATTTCTTGCAAACCATGAACCCACGAGAAAACCGAGAGTACCAGAGTGCTCCACTCGTCGAGAGCTTTGCGGCAATATAAATTTCAAAATTTTTCAACACCGTTTTTCAGTGGGTCCCACAAAACTTCGTAGTATTTTTCCTAGCGTTAAATGAGCTTAGAAAATTCCGTAAAAATTATATACTAACTCTCGTGTTGTGGGCTTCATGTAGGTACCCTCAATTCACAGAAATTCAATGGTTGCCTGGGGTCTGTGAATTTTCGGCCAGACAGACAGGCTACCGAAAAAGTCTCAAAATTGGGTCAAGATTTTGGCTATCCCACCATTGTTAGGCGTTCCAAGCTCGTTCCCGAGATCGAAATCGGCATAGGTAAACCCGAACCTTGCTTTTTTATAATTTTCTAGTACTTGAATGGGATTAAAAATCTATAAAATATTCGTGGTAGCTCAGAAAGTTATGATTCTTTTTGCATTAGCTTAGTAATGTTACTAACGACTGCAGGGCAAAGTTTTAGAATTTTTAGAGCTTATTTGGGTAGTTTTTGCAAAAAGGATCAATTATAAAGACTAAACTGTAATTTTATATATTGTGATTGATGACTGTTTGGATGAGCCCAGGAGGGGCTGTGTGATGTGATTGAGTTGCGGATATATGGTTTATGGATATAGAAGTGTATTTTAAGCCTTTTTGCAGGTTGGGTAGGTCCTAGGTATAGGAAAAACTCTGCCGGATTTTCAACACGACTTAGGACGTATTTGTTCTTTTATTGGTTTGTATTGAGTCAATTGTATTAAATAATTGTAATAAAATTGTCAGGTAAGCTAGGACAGCCTTCCTCCTCCGCCCAGCCCCACAGTGACTTCGGTTGAGTTTGTGAGTAAAATATTAAATTTTAATTGTAATTTCAATATTATTATATGTTCAAGCATACCCATGCATCACTTATAAATATATATTTATGTAGTTAAACACTAGGCATGTTTTATGTTGCATTCATAATTGTTAAAGTATCATGGATGTTATTATGGTAATTTGGAGCAGTGTGCGTGAGTTGGTGTGCGTGTGGTATGGTGTTGGCTATAGACAGGACGGGTAGACACGGCTTGAGATCTTCGTTGGGACCCGGTCCTTTGGGGTAGACACAACTTGAGTTCTTCGCTGGGACCTCGATTTGGTTTATTAAGCGAAAGTCCGACTTGAGTTCTTCGCTGTCACAGGTTGGATTAAGAGGGCTGTATAGGGGATCAGCTCCTATATATGTATTGTTTGACATTATCGGGTGTGTGAGTGCTCCAAATTGCCTTTTTGATGTGATTTGTATGAAATTTATGATGATGTTGCATTTCACTCTACAGGGTGTATTAGCTTTAGATAGCTATAGAGATTATGGTTAAAATTGATATTTTACTCTCTGAGTCGAACGCTCACTCCTGTTCAATATTTTTCCAGGCTACAGGAGGATTATTATTGTGGTTAACCTATTTTTGTCCTTCGCAGGTCGTCTATTCATGTTTGTATAATTCTGTTAACTTCTATATTTTCGTATGTGTTAGAAATATTTATTTGATTTGGGTCTATAATATAATTACCATGTTGGACCTGTAAACTTATTATTATATGCATGTATAGTGGACTAGATGAGGGAACTGAGCTCCCATTTATTTTTATGACATATGAGTATGTGGAGGGTGAGCTGAGCTCCCCAATTGATTATATATTTTGTTTATAGGTCGGGTGAGTCAAAAACTCCCCGTTGAAAGGTCCATTTTATGGCTGAACTTTGTCCGGTTGAATTCTTGAAAGTGGGCCCAAATGGGCCTTAGAGTTGGGTTGAAGAATAGTTAGGCTTATTATGAGCCTCGGGGGCTTTAGGCTGGCTCAGGTCCAAGTGCCAGTCCGGCCCATAGGTTAGGTCATGACAAATGTGGTATCAGAGCCTAAGCTCCAGATTCATAGGGAAAAATTGTCTAAAGTGTTGGGAAGAGTCTAATAGGAGTCACATGTGGAAAATAGGGTCCACATTCGTCTTGCATTGTCATCTTTGCTTCTAGTTTCTGCTTCATATAATTATGTGTAAATATAAGTCTATAGAGTTGCGTAACATGCCATTTTGAAATTTTGTGGGCTAATGCTATTGAATTTCAGGAAAATGCGTAGAAGAGGAGAGCTGCCACTGCACCAGAACCAGATATGCCTGACGAAGTGTCGGCATAGGATAAGGCGCCTGCCCCGAGGAGGCAGGGTAGGAGGTCTAGAGCTGCTCAAGTAGAAGAGTAGCTGCCACTAGTTCAGGATCAATCTTTTATGGCACAAGGTCCCATGGACCCAATGGCAGCTACTCTAGCTGGTTTACAGAGAACCATCGATATGATAGCGCAGTATATGATTCACCCCCCACAGCAGCAGCAGTCCACTGCACCAAGAGGGGAACCTTACAAACAAATAATCAATTTCAAGAAGTTGGTGCCTGGTACTTATGATGTGTCAGATGATGCCTATCAGTTTTTGGATTCCTACGGACAGGTAGGAACAGAGTTGCAGTTGACTGATAGGAGACTTATAGAGTGTATGCAGCATGTCATGGGGCTAATGCCTAGACAATGGATGAATGACTACATATTACCTCGGATGGAAGGTTTGTTATGGACCCAATTTGTGGAACTGTTTATCAATCGGTTTGTACCAGAAAGTTTCAAAGATCAAAAGCAGTGGGCCTTTAAGGCCTTAAGGTAGAATGGCAGGTCTGTAGATGAATATGCTACAGAATTTCTAGAACTGAGCAGGTATGCCCCTACAGCAATAGCTACAGAAACTCTGAAGGTGAAGAGGTTCTTAAAGGGGCTTGACAGGAGGTATGCAAACCTGGCCATGATGTCTGATCAGTCTTTTGATTTGATAGTTGATTGAGCTCGACAGATTGAGATTAGCTACACCAGATATGATAGTGGAAGAGCAAAGAAAAATAGAGCAGAGGGTTCTTCAGGTGTTCCCCACATGGGTGCTCCGAATAGCGGAGGCCAGAGTAATTACAGAGGAAGAAGTAGGAATAAGAGGAGTGGTTTTAGACACAAATCTCGAGGATTCAAACTCGGGTACAGATCCAGCAGTAGTCACAGTTCGGGATACAGCAGTTCTGGGTCTGGTTCAGGATCCTCCTTTGCACCTTGTGCACAATGTGGAAGAGGACATTTAGGACCTTGTATGATGGGTTCAGGAGTATGCTTCAGGTGTGGCCAACCAGGTCACTTTGCTAGGGAATGCCCCGTGTTCAGTGAGCCATAAATGGGGTCATAGGGTTCTGTTGCAAATGTTCCTCGTCAGTTTTATCCTGGTGCTTCCAGTATAGCAGGCAGTCAGTTAGTGGTCAACAGGGCCGAGGACAAGGGGGACATGGATTTGGAGGCAATTAGGAGGTAAAAGTCAGTATCAGGGTTCTGCCACCCAGGGTAGGGGTCAAGCTCGGGTTTTCACCCTGACCCACCAGGATGCTCAGGCTTCCAATACAATTGTGGCAGGTATTCTTCTAGTCTGTTCCTATGAGGCTCGTGTTTTGATAGATCCAGGTGCTACGCACTCATTTGTCTCCCCAGTGTTTGCCATGAGATTGGGTAGGAACCCTAAAACTTTAGAATGCCCTTTGTCTGTAGCTACCTCGCTTAGTGACAACATAGATGTAGACATGGTTTTTCCAGGTAGTCCAGTAGTAGTGGATGGAAAGATCCTCCTAGCAGACTTGGTTCCTCTACCAGTAATGGATTTCGACGTAATTTTGGGAATGAATTGGTTGGCAACTCATTATGCCACTTTAGACTGCAGGAACAAAAAGGTGTATTTCTACATACCTGGTGTAAAAGAGTTTAGCTTTGATGGTGATAGGAGCGTGGCTCCATATAATTTGGTGTTAGCAATTAGTGCTAGAAAAATGTTGAGGCGTGGATGTCAAGGGTATTTGGCATTGGTGAGAGATACCTCTGTAGAAGGTGTCAACATGGAATATGTTCCTGTTATCAGAGAATTCATGGATGTCTTCCCTGAGGAGCTTCTAGGGTTGCCACCAGGAAGGGAGATAGAGTTCTGCATTGATGTTGTGCCGGGTATAAACCCCATATCAATGCCGCCTTATAGGATAGCACTAGCAGAATTGAAAGAGCTAAAGGAGCAACTACAGGAGCTTTTGGACAAGGGTTTCATACGTCCAAGCAAGTCACCTTGGGGTGCTCCTATTCTATTTGTGAGAAAGAAAGATGGGTCATTGAGATTGTGTATTAATTATAGACAACTGAACCGGGTGACTGTGAAGAACAAGTATCCACTCCATCGGATCGATGATCTGTTCGATCAGCTCCAAGGGGCTAGATTCTTTTCCAAGATAGACCTGCGATCAGGCTACCATCAGTTGAGAATCAGGAATGAGGATGTGTCCAAAACAGTATTCAGGACAAGATATGGTCATTATGAGTTCTTGGTGATGTCTTTTTGACTCACTAATGCACCAGCAGCCTTCATGGACTTAATGAACAGGGTGTTCAGGCCATTCCTGGAATGTTTTGTCATCGTATTCATAGATGACATTTTGGTATACTCTCAGACCAAGGAAGAACAAGTGTGGCATTTGAGGATGGTATTGCAGACTTTGAGAAAGCACCAGCTATATGCCAAATTTTCAAAATGTGAACTTTGGCTAGGAAGCATCTCATTCTTAGGACACGTGGTTTCTAGTGAAGGCATTCAAGTGGATCCTAAGAAAATTAAGGCTATAACTGATTGGCTTAGGCCTACAACAGTCACTGAGGTGCGAAGTTTTTTGGGTTTAGCTGGCTACTATAGGCGTTTTGTGCAGGATTTTTTCAGGATAGCAGCTCCCCTAACTAAGTTAACTCGGAAGAATGTTCCATTCATTTGGACAGATGATTGTGAGGAAAGTTTCTAGAAGCTTAAGGAGTGTCTAACCACCGCCCCTGTGTTGACACTACCGATGAGTGGTGAAGGATATACCATATACTGTGACTCCTCCAGAGTTGGCTTAGGGTGTGTTTCGATGCAGAATGGAAAAGTAGTAGCTTATGCTTCAAGGCAGCTGAAGAGGCATGAGCAAAACTACCCCACCCATGATTTAGAAATGGCAGCTGTAGTCTTTGCACTAAAGATCTGGAGACACTACCTGTAGAGTGAAGTGTGTGAGATATACACCGACCACAAGAGTTTGAAGTACATCTTCCAACAGAGGGATTTAAACTTGAGACAGAGGAGATGGATGGAGCTTCTGAAGGACTATGATTGCACCATCTAGTACCACCCTGGGAAGGCCAATGTAGTAGCAGATGCTTAGAGTAGAAAATCTTCTGGCAGCTTGGCGCACATATCAGAGAAGAAGAGACCGTTGATTCAGGAAGTACATGAGTTGATGGATCAAGGTCTAATCCTAGATCTTTCAGATGAGGGGGTATTGTTGGCCCATTTTTTAGTGAGGCCACACCTGTGAGATAGAGTTAGAGTTTCCCAGCACAAAGACCAACAATTGATGAAGATCATAGAAAGAGTACAGCAGGGTGAAGGTGGTGAGTTTGGATTTGCCAATGATGGCGCCCTTATGCAAGGTTCTAGGATATGTGTGCCCAATGTGGATAATCTCAGAAATGAAATCATGCGAGAGGTACACTATACACTGTACAATGTCCACCCAGGCTCCACCAAGATGTACCATGATGTGAAAGATAGCTATTGGTGGGATGGCATGAAGAGAGACATAGCAGACTTTGTGTCCAAGTGCTTGACTTGTCAGAAGGTGAAGTTTGAACACCAGAGGCCATCAAGGAAGCTGCAAGAACTTCCTATCCCAGAATAGAAGTGGGAAATGATTACTATGGATTTTGTGACTGGGTTGCCTCGTACCACACAAGGATATGATTCGATATGGGTAATTGTAGACCGCCTAACTAAATCAGCTCATTTCTTGCCTGTGAAGACCACATATTCTGTTGCACAGTACGCTCGGCTCTATATTCGAGAAATAATCAGATTGCATGGAGTTCCTACATCCATAATATCTGACAGTGGGCCCCAGTTCACTTCTCGATTTTGGAGGAAGTTGCAGGAGGCATTTAGCACACAGTTGAACTTTAATACTGCTTTCCACCCTCAGATAGACGGACAGTCCGAAAGGACAATGCAAACACTGGAAGATATGCTTCGCATGAGTGTTTTGGATTTTGGAGGTCAATGGGATGATTAGCTCCTTTAGTGGAGTTTGCCTACAACAACAGTTATCATTCCAGCATAGGGATGGCACCCTATGAGGCACTATATGGAAGAAAGTGTAGGTCTCCTCTGTGTTGGACGAAAATGGGAGAAGCGAAGGTGCATGATGTAGACCTAGTGCAGTACACTTCAGAGATGGTTCCTTTAATCAGGGAACGATTAAAAACAGCTTTCAGTAGGCAGAAGAGTTATGCGAATCCCAGACGAAGGGATGTAGAGTTTGCAGTAGGCAACTATATATTCCTAAAGGTTTCTCCGATGAAGGGAGTCACAAGATTTAGAAAGAAGGGCAAGTTGGCACCTCGGTATATTGGACCTTTTGAGGTTACTGATAGAGTTGGAGCATTCGCCTACCGGTTGGAGTTCCCACCCAACCTTTCTCATGTTCATCCTGTATTTCACATCTCCATGCTCAGGAAATACATACTTGATCCTTCTCATGTGCTACAGCCGAATGTAGTAGAGCTGAAAGAAAACTTGATATTTGAGGAGCAACCTATAGCCATAATGGACTACCAAGTGAGGCAGTTAAGATCAAAACAGATCCCTATGGTTAAGGTATTGTGGAGGAGCCAGTCAGTGGAAGAGTGCACCTGGGAGTCAGAGCGGGACATGCGTAGCAAGTACCCTTATCTATTCAATGTGCAATTCTGTACTTTATTCTGCCTTGTATAAAATTCGAGAATGAATTTTCTGTAAGGGGAGAAGAATGTAACACCCTTAATTTTTAAATTTATTATTTTGTGAGTAAATATTGATATTTTATTTTAATTAAATTTTGGGAAATTATTTGAGATTTTTCGGATTTTAGAAATCGGGTTCGATTTTTCAATAATATAAAACTTTGATGATTTTTAAAAATTAATTTAAAGACCACGTGGAAAAATTAAAAATATATTTGGAGTCTACGAATTTTTCTGAGTTTTCTAGAATTTTTTTTGGAATATTTGGCCTCGTTTTCGGTCCCAAGGCAGAGTAAAAATTTAAAATTTTGTATCCTGAATCGAACCGATCGAATTGAATCGAACCGGATCAGACTGGTCGAATCGAATCGACCTCCCTCCTTCTTTTCTTCTCTTCCCCGTGCGTCCTGACCCTTCTTCCTCTCGCTCCCGTTTTCTCTCTCCTCCCTCCTCCCCACGCAGGCCAGCCACTGCCCCAACCTCCCTAGCTCGCTGGCGCACTGCCTCACCCTTCCCTCCTCGTCGGCCGCCGCCTGGAACGCCGGGAAAGCGCGAGCGAAGCCACGCGATGAGCAGCGCGACGCCTCGCCTTCCTAGCCGAAATCTAGCCGATCCGGCCACTGTTTGGGCTGGGTCTTATGACAAACACTATCTACACCTTGAGAGCTTTCCATAGACACCAAGAACTGTTAGTAGTATGCCTTAGAGCATATGATTTAGTATGTATCCTGTACATATTTTTATTAATAAAAGGCATTTCCACTTTTCCATTTACATAATATATTTATGTGTAATAGAAAAGGTCCATTGATATTTTGTTAGAAATTCTATTCTTAAGTTGTTAAGAATATGAGTGACAGTATTTCTATACAAAGTATCATAAATAGGTTCACAATCGAGGATACTTCATGATAAGGATATGACTTATCCAAAAAAATTGTATTCATATTTGTTCCCAAGTTATTTATATGAGATATAAATAAGATGGAATGGTGAGTCTCATGCCATATGACAAACATGATAGGCACTTATAAATGATAAGTAGGGTGAACCAGTGACACTTATGACAAGCACATGGAGTTTACTTTTGTCAATGTTTTGTCATAAATCATATCAGTGCATATAATCTTTAGACCTGAGATAGCACAGTTATCTTGTAAATAGGTAGTTTGAGTTTGATACTGCTTTCATACTTGTACTATGTATGGGTATATGGGCATGTGTTGGCTCCTACTAGTTATATATGGAGGTAGGCGTTGATCAAGATGAAATATGTTCCTCTAAGTAAATAGAGATAAAATCCTATGTTCATTTAATTGTTCTTGATGTTTCAAGTTCCTAACCAGGACAGATAGATTTATTCAGAAAAGAGTTTCTGATGCGAAAATCTTTTTAATCAAGAACTGGAATTAAAAGAGAACATAATATTCATAACAAATGGAGTTTGACATAAACCATAACTCTAGCTTGAGTTGGGATTTTGTAACAGAAAGATTCTAATGCATGGTAACATATGATTATAGGTTCATTTAAGGTAAATCTTATTACTAATAGGGTGGCCATGGCATGCTATGCTAGGTGTTAACCATGGTCTATGAGGTGCATAAAATAATTTAGAGAAATCATTTATGGTAAGAAAGAGTTCTGATGATATTAAGAGTTGATATCATATCTCATTGCCAATTAGTGATGAGCCTAGTAAGTTACACACATACACAAGTAATCACATAATTAAATATGATTTAATTAATTAATTAAAGAGTTTAATTGATTAATTAAATAAGTTTGGTTTGCAATTAGATTGCAAAGTCCCTAGCATGACTTGAAACCAAATCTAAATTATTGGATGTATAGTATAAGTTAAATTTATATTTAAAGTGTTTAAATATGAATTTAATTAATGATAAATTAATTAATAGAGATTAATTAATTTATTTATATTTGATATAAATTGATTAGAAGAAGAGAAATAATTATTTTTGTTTAAAAACTCAAAATTAAGACATAGGGGCATTTTGGTCATTTCAGAGGGTGACATGTGGCACCATGAGATGGTGACACCATGAGATGGTGACACATGGCATTACACATAAGCTTGTCAAATGTCTTTTAATCATGTAAGATGATTAAAATTAAGATTAAATATAGGTTTGACACTTGGCACAATGTGATTGGGTCAATTAAACCTAGAACCAATCAGAGGGTGACATGTGGCAAGGGTTTAATGTGTTGACCTAGCTATATAAGTGTTGTTATGAATTAAAAATAATACAACCAGCGGCTACTCCTCCTTTGTCTTTGTCATGCCATTTTGAGGCTCTCCATCTCTTCTTCTTCATTTCTCATCAATTCAAAGAGATTAGCCATCAATCTCTTGAATTAAAAATACTAGAAATCATTTCTAGAGTCCTGTTTACATCTTTAATCTCTTAAAAGGTAGAACTTGATTTTTCTAAATAATAGAAAAAGCTTTAGAAGCTGTTCAAGGGCTGCCATAGGTGTTCTTGGTGTGGATAAGCTAGAGGGACAACATCTGGTGTCCTGAAGATGAATCTCAAAGGCCCAAATACACTGCAGTGCATCAAGAGGTTAGTGTATTTGTTCTTGATTTAATCTAGGATTCTAAAATTAATCTAATTAATTTTAAAATCTTAAATGGCAAATACAGATCCAAAAACATATTAAAAGAGTTTTAATATGTTGTTTATCATTGAAATCAAATAGATAAAAATAAATCTTGCATGATGCATGTGACCCTAGGTGAAAATTTTTGAATTCAATGGTATAAACTTGTGTTTTTTACGCTTCCGCTCCTTCAATTGGTATCAGAGCCACTATATTTGCCATTTAGATTGTTGATTATATGATTTGATTGTGTGTTTTGATCATGAGATGATTCATCCATTGCTGGTTGCAATGGATGTGTGGCGGCATGCAAGAGATCACCATTAATGGTGCGCATGGTTTGGCTTCATGGGTAGTGCAAAGGTTTGGCTTTTTAATTTATAATTGTTGCATGATCTAAAAGCTCATCCTATGTCTAATTAAATTGTTTAATTAGAATTTTAATCATGCAATTAAATTTTGATTCAAATCAGAATTTTAAAATTTGTTTGAATGTGATTCAAATCTGAATTTTAAAAGTTGTTTGAATGTGATTCAAATCTGAATTTTTAAAGTTGTTTGAATCATATTTAAATCTGATTTTTAAAATTGTTTGAATCATATTTAAATCTGATTTTTAAAGTTGTTTGAATAATATTCAAATCTGAATTTTTAAAGTTGTTTGAATAATATTCAAATCTGAATTTTTAAAAATTGTTTAAATGTGATTCAAATCTGATTTTTTAAAAATTATTTGAATGTGATTCAAATCTAAATTTTTAAGGTTGTTTAAATGTGATTTAAATCTGTGACACCCCTTACTCGTGTACAGTATACCCGAATAAGTAATGCCACACGGTGTACTGGCACACTCTAATATACCTTACTTAATTTGTGTCATGCTTTTGAAATTAATTTATGAAATATGATTTATTTTAACCATTTATCAAAAGTATTATTTCATTTGAGGTTCCGAAAATTTTTAAGAAAATCCAGCGGAGTACCGGCTAAAAATGGAGAAAACCGTTCTTCGGAACCTGTTAAAAACACTTCCAATATTTTTATTTCATCATCTCAAACTCCAATATCATCAATAAAACTCAATATCAATATCTCGGTAATTTGTCAATTTCAGGTCTCAACAACCTTTTCAGTTTTCAAAACATCCCTTTCTCAGGGTTCTCATATATAAACAACCATTAAATACTCAAATTAATACCATACATAACCATAAATCTTTATTATTTACATGAACCTCAAAATACATTACATAAATCCTAAATACATATGAGAAAATAAAAAGTTAATTACAAGATGACAAAATGGCATCTAGTGCCCTACCGATGCAATCGCAGTAGTGAGGTGACACGGACATCGAGCGTAATCGTTTGATGGCCTCACCCAGTCTGTGGTCTACTGGGCTCACGATCGGGGTCTCCAGTACCTACGCGTGGCAAAAGCAACGCGCTAAGCAATAATGCTTAGTGGTGCAATAATATAATAGAAGAAAATAGCAAGAAAATAAATGTGTATACAATGTGTATGCTTTCTTTGTTTGATCTTGGTATATTCATTAATTCATTAACTTTATTCACTTTTATTCATTTGGTTGCCCCAAGTAACCTACACTAGACGCATCGGATCGGATAACGGGTAACCGCACCGGGTACCTAGTACCTCGCCGTCACACCATCGGTCACATATGCATCTCCGGCAGCAATGTAACGACTAACAAGTCAGAATGATATCGTGCACAAGGCCAAGTCTCAATGCAAAGTCAGAATGGCTAAAAGCCATGAAATCAGAATGGCATTTTTGCCATGTGCAGTACTGCTAACTGAACCCTATTGGCATGCCAAACTATCCAAACCAATCTTGTTAGGTATACTAGGGCATTTGAAACTCTTAACTTCGTCAATTTGTGAATTTCAACTTTTTTTGTGTTACTATTCATCATTGGTCAACAAAAATGTTGACTTTTAGCATAAAAATGTGTACATCAACTTTGGCACTCCCAACATACCACATTTGGTGTTTAAAACTTGTTGGCATTAAGTGTTTTTGCAATTTCAAAGTGTAACCCACACTAGCAGAAAATTTCAGTTTTGGTGCCCTAACTTCACTGTTCCATTGGACACTGTTACTGTTGGAATTTGAAGAAATGTAAAACATGAAAGTTGTTCCTTATTTTGTCTAGTTGAATTTCCTTTTTTGAATCACTCCATTTGGAGTTTTGTAGCTCCAGATATGGCTCAAAAACCCAAGCTGCCCGGATATGCAGTCTGCAGAATTTTACCATATCTACAGTGCATGAACAGTGACTTGAGTCACTTGGTTGAATGGGTTCTGGCCATAATTTGGGGTAGGTTCCTTCATGAAAGTTGTTTGTCTATGTCTTAACTTGTTGCTGTAAAAATTTCAGACCAATTGACCAAATCTACAGTGACTTATGGCCAAATGAACAGTTACTGTTCATTTGGTCAATTCTGCAGAGGCAGTTTCAGGGTTCCGGATTGGGGCCAAGTTTTGGTCCTCTTGCTTTGGTCTTTTGGGCATGGTTTCTTCAGCAAAAATGTGTCATTATAAGCCTAGTTTCATGTCCAATTGGCCAAACTTCAATTGGACTACCACTGCCCAAGTTATGGCAGTGCAAAGGGACTGAAATTTCAGTCCCTATGCTGCTGTCCATAGGGCAGTTTTCACCTTGAGTTTGCCATCCAATTTTTCAGTTCTAATTAGGGTCAACCTACCTAAAATGGTCATTAATTGACCATTAAAAAGTTCCCTAACCATTTCCTAAGCTAAGTCACAATTTCACCTACACAAACCCTAATGTCCAAACTCATTACTCATACACTTTGATTAACATACTTACTTAAGTCTCCATGCATATTAATATCATAACCATGATTTCCAACCATTCTAAGCTTATCAAACAATCAACCTCAATCTCCCATAGGGCTGCCTAAATTCTTTCGTAGAGCTACACATGGATTTGTTTCATTATTTCACAATTTTTCATTCATTACAAGCATAGATCATGGAACTAATGAGTTTTAAACTTCATATATGCACTAACCTTGATTAGGGCAGATTTTTCCCCACTCAAAACTTCACTTTCCTTCACTTTCTAGGCTGCCAAACACTTCCCTAAGATGAGTGGACAACTTTTAATGAAAGGGGTTTAGGGTTTATGGTGAAAAGAAGAGAGAAAGTGAGCTTTGGTTGAAAATCAATGGAAGTTTGGCTATGGGATTTGAGAGCTACGGGTGAGCATTTGTGAAGGTGAGGGCTGCTGGAAATTTTAGTGATTTTGGTCTTCATTTTGACTCTTTTAAGTGGTTTAAGAAGGTGTAACACCCCTAAGTTCGGTAGTGCGTTCTGCTGTACCGGTGACCAGTGTTGTCCGGACAGTTAGGATGCTTAGAACTACACTTCAATATGAGTGAGGAGACATAAAATAATGAAATACAAGAAAAGAAAGTACAAGAAAAACAAAGGAAAAATCATAGCAAAGAAATGTAACCGAGTAAGTGAGCCGGGAAACCTAGCGATGGGTGACCGCACCGGGAAGTCACGGCGTGGACCGTTGACTAGCCCTGGACTGCGGGGAACCCTGGAAAACATTTTTAGGACATAAATAGAACCTTATTGAAGAATAAATATCATTAGAAAGATCAAAGAAAAATTAAATAATTAGTACAAAGAAAAGTGAGAAATCGAAAAAGCATAAACCCAGAATACCGAAAATCGGAATGCCACCCGAACAGGCATTATGGTCAATTGTCATCCCGCAGTTTCTTTTGACCTAAATGTCCATTAAAAATAATTAATATTACACTTGGAAAATAAAATGAAAAATTAGTTTAGTGGTACCTAATACAAATAACTAAAATCAAGGGCTTAATGTGGGATTAAGTGAAAGTTTACCTTAAAATATGATTTAAATTGTTTAGTGGTCCACTAAGAACATTAAAATGGTTAAATATATTCATTAGTGGGCAGATTCTTCCCACTCAAAAGGGTCATCTTCTTCATTCCATAACCCATGCCGAATTGAAGAGGAAAAGAAATCCTCCATAGCCATTTTTCATGCAAGCTTTCTTATCTCCCCATTTTCAACTCCAATCCCTTAAGTAGCTTTATGAAAAATGGTCTACACATCACAAGGAAGAGATTGATACCAATTTTGAGAAGTTTGGTGAAGGTTTAGCAAGTTACAATTAAAGGTAAGTTTGCATTTTTGAGAATTTCCTTGTTAAACTTTATGTTTATGTTATGGGTGTTAGTTTTGTGAAGGAAATTTTGAAGTTTAAATAGTTATTGAGATAGCCATTTTTGGACAGCCATGGGGTCACACATTTGATGATTTATTATGCATATAATTGATGAGAAATAATGTTGATCATGGTAAATTAATAACCTAGTGAATTATTTCATGTTTATATGGTGATTTATGCACTTGGATGGGAATTGGTAACTTGGACGGCACTTTGATGTTGAAGGACAAATTTCGGCAGCCTTGGGGACACTTGAATAAATGTGTATATTCATGGGAGTGTTGGCAGAATTGTGGCATTAAGGAATGAAGGATATGTGTATGAAATTATTGTGTAAAGTGTATGTGAGAATTAGTGGTGTTTAGGTGTGTATGTAATGGTATTGAGATATTGTAAATGTGAATTATATTTGGTGTGTTGAGGGTAATGGTAATCTGCCCAAAATAATGTTAATGTAAAGTAGATTATACTGTGGTTAATGTACCAAAACAGATTGGTAGGGAAGTGAACCAAATTGCAAGGTATATGTGTGTTTGAAGTGGGGTGTGAAATGCATATTGAGGGCAGTGTACATTTTAGCCCATAACCTGAAATGTGTAACCTCAATTGGTATGAGACCAATTTGAGGTGAAACTAGGCACAAAATGTGCCAACTTTCATTGAGAAACCATACCAAAATTCTGCTTGCAAGGTGATGTGAAAAATGACCAATTCGGATTAGGTACACTTGAGACCTAAAAACTGACCATTTGGGCAGCAGTGAGTATTTAGGCCATAACTCACTCAAAACAGGTCCAATTGACCTGAAATTTTAACCATGAATAGTTAAGACCCATACCTACAAGTCTTATGCAGACACAAAAACCCAGAAATGACCAGAAGCAAGTCAAAAAGCTTGCACAAGTTCGGGTCCAAAAACTGGCCGAACCAAAGTTGACCAAATTGACCAAAAAAATGACCTAATTGATGCCATTTGACCAGCAATAGTATAATGACCATAACTTGGTCTACTTAACTCGGATTGACCTGAAATTTTGCCCCACGTGCAATAAGACCTAGATCTACAAGTTTGTAGTTTTGACCGAGACCCGAAAACCGAGGAAACTAGATCGTCCGGTTAGGTCAAACCAGTGTCCCGGAATCCAGCAATTTGCATTAAAATGCACTAAACAAGGAAATGACTTTGGTAAAACATACCAAACCTAAAACCCTATCGAATATGACATATTAATGACACTAAGACCTAATTTACCTAAAACGCAACGAGGGTCAGTATATTAGGTGATTAAGTGAATAATTGAGTTCAGTGCATTATTTACCAAACACCATCGATAGAGACAGTTTAATTTAGTACTGAAACACTTCAAATTGTGTTTCTCAGTTACTAAAGACTCAGGGAAAGGGAAGGAAACACTGAGTCCAGACCAGGGAGACAGTCATCAGAGGTTTGTGCACAACGAATATTTCTTTTGAATTTTTCAATTGAAATAAATATTGAATATTTGTATATTATTGTTTTAAATTGTGTTTGTGCACAACAACTATTTTTTTTGAATTATTTTCAATGGAAATAAATATTGACTATTTGCATATCATTGTTTTAAATTGTGGAAATGTGTTTGGTGGACACTTATTGCTTGAAAAGCATTGTAAATGATTTGAAACTGTGAGAAATTGTTTGAATGATATTGATGGATACTTATTGCTTAAAAGCATTGTAAATGGTTTGAAATTGTGGGAAAATTAGTTTAGTGTGATTTGTGAAAATCGAAGTTAATTATGAATTGTGTTGCCATTTTGTGAATGAAATTATGACTTTGGAAATTTATTGGATTCTCACGAATCATTTGAATAAAATGTTTGGAATTGATTTTGTGTTCACACTTAGCATGACAGTATCGTATCATTCCTTCTCCAATTATGGGGTTGTGATCGTTTATTTCCTTCTCCATTTATGGAGTCGTGATCGTTTATTTTTCTCCCTCTCTGGTTTACCAGTTGAGGTGATCGGATGAGTACTCATTATATAGCTAGCTCCCCTTCCTCATTGATTTCGATTAGTGAGGTTGTGATTGCTTTGTCGTGGTGTACAACGCGGCATTGATCGGAAAATTATGTCATGGCTTAAGTTGTGAATGAATTGGCAACACTGTATTCTTAAATTATTCGACTAAATTGCATTATTATGTATTGTGAGATTGTGAAATTGATTTAAACTCTCATTGACATATACTGTCTTTTGAATTCAAACATGATCTGACTTATGGAAAATTATTGTGATATTGACAAATGGAGTTTAAATTCTTGTTGACATTTATTGTCTTGAATTTAACTATGATTTTAAGTATCCACTATTTACATGACTTATGAATTGTGATTTAAATTGTATTTGGTTAATGTTGTGCACCACTGAGACATTGTCTCAGTGATAGCTTTTAATTCTTTGTCGCAGTAGAGAGACAAAGTGGCAGCAGACTAGGCCGCATATACCTCCAAATGAGAGATTTTTCTGTATAATGAGTATACCAATATTTTGCATTTTGTATCAGAATGTATGACATCGTATGTACATATTGTTTTTGGTTTTGAGCTTGTAAATTCAAATTGTACCTTGAAGTTGTAAAATAATTACGAGCTGTTTTGACTTGTAAAAGCTGTATTATATTTCCTTATCTCAGACTTTGAAAAATTTCTATGGAATTGAGTTGATAAATTGTTGTGTTGAGAAATGTATTGGAGTTGAGATTTGGAAAATTATTGAAGTACTTTTTACAGGTTTTCTGAAGAACTGTTTTATCCAAAATACAGATGGCACTCTGCCAAAATTTTTACAGAAATTCCAAATAAACCAATTGAGTTAGTTATTTCACTTCAGTTCACCAAAGTCTTTAACACCTGTAAATAGTGCTCACCACTGTAAAAGAAGTAAGAAAAGTTTTTAAAATCCCTTGTAGTGTATTTAATGGGTTATCAGTAGACGGAGTTGGTAATTCATTAGGTATACTATGGGATCATGTTATGCCTTACTGAGGGGTAGGGTGTGACAGAAGGCTTGTCAAATTTTGATTGGTTGGGGGTATGTTAATGACCTCACATTATGTCAAAATTGGCTTTTTATTTCATTTTTCTTTCCTTTTCTTTTCTACCACATTTCAATTTAATTTTTAGCAATATTTATTCATATTTTGGGTCATAATAATTATTTACTTAACTGGACAAGTCGGCCAAAAATCACCTCTAAAGGCGAAATGACCAAAATGCCCTCCGTTTGGCTTAACGGGTCAAAATTGTCTGTACCGATTGAAAAATTTTTCTAGGTATTTTCTTGGCATTCTAATGCCATGGAAACCTTAATAACCCTTCTCTGGAGTCCCAAAAATTATTTTATAATTTTTCCCAGTGTCTAGGGCTCTTCGTTATGAGAACCGCAACTTCCCTCCATTACCCTCGCTGGGCACCTACTGTTTGACTTGGTTGTATTTTTTTTGTCTTATTTTTACTAATTTTTTCTTATTATTTTTTGTGTTATTTTTTGTTACTGTATTTAGTTTAATTATTTTTACGGACGTTCTAGATGTCCGACCGACAGGTCACCGGAGCAAGAGGATGTACTGAGTGGTTAATGGAGGGTGTTACAACTCTTCCTCTAATTTAAATTTCGTCCTCAAAATTTACTGATGCAAACAGTTGAGGGAACTGTTGCCTCATCGCTTCTTCACTTTCCCAAGTTGCCTCCTCGGTGTTGTGGTGCCTCCAAAGCACTTTCACCGTGGAATCTGCTTGTTCCTCAACTCTTTCACTTCCCGAGCCAAGATTCGTAGAGGTTCTTCTTCATATGTCAAATCCGGTTGTATTTCAATTTCTTCTCCGAGATGACATGTGAAGGGTCCGAGCGTATCTTACGAGCATGGATACATGGACCACATTGTGGATCTTGTCCAGCTCTGGTGGTAAAGCTAGCCTATAGGCCACTGGACCCACACGTTCAATGACTTCATATGGGCCAATGAACCTAGGGCTCAACTTACCTTTTCTTCCAAACCTCAATACCTTTTTCCACGGTGACACCTTGAGGAACACTTTATCTCCAACCACATATTCTATTTCTTTTCTCTTCAGGTCGGCATAAGATTTTTGTCTGTCTGAGGCAATCTTTAAGTTGGCTTTGATTGATTTCACCTTCTCCTCAGCCTGTTTCACTGTGTCAGCCCTACCGCTTGTCTTCGCCAATTCATCCAAAGACACCTGAGTTCTACATTTTCTCCCATACAGTGCTTCATACGGGGCCATTTGAATACTAGCTTGGTAGCTATTGTTGTATGCAAATTCTGCCAGTGGGAGGTATCTATCCCAACTTCCCTCAAACTCAATGACACAACTCCTTAACATATCCTCAAGGACCTGGATTACTCTTTTAGATTGCCCATCCGTCTGAGGATGGAAAGCTGTGCTGAAATGGAGTTGTGTACCCAAGGATTCATGCAATTTCTTCCAAAATCTCGATGTAAACCTTGGGTCTCGATCAGATATGATGGAAAGTGGGATTCCATGCCCTAACTATCTCAGCGATATACACTCGCTAAACTCGATAGTGAGTAGTCAGTCCTAACTGGCAGAAAGTGTGCTGACTTTGTCAATCTATCCACTATTACCCATGCTGCATCATGTTTCCTCTGGGTGAGAGGCAGACCACTTACAAAATCCATGGTGACCCGATCCCATTTCCATTCAGGTATGCGTATAGTGTAGCAAACCCGATGGAACTTGATGTTCGCCTTGACTTGCCGACATGTCAAGCATTTAGTCACATAGTCACCGATATCTCTCTTCATACTGTGCCACCAATACCGGAGTTTCAGATCATGATACATCTTTGTACTTCCCGGTGCATAGCATATACACCGTGTGTGCCTCTTTAGAGTACGGTCTTCAATTCCCCATCATCTGGTACACAGTCTTCCTTTGTAATACAGACACCCATCTGCTTTCACCCCATAGTCAACTGCTTTTCCCCCTGGGATCTTGCTCATAATAGCCATTAACTTTTCATCTGCCTTTTGCCTATCTAAAATCTGCTGTAGCAGGTTTGGCCTCACTTGCAACTCAGCCAAGATAGCTCCATCACGAACCAAAGATAGACGGGCATTCAATGATCTCAAGGCTGTCATGGATTTCCTGCTCAAAGCATCAGCAACTACATTTGCCTTCCCAGGATGGTAATCAATTACAGTCATAGTCCTTCAGGAACTCAATCCATCGCCTCTGTCTAAGGTTGAGCTCCTTCTGGGTTGGCAAATATTTCAGGCTCTTGTGGTCTGTGTAAATGTAGCACTTTTCACCATACAAGTAATGCCTCCATATCTTCAGTGCGAAGATAATTGCTGCAAGCTCTAGATCATGGGTAGGGTAGTTCTGTTCGTGTGGCCTCAACTGCCTGGAGGCATAGGCGACCACCTTCCCCTCTTGCATTAATACACACCCTAACCCATTATGTGAGGCATCACTATAGACCACAAAGTCCTTCCCTGACACTGGCTGTGTTAACACTGGTGCCTCTGTCAACATAGCCTTCAATTTCTCAAAACTGGTCTGACACTTGTCATTCCAGTCAAATCTGACATTCTTGTGTAACAACTTGGTCATTGGAGCAGCTATTAGGAAAATCCTTCACAAATCTTCAGAATACCCACTAGCCCCAAGAAGCTTCTGACCTCAGTTGTATTTCTGGGAGGCTTCCATTCCATCACTGCTTCTATTTTCTTGGGATCCACCCTAATCCCATCAGCTGACACTATGTGTCCAAGGAATGCAATTTCACTCAGCCAAAAGTCACACTTGGACAACTTAGCATACAGCTCCTTTTCTTTCAGGGTTTGCAGAACAATCCTCAAATGCTCATCATGTTCTTCCCTAGTCTTGGAATACACCAAAATATCATCAATAAAGACCACTACGAACCGATCTAAGTGTGGATGAAAGATACGTTCATAAGGTCCATGAATGCTTTGGTGCATTTGTTAGGCCAAAGGGCATCACTATAAACTCATAATGCCCGTATCGGTCCCGAATGCGATCTTGGGCACATCTACATCCTTCACCCTCAATCGATGATACCTCGATCCGAGATCAATCTTAGAAAATACTCTGCTTCCCTTCAATCGATCAAACAGATCATCAATTCTAGGCAACGGATACTTGTTCTTCACGGTCACTTTATTCAATCAGGTAATCAATACATAGCCTCAAAGTCCCATCCTTCTTCTTTACAAACAAGACCTTGGAGCTCCCCATGGTGACACATCTGGGCGTATGAACCCCTTATCAAGCAACTCTTGCAACCGAGTTTTCAACTCCTCAATTCGATGGGTGCCATCCTATAAGGAGCAATGGAAATGGGTGTCATGCAGCGGTGTCTCAATAGCAAATTCGACTTCCCTTTCTCGTGGCAAACTGTAACTCTTCAGAAATACCTGCAGGAAGTCTCTCACTGTGGGTATGTCACTCAGTTTGGCTTAGCCTCGCCTAGTATCCACCACATGTGCTAGGTAGGCTTCACGACCTTTTCTCATCATTCTTCTTGCAACAATGTTTGAGATGACATTGGACAAGAAATCATCCTTTCCCCACAACCGTGATCTCATTACCCTCTCAAGTTTTTAGAGAAATCCTCTTCAATTTGCAATCAACTATTGCGATGACGTGACAACCACCCATTCCCAAAATCACGTCAAACTCATGGAAGGGTAACTCAATCAGTGCGCCAAGAATTCATACCTCGAATCCTTAACGGCAACCCTTGTATACCTTGTTCACTACCACACCGTGACCCAATGGATTAGTGACCGTAATGTCTTGGTCACTTTCCCTACCAAAGATCCCCTTTCTACGGGTAGATTGATGCATGTATGAATGAGTGGATCTGGATCCACCAATGCATGCACAGGTGTAGTGTAGAGGAAGAACGTACCCCTGATGACGTCCGGGGCATCTTGCTCCTCCTGAGCTCTCAAGGCATAATTTCTCGCGTGGTCCATTATCCGGCCTCTCTGCCGCTCGATGCAGCCTGCGAGATGGTCCCACAACCAGATTTACGGACCTTCTACCCTTGGTGGTGCAGAGCGTGTCTGCTCGCTTGTGTTGGAGCAGCTGTAATGGTTCTGCGTGGACAGTTTCTCAATTGATGCTCTGTTGACCCACACCTCAAGCAAGCACCAGTCATTCTCCAACACTCCCCCTTATGCCATTTCTAACAGTGTGGACATGCAGAAGATGCCGGGGCTGGTCCCCTGAACCCCATCCCTGGAGAGCTGCCCACTGATGGTGTGGACTGACCTCTCCTAGGGTGAACTGTGGCCCGGCCTCGAGACCGACTCGGCCCTGTGGATAACCCGAACTCTGTGCAGGAGGACCCTTGAACTTCTTCCCTGATGCAGGAGCTGAACTAGACTGACCCGGTCCCCTCTTCTGCTGTCTCTCCCTTCTAGTCCACTCACTAATTCTTACTTTTTCCACCTTTATTGCAGCTTCCACTAACTTGGTAAATTCTGTGATTCCCAAGGCAGTGAGCTGGATCTTAATATTGTCATTTAGTCCCTCTTCAAATCTCTTGCATCTTTCAGCTTCATTTGGGACTATCTCCCTTCCGTAGCGGCTTAATCTGACGAATTCCTTCTCATATTCAGCCACCGACAACTATCTCTCGCTCAGTTAATAAATTCCCTTCTTCTCTCTTCTAGGTATACAAGACCACATACTTCTTCTTGAATTCGAGAGAAAGAAATCCTGTGTTACACTTTTTGCACTTCATCGACACGGTGTCCCACCACTCATAAGCATCGTCTTGCAAGAAAGAGATGGCGACTTCGGGTTTTGCTCGAGTGCGGTGAAGTTGTTTTAGTACTCTGCTCTGTTCAACCAATTCTACCGCAATGAGTCATCTTCTCTCTTGCCATAGAAGTCCACACCCAAACTTCCTTAACCTTTCCAGTGTGATTTACTGTGGAGCCGGTGGTGGTGGTGGTGGTGGTGGTGGCATTACCCCACCATCCGCCTAAAGAAGTCGGCCATTTGTTGGAACATGGCTGTGGAGGCCGAGGTGCTCGCTCGAGCCGGGTGGAGCAGATTCTCTCATGCCCCCGCCTCACCGCTGCAGTGGAGCATGACTCTCCACTTCCTCCTCAACGGCTCTCGAGAGGAAGGATCCATATCATATTCAAAATAAGAAAGATAAACAGATCTATGTTAGTGTCACCTCGACTCTTACAAATGCAATGCATGGTATGGACTCAATCTAGGCCCAGAAACGCCTAAACCGTGCTCTGATACCACTAAATGTGACACCCCTTACTCGTACAAGATACCCGAATAAGTAATGCCACACTGCAATCTTGGCACACTCTAATATACCTTACTTAATTTGTGTCATGCTTTTGAAATTAATTTATGAAATATGATTTATTTTAACCATTTATCAAAAGTATTATTTCATTTGAGGTTCAAAATTTTAAGAAAATCCATGAGTCTGGCTAAAAATGGAGAAAACCGTTCTTGAACTGTTAAAAACACTTCCAATATTTTTATTTCATCATCTCAAACTCCAATATCATCAATAAAACTCAATATCAATATCTCGGTAATTTGTCAATTTGTGTCTCAACAACCTTTTGATTTTCAAAACATCCCTTTATCAGGGTTCTCATATATAAACAACCATTAAATACTCAAATTAATACCATACATAACCATAAATCTTTATTATTTACATGAACCTCAAAATACATTACATAAATCCTAAATACATATGAGAAAATAAAAAGTTAATTACAAGATGACAAAATGGCATCTAGTGCCCTACCGATGCAATCGCAGTAGTGAGGTGACACGGACATCGAGCGTAATCCGGATGGCCTCACCCACCGTGGTCTACTGGCTCACGATCGGGTCTCCAGTACTACGCGTGGCAAAGCAACGCGCTAAGCAATAATGCTTAGTGGTGCAATAATATAATAGAAGAAAATAGCAAGAAAATAAATGTGTATACAATGTGTATGCTTTCTTTGTTTGATCTTGGTATATTCATTAATTCATTAACTTTGTTCACTTTTATTCATTTGGTAGCACCAAGTAACCTACACTAGACGATCGATGGATAATGTAACCGCACTGGGTACCTAGTACCTCGGGCGTCACACCATCGGTCACATATGCATCTCCGGCAGGCAATGTAACGGCTAACAAGTCAGAATGATATCGAGCACAAGGCCAAGTCTCAATGCAAAGTCGAATGGCTAAAAGCCATGAAATCACAGAATGGCATTTTTGCCATGTGCGATCGCTAATCGAACCCTATTTGCATTCCAAACTATCCAAACCAATCTTGTTAGGTATACTAGGGCATTTGAAACTCTTAACTTCGTCAATTTGTGAATTTCAACTTTTTTTTGTGTTACTATTCATCATTGGTCAACAAAAATGTTGACTTTTAGCATAAAAATGTGTACATCAACTTTGGCACTCCCAACATACCACATTTGGTGTTTAAAACTTGTTGGCATTAAGTGTTTTTGCAATTTCAAAGTGTAACCCACACTAGCAGAAAATTTCAGTTTTGGTGCCCTAACTTCACTGTTCCATTGGACACTGTTACTGTTGGAATTTGAAGAAATGTAAAACATGAAAGTTGTTCCTTATTTTGTCTAGTTGAATTTCCTTTTTTTGAATCACTCCATTTGGAGTTTTGTAGCTCCAGATATGGCTCAAAAACCCAAGCTGCCCGGATATGCAGTCTGCAGAATTTTACCATATCTACAGTGCATGAACAGTGACTTGAGTCACTTGGTTGAATGGGTTCTGGCCATAATTTGGGGTAGGTTCCTTCATGAAAGTTGTTTGTCTATGTCTTAACTTGTTGCTGTAAAAATTTCAGACCAATTGACCGAATCTACAGTGACTTATGGCCAAATGAACAGTTACTGTTCATTTGGTCAATTCTGCAGAGGCAGTTTGGGGTTCGGATTGGGGCCAAGTTTTGGTCCTCTTGCTTTGGTCTTTTGGGCATGGTTTCTTCAGCAAAAATGTGTCATTATAAGCCTAGTTTCATGTCCAATTGGCCAAACTTCAATTGGACTACCACTGCCCAAGTTATGGCAGTGCAAAGGGACTGAAATTTCAGTCCCTATGCTGTCCATAGGCGATTTTCACCTTGAGTTTGCCATCCAATTTTTCAGTTCTAATTAGGGTCAACCTACCTAAAATGGTCATTAATTGACCATTAAAAGTTCCCTAACCATTTCCTAAGCTAAGTCACAATTTCACCTACACAAACCCTAATGTCCAAACTCATTACTCATACACTTTGATTAACATACTTACTTAAGTCTCCATGCATATTAATATCATAACCATGATTTCCAACCATTCTAAGCTTATCAAACAATCAACCTCAATCTCCCATAGGGCTGCCTAAATTCTTTCGTAGAGCTACACATGGATTTGTTTCATTATTTCACAATTTTTCATTCATTACAAGCATAGATCATGGAACTAATGAGTTTTAAACTTCATATATGCACTAACCTTGATTAGGGCAGATTTTTCCCCACTCAAAACTTCACTTTCCTTCACTTTCTAGGCTGCCAAACACTTCCCTAAGATGAGTGGACAACTTTTAATGAAAGGGGTTTAGGGTTTATGGTGAAAAGAAGAGAGAAAGTGAGCTTTGGTTGAAAATCAATGGAAGTTTGGCTATGGGATTTGAGAGCTACGGGTGAGCATTTGTGAAGGTGAGGGCTGCTGGAAATTTTAGTGATTTTGGTCTTCATTTTGACTCTTTTAAGTGGTTTAAGAAGGCTTGTCAAATTTTGATTGGTTGGGGGTATGTTAATGACTTCACATTATGTCAAAATTGGCTTTTTATTTCATTTTTCTTTCCTTTTCTTTTCTACCACATTTCAATTTAATTTTTAGCAATATTTATTCATATTTTGGGTCATAATAATTATTTACTTAACTGGACAAGTCGGCCAAAAATCACCTCTGAAGGCGAAATGACCAAAATGCCCTCCGTTTGGCTTAACGGGTCAAAATTGTCTGTACCGATTGAAAAATTTTTCTAGGTATTTTCTTGGCATTCTAATGCCATGGAAACCTTAATAACCTTCTCTGGAGTCCCAAAAATTATTTTATAATTTTAACCCCAGGTCTAGGGCTCATCCATGCGCGAACCGCAACTTCCTCCTGTTACCCTCGCTGGGCACCTACTGTTTGACTTGGTTGTATTTTATTTCTAAAATTTTTACTAAATTTTTCTTATTAATATTTGAGTTAATTTTGGTTCCTGACTTTAGTTTAAATATTTTTCCGGACGTTCTAGCTGTCCGGACCGACACCGGTCACCGGAACAGTAGGATGTACGGAGTGGTTACCGGGAGGGTGTTACAAAATCTAAATTTTTAAATTTGTTTGAATGAGATTCAAATCTGAATTTTTAAATTTATTTGAATCATATTCAAATCTGGATTTTTAAGTTGAATATGAGATATTCAATTTAATTTAAGTATGTATGTTTTATTTAATTGTTAAATAGTGATATGCATGATGGATGATCATGGACTATAAAAGACCAATGTGATTGGATTTATTCTTTTATGTTTCTTTGGGATTGTAAATTAATTAATTTATTTTAATTTATTTTGGGCATATATTATTAAGTTTGTAATAATTTTGGGTTGTAATTTTATTTATTTAAGTTCTTGTAAATTCGCCTTGGTATGCCAAGGATTACTATGTAATTGGATTGCAAGAAGTTCAAGGAGGTCAAGAGTATTGGTGGGATTAGTGGGAGGAATTCAAGATCAAGTGTTGATTATGTACTCCTTCAGCAACTCTTGTAAAATGAATGAATGAAATGCACCTAGAAATGCCCTGATTCAATTCTTGGTGGCTCAGAATTGAATCTCTTAGAAAGTCCATGATCATACCATATTTACTGCTTATCCATGAATGCATGAGATATATGGGAATGTATGCAATTATATGATATATGCATGTTAAATGGATAATGTGCAAAGTGAGACTTTACTAGTAATTAGGATGACCATAAAATCTTTCAAACAAATGATTAAGTTGGAAATGCTATAATTAAAGTAATTATAACATGGGCCCTCCATTGGGGCAATTATTTTAAGAAATTTTAAATAGGTGCATAAGATGCAATTAATTTAAGAGATTTTCTTAAGAATAATTGTTAAGCATGAGATGTTGTAAATATGTAAATGGTTTGGTGGCCAATATTGGATGTACCTAAGGACATTAAAATTATTTGCATAATTACTTGCTCAATGGGATCAACTTAACTAATGCAAGATAAGTCAATAATGGATGTACCTGAGATTTTGAGCATTAGGAGCTAGGTAAAGGATTGAACCTCACATAAGATGTGATGGGCAAAGAGTTGCTCAGTTATAGTTTATTGTAATTTCAATAACGGATGTACCTGAGGATGATCAATAGAATTATAAGAATTCAATCACCCACTAGAAATCCATCAAACTAGAATTTTCATTTTCTACTTTGGAAGTGTAGGATTCGCTAAGTTAGTGGGAGGACCAATTTGATTAAAAGACCATAATCATTTTGGTTAATTACTTGATACATTTACTAATTAATCTGGTTATTTTCTGCAATTAATTTTCTGATAATAATGAGCACAGAACAACCACCACCATCCAATATCCTTGCAAGCATACTTGATCGCAATAGGTTGACAGGACCTAATCTCTCTGATTGGCTAAGAAATTTGAAACTTGTCCTGAACCTTGAACATATAGGATATGTTCTAGATTCAAATGTTCCTGGTCCCTTACCTCCAGAGGCCACTCAAGAGGTACATGAAACTTTGGACAAGTGGAAGGAGCATGATATGAGAGCTAAGTGTTACATGCTTGCTTCCATGAGTAATAAGTTACAGAAGCAGCATGAGAACATACAGAGTGTGAGTGAGATCCTCCTTCACCTACAAGAGTTATATGGTGAGCACAGTAGGAATGCTAGGTATGAGATATCTAGGCAGCTGTTCCGCATGAAGATGTCTGAGGGACAGAATGTTGGGGATCATGTCCACAAGATGATTCGGCTGATTGAGCAGTTGGAACATCTTGACTTCAATATGGATTTCCAACTACAGATGGATTTGATCCTTGATCCTTCCGAGTCTTTTGGAAATTTTGTGACAAATTTCCATATGACTAAACAGGAATGCACCTTAGCTGGTTTACTCAACATGCTGGTTATTGCCCAAAAGAATATGCCAGGCAATAAAAGAAAAGAGGTAGCTTTGATTGCATCTTCTTCTACTGGAAAGTCCAACAAGAAGAAGGGCAATAAGAAAAAGAAACCTCAGATTCCTGGTCCTTCCAAGAAGATAGCCAAATAGAAAAACAAAGATCAAAGTTGACAAAGGTAAAGGAAAGTGTTTCTACTACCAGCAGGAAAGTGTTTCCACTGCCAACAGGAAAGTGTTTCCACTGTCCAGAGTATAGCAATCTAAAAGAATACAATGCCATGATGGAAATCAACTTAAGTTCAAAGTATATTTGGCACTTAAGATTAGGTCATGTTGCAGAAGATACGGTTGCAAAATTGGAGAAAATAGGGATTTTATTCTCATTGGGCTCTGAGCCTACTCCAACTTGTGAATCTTGCCTTCAGGGCAAAATGACTAGATCACCCTTTGTTGGACAAGGACTAAGAGCTGAAAATATTTTAGAACTAATACATAGTGATGTATGTGATCCATTTAAGGAAATGGTTAAAGGTGATTTTCATTACTTTATTACCTTTACTGATGATAAATCAAGGTTTGGGTATTTGTATTTATGAAATACAAACATGAATCCTTTGAAAAGTTCAAAGAATTTAAATCTGAAGTAGAAAATCAAACAGGAAAGAGTATTAAAGCTCTTCAATTAATCGTGGAGGAGAATGTTTGAGTACTGAATTTGATTAATACTTAAGAGAGCATGGCATTGTTTCCTAGCTGACTCCTCCAGGAACACCACTATTGAATGATGTATTTGAAAGGAGAAATCATACCCTATTGGATATGGTACGTAGTATGATGAGCTATACTGATATGCCAATCTTCTTTTGGGGATTTGCATTAGAATCAGCTTTGTATATTCTGAATAGGATTCCATCAAAATCAGTTTCTTCCACACCTTATGAGATATGGCATGGAAGAAAACCAAGTCTTAAGCATGTTAAGATTTGGGGTTGTCCAGCTTATATTAAAAAGCTGAACACTGATAAATTAGAAACCAGATCAGAAAAAGGGTCGATTTGTTGGATATCCAAAAGATAGTTTTGGATATCATTTGCTTACATCACAAAAGGTTGTGGTGAGTAAAGATGCCACATTTCTTGAACAACAGTTTGTTCAAGAAGGAGGCAAAGGAAGGCAAATAGAGTTGAAATTAGAGAATTCTGACCAACCAATAGATCAGATGGATATAGATCCATCTAGTCAACCTACACCCGTTGATGAAACATCTACAACTGTTCCTCGTAGAACAACCAGGGTATCTCACCCACTAGTGAGATATGGTTTCCTTTATGAAGAAGAACAAGAGTTGTCTACTCATGAAGAAGTAGATCATGGAGATGATCCACTTACCTATGAAGAAGCTATATCAGACATAGACTCTTCAAAATGGAATGATGCTATGAAATCTGAAATTGATTCCATGTATAAGAATCAAGTTTGGGATCTTGTTGACCCACCTGAAGGTATTGTACCTATAGGGAATAAATGGGTTTTCAAGAAGAAAATTGGTTCTGATGGAAAGGTAGAGACCTATAAGGCAAGGCTAGTAGCGAAAGGGTTTTGCCAAAGGCAAGGAATCGACTATAAGAATACTTTCTCGCCTGTTGCCATGCTTAAATCAATTAGGATTCTATTAGCAATAGCTGCATACTATGATTATGAGATTTGGCAGATGGATGTCAAAACAGCTTTTCTCAATGTATGCATTGAAGAAAACATTTTCATGGAACAACCTAGGGGTTTTGAATCCCAAGATGGTTCCAAGGTATGCAAGCTAAAGCGATCCATTTATGGGTTGAAGCAGGCTTTGAGGAGTTGGAACATCTGTTTTGATGAAGCCATTAAATTCTTTGGTTTTATCAAAAATGAGGATGAGCCATGTGTATATAAGAAGGTTAGTGACAGTGCTATCGCTTTCCTTATCTTATATGTGGATGACATACTGTTGATGGGTAATGACACAGGTATGTTGACAACTGTAAAGGTATAGTTGTCAAATACATTCTCCATGAAAGACTTAGGGGAGGCAACCTATATTCTTGTGATTCACATTATAGAGATATAGCGAAAAAAAATAATTGGTTTATCCTAAAGTCTATACTTGGAAAAGTTGTTAAAGAGGTTTAACATGCTTGATTCCAAGAGAGGATTGTTACCAGTGAAACATGGTATCTATCTTTCTAAAGAGATGTCTCAAAGGACACCTGAAGAAAGAGATAAAATGGCCAGGATTTCATATGCTTCGGCTATTGGAAGTTTGATGTATGCAATGTTGTATACTAGGTCGGATATCGCATATGCTGTTAATTTGACTAGCAGGTATCAATCCAATCCAGGTTTGGAACACTGGATTGCTATCAAGAATATCCTTAAGTACTTGAGAAGAACTAAGGATGTATTCTTGATCTATGGAGGTGGAGACTTGCAATTGGATGGTTATACTGATTCTGATTTCCAATCAGATATCGATGATATAAAGTCTACCTCTGGATATGTGTTCATTTGTAATGGAGGTGCAGTCAGTTAGAAGAGTTCCAAACAGAGTACGACTGCAGATTCCACTACAGAGGCTGAGTATATTGCTGCATCAGATGCTGCAAAGGAAGCTGTTTAAATAAAAAAGTTCGTGACAGAACTTATAGTAGTTCCTTCTATTGAGTCAGCAGTTCCACTACACTGTGACAACAATGGAGCGGTCATATAGGCTAAGGAACCCAGGTCTCACCAGAAATCCAAACATATAGAAAGGCGCTACCACATTATCAGAGAAATAGTTGGGCAAGGCGATATAGCCATGCAGAAAATAGCATCAGCTAAAAATCCAGCTGATCCATTCACTAAGCCTTTGTTACAAGCACAGTTAGACCGACATCTTGAGAAGATGGGTCTAAGATATTGTAATGAATGGCTCTAGTGCTAGTGAGAGATTACTAGTAGTATGCCCTAGAGCATATCATTTAGTATGTATCTTGTACATGTTTTTATTATTAAAAGGCATTTCCACTTTTCTATTTACATAATATATTTATGTGTAATAGAAAAGGTCCATTGATATTTTGTTAGAAATTTTATTCTTAAGTTAAGAATATGAGTGACAGTATTTCTAATATAAAGTATCATAAATAGGTTCACAATCGAGGATACTTCATAATAAGGATATGACTTATCTAGAAAGATTATATTCATGTTTGTTCCCAAGTTATTTATATGAGATATAAATAAGATGGAATGGTGAGTCTGATGCCATATAACAAACATGATAGGCACTTATAAATGATAAGTAGGTCGAACCAGTGACACTTATGACAAGCACATGGAGTTTACTCTTATCAATGTTTGGTCATAAATCATATCAGTGCATATAATTTTTAGACCTGAGATAGCACAATTATCTTGTATATAGGTAGTTTGAGTTTGATACTGCTTTCATACTTGTACTATGTATGGGTATATGGGCATGTGTTGGCTTCTACTAGTTATATATGGAGGTAGGTGTTGATCAAGATGGAATCTGTTCCTCTAAGTAAATAGAGATAAAATCCTATGTTCATTTAATTGTTCTTGATGTTTCAAGTTCCTGGCTAGGATAGATAGATTTATTCAGAAAAGAGTTTCTGATGCGAAAATCTTTTTAATCAAGAACTGGAATTAAAAGAGAACATAATATTCATAGCAAATGGAGTTTGACATAAACCATAACTCCAGCTTGAGTTGAGATTTTGTAACAAAGAGATTCTAATGCATGGTAACATATGATTATAGGTTCATTTATGGTAAACCTTATTACTAATTGGGTGGTCATGGCATGCTATGCTAGGTGTTAACCATGGTCTATGAGATGCATAAAATGATTTAGAGAAATCATTTGTGGTAAGAAAGAGTTCTGATGATATTAAGAGTTGATATCATATCTCATTGCCGATTAGTGATGAGCCTAATAAGTCACACACATACACAAGTAATTACCTAATTAAATATGATTTAATTAATTAATTAAAGAGCTTAATTGATTAATTAAATAGGTTTGGTTTGCAATTAGATTACAAAGTCTCTAGCATGACTTGAAACCAAATCTAGATTATTGGATGTATAGTATAAGTTAAATTTATATTTAAAGTATTTAAATATGAATTTAATTAATGAGAAATTAATTAATAGAGATTAATTAATTAATTTATATTTGATATAAATTGATTAGAAGAAGAGAAATAATTATTTTAGGTTAAGAACTCAAAATTAAGACACAGGGGCATTTTGGTCATTTCACAGGGTGACATGTGGCACCATGAGATGGTGACACATGGCATTACACATAAGCTTGTCAAATGTCTTTTAATCATGTAAGATGATTAAAATTAAGATTAAATATAGGTTTGACACTTGGCACAATGTGATTGGGTCAATTAAACCTAGAACCAATCAGAGGGTGATATGTGGCAAGGGTTTAATGTGTTGACCTAGCTATATAAGTGTTGTTATGAATTAAAAATAATACAATCAGCAGCTACTCCTCCTTTGTCACGCCATTTTGAGGCTCTCCATCTCTTCTTCTTCATCTCTCATCAATTTAAAGAGATTAGCCATCAATCCAAAGAGATTAGCCATCAATCTCTTGAATTAAAAATACTAGAAATCGTTTCTAGTGTCCTGTTTACATCTTTAATCTCTTAAAAGGCAGAACTTGATTTTTCTAAATAATAGAAAAAGCTTTAGAAGCTGGTCAAGGGCTGCCATAGGTGTTCTTGGTGTAGACAAGCTAGAGGGACAACATCTGGTGTCCTGAAGATGAATCTCAAAGGCGCAAATACACTGCAGTGTATCAAGAGGTAGTGTGTTTGTTCTTGATTTAATCTAGGGTTCTAAAATTAATCTAATTAATTTTAAAATCTTAAATGGCAAATACAGATTTAATATGTTGTTTATCATTGAAATCAAATAGATAAAAATAAATCTTGCATGATGCATGTGACTCTAGGTGAAAATTTTTGAATTTAATGGTATAAACTTGTGTTTTTTACGCTTCCGCTCCTTCAAGAACACCGAAATCCATCGAGCGGTTTGTCCAAATTTTATCCTGAAAGTTTTATCCCATTTCAAATTTTGGGCTAGATTTCTCGCAAACCGTGAACCCCACGAGAAAATCGAGAGTACCAGAGCACTCCACTCGTCGAGAGCTTTGTGGCAATATAAATTTCAAAATTTTCCAACACCATTTTTCGGTGGGTTCCACAAAACTTCTTAGTATTTTTCCGAGCATTAAATGAGCTTAGAAAATTCCATAAAAATTATATACTAACCCTCGTGTTGTGGGCTTCATGTAGGTACCCTCAGGCTACCGAAAAGTCTCAAAATTGGGTCGATATTTTGGCTACCTCACCGTTGTCAGATGTCCCGAGCGTGTTCCCGAGATCGGAATCGGCATAGGTAAACCCGAACCTTGTTTTTTCGTAATTTTCTAGCGCTTGAATGGGATTAAAAATTCATAAAATATTCGTGGAAGCTCAGAAAATTATGATTCTTTTTGCATTAGCTTAGTAATATTGCTAAGGACCGCGAGGCAAAGTTTTAGAATTTTTAGAGCTTATTTGGGTAATTTTTGCAAAAAGGGTCAATTATAAGGACTAAACTGTAATTTTATATATTGTGATTAGTGACTGTTTGGATGGGCTCAGGAGGAGTTGTGTGATGTGATTGAGTTGTGGATATATGGTTTGTGGATATAGAAGTGTGTTTTAAGCCTTTTTGCAGGTTGGGTATGTCCTAGGTATAGGGGAGACTCTACCGGATTTTCGACACGACTTAGGACGTATTTGATCTTTTCTTGGTTTGTATTGAGTCAATTGTATTAAATAATTGCAATAAAATTATCAGGTGAGCCGGAACAACCTTCCTCCTCCGCCCAGCTGCCACAGTGACTTCGGTTGAGTCTGTAAGTAAAATATTAAATTTTAATTGTAATTTCGATATTATTATATGTTTAAGCATGCCCATGCATCACTTATAAATATGTATTTATGTAGTTAAACACTAGGCATGTTTTATGTTACATTTATAATTGTTAAAGTGCCATGGATGTTGTTGTGGTAATTTGAAGCAGTGTGCGTGAGTTGGCATGCATGTGGTATGGTGTTGGCTATGAACAGGACGAGTAGACACAGCTTGAGATCTTCTCTGGGGCCCAGTCCTTTGGGGTAGACACGGCTTGAGTTCTTCGCTGGGACCCCGATTTGGTTTATTAAGCGAAAGTTCGGCTTGAGTTCTTCGCTAGCACAGTTGGATTAAGAGGGCTGTATAGGGAATCAGCTCCCATATATGTATTATTTAACATTATTGAGTGTGTGAGTGCTCCAAATTGCCTTTTTGATATGATTTGTATGAAATTTATGACGATCTTGCATTTCACTCTACAGAGTGCATTAGGTTTAGATAGCTATAGAGATTATGGTTAAAATTGATATTTTACTTTTTGAATTGAACGCTCACTCCTGTTCAATATTTTTTCCAGGCTACAGGAGGATTATTGTTGTGGTTAACCTGCTTTTCTCCTTCGCAAGTCGTCTATTCATGTTTGTATAATTCTGTTAACTTCTAGATTTTCGCATGTGTTAGAAATATTCATTTGATTTGGGTTTGTAATATAATTATCATGTTGGACCTGTAAACTTATTATTATATGTATGTATATTGGACTGGATGAGGGAGCTGAGCTCCCATTTATTTTTATGATATATGAGTATATGGAGGGTGAGCTGAGCTTCTCAATTAATTATATATTATGTTTACAGGTCGGGTGAGTCAAAAACTCCCCGTTGAAATGTCCATTTTATGGCCAGACTCTGTCCGGTTAAATTCTTGAAAGTGGGCCCAAATGGGCATTTTGGATTGAAGAATAGTTAAGCTTACTACGGGCCTCGGGGGCTTTAGACTGGCCCAGGTCCTAGTGCCAGTCCGGTCCATAGGTTGAGTCGTGACAAATGCGCTCAATAATATATTAATTTAATATTATTATTTGTAATAAATTTTTTAAGATTCACATAAATATAACCAAACTTTAACTATGTAACCAATATAAATAAATTATAATTCTTAACAGATAACTGACTTTTTTTTTTCAATATGAGGATTAATTGTAATCACTTCAAATTTACAAATCTCTTAGATCCAATAACTTTACTTCTTCCAAAATAAGTAGACATGTACACATAAAAAAAATAATATTGTTTTTTTTCACATTTGTATTTTCCATATAATATTATCAATTTAAATTTAACTTATCAAAAATTATGAATTAACAAAAAGAATTACAATTGCTAACAATATATTGTTTACACATAAAAAAAATATCATATATACATTTTATCATATTTTCCTAAATCTAATAATATATTAAGAATTAAACTAGATAATTAAATTTTTGTAATAATATAAATTTATTTCATTTTAAATACTTTAAACAATAATATCTTGTTTTTCTTAAAAAAATCTGTAACATATTATCTATATTTTACCTAATTACTTTTACCAAAAAAATATAATACAAATTACAAAAAAAAAAAAATCATTTCAATATATTTTTAACTTATGATACTTTTAATAAAATTTTCATTATTTACACATAAAAAAAATTTATATTATTTTAACCTAATTTTTTTTCCTTAATCAATTTGCTAAATATATATTCAAATTAATAATAATATATATTTTTCTTATTCTCTTTTGAACTATTTTATTATCTTGTTTACACATATAATCATTTTATATAGCTAATAATTTTTTTAAGTTAAATTTTACAGCATAATATATAATTTTCACTAATAATAATTTTATTTTTACATTTTTACTAATAAAAATTTTTAACCACACTACTAAAATTATTAAAAAAATATTTTATTTCACTAATAAATTTTAAAAATATTTTACTAATACAAAAATTACTTCCTTAAAATCAAAATTAACACTACACAAAACTTAAAAGAAAAAATAATGCTACACATATCTTACTTTAGAAAGCTGGAGAGTTTTTTCTAGCTGATATATGCTGCTCGAATAGTGAAATGAGAGGAAGAAGATATTTATAAAGAGAGTGGGTTGGAATACTAGTTGCTATATATATTCAAGTCCAACTGTTTAGTCCAATTGAATCAGGGAATCAAAATCTAAAATCTTGCTAGAACGTTAGTCTTAATAGCATCTAAATCTTTCCACGACCACTGCGAACCCACTAAATCATGCAATGACCCACTGCAATGCAGTGACATGACCCTAATGTGCGCCCAAGGTAGACGCTACCATTCCGGCCATGTCAATCATTTTGCATTCTGCCATTCTACCAAAGTGGCCGGACTTTATGCGCAACGAAGTATGCTAGACGCTATCATGGGTAGCACTCAGCTGTCATGATATCCTGCAATGTTCTATAATTCTCTGCCAGCGAGTTGCTACCAAGGGTAGCGCCCACCATGTGGATGCACCCTTTACTAGTGTCTAGCAACTTTCTATTAATTTTTTTTTTTAACATTTCAAATAAATCGTAAATTTTTTTTTTCAATTTTTAGCTGCTAGACGCTACCAATACTTGAGTCTACCATCATTTTACCTCCTTTTGATAAATATTTTCTATCCCATACTCTTTTAATAAATTTGTTTTTCAATTGCCACCATTTAGTAAAATGCCTGATATGCAGTTTTGATTACAGTTTGAGGTCTACTTAAGAATCAGAATTGAATCAAAAAATTCGACACGATTCTAATTTAATTTTTTATCAACTCAAATTATTAAGAAAGGGTAAAAAATAAAAGATAATATTATATTATATTATATATATATATATAATTATAATACGTCTAGAAAAATTATAAAAAAATATATGTATAAAATTAGTTGTAGTTCAATTTGATTATTGTTCAGTTTTCAGTGAAAAATCATAACTAAATTAAAACATTCCAAAGTTAAAAACCACTACATTGAGCCGAGATGTTGAAATAGCTACGTCGTTTTACCTTAGGGTTACATGATTTGTCGCTCACTGCAGCTCCTTTTCCTCTTGTTGTTCTTCTTCACAAACTCTCGTTGCTTCATCACTCTAATTTACTCCCTCGCTCCTTCTATCCATCTATTGCTGTTTTTACCGGGGACGGCGACTAGGCCGGTTGTTTTTTCATCAACGATAACACCTTTTCCAACAGCGTTCGTCGATTAATCTCGTTTATACTCGGTATTCTTCTTCTTCTTCTTCTTCTTCTTCTTCTTCTTCTTTTGTTTAGCTTGATTTCTGTTGATGGTTTGAGTATATGAGTATTATATTCCTCTGAGTTTATTTTATTCCAAGTGTAAATTTCTGTTGATTTATTGATTACGGAAATATGATGCAAAATATCTTCAGTTGCTTAATGCTTTATTTTTTTTTATTAGGATTGTTGAGGGAAAATCAATCTGATAGTGATGTCTATTATTTATTAATATCAAAGATTAATTAAATCTTGCGTTTGTTTTGTTTTGTACTTTTAGTTTTCTGTTTGCAATGTAACCTTTAATCTGTGAGACTATGACTGTAGGCTGTTCTTCTAAAGTTCATAAAAACAATCCATTTTCTTTGATTTTGTATAAATTGCCTGGAAAAAAAGAGAAAATAATTGGGTGTGGTGGGTTCAGGTAGTGCGGGTAGTATTAAAATTTGGGATGGGTACTGGTTGAAACGGCTTATTTCAATTGGGTTTGGGATTGGTGTGGGTAGTAAGGACGTTCAATGAATTTGGGTTTAGGTAGTTCAAGATTTCCAGGTACAAAATCCATTGCCATGATGATTCGTAACTTTTTTTTTTCTTTTTTTATTTTCTTACTAACCAAACAGTGTTATCACAGCTAAATCAAACTTATATGTTTATGAACGCGTTTCTTTGACTTTGGTTTGATCAGTGAGATGGGGGTTAAGGAGAAGAAAGCGTTAAAGAAGAACTTGAAGAAGGTTTCTTCATCTCAATTATCTAATGAAAAAGATTCTGCTGATTTCTTGGTGGGTTCATTGTTATTAATTCATGCTGAAATTGCTTTTTGTTTTTATTTTTTTGTTTATATATTTAATTTTATTCGAGTTTATTATTTGTGTTTGAAGCCCTTAGAGGGTGGACCTAAACCCAAGCTACCTGAACAAAAGGAGCAGAAAAATACTGCTACTGTGTTATATATTGGTCGGATACCACATGGTTTCTATGAGAAAGAAATGGAAGGTATGTTTACATTTATTTAATTTAAGAACATACAAAACTGATGCAGTTATTGTGCTACTTGATTATGCTAATTAGTTGTTTTTTTTTTTTTTTTTGTATGCACAGCTTACTTTTCCCAGTTTGGTACAATTAAGAGATTGAGAATTGCAAGGAATAAGAAGGTTTGATGCAAAATTATATTAAATGTTTTTGTCATGGGATTATTTCATGTGTATGTGGATGTGACTATAACTGTGAAGACACCCAGAAAGATGTGAATATGTTGTGATAATTCTCTACCAATTGGGATATAGGTGAAATATAAGGGCCATAATATACTCCTTATGGTGTAATGGTTGCTTAGGCTACTTTCACTTAAAG
Organism: Hevea brasiliensis; assembly: GCF_030052815.1. NCBI lineage: Eukaryota > Viridiplantae > Streptophyta > Magnoliopsida > Malpighiales > Euphorbiaceae > Hevea > Hevea brasiliensis. The sequence continues at coordinate 77,011,435 of NC_079506.1, read as the reverse complement.
TGGGGGTTTCATTTATCTCCCTCAAAAACTGCCTAGGCCTAATGCACTCAATATGTAGTTTGCTTATTAAGAATTTTATTATTTTTTTCCTTCCTAGTTATTGCAATCATATAATCGTTACCATTTTCGTGGTCTGCTATATGGTGCATCAACTAAATGTGAATGTGCTTTTGTTTCTTGGAAACAAATGTTTATCCTTCTATGCTACGGTGAGTTTGGGACATTGTTTCAAATTGCGGTCGCTGTTGTGAGCAACGGAAATAGGCCTATAATGGCCGCAACTTAACAGTAATGGCCTGGCGCTGAGCAAATTTTTTCTGAAAAATTTGCAAAGTTTGTAAAATGACTATATATTGGTAGATACAAGTAAAACAAAGATACATAACTATATAGTAAACACAAATACATCAAATAAAAACATTAAATCTATCATTTTTAGACATCATTAGCTTTAAAAAATTTATAGACTAAAATAATTATGTAGATAGCACAGAACTAGAATTTAGAATGCTAGATGTAGACATATAGTAAAAAAAATTAACCTTACTATTACAAAGAAACAACACATTATGAAAGTAAATTGTATAAAATAACAAATAATCTCACCTGTTTCAGTCTTTTTCCAAGAATTAGCTTTGGAGAATAGAGCAATTTACTAATCTTAGCTGAGTTTCTTAGAAAACAATGAAAGAAGAGATGTTGTATGAAGAAAGGAGGGAATTTTGAGTGAAAATTTGAGAGAAATTGAAGCTAAACAGCAGCTATTGAAGTGTTGCACGCAGAGACAAGAAAAAGGGCACCAAAACACTATGCACATATGAAAAAATAGTAGAGGAATCTTTACAGTAACGGCCGTTGTTATTATTTATCAGTCGGTTATGGCCATTACTGTTACATAACGGCCGTTACGGTTGTTACACCTGCAAGTATCTGTTTTCCTGTAAATAACGGCCTCATGTGTAACGGCCTCCTTTAAAACTTGTAAATAACGGCCGTTATGTTACGTAACAGCCGTTATTTGAAACCATGGTCTGGGATCAAGTATACATGCAGTCACAGAGAAATATAATAGGAAATTACTGGATTGTGGCTTGTTAGTTTTATGGTCTTTTCCTTTGTTACTTGTTGTGAATGTAAAAAGAAGGCTTGTTAGGGAGAACCCTTTGATCTCTGAGCATTTTAGGAACTCAACCTGGAATAAAACTAGGCTTGAATAATTTTATTTCTGAATATGAAGTGCTTAAATATTCTCTGGTTCCTAACTGGACTCTAAACAGGAATGTACTCATTTATTATTTAGGAGTATATGCCTAAACAAGCTTTTTTTTTTCTGCACAATTAATAGTTCTATGGTTGGAAAACTAAATATTACTTGAATTAAAAAACTGAATAAGGAAAAGAAAATCTTAATAAACTAAGTAAAGAATTAATTTTATGCAAATCAGTTTTCTGCCTTCTTTTTCCCATGCGAGAAACTCTTACAGACTTGCTGAAAATCTCTGGTTTGCTGTTTATTCATAACATTCTAACATTTGAGAAACTAGATTTCAGCCATTTTAGTATAGCATTTTATAACTAAATAAACAAGGCTTCTGTATAACTAAAAGTTTTTACTTTCCACAGTAGGGAAAAATGGATTCGTAGGCTCCTCTAAGGTCTCTCGATATCTCATGATAGATCAAATCTTGCATGATATCATTGTAGATTCTCAAACTTATATGCTAAAAGTACTATAGTTTGTATATTTTGTGAAGCCAGTTATGTGATGTCTTAATGTAATATGGTGGTATTAGTTTTGGTATCACTCGATCTGGGTTGTTTACAGACTGGAAAATCAAAGCATTATGGATTCATCGAATTTGCAGATCCTGAGGTATGCCATTGTAGTGAAATTTGAGGTCAAAGCATCTGTAGTATGCCATTTTTTTGTTTCATCTGATGATATTGTTTTGCTGATTGCAGGTGGCAGAGGTTGTTGCTGAGTGTATGCATAATTATCTATTGTTTGAGCATCTTTTGCAAGTCCATCTTATCCCTTCGGAGCATGTTCATCCAAAATTGTAAATAATTTTTCTTCCCTATGACATTACTTTCTTTATATTACACGGCAACTAGTTGATATAAAAATATATGGTTCTTTTTGTTCAAGTATTAATTCAAAATTTTTGTGCTAATTAAGGAACAAAGGGCTGGACTACTTAGACGGATAGTTTTTCTGTCTTAATTGTAAAATGTTTCTTGGATTGGACTGTTGACAGTAAGCTGTTGAACGGTTTCTCTTTAATTTAATGTAGAAAATGTATGTACATGAAAATGCACCTAGATCAGGAATATGGTCTATCATGTTTGTGGAATCAAATGCAATTGCATAGTTACTTTGTGAGCACAAGTATATCTTATTGGCCTAATGGTCAAAAGAATCCGAACATTTTTTGACTTTTTGCGATTATAGCCCATTCTCTTCTTTTCTCTCTCTCTCTCCTTTTTTTTTTTCGGGGGGGGTGGGGGGGTGGGTTTGGTTTTAGCTTATTTTAAAGGTTTATTGTATCTTAGATGTGGTCAAAATTGAGAGAGATCAGTGGTCAAAACTCAAAAACATGTCATGTTAGCTGATTTAAGTCAATTTTGACCACAGCCTAAAAAAACAATGACCCATTAAAATCGTGCTAAAATTGCCTCCCAAAAAAAAGAATTGGCTAGAATTGCAAAAGGTTGAAAAGGTTTGGAATTTTTTTTATCATAAACCCTATCTTATTTCTTATAAAAATGATCTTTGGGTGATGTACTTGTCCTATTTTAAATTCGGAGTACATTGAAATGAATCTTCATGCTTTAGGGTTGTTGGAACTTCAATGCTCTAGTTGGTTAAAGTTGGATCATTTTAGAACTATTCAAGGCTTTCAGGTACCATTGAAATGAATCAAGGTTGTATATTGACGCAACGTGAAACTCAAATAGAAACATACTCCATACATAGAGAGTGAAAACAAGGAAGATTTTTATCAACTGAAAACTGAACTCAAAATCTGTAGAATCTGATCTGAAATATATAGAGTTTAGGAGTATTTATAGAGTTTTAAGTCTCCTAAACCTAATAGGAAAATAAATCTACTTTTCTAGGAAATTTAGATAAACTAAAATAGAATAGGAGGATATAAACTAGATAGAAAAAATAAATCTTAAATGAAGTAGGAAACAAATAAATCCTAAATAGAGTAGAAAAGCTTCCTAAATTAATTCTAATTAATTTCTGCAACTGTGTAGTCAATAGGGTTGTGTACGATTCTTGAGGGTCTCGAACCGTACTGAACCAAAGGAACTGTACTGAATCGAAGTTATTTTGATACTTCGGTTTGGTCTTGTTCTTTACTAAGAATCGAACCGGAATCGGAATTAAATTGTGAACCGAATTTATATTTATATTTTTAGATGTATTATATACTTTTAATATAATTATATATATTTATATATGTATATTTAATTATGAACTAAATACAACCTAATATTATATTTCATTCCTCTATATTTTTTTAATAATTTTTGTTATAAATATATTAAATTATCTTATAATTCTTAATTATAAATATACTATTATACTATATATATTAATTCATAATTATATTTGAATCTTATAGTTAAATATTACATAATTAATAAATAATTAAAATATATATTATATGATATAATTATCCTACTATATTATATAATGTACTTAATTATAAATTATAAATACACTTTAAGGATTATATAATTTAGAAATAAGTAAAAGATGTATTATATGATATATTATGTGTTAATAACTCAATTCAAAATTTAAATACTAAATGTGACATTTTTAAGGAAATAATTACATAAAATTGTTTCAAGAATCGAGAATCAAACTGGAACTATACTAAATCGAACTAGAATCGAAGAATTAAGAACCGTACTGGACTGGATTCGAAACAATGAAGAACCGAACCGGAACTGTATCGAAATTTCGGTTCGATTCCGTTTCCTAGGCAAATCCTAAATTGAACCAGAACTGCACACCCCTAGTAGTTAAAATAGGAAGTCCAAGTCACTCTAGGATTGCTGGACTTCAAAATTAAATCTAAAAACACAGCTTTACACAGCTGGCTGAAAATTACATGCTCAGGCTATGTGATTTGGCTCTTGTACATGCACAATCATGTACTATTCTGTGAAAAACTGCTGCCCCTGCTAGAACGCCTTGTTTTTGCTTCTTTTGCTTCTTTCTTGCTATCCAAGCCTTGGATCATATACTATGAATGTCTCATTATGGACTTTAGAGGCAATGTTCACACATGGAAGAACAGAAACTTAAATACATTGTAATTCATTTCCCTCATCACTTGACATGTACTAACTGCTGCACTGTAGTTTCAATGTTCTCTTCAATTGCTCATCCCTTTTTCATCTTTTCCCCCCTCAAAATAGGTGGAAAGGTTTTAATTATCAATACAAGCCATTTGACCGGGTTCAAATTGAGCGAAAACGGCAGAACAAGGTATCCATGTGGATAAGAAGTGATAATTCAGGCAGTTTATGGTTTGAAGCTTAAAGAAAAAGGCTTCTTTTCTTCTTTTCTTTTATTTTTTTCCCCTTATTTTTTTTCATTCTTCTTTGATCCACTTAATAAATATATTTTGTGATATGGCTGCTCAGGATAGAACACTTGAAGAGCATAAAAAGCTGGTAGAAAAGATTATGAAGCGAGGTCAGAAGCGACAAAAGATGATAGAGGCTGCTGGTCTTGATTACGAGTGCCCAGAAATTGTAAGAAGTGCCACATCTTATCTTTTGGTCATCTTAATGATCACATGAAAATATAAATCAAGAGGAAAAAAAAAAAAAAAGAGCTAGCTGGTTTTCATCCGTTACGTTGCTGATATCAGGATCTAGAGTTAAAGCTAATTCTAAATTTAATCAGTTAAGTTTATTAAATTGCAAAAATATTTGCAGTTGTACAAGTAATAGGTGCATACTTGGGATTGTCTCAACTGTGGTGTCCTTTGCCCGCTCTCCTAACCACGTAAATGACATGAAAGTAATTGTAATAACCTAAGTAGGTTGATACTCTAATATTTACTGTAGCTGAAGAAATCTATTTGTTTGATGAATTTATTATCACTACATTTTTTTCACTTCAATTCAATCTTGTTTAAATGGATAAATTACGGTCTGCCTTTAATGTTGCTTTTGCATTGTGAATGATCAAATTACTGTTGTTTTGCAGGTGGCTGGCGTCCTGCCTGCTCCAAAAAGGATCAAGTTTGATGAAGATTAGGTCTTTGTGGAAATTTCTACGAAAATTTTGTGGAAATTTTGCTTATGGGGTGCAATTACCTTTCCTCCTTTCATGTGGATGAAAAAATCGAGTTGCTTACTCTTCACTTTTCTGCTAGGTTTATCAGCAAGTAAACAAATAGGGAATTTAAATCATGGACATGGCCAACAGGAATTTTCTGGGAAATTTATTTTTTAGTTATGCTATAATTAGTACTTGCGTTTCACATCTTCTTTAGAAATAATTGATTTGGTCTCTAACATTTTATTTCTTCGAACTCTTTAGTCATTTTGTTAAATTTTTTAGTATATTTTAATATATTTCATCAGTTACAAAGATATATATATATTTTTATAACTGATGAAATATATTAAAATATACTTAAAATTTTAGAGATATATATATATCTTCTTTCTCTCAACCATTTTTGTATCATTGTCATTAATCATTTAATTTAAAAACAAAATTGTAATCTCATCAACAAATAAAGAAATCAAATGGAAGTGCAATGGCTTGATCCATGGCTACGAGAATGTCGTAGTCAGAGCTACCCAAACTGGACAAATCAATTCTTGCATTTTGTGGTGCGTATTCGTAAAAGCTCGTGCTATGGGACCAATGACCCAGCTGTGTTGCAGTGGATTTTGTTAGGGACAACGATTAGACTGATAAGTTTTTGTTGGATTCATTTATGTATGTTCACAATCTGGCGCAGAAGCAGAAACTCTTGTTGGTGTACCAACACAAAGCGTGGTAATATTGGGGTGTTGTGATTGAACATGGCTGATTTAACTAGGGCGCAGGCTTTTCAACAATTCTTCTACGAAGTTCCACCCTTACAAAGATGATGCTCTCTACAACTTCAAGCTCCCTACTTTGATCTTCATAACGTGCGTTTTGATATTGAAAAAAATATTTTTTTTTAAATATATTAATTAAGAGCTGCTGTGAAAAATATTTTTTAAATATAGTAGTCAGAAAATATTAAAAAATAATTTAAAATTAAAAATATTTTTTTAAGGAAGTTTAAAAAGCACCTTTTTTTCCCCCCTAAACCACAAAACCAAAGGGCACTTGGTTTCGATTTTCAGCTAATAATTTTATTTACAGCTTCGTAGATGTTAATGGTCCAGTAGCACAGAAAATAACTCATGTTTCCAAGGGAAACATTCCCTTTATATTGCACAAACCATTCAAAATTAACAAAATCTGTGAGCAACACAAGCAGAAAAATCACAGAATCCTCAAAGATTTAACATAAAATTGGGAATTGCATTACATAAAACAAGTGTACAAAAATTGGTCGAAAAATTATTAGTATGAAGAAAGCAAAATCACTAAAGAAGTGTAATGAGAATGAAAATAAGCAGAGCAGCAATAAAAGAGTACTTGAGAGCAGCAATAAGAATGGCCGCAGAGACTAGGAACAGCTGCCACAGAACTTGAGCACTTGCCCATGCGAGCAACCCCGTCAATCCAACGGCTACGATGTTATCAGGATCTGGGTCAAGCAGCAGCTCACCCCACTTGATATTCTTCAGTAAGGGAGGTCGATCTTCCTTCAAATCGTCGCCGCCGCCTCCATTATCAGCCGACCCATTTAGCTTTTCCTGTTTTTGTTTGTTGGGTTCTTGCGAATTGTTGTTATTTAGTGCGAAGAGCAGAAATCTCGATTCGATTTTGGGGATTTTGATATGGGTTTGCAGAGGACACGAAGGGAAAGTGAATTTGGGTCGAGAAAATGATGAGATTGGGGTTGGGAATGAGGCATTTTTGAGCCCTAACATTGTTCTTCTTCTTGTCTGTTGTTAATGCCAATAGGAAATTAAAAACAGGGGAGGAGGATGGAGCTCCAAAGTAGCCAACGACTTGACGTTTACAGGTTTTATTTTTATATTTTTTATTTAAAAAAAGTATATATTATTGAAATATTAAAACGTAATATAAAATAACCAACTTCGATAATTAGGAATCATTTTTTGAGTTTACTCTTATATTACACTTTAATTCATAAATTTTAAAAAATTTATTATTTAATCCTTAAATTTTATACTATATTACATTTTATTTTTTAAATTTTAATAAATTAATTATTAGCTCTTTAATTTTAATATAGAGAATAAATTAGTACCTGTAATTTTTATATTTATTGTAATTTCATAAATTGATAAAAGTGAGTGAAAATTTTATGGACTAAATAATTAATTTCTCAAAATTTAGTTATTAAAAATAATATAGTATAAAAATTAAAAAAGTAAATAATTAATTTCTGAAAATCTAATAATTAGAATGTAAGGTAAAATTAGGAACCCAATTATAAATGTCTCTTTTTTTTTTGTTGAAAATGGTAAAATTTTTGTTTATTAGTAATTTTATTTGCATAAGAAATGGGAAATGAAAGAACAAAATTTTGCCTATTGGAAAAATGTAGTTGAAAAACAAGAATACTTTCCTGATTGGTTCATTTCATTGTAGAGCTACATAATAATCATATAGTAAATGGAATTTAATATTAAAATCTATTTCAAATATGTCAATAAAAAAATTAATATGACCACAAAATTAACATAACTCAAAATTTATCGTGTGATATGGTAACTTTCATGTCGAGATCTCATATGTCGTAATCAGTATTAGATTTTGGGTCGATATAAGTTTTTTAAAATTTATAATGAGTCTAATTATTTTTAAATTCATATCCAAACCCAATATAGAAGATTAATATCAAAAAATTAAATAGAGAAAATTCGATTACATTTTAAGTAATTCAATGAGAAGTATAATCTCGTTAAAATAAAGGTGAACATAATTTGGTTTAAAATAAAAGATATATATATATATATATATATAATTGAATTAAAATTTTGGTTTAATTTATTAAATAATTTTTTAAAATTCGATTTACCCGATTTATTTTTTTTTCAAAATCAAACCGATATAAATATATTTTAAAAAAATTTGTCATAGCTCAGTGATTAAAAGGCTCTCTAAATAGGTTATAATTATGTTTTAATAGGTTGTGTTTGTGTTATAAATAATATTTTTGTTTTTATTTTCAATTACATTTTAACTCTTCATTGAATCTTTTAACTTGCAATTTTATTTTTATCTTTGTGGTTTTTGTATTCAAGTTTAGCCATCCATTTTCAAGTAATCTCAGCCGTTAAATCATGGTTGCAATGAACACAATTATTTTATATAAGATATTTCACATAAAATGACAATCTAATAATAAATGAATATATATATATATATATATATATATATATATATATATATATATATATATATATATGAGTGTGAATTCTAAAAATAAAACACAATGGCATCTTCACATATCCAATTCAACATACTCTACCATGAGTGATTTCCAAACAAAAGGCCAACTTAATTTCCCCCATTAATTATTCTCTATATATGTGCCTTTATCTCATTCTCTTTACTATCACCACAATTATATTTTTGTATAATTATAGGAAAATGTATGAATTAATGATATACTTAATAAATTAAAACTAATTGAGTTTTCAAAAATAAAATTATTGCATTCTTTTTGTTCCAATATATTTTTTAGCATTTTGGGTACTCAAGAAATGAAAAATATTTTTCTAATCAAAAGAAAAATTAAATCATTTTAAGAAAAATATTTTTTGGACTTTGAAAATTTTATTAAGATGTAAAAATATTTGTACATGTATAATATAAATAATTAATTTAATATTATAACTAAATAATAAAAAATATTTTATATAAAACATTTTCTTAAAAAATAATTTTCATAAAAAAATATTTTCTACAAAACACACGAAGCCTAATATTTACAAACTCATTAGATTAGTTCATCTATAAGCTTAAATTTTGGTTCATAAATTAGTTTGTATGTAATTTATAATAATTTAATCTTTTAATAAATTTATTTACGTGTAACTATTTAATTTTTTATGATTATATGAATTAATATACTAACAATTATTAGTAAAAATTATAGTTTAATTAAGTTGTATTGAAGTGTTAAAACAATTAAATTAATTATAAAATTAAATTTTCATAAAATTAATTAGAACATATTTACTCATATTTCTAAATTTTTAACAATGAGTTTAGATACTCAACCCAACTATTGAAATTTTTGTTTTATATATATATATATATTATTAAAATTATTAATTATAATTAAATTTACTAATATCATTAAAATAAAATTATTGTACATATATTATATTAAGAAATTTATTATTCCATCATTGAGTTTTGTGGAATTATCCATGCAATGATTAATAATTTTAATTTATATACATTTATATTAATTAATATAAAAAATAATATAATATTTTAAATTAATATTAATTATTTTATATTTTATTTTTATTACTTTTTATCTCTTAAATTTTTTAATAAAAATTTTATAATACAAATAATTAAAATTTATATATATATATATATATATATTGAATTTTAGTATTTAAAAATTTAAATTATTTAATTTTTATATTTTAATTTCATAAAATTTAAGTCATACCATTTATTTTGTACCGTTAAATATAACATAAGAAGACTAAAATGCCCTCGTCTTTTACCCGGAGACCCGCATCACACCATCGTTTCTTCACATCTCAAATTTGCCAAAATCACAGGATGCTAAGCTCCTCTTCTACACTTCGCGAACCTTCCTCCCCATCACCTGCCTCTTCTCTCAATGACGCTATTTACTTAACTGAAAATTGCATCTGAGTATTTCTTATTTATTTTCCCATTTTTTGCTATTTTGGGTCTGCATTTATTGTGATTATTTATTAAACAAAATTTCAAGATAATTATAAAATTGTGAAATCCACCTATAGATATATAATATATGTTTACTTATTAAGATTTATTTATATTTATATATTTAATTATTATTAAATTTTTTTTATGTAAAATATCTTATATGAAATAACTGTCTTACCACATAATTTTTTATTAAACTATTAAAATATTTCATTTAAATTTAGCTGAGGGACTTAATTATTAGGTAGAATAAAATAAAAAAAATTAAATAATTTAATTTTTAAAATATAATTAGTCAAATATTATTAATGATAAAATATAAAAATTAAATAATAAATTTTCTTAGTATATTTTGGCAAAGAATATAAGCGGTCCGATTTTTACCCGAAACTGAAGATGGAGAATAGGGGACAAAAAGCAAAGATGAGATTATCTAATGATCGTTACAAAAAGGGGCCCCCCTTTTTCTTCTCTTTGAGAATTATCATCACCCCACATCCTGTCACATCACAACCGTCCATTTTCCAAAAGGGAGGGGGGGCCTGGGGGACGCCACAAACAACCATCAACATGGCTCCGTGCAATAGTTTGATATTGGAGTGATTTACAGCTGTGAAAAGGAAAAATAAAAAAAGAGAAGTGGACGCCACATTCCCTTTTAGGCAAAGACCAAACGCACCTTCCCTTCTCTCACTTGAAAATCATTTTCTCTCAACTTTAATCATTTTCCTTTTATTATGTCCACTCTCCAAAATCAAATTCCACCCTTAAAAAAAACATCTTCTTTTTTTATATAATCAACTTTTAAATTGATGTTTATCAATTTTTTTTCAATTTTATAACTTTTTTTTAAATTTCATTAAAAGAAAAAGATAATACTAATCAAATTTTTTAAAACTTTTTTTTAATAATATTTAGGTTGCCTTTATTTAAAAAAAATATTTTTAGGAAAAATATTACTTAGAAAAATAAATTAATAAAAAATATATTTGTAATCAAATAAAAAATGAAGTCATTTTTTTAAATGACTTTGAAAAAGTATTTTATATTTTTTTAGATTTTCATAATTTTATTAAAATATGAATATATATATATACTATTAATTTAACATTGTAATCAAATAATGAAAAATAAAAAATATTTTTTATGTATAAATTATTTTCTATGAAATAAACAAAACTTAATTTTATGTTTTAAAAATCATATATAAAGGACAATGAGATGAATATTATAAGTTAAATTATTACAAACCATTACTTTTTCAATGAGCGATCCTTTTGGGGTAGTTCAAATGGTTAAGGTCTGCATAGAGCATGCCTGGTCTTTTGAGATTCTACATTGATTATAAATAGATGTATGTGTTAGGTTATATGAGAATAAGAATACTCTCAAAATTGTCATGAATTTGAAGTATGGTCTATTTTCGTCACTGATTTGAGTACGTGTGTCTATTTTTATTTGACAAAAAAAAAAGAGTAGTTCGTAAATTTTATTATAATTATTCAATAAAATTGGTAGTATGCCATGAGATGTTGGAGTAAGAAAATCTCATCTCACTTAAATTTTTAAATGCTAAAATATCATATATAAAATTTAATTTTACAAAAAATAAAACATCTTTATATTTTTTATCTAATTTAAAAAAATAGAACTACTTAATTTTTAAAAATTAATAAAAATTTTATTTAATGGTAAATTAATTATATTAATAATTTTACTATAAATTTATAAGATTCATATAATACATAATTAAGTTAAAAAAAATAAATAAAATCCTAACCATGGTTTCATGTCAAATCTTGGTTAATCTATCTAAATGCAATTTCTCGTTATCATACGAATTTGAATTCATAAAAAATTAAAACCTAGCCCAAATTGCATTTCAAACTCTGCTCAAATCCATCCCTTTCAAGTTCAAAACTCCTCTGGTTCTTCATGCATCAAGAATGATGTGGTCTCATCCTCCGTCGAAATAATACTTACTGTTCCTGTCATCGTCGATATCTCCCTTGTAATTTTCCCTGTACTCATTTTTCATTATCTATGATCACTCTAGCATGTTAATCGAAATTGGACGATGGCATCCTGACGGCTCTCATTGCTTTTGGTCATCACCGATATTGCCGTGGAGGACTTCTTTCAACATCTTTGGCTAGTCTGATGGTGACTTCTTAATGTGCATTATGGGTCGATCTTGATCAAGGCTCAATGGGTTTGGTTCAACTTGGAGATCATAGATCTAGGTGCCACAAATTTAGGTTTATAGTTCGAAGACTAAAACCTCGTGGTATTGCGTTTGTTGTCTTTTCTATATGATTTTCATTCTGTTATTTTTTGTGGCATTTGAATTTTTGGATATGTTTTCATGGGCTCGAATTGTGATCCGACCCGAACGTTTCATGCTACGACCCGATTGGGATAAAAAGTGAGATTTGTGGTAGTAGCGGAGGGCACGGCCGATAGGCCGAAGCTCAAAGCCCACCACTAATCTCCTTGGAGGTGCGGGAGCAACGCTTTCGCGGTGTGGACTAGTATAAATATTGTAATATTCTACCATTTGCAGTAGAGTTGTGAGATATTCGGGAAACACACTGGAGTTAGAGTTTGAGAGTTCTGATTGATTGTATCTTACTCTTTTCATCATAGTGGAACCTTTTTCTCTTATCTTATCCATGGACGTAGACCTTACGGTTGAACCACGTTAAATCCTGTGTTATTCTTCTTCTCTTTTCAATACTGTGTGATTATGCGATTTGTGTGTGTGCTTTAGATTTACGTGCTTATTATAACACACTAGGGTTTACAGATGGCGTCGTCTTCAATGAAGTATGAGATAGAGAAGTTTGATGGTAGATCGAGTTTCAGTTTATGGAAGATTAAAATTAAATCTTCCTTGATCCTACAAGGTCTATGGAAGACAATTGAGGATAACTTTCTAGAAGGTATGAAAGAGGCAGAGAAGGCTGATCTAAAGGAGAGAGCCTTGAGTGTGATTTTTATGAGCATAAATGATAATGTCCTACGCGAGATTGCTGGTGAAAGCTCAGCATCTGCGGCATGGAAGAAATTAGAGGAGATATACTCTACCAAATCTCTAACCAACGACCTATATCTGAAGAAAAGACTTTAAAATATGAAAATGAGCGAAGGTACGCCCATTAAAGAACATCTGGATGAATTCAATTCAATCATTATGGATCTGAAGAATATTGATATTGAGATTGATAGTGAGGATCAGGCCTTTATTGTGTTATGTTCTTTGCCACCCTCCTATGAAACTTTTGTTGATACTTTGTTGTATGGGAAAGATAGTATTTTCACTAAACGATGTTAGTAATTCTCTAAAATCGAAGGAGTTGAAAAAGAAATTTCTAGATAATAGAGAAAGATTTGAGGGGGAAGGTTTGGTGAGCAGAGGAAGAACACATTCAAGGGAGGATTCTTCCAGCAAGAAGAAATCTAAGGCTAAATCTAAGTCAAGAATGAAAAAGACTAACTGTTTTGAGTGCGGAAAGCAAGGTCACTACAGGAGAGACTGTCCAAAGTTAAAAAATAAAAAGGGAAAGCAACCAAAAAGTTATGCGAATGTGGTTGATAGTTTTATTGATTCTGATGGTGATGACAGTGCTGGAGAAATTTTATTCGTGTGTTCAGATCATGGACAAAATTCCTGGATTCTTGATACTGGTGCTACTTATAACATCTGTCCACACAGAAACTGATTTGTCACTTACAAATAGATGAGTGGCAAGGTGTTTCTGGGCAATGACCGTGCATTATCTATTGAAGGAATTGGTAACATCAGATTGAGGATGTTTGATGGCATTGTCAGAACTATAGAGCATTGGCATGTTCCAGGACTAAAGAGAAACCTGATTTCTCTTAGGACACTTGACTCTCATGGATTCAGATACCATGCAGAGAATGGAGTTTTCAAAGTATGCAAGGGCTCTATGGTACTCATGAAGAGCAGTTTGGTTTCAGGATTGTATTTTCTTTAGGGCAGTTAGTTTCAGGGGAAGCTGCAGTAGCATTCAAAAGCAATAATCAAAATCAGACTCAATTGTGGCATTTGCATCTTGGTCATATGAGTGAAAGAGGATTATCTATGGATTCAGATTTTGTAGGGGACTTAGACAAGAAGAGATCTTTAACAGGTTATTTGTTTACTCTTTCTGAAAGTGCTATCAATTGGAAGGCAACATTGCAAGCTACAATTGCTTTGTTTACCACAGAGGCTGAATATATAGCCTTAGCAGAGCCAGTAAAGGAAGTTTTATGGTTACAAGGTTTGGTGAGTGATCTTAGGTTGATACAGAACAAGGCAACAGTGTTTTGTGATAGCCGAGTGTAATATATATCACAAAGAATTAGATGTACCATGAGCGAACTAAGCACATTGATGTCAGATATCACTTCATTCAGGACATTGTATCTCAGGAGATTGTAGTTGTGCAGAAAGTCTCTACACATGATAATCCAGCAGATATGATGATCAAGGGAGTCCTAGTCAGCAAGTTTAGGCGTTGCCTAGACTTGGTTGGTGTTTGTAGTGCTCAGTAATGCCCTTGCGAGGTTATATAATAAGACATAGTATTTTTATGGTTATTTTGTTGATGATTGAGAGAATTTAAGCTAAGGGGAAGAATTGTTATTTTTTGTGACTTTTGAATTTTTGGATATGTTTTCATGGGCTCAAATTGTGATTCGACCAAAAAGTTTCACTCTACGACCCGATTGGGATAAAATATGAGATTTGTTGTGGTAGCGGAGGGCATGGGCAGATAGGCTTAAGGCCAAAGCCCACCACTGATCTTCTTGGGGGTGCGGGAGCAATGCCCCCGCGGTATGGACCAGTATAAATATTATAATATTCTACCCTTTACGGTAGTGTTGTGAGATATTTGAAAAACACAATGGGGTTAGGGTTTAAGAGTTCTGATTGATTGTATCTTGCTCTTTTCATCATAGTGGAACCTTTTTCTTTTGTCTTGTCCGTGGACGTAGATCTTACGATTGAACCACGTCTTCTATGTTATTCTTATTCTCTTTTCAATACTGTGTGATTGTGCGATTTATATGTATGTCTTAGATTTGCGTGCTTATTATAACACATTCCTAAGCATATAGATTGGCTTTATTAAGTGCACTTACTTACGAGTACATACTCCCTCTAAATGTATGATTTTTTTTTTTACATGAAACTTTTAAAATTTTGTATTTAGAAAGCACTACTTTTTTTATACTCCCCTTGCATACTATAATATTTTTTTTTCTAATAAACCATCCCTTGTTGCCATTGAAGATTGAATAGAAATCTTATGCGTTCGGATTTTTTTTTTTAAATTTTGGCAAAAGATTTATTTTGGCATTTAAAGGGTAATAGTCACACTTAAATTTTAAAAAATCAAATAAGTGCCTAGCCTTCTAACTTTGAAAAAAGATTAAAAGAGACAGGACTATAACTTGCTTTTGATATAAATCCTGCGTATTTGATCTATAATTTTCCAGTGAATTTTGGGTCCAAGTTTTGAATTGGGTCTCGAGCAATATTTGAACTTGTATTCTTTAAATTAGAGGGTTTGAAGATCATTATCTTTGATTGGTGAGATTGGCCGTTATTGGTGGAGGGTAATGAGGACATGTGAAAACGGATAAATTCATGATTTGGGAAGAATATGAAAGTGAAATGTAGAAAATAGATGTTTTGACATTCTAAGTGTGAAGGTGAAAAAACGATGTAAATTCATAGACATCTCCAAATGAAGTAAGTAAAAGAAAGATGAAATAGAACATGAATAAAAATATAAATTAAAAGTAAGGGCTTATTTGATATATTTTTAAAATTTAAAAAGCTTATCTACTTGTTAAGGGTTTATTTTATTTATTTATAAAATTTAAATGACTTATTAATCTTTTCTAAAGTTTTAAAAGTTTGTGACGTTGCCGTGAGCTTCTTTGATCAGTCCTTGTGCCAATTGGCCAGCCACTCCAACTCTCCAGATAGAGATTAGTTCTTAAAAAATATGAAAAGGTAAAAATTTGATAGAGTTTCAATAGAGAAAGTGTAGCTGAATAGAGCCTTGTCCTCTAATTTATAGTATGAGAATTTTAGAGAACCATCGTGAGATCAGTGGCAAGAATCTCGGCATGCTCAGCTCTTACTTCGAGATTCACGCCTATGAATCTTCCTTAATGGCTGACTTTCCCGATCAGTGCTTGGCTAGATGTTGTTTGAGTATGCTAGATGAGCATGTGAATTGGTTCTGCTGACTTTTTAACTATGTTTTAAATGGATTATATCAGTTTGTTGAAATCCAAAAAATTTAAGAACTTATACAACTATTTATCTAAACTTTAAGGCTCAAAAATACATCTTTTATTTTTTATTTATTTTTTTTATATTTTTTTTTATTCTCTTTTATCTGGTTTGGTTTCTGCGTACGTGTATTTGGTGTTCGGTTCTTCTTATTTCATTGAAGGGAGGATTTTAACATATGCTTTTACCCAGGTTTAATGAGAAACTAGGGTTTAATATTTCCTTTTTAATTTAAGGCTGTGGCATATGGGTTGCATGAATTTATAACAAAATAATACTTTGTGTGTCTCATCAATTAAGGTACATTCTTCCAAATTCATTCCAATGATTGAATAAACTTATAACTAATTTTTAGAATCAAGCATGTTGTGCTAAAATAAAAAGTTTTTTAATTAAATCACAAAAAAGTAAAAGGCACATATAAACATCTATTATATCTATTATAGATCAAATTGATGGAGCATTTGAACCGAAAAAATAGCTAAAATGACATTTTATTTAATAGTAATTTTTATCTAACATTTAATTTTATGGTTTTTCGATGAGTCTAATTTGATAATTGATAGTACTTACCTAAAATCGAGTCAAATGGTTAGCGTTTGGTCAAAGAATTTAGTGCCGTAGTCAAAATATCAACGGTCAAAAGCTAGGAGCTAGGTTGACCATCATGTGGTTTGTATCAATCACACCGAACAAGGTAAGACCCAAAACATATGGACCGAGAAAAAGAAGACTTGGGTAACCCAAAATCGAACAAAAGACATCAACATTATCAAGCATCAGTGATACCAGTCAATAATAAGAACGGATTCATAGGCAAAAATATTGAAATATCATACAAATATTCGAAATTTTTGCAGATAACTACAACAGTTCTTTGATTTTAGTCTATAAATATGAGAACCGGACATTAATGAGGGATGCTTAGTCTGTCCAATTGTCTACCAAAAGTTATTTATTATTCAATCAATTATCTAACTTAAGTATCGGAGTGGCTGACCAATAGGCCACCAATCTCAATATTTACTATGCTCTTAAGCTGATTTAGCACTTAGCCTAAGCATTGAAGACTCACAGCAGTATCAATAATCATAAATAAGATTTATAATAAAAATTAATTTTTCAATTTTTTACACTATTAACAGAACAATAAAATAAAAAAATTAATACAAAATCACAATAAATAAGGGAATACATCCTTAGAAAAGGGGAAAACAGAGATTGAAATGAACTATAGAAAAGATGTAGTAAAAAAAGAAAAGTTTCTTCAACGAATCTTATTAGTTATTAAGCAGTGGATTTTTGTAAAAAAAGAATAAGTTAAATATTCTTAAATTTAAAAATTTTATGAACGCAATAGTATTTATAATTAAAAAACATATTAATAATTTGAAAGAATTATAATTTTAAATGACTCCAACCCAAACTCACTTTGCTAACTCAGTTTGCCACCCTATGAAGCAGTTCAAATGGGTGAGTTGAACTTTATTTATCATAAATAAAAAACTTAAATTTTCCTTGAAAAATGAAATCCATATATTTAGAGAAATAGTATATATTCAAGTATACTGATTCTCTATTTATCAAATATTTTTTTTAATAATTTTCTGATGAGTAAATTTATTTTATATAAATTTTAAATTAAAAAATAAAAACTATATATATATATTTAATAAGACTAAGAGCTAGACCACATGAGCCTTTTGCTTCATGAGTCCAAACTCCATTACCTTACGCGGTATGCGGCTAGACAGCATATGAGGATAGGAGAAGAAGACCCGTGCTGCTTCTCCTCTTAACACCATCAATCTGAACCGCGGACGGGAATGGGAAAGCCACCATGTCAACTTGCATGTCGATATTAATTAATGCTGTCGATTTTGATATTGGAAAATGACAAAAACACCCCTATTTAGTAAATAAATTTCAACTCAACCCTAATTGGTAATAAAATTTTAAAAATACTTTGTTATATCGCTTAATAAATTAATGGCGAACAAATATTTATATACAATCGATCTCAAATTTCTCTGATATAATGCGACTGCTTCACTGTATAATTTTTCCATATCAAGGAGATGCTAAGATTACCAAGGCGGTGTCTGGCAGCTGAGGAAGTGAAGTAAAGAGTCGACGGAGGGAAACAAAATGGACAGTCAAAAGGTTAAAAAAAAAAAATCCTGCAACTGTATACACGTCATACAATCAGTGCAAGGGTAATTGCAAATTGGATTATCATCATCGTGTAATGCTTTGCCAGTTTTCTCTTTTTCATTGGTTCCTACCTTACGTATGATCTTTGCTTGCAAAAGTTGCGGTAGACTCGGATCCTGTCTCCCCAGGAAAAAAGTTCCTATTTTGTCTGTTAGATGGAGAAATCTAATTTTTAAGCGCAAAAAAGCATCGACTCTCTGACATACCATTGTCTTTCTTTTATTTCAAAACCTACTATGG
The DNA here is from genome assembly GCF_030052815.1 of Hevea brasiliensis. Classification (NCBI taxonomy): domain Eukaryota; kingdom Viridiplantae; phylum Streptophyta; class Magnoliopsida; order Malpighiales; family Euphorbiaceae; genus Hevea; species Hevea brasiliensis. The sequence continues at coordinate 76,992,605 of NC_079506.1, read as the reverse complement.
CTGACCACCAGTACGACTTGCCTGATCTCCGGCAACTAGTGGCGGGAAGAACCCATTTCCAGGGAACCCCATTCCCATTTGCCACCGAGCCCTTCTTTCTTCAAACCAGAACTCACGGACCACAAATCCACCACTTTCATCATCATGACTCCATTGTAGCTGCAGCAGCAGCATCAGCTCATTCTGGTGCCGAGGTAATGCTGCCTTCTGGCTTCATCAAGCTTGCTCATGACCATTATTGCACCAATGCCACTACGACTACTACCACTGCTGCTGATGCTGCTGCTACGAGTTCCGGTGCTGCAGGTTCATTCTTTGGAGTGGAAATGGAGAGTGGTTGGATTGGAAATGATGCCGGGAATAATAGTAGATGGCCAAGGCAAGAGACTCTTACTCTTCTTGAGATCAGATCTAGGCTGGATTCCAGGTTCAAGGAGGCTAATCAAAAGGGTCCGCTATGGGATGAAGTTTCTAGGTAAACTTCATAAAAAAAAAAAAAAGAAACTATATTTCACTAATATAAATCAATTGTGTTTTTTCTCCCTTTGTTTCTTGATCTTGTATCAGGAAACCCTAATTGGTTTTTGTTTATAACTAAACTAAACCCTGCTTTCCCTTTCTATTTCTCTTAAGCTTACAAGGTTTGATGTATTGTTGAGTTTAGCGCTTGGTAATGACAAAAGTAAACTGAGTTAACTGAGAGACTCAGGTGTTCTCTTGCAATCATTTGTTGCTCTTGTTGTACAAAACAGGTAGATCCTATATATGGCTAGCTAAACACCCATTTGCTGGTTTTGGGTGATGAGATTACCAGCCATTTACAAGTTTTTTTTCTTATGATATCACTTGTCTTTACTTTCTTTTGAAGCATTCTTTGGAAGTAATTGGAGTTTAATTAGTTAGCTAGTATTGACTTTATTCCATCAAAAGATAATAAACAATAATTAAGTTATAGCTTAATTAATTGATGACATCTTCAATATGCTTAGAGGAATTAAAGTTTTTGAATATTTTAATCTTTTTCTTATTAGATTTACCATAATAATAATTGTATTTAATTAATAATTGTTATGTATAGAATGTTGGGAATGTTCATCAATTATTTTATTTATTAAATTAGTATATATAATATGCATGTTTTGGTTTTGATACAGAATCATGGCTGAGGAACATGGTTATCAGAGAAGTGGCAAGAAATGTAGAGAGAAGTTTGAGAACTTGTACAAGTACTACAAGAAAACCAAGGAGGGTAAAGCTGGAAGACAAGATGGGAAGCATTACAGGTTCTTTCGCCAGCTTGAAGCCCTTTATGGAGAACCAAGCAATCAAACTTCAGCAGCTTCAGAAACCCACTTGGTTAACACCACTTCTTTTCTTTACCAAACACCTACAGCCCACACAATTAACCAAGAAAATCAAGAATCCTTTCAAGAAAACAAGCACAGTGAGAGCCTAAGTTTCTCCAACATATCTGAATTCGAGACTTCCTCCTCCGAGAACAATGATGTTGATCTTTCTGCTGTTGCCTACATGATGAATGGATCCATTGAGAAAATGAAAGGATTAAGTGAAAGCCAAAGCTATACAAGGGCTAAGAAGAACTGGAAAACAAAGGTTAAGGAGTTTGTGGACTTACAGGTGAGGAAGTTGGTGGAGAGACAAGAAGCTTGGATGGAGAAAATGTTGAAGACCATTGAAGATAGAGAACAAGAGAGAATGCGCAGAGAGGAAGAGTGGACGAAGCAAGAAGTTGCTCATTTAGACCGGATACATGAATTCTGGGCTAAAAAAAGAGCATGGATTGAAGCTAGAGATGCAGCTTTAATGGATGCTTTGAAGAAATATACAGCGAAAGGACTAGAACTACCGTCATCATCAACATCAGTTGATGAACAAATAGCCATAGCAACTCAAAGCCACTACAGAAACCAGGATCGAAATGCTAAAACGATGGACATTCATGGGATGAATACTATGAGATGGATGGAGCCAGAGATTTTAAGCTTAATACAGCTCAGAACAACAATGGAACCAAGATTCCAAGAAAGTGGGTATTCAAAAGAAGGTTTGAGGGAGTGTAACATGACAACAACAGAGTGTAACAAGAAGCGCAAAGAAGATTTAAGAACCAGCAATTATTTCCAGTCAGTTGATCCCTATAATGAGCAAGAAATGGCCAAACATGATGAGAGCTTGAACTCACCTTCAAATTCTTATGTGGGTAGTCAAGTTCATGGCAGCAGATGTTTTCATCAAGACCCAATAAGTGGAGGAGAGCACATGTGGAACAAGTATGGGTTGAAGCTGAGTAAAGAGAAGAATCAGCAACTTTAGCACAAGCAGAATAAAAAAAATAGAAAAGAAAAGATAAGTAAAGGTCCGAAGGAATCTTCAGTTGCCTCTTTCATTAGATTTAGATTTAGATTTAACTTGATGATGAGAAGGGAACATTTATTGCAATGTGTGACCATTGGAGAATGGGTTTGTTCATTGGCTGCGTCTATAAAAAGTTCGAGCTCATACGAGCTCATCTGTTATATTAAATTTTTGCGTTTAGATTCATACACCTTCTATAAATATTTTAATTAGTTCTATACATATCCCAATGCAAATATCTTATATAACGGTTGTTAAGCTCGCTTTCATATAAGCTCAAGCTCATATTAGATATACTATTATTTATTTGTGTAAGAATTGAAACTGACTTTGGAATTAATGGGGAGTTTTTATCATGAAAAGCCATATTCACAGTCTTAATCATATATAAGAGCTGAGGTTTATGTTGGCACAACGTGACAATGGTGAAATTTTAAAATAGTTATGGATTATAATAGATCTCAAGTGAATCACATCATAATTAATTGTTAAAATTTATTCGATATCTATAATATTGAATAATATTTCTTGTGACAAAGAGGGTTATGGGTATACCTTTGTTCAAAAAATACTTGGATATTGATGCTTGTGGGTTTTACTTGACATTTTTCCCCTAGTTTTTTTAGGTTAATTAATTAGGTACTTGGGTGTAATTTTTTTTTTTTAAATTTTAGGTAAATAGGAGAGGGATAAACTACTAATTAGTTACATAGTTATAGTTTTCTGCTAAGGAAAATATTTTTTGAAATCTTTTTTGTTTTTGACAGTCTTGCAAGTATTGTTTTCAGGTTTGACTTTGTCTAATTCAAGAGAAGATGTTACTCATTTCAACTAGTGGTTTTTCCAGACATTGTGCAGATTATTTTCTATTTTAATACATAATTTAATATTTATTTTTATATTTTATAACTTTATTATAAAATTTTATTAACAATAAAATTTTTAATTAATTATCATTTTAATTTAAGTGTTAGTAAATAAATAAAATGATTAATATATATTTTTTCAATTAATTGATAAGCTCTCTCTATATATATATATATATTATGTGAAAATTTTGAAATATTATTATTAAAACTTTTAGGCTCTAAATATGAGAAATGTTTTTAAAAATAAATTTTTAAATTTTATAAATAATTTTAAAATAGTTATTTAAATATATATATACTAATATAATTTTTTTAAAAAATAATTTACCTTTTTCTAAATATGACCAAAAATTTAATTAAAAATATTATTTTTGAGAGATATAATATAATATGTGGAGTTTTTTAATGTTTGAAGTTGTAAGTTTTTAGATTTTAAAATTTTTAAAAAGATTTGGTAAAAAGAATTTTAGATAATTATTATTGATTTTTATAAGATAAGATTTTAATATAATTGATATTTGAAAATATTTAAACAAAAAGTTGATATTTAATACGCAACTCAACTCAACTTAACTCAACTAAGCCTTTATCCCAAAAATTTGGGGTCGGCTTGATATTTAATATAATAAATATAATAAATTTATATATTTATTAATTTAATATAATAAATTAATTTTTTTATATAAAAATACAAAAATAAAGATAAAAAAAGAGAGGCTATGCTACTCTTTTAAAACCATTTTGAATACTCAATATAAAAAATTATATATATATATATATATATATATATATATATATATATATATATATATATTCTTTTTTTTTTTTTTCTCGAAGACAAATTTAGAATTCATTGATTTAAAATGGCCAAAGGCCAAAATACAGAAGCAAACCCTTGGCACAATATATAAAAGAGCTAGACCAGCTAAATCTCAGACTATGCCCAAATAAAGCCCAAGCCCATTGCATTAGAAACCCAAACAGAAAAGAGATTTAAGACCCAAAACCCCATAACTTGGTAGAGGAGAAACTTTGTCCAAACTCATGCTGTAAAAAATCAAGGAAGCATAGCAAGACAATGCAGCAACATTGGTGGGAGTTAGAAGATAAACTGGAGCCTGCTAAGAGACCATAAACAGCTAAATAGACTGAAAGGGAGGAAGTAGAAGTAACTATGGATGATAGCAACCCAAGGAAATTAGGCTAGTAGTTGGCAACTCAAGCACAAAGGAGCATCGCCATGGACACTAGTATCGAAATCTACTTCGGTGACAAAAGTGAAGAAGGAAGTGGAGAGCTCATCCTAGGTCGACGAGCACTAACGGATGTCGGTAGAGACTCTGAGGTAACTTTCTTCTCCAAACTCCTCATACCGAAAGAGCACCCTTGAAGTAGAACCAACCGTAAGCTACAAAACATCAGAAACATCTGCATGCAATAAATTCACAATGCTGAATAGGAAAAACTAAAAACCACTGAGCTAAAATAACCCAAAGTAAAAACTCCTTTGTCTCCGCTGGCTGTACTCCAAAAAAAATATATATATATTTACTCCACCAAGAGTGGAGAGGGTACCCACAACCTAGGTAAGAGTAAGGACGATCTTTCCCCGTTCTGAGGAATAGAGAAAGACCGCCTGTTACGGCAAAAACAGAAGGCCTTGGAACCCTAGGAAAAAAGAAGCATAGGAACTCTCTCGAAGAAAAAAAGCCTCCCTTCTAGTGCTTTGGCTTCCACACACACACACACACGTATATATACCAAATTAAATTTTTAGTTTTTAAATAATTATTAATTATTATTTAATAATAATAACTATGAATCAAATGCTCATTCAATGTTTTTTTTCCCAAGTGAGAGAAGAGCCCCCCCTTTTTTTTTATTTCAATATTTAACTTGCATTTCCCTATAGGATATTGTTCTTTCTTGTTGTACTTTTATATTTTATTAATTTTTTTTATCTAAGGTTTATTGCATATTATTTGTACTCGTTGTGCATACTTGTTATTTAATTTTTATATAATAATTTTGAGTAATTTTTTATATATTATGTAATATTATAGACCTTTTGCGTTAATAAAAATTTAAAAAGGCAATTGATATAATATAAGAAATAATATAAAATAACATAATATCACATTTAATTTTATAGTGTTTTTAGTTTCTTTTATGACATTGTTTTGGTAGACCAATTGGCTTCAAAATATAAGTTCACTGTAGTGTTCAAATAATTATATTGGCTATCATTATTTTAATATAAGTGTTGAATATTTTGAATATATTTGATTATAAGTTTTGTTCTTCTATTATCTTTACGAGAGTAAGACCTCTTTGTAAATGACATTCTTCGTATGTGTTCTCTTCTTTTCTTTTCTTTTCTTCTCTTTTTTCCCTTCTTTTTTCATCTCATTTGACTTAATAAAGACTTTAGTAGTTAACATTGATACTCCTCTTGATATTGCTATTGTTAAGTATAACAATCGATGGGAGAAAACATCATTCGATAAATATACACTGACATTTGATACTATTTGTTCTTGAGATTTCCTCATTGTCATTGTAAAATATAAACGAATTAGAAATTGCTTTCTTTTGAAATGAAATATGTATCCTTTATTTTTGTGTGCAATAGCGATACTCTGGATAAAAATACTTGCTTCTAGACACATTGTCCTACTGTTACTTTTTTTGAAATTACATTTCTCTTAAATTTTCTTTGAATGTTGAGCACTGAACAGCTTTTATTGTTAGTAGATCGTCAAATGATTTTGAACCTATTATATGGCTCAAAAGCAGTTTTAAGTAGTTGCTCTCACCATCCATCGGATTCACTACATTTACATAGCATATTACTTGCCTTGTTTTTTGTAAAGACCATAATCAACCATACTTGTTTAATTCATAATGTTTTAGGAATTCCTTATAAAATAGTCATCTTGCATCTCCATCGATAGAGCATATTTTGAAAAACTCTGTTAATATTATTTTTTATATATGATCCCATTGCACAATATGTTCAACGATCGTGATAGATATATGAATTATTTCACTAATTTTATTTTTACAACTTTTGTATTTCAATGTTAAAACAGCTTGTTTCTAGCTTTTATAACTTATCATTCCACTACAATAACAAATTTGCAAAAGTGAAAGTAGATTTTTGACACGATTTGCTAAAGTCGCTAAATTTCAGACTTGGTTAAAATTGGCAAACTAAGATTTGAAATGCCTGAAATAAGTGGCTAATTTTAACTATCAAAATTAGATACTGAAATTGGTAAATTAAATTCGTTATCGTTTCTCTTTCACTTTGAATACTTAGGCTTCGTTTCAAATAAATTATTTGTATGGAAAAAATTTAATTTAATTTTCATAGAATCATACTTGATTTCTATTTATTTGAAAATGAATTTTTTTAAAGTTAAAATGAATTGAATTCTTTCATTCTAAACATGAAAATCAACAAAAAAAAAATTAATTAAATTGAACTCTTATAAAATTCTAGATTTAAAAAAAGGGGTCAAATTTTTGCAAATCAATTAGGAAAATTGATTTGACGACCCTTCAAAGACTTAAAGAATAATTTAAAAACATTAGTATGACTTTTGATTTTGATAGGCAAGGCTTTGATAATTTAAAATTGACAATGTTCTTTCTTACTTTTTACATTAAGCCTATAAAGATAATATCTAAGATTCGTTATTATGCTTTTATTCTATTTTACTTTGATTCATCTTTATCTTCTTGAATTGATAATATTTTTATGCGCTCAACAAACTTTTATATGCCTCTTTCATCAATGTCCTTTCAAAGCATAACCTACAAAGTGACTTACATAGACTTTGCATGAGAAGTTATATTATATTAAGTTGTGCTACCATTAAAACTAAGCTCATTTGAATTGTAGGGCTAACATTCATTCTCCTCCTTTTTAATAATAACAAAACTTAATGGCTTTTTAATAAGCTCAAAAATAGTGTAAGTATTAATAGGTGTGTGTATATTTTTCTTTTAAAATAAACATGTGTGCTTTTATGTCCTCTAAATATATGCATTATATGAGCAAGCAATATGCACAAATACATTATTAAATAAACCAAAATCAATAAGATTAGTTGCTCAATTGAGTTTCTCCCGCTTAATTACTTAATCAAGGACTTTTCCAAATATGCTCAATCATCTCAATTGAGAACCATGTAATTCTCAAGATCGTTCCCCATATATAATTTATTATAGGAAATAAATACATAATTTATTAGATGTTTTAGCAAAGATTATATTTTACAGTCCTATATAAAGGCTGTAAGTTACTCAATTTTTCATTTTTTCTCCATTACATTACACTAATATTTCATTCATTAATTTGTACAGGAAAATTCATTAATATAAGTAAACTATATCAAAAAAATAATAGTATTTTCATCCATTAAACTATACAAGAAAATAATTAATTTAAGCAAATTGTAGCAAAAATCAATTTAGTCAAGTTCTAGTGCCAATTCGATCCATGAGATTCAATTGTGACATTGGTATACAATCAATGATTAACAAACTTATTACATATACATAAGTTTCATTGAAGAATTTTTTTTTTCTTCTATCTATATTATTACCACTATAGTTGATTTATTTGTTGAGGCAAAAACCCTAGGGCTGAATTTACATAATTCTTAATTCGCCACCAAAACTTTAGCGAACAGATATAATCTTGATTTAGTAGGTGGAATTGATTTGCCCCTTATCAGATATAGGAGAAATTTTTCAATATAATTGTTGTGCATCCAACAAATAAATTCTAACAATTAATTATGAAAAAACTCATGTGAGATTTACCATAATCAACTGCTATGATAGAATCGTTATATATTCAATAGTATTTAAAGGTTAAATTATTTTAAAGGTTAAATTATAATTTAGTCATTGAAATTGAGTAAAACTTATAGTTTAGTCCTTATATTTTTAAAACCCACTTATTGAGTTTCTGACATTTTAATAAACCTATAACTTAGTCCCACAATTATAATTACCGTTAATTCCCTGTTAATTTTATCAAAAATAACCAATTAAGTCTCTAAGATTTAGTAAAATCTACAGTTTAGTCACTAGATTTAAACTTTATTTTTCTTTTAACAATTCATCCCTGTATTTTACAAATTAATCTATAAATATTATAATTACATATTAATAACCCTTATTTTTTACAAATTGATCCCTAAATATTATAATTATTTATGAATAAGCCTTTATATTTTTAAAAGTGATCCATAAAAATTATATATAGTTATTTACAAATAAGCCCCTATATTTTTACAAATTAATCACTATATATTATAATTATTTACGAATAAGCTCTTATACTTTTACAAATTGATCTTTAAATATTTATAATTATTTATGAATAAGCCCTTATATTTTACAAACTGATCACTTTATTATTATTATTATTATTATTATTATTATTATTATTATTATTATTATTATTATTATTATTATTTATGAATAAGCAATTATATTTTTACAATTGAACTCTAAATATTATAATTATTTATCAAAAAGCCCTATCCTTTTCCAATTGATCCCTACATATTATAATTTGTAAAATTATAGGGCTTATTCATAAATAATTATAATATTTGGAGATAAATTTTAAAAAATATAAGGGCATATTCATAAATAATTATAATTTTTAGGAATCAAATTGAAAAAAAATAGAGCTTTTTCATAAATAATTATGATATTTAAGGATCAATTTGTAAAAATATAAGAGCAATTATAAGTAATTATAATATCTAAGGATTAATTTTTAAAAATATAGGGTTGAATTGATAAAAAAAATAAAGATTAAATCTAGGGACTAAATTATACATTTTACTAAATCACAGGAACTTAGTTGTTTAATATAGTAAATAACATTTTTATTATTTTTGTTAAAATTAATGGGAAATTAAAATTAATGGGAAATTAATGATAATTCTAATGATAGGGACTAATTTACAAGTTTATTAAAATTTAAAAAATTAAAACTAAAAAAAAAATTATAAATTTTACTAAATATCAGAAATTAAATTATAATTTACCGATTTTAAATTTCTGCAGATATATGGACGATTTTTTAGAGCTTAAGAATCCGCCAGCACTGGTTTGCAGAGACGGGAGCATTTTCAGCGAAGCTAGGGCAACAGTCCGCCCCGGCCCCCGCGGCACAACACCCCCAATTAGAAAATGCAACTGACAAGAAAAATAGATATGAATATTCGTAAAATTTTTGATAAAAAAAAGGGGAATACTCGTAAACTTTAAACGGATAATAAATAAATAAATAAATATATAAGTTATTTATAACCCAGCTGATTTTGATCCAATTCACATTCGTCTAATAAACGTATCCATTAGACAGCCACTCACATTCTCAGGGAAATCACCCTTATTCTACTAGTTTTTCTGCCTTTTTTAGCCTATAATTACTACTTCATCCGCCCCATAAAAGGTTATTCATTGTTCTTTTTAAAATGCATGTCCATTTTTAGGAAGTTAAAAAAATTTAAGAGATTTTTTTATTCTAATTTAGGTTAATGGCAGAATAAATCTAAATTTTTACATGTATTACTTATTTTATTTAAAATTTCTAATTTTGAATAATTTAAGTCTAACTTAAAAAAAAAAAATTATCTACAACTCATAATTTTGTTTGGAAATTTTGACTTTTGTCATCTGAAAATATACCAAAACAATGATGTATATCACAATAATGGTGGGAATCATATTATAAGTCATAATCTTCTGCCTATCCAAGTGGCAAAAATCAAAATTTGAAATTATATTATGGGTTATGGATAAAAAAATTTTTAATTCTAAAAGTTATAATTAAATTGTTCAAAATTACAAATTTTGAATAAAATTAACAATGCATATAAAATTTGAATTTATTTTTCCAATTGGCCTTCTAATTTTCATTAACTCCACGATAAAAAAAAAGTGATATTAATTATAATGTTATATATTTTTAAGGTAATTAATTCTTAAAAAAATAACAAAATGTTAACTTTTATAGAAAATAATTATGATATATAAAAGGAAAAAAACAAACTAAAAAAAATGTGAATTAACATAATATTATTATTTTTTTAAGTATAGGAAAATTCTTGCCTAGGACAAATCAATAGATGAGTGCTAATGATAGATGAGTGTTTAAATAATAATGTTAATTGTTCGTTAACCAAGATTCATTACATTCTTTATTATATATAAATTATTATAAATTATTTAATATTACTTTTTTTAGTATTATAATAAATAGACATTATTATAACATAAGTTATAAGATATTTACATATATTAATTACATAGATTTTAATTATATTTATTATGAAATTTTTATTGAAAAATTTAAGAGAGAAAAAGTAATAAAAATAAAATATAAAATAATTAATAAAAATTTAAGATATTATATATATATATATATATATATATATATATATATATATATATATATATATATTAATAAAAAATAGTATTTCCTTAAAGAAAAAAAATATTTTTTGTGGATTTATGTAAATAGTGAGATAATGCATGTATTTCAGGTAATTTCTTTCAAAAGCTTATAAGATACATTATGTCTACTAATTTTTTAATTATCATACACTCCAAATTTTCAGTAATTTCATGAATTATGGGATGAGTTCCGAGAGATAGATCTATTCTAGAAGCACTTAATAAATCCTCTCGGTGAGAATAAAATTGGCGTTTAACAAGAGCCATAAACAACTTCTGGTAGAAAACATGATGATTATAGTTAAACTCACCTGCAATTACATGCCCTCTCCATTCTTATATACACTCTTTTCTTACCTACCTATTTACCTCATCACCTCCTCACACTTATCGATCCTCTTGATCCTTTCAAGCTGTAAACATAACAGATAAAATGGCTTCTCTTGCCTCTTACTATCATCTCTTCTTTACCATTCTTGTCTTCTTCTTTCAGATCTTATTTTATTGTTTTCTCTGAACCAAATCCAAACGCTTAAGTCTTCCTCCAGGACCTTATGGTTGGCCTGTTATTGGCAATCATTTCCAGGTCGCTCGCTCTGGGAATCCCTTCTTTTTTTTTCTCTCAGTATGTGGATGATTTAAGTTTAAAATAAGGTTCATTCTTTAGTCTCATTATGGGAACAAGGACTCTCATCGAAAGGGGTCCTCTATCTCCAGAAACGCCTACAAGAACCATCTTTAGCTGCAACATGTTCAATGTCAATGCCGCCATTTATGGTCTGTGTGGCAGTCGCTGAGGCGGAACATGGTGCAGAACATGTTTAATTCAGGAAGGATCAAGGAGTTTCGAAATATAACAAAATAGTGCAATGGATAAATTCATCTATCGAGTGAGAACTGAGGCTGAGGCTGAGGCTAACAATGGAGTTGTCTGGGTGCTTAAAAATGCTCGATTTGCTGTGTTCTGTATACTTTTAGCCATGTGTTTTGGGCTTGAAATGGATGAAGAAACAATCAAGTGATGAAGTCAGTCTTGATAGTTCTCGATCCAAGAATGGATGATTTTCTTCCATTTTTCCCCAAGCAAAGGAAAAGAGTATCTCAAGTTAGAAGACAACAGGTTGATTTCATGGTTCCCTTGATCAAAAAGAGCAGGAAAGCTCTCCAAAACCAAGGATCAGATTCAACAGCTACATCATTCTCATATTTAGATACCCTTTTCGACCTACAAATCGAAGGACGAAAATCATCTCCGAACAATCAAGAGCTGGTCACCCTTTGCTCGGAGTTCCTCAATGGTGGAACGAACACGACGGCGACAGCTGTTGAGTGGGGCATCGCATAGGTTATCGACAATCCCAGTGTCAAGCCAAGTTGTACATTGAAATAAAACAGACGGTGGGTGACAGGAAGGTGAAAGAAAAAGACGTAGAAAAAATGTTGTATTTACAGGCGATAGTAAAAGAATAGCGAGGGTAACTTTTATAATTCTTCTTCTCATATTTCATTTTCATCCCTTAATTTTAGTTTATCATTCAAAAATATTTAAATTCTAATTTTGTTTCATAAATTCCCTCTAACTTGTTATAATAGTTTTCAAGTTAAAAAAAATAATGAAGTCATTTTTTGAAGTCCTTTTTTCTCACAATCAAAAATACCAATAATTTTAATTACCATTTGAACCTATCACAAAAATATTAATGTCATCACAATAATTTATTTTTTAAAAAACAGAAAAATTTAGCCTTTTAAAAAGTGCTAAAACTGGATTTGTCAATATCATATTATAATTTAGAAAAAATTTTTAATCTGAAAATATTTTATTATAAGTTAGAGGAATTTTTAAAATAAAATTAAAATTTAAAAATTATTAATAATAAATTATAGTTGAAAAAAAAAAATATAAATCAAAATTTGGAGTCCAGCTATATAAATTACCCGAATTGCTAGGCAAACACCAACCAACGTTTTTTCCGCTAACCCATGCAGTAAAGGAAACAACAACTTTGGGAGGCTATGAGACTCCAATTGATGCAAATGTGGAAATTTTCTTCACAGCTATAGGGGAGGATCCAAGAATTTGGTGTAATCCGGAAAAATTCGATCGGGTCGGGTCGTTTCCGGCAGGGAGGAAGTGGATATGAGCAGAGTGAGGAATGTATACTTTAAATTTTACTTTTTAATATTTTTTCTACGTTTTATAGAAATTATATAGAAAAATGCGTAGGTAATAATATTGATATTATTTTATTACCAACTCTTAAATAGTGTGATGTGATTTGGCTTTTTAACATTGTTTATATACGTTTTGTAAAAATTATACAAAAGAATACATTTACTTATTATTTTAATTTTTAAAAAATTCTTGTTTAAATTAAATTTATTATCGATTTAATATATAAATATATAATATTTATATATTTAATAGATAAATTTTATCATACATTAAATATATGATGACCGAGTTAAATAAAAAAAATCATTAACTTTTAAACAATATTTCCTAGCATTCATACTTTCAACTATATATTGTTATATCATATTCTTTTTTTTATTTAAATTAATAATTAAATTAATTATGACATTTTATAATCAAATTAAATGTATGACAATTACTATATCAATAAATTTATTTATTTATAAAAATTAATTAAACTAAAATTAAAAGTTAGTATTTTAAGTAATTAAATCTAGTATTTAAACTCAAAATGCACAAGCAATAGTGCAAAACAAGAATAAAACAGCATCTCATTTAATGAGGAGCATGAATATGCCATAGATTACATTGAAAGAGCATTTTATTTCACACACTTCACTAACAGGGTCAAATGATCATCCCCAACAAAAATGAGTTGGGACATGAGTAAAAATATGGCAAAATTTATCAGCAGCTGACACCAACTTCACCACCCAGACAAGGATATGAAAATGAAATCTCTGCTCCAGAACAGCATCTCAAACTCATCAAGTTGCTGCAATTTGCAAAGGAGAAAACATAATAATAAATCCCCATTCCTGTTTAAATCACCACATTTAGTGAGGGAAGGGCAATTTACCCTCCACCTACTCTCCCCACCCATAATAATAATAATAACCAAAATGGAGTAGAAGAAACAGAAACAAACAAAAGAATTTGACACCTTTAGCAGGAGATTCATCTTGAGGCTTCATGGTTGGGAAAAGCAGCACCTCCTGTCCACAGAAAGCATACATGAGATTTGAATTGTTAGCAGAAAATCACATCCTTGCAATAACGGAGGCACACGCAGAGGGAGAGAAAGAGGGAAGGAAAGGGAGAGAGAAGCATAGCACAAACCTTGATATTCTGGGAATCAGTTAACAACATAGCTAGTCGATCAATACCCATTCCCCAGCCACCAGTTGGAGGCAACCCATACTCAAGAGCAGTGCAGAATGTTTCATCGTAAGCCATTGCTTCATCATCACCTGATTGTCGATCCTAATATTTGGAGAACACCACCAGACAGAAGTTCAACAAAAATTTCTATAAATACAAAAATACATAATAATGCAAAATACCTTGAGTTGTTCAGTAAATCGCTGACGTTGTACCACAGGGTCATTCAATTCAGTGTATGCATTGCATAGCTGGGCAATTAAAGAAAATTAACATAAGCATGAATTACAAAGCAGCAAGCACAAATCCTAAAGTTAAGTGGCAATACCTCGTGCTTGTTCACAAACAATTCAAAACGTTCAGTCAAGCCTGGTTTCAATCGATGCCACTTTGCCAAAGGACTCATAAGCTCAGGATGGTTTATGATGAAAGTAGGATTCACACAAGTTTCTTCCAGAAAGTGCCCAACCAGCTATAAAGAAGAATGTAACATTACATAACATAAAAAATAGAGCAATTTATGCATACTTGACAGCAAAACACCACGTGCACTATGATGCAATTAACAGCTAGCTACTTATCACAAGCATTTGCTTGAGTTAACAACAGGAATTACCAATTGACATGAAAACAAAGCAATGCCACAACTGTACTAGCGCAACTGTTCTAACATGGATCCATTACTTCCTAACTATCCTTGTCATAAAACAAGCCAGCATCCACTGTTGGAGCCAAAGTTTCTTCAGTGAGGGTAGTGCACCCACTAGAAAAATGTTTTCGAAATCTTTTTGTTCATAAATATATTGATTTTGCTTGATGTCCCCATTAAAATATGTTTAATGACTCCAATGTGATTTATTTTCGCCCCTCAATCCACGTAAACTATGATGCGAGGCTTTACTGAAAATTAGAATCTAGATTACACTAGAAGTCTTAAAATTGTTTAATTATTTATTGAAAAGAGTGCTTGATAGCTTATTATAGTTAGCAACCACTTAATTATCTGTAAAATCTTATTTTGTTGTATTTTATTTTAATATATCATATATTAAAATTGCTATATAATTAAAGATGATACACAAAGTATAAAACTATTTTCTTGTCCATTATTATTAAGTAAAAAAGACTTATTGTACATAGTTAAAATTAATAAAATTCAACAAAAAAAGTTTAATGACTATTAGTTTAGGTGAAATTAATTTAAATTTCACATAATTATACTATATTGAAGTTGTAGTTTTTTTTTTTTTGAAAATATTGTATTAATAAAATAAAAAATATCTTTTGCTCCCACTATCAAAATTTCAGGTTCCATCACTGCCTTTTATGCTTGTTCCATGGGTGAAGCTCATGTGCTGCTACTTCCTATGATAGAGGCACTATATAATCTCTACAACTACAGCAGTCTGTTTTAAAATATGCCAGGAAAGAAGAAGAATAAGAAGAATTACTTTATCCAAAAGACGAGCTGTTGTCTGTGGAGGAGGACACTTGACCTCAAACCTCCCACACACATCAACTAGATACTTGTTAGCTTCATCACTGGAAAGGTCCTTTGGTATGTTGAGGTTGGACATCTTCTCTAATTCCTCTATCATGTCAATCCGTCTGCACCAATGAAACCAATCACTTGGTTCAATCCCAAATAACATTCACATTATGATAAATATATACCACACATGAACACTAACAATATCCCACATACCTAAAAGGTGGTGTAAAGTCAATCTCAATCGGATCATTGTCAAGCCCATTTGCATGATACTTAATTTTGTAGCCACCTGTAATTTCCTTGACCATTCCTAATTTGAACAAATGAAGCACAACAAGCTCACAAAATCAGAACCCTTTTTAATGTCCAACAAATGGAAAGAAAATGATTTGAAGAACCCAAAAGCTGATCCTTACCACTCAACAATCTCTCAGTTAGTTCCATCAAGTCATTGTAGTCCGCAAAAGCCATATAGAACTCACAGGTTGTGAACTCAGGATTATGAGTCAAATCAATGCCCTCATTTCTAAATTGCTTTCCTATCTCATAAACACGATCCAGACCACCAACAACTAACTCTTTAAGATATAGTTCAGGAGCAATACGCATGTAAAGCCTCATGTTCAGTTCATTGTGATGAGTAACAAATGGACGAGCAGCGGCTCCACCAGCAATCATGTTCATCATGGGTGTCTCAACCTAGGGATCAAAGTGGACATGATCAGTAAGAGAAATAACAGGCAACACAGGTAGAAACAACCACCTAAACATTAAAATTTGAAACAGCCAAACAGATAACTAACCTCTAGGAAATCAAGGTTGTCAAGAAAGCATCTAACATAAGATATGATCTTAGATCGGGCCTTGAATATCCGTCGAACCTCCGCATTCAACATCAGATCTAGATAGCGTTGACGATAGCGAGTTTCCTAGTGACATTAAAAATAATAAATGAATCCTCAAATAGATGTAAAGGCAATTACTGACAATGAAAATACTCTTGAATTATTCTAGTTTTGCATCAAAAGAACAGAAAAGTGAATTTATAAATCATACCCAAGCCTTAATAAGTTTGGGTTAGCCGGTCCCAAGCCCGGATAAAGGAGGAGGGTTGCGGTAGGTGACAACCAGCGTAAAAATTTTCGTCACACCCTATGATATGGATTCAAATGATAGTTTAACCCAAAATCGTTCAGAGTGGAAAAAGCGAATCCATATAGCCGACCCCAAAGTTTTGGGATAAAGGCTTAGTTTGAGTTTGAGTTAAGACCCAAGCCTTAATAATTGTTGAAAATATTGCAATACTTTTAGCCTATTTTGGGTCCATGCATGCATAAAAGTCATTACAGGATAATAGATACCAGGAGTAGATTAGAATGTAATGTTCAGGTGTAGTCTAAATATTGTGAGCAAGGTCCAGAGGTAGATGGGAAAATAGTGATGTAATGGAACAGAATGGGACAAGAAAATATAGATATGTTGCGCATGCTGTTCAGAGTATGTTGTACCCATCCACGTTACTCCAGAAAATTCAAATTTGAGCTTATTTTACATTTTGCTCTCACACATAGTAAGCAATGACAGCAATACTTCATATTCGAAGCACTTATTCAATCAACACTAGCTAGGCTTGGAGAAAGTCCACAAAAAAGAAAGCTTGGTAATAATTATTGCACAGAAAGAACAAAGCACATGTAGGGAAGTGCTGGAATTTGAGTTTCCACCATGGTTTCAATGCTTTGAGTTGTTAGAACTATGTCGACTAAACTTCTATGAGAAGAGAACAAATTGTCCAGTTGCATTGGTGTTGCTAAAGATTGCAAACATATTCGGATCTTCTCATTCGATTGGAAAGTTTCTGCTATTGTTTCTGGATACGGACGAAAAACAAGGAAACAATAAAAGCACATGAATTTTAAAAAAGAAAAAAAAAAGGAAGTAATTTGCAATTTTACACTTGACAATTCAGGAAAAATGCGAGGGAGAAAGTAAAAGCTCAGAGATTGCATAAAAGCATTTGAAATGCACAGCCAAACTGGCTCCAAAACCCTACCTATTAACTATGAAATTCATTTTAAAATGGCCTATTTACTCAAAAAAACCTGAACTTTACATCTTTTCCAATTTTTTCCTATTCTTTTAATTTTACCAATTTTAGCCTAATCTCTTAATATTAATAACAATTTTAACCCATTTAGTGAAGGAAAATGAAAATGTAGATATGAACACCCTATATAAATATTTCTTTTACTCATTTGAATGTTGATTAGTATAAAATATTTATTGTCTTTATTCTCAAAAAATGTTTTTATTAATTTTTTATAATATTAAGAAAATAAAAAAAAATTAATTTTTTACATAGAAACAATTACAAAAGAATAATATTTTTAATTATCATAATAGAAACAATTACAAAAGAATAATATTTTTAATTATCATAATTGGTAATTTCAAAAAAAATTATCATAGTTGGTAAATAGTGAAAATTATATTTTCTTATTAAAATAGGATTGTAGGCTTTACAAATATATTTCAATTCTAAGTTACTAAATGGGCTAAATTGTTATCAATATCAGTAGTTTGGGCTAAAACTGATAAATTTAAAAGAATAGGATAAATATGAAAAAACATATAAAGCTCAGGATTTTTTTGGTTATTAAACCTTTTAACTTGTAGCATTACTAGTTTGCAGCTTTGTTAGTTTAAAATTCATTTGCAAACATCAATCAGGGTACAATTTTGCACAAGCTTAACCAATTGAATTTTCACGCATACCAATATAAAATAAATACAAACATCCCCCCAATATAAATTGTATACATAAATATTTGACTTTTAAAGTCAGGGAAGAAAAGGCCTCAACAACATCTTAAAGAATTGATTTGAAATTACACCTTTTTGGTAGGTTTTCAATTCATATCCAAAGAAAATCAATGCAAAGAAAACCAAAAGTAATTGTGCATCAATGTGAGGAACACGTGCACCAATTCATACTAAAAGGCAAACAACTAATTACTTAACAAAAATCAAGTGTAGTTTGCAAACTAATGAAATCATCTAACTGATTCAAAAGTGATCATTTTCATTATGTCTAAATACCTGATCTTTTAAAATATAAGCTTCCGGATTCCTGGCTAGTCCTGGGGCCCAGATGTCAGTTCTCTGTTGGACAATAAAATAAATCCCATTACAAAGCTGTCTCAACTAAAGGTGTGCATTGAAAAACCAAACAAAAAAAGACCGAAACTAAAAAAGAACCATTACTGTAGTAACCGAACCAAATTAATTTTACTGTTTTGGTACAGTTCTGATTCTTCATCAATAACAAAACTGAAGCAAGAACCGGTTTTATACATTTTTTATATAATTAATCATACATTTTTATACAATTAATATTGCAATGTGCATGTGTGAATATATGCAATTAATCAGGTGTGTATAGACTATAAAAGTTAAATACTACAAGTGATTTCTTTATATGTGCCATATTTTTAATAAAACAAATTAAAGTTATCAACTAAAATGTAACTAGACTTTTTTTTTATGAAATTTTAAGTTAAACGAAAAAAAAAAAAAGGTAAAAGTGTGATGGGGATTGAACTAAAGACCTCTTTAACTATTGTCAATAACCATTGACCCAACAAGTAGTTTTATAAAAAAAATCGCAACTAAGAGTATATAAATTAAGTCATACATTTAATAAAATAAATTTAAGGTAGTAAATAAATTATATGATGTACTAAAAGATAAAAGAAATAGGACCAAGAGTCCAAGACAATTTGTTTTAAATAAAAATTGTAACTTTTCTTTTTGAGAAAATTTAAATCAAACCTTAAAAATTATATTTGGCAAAAGAGGAATGGTAGGGGTTTAATAAGAAACCTCTCAATTTTAAATATCATTCATAACCATTGAGCCAACTAGTGTTAATATTTAAAAGTTGCAATTAATCCTGTTAGGCCCTAGCAAGCAAATAATCCAATTGCTACAATGGTAAATTTTTGCACTTTATGTATGTCATGTTTGACGGCTTGCCAAGTCTAAAAATTTTTTCATTTAGCTCAACCGCAATTCTCTTTTCTGTGGCTTCCAAACTGCATTCCCCAAAAAGAAAATGTGAATATTTTAACTTGTCATTTGCATTGTCCCACATCAAAATGTGATGAGGGGGAGAGGGGTTGGCTTCTCCACAAAAGAAGCCCACCCATGATCTCTTCACTTTACCATGGCTCAAAGCTATCAAGTGGTTCCCAATGGGACCCTAATTGAATTAAAAATTTTTAGGGATGTGGTGGGATCTAAAGAAACAAACCAAATTTCAGTTTTTGGTTCGATTTAATTAAATGTCGGTTCAATTCGGTTTTTGTTCTCACTCTTTTCAGCTCCAATTCTGGTTCTTAAATTTTATAAAATCCCCAGAACCAAACCGAACTATGCACACCCCTAGTCTCAACAAATATAAGCTAAGCAAAAACTTTTTTCACCCTCACATTGGCATTCTGACCAGGCTTTTCTCTTGGCATCATATGTAGACAATGAGATAAAACTGTAAAAGATCTTGGAAAAATACTCAGCTCTCCCCTTTTAGTTTTTCCTGACAGAATGGAAGAAGAAAGCTAATCATGAGTGATGAAGAAACAAAAATAAGCATAGGAAATTATTTTCTTGAAGAGTATAATTCAGATCAGGGAAAAAAAATCAGCTGCTTGCATAAGTTTCAAAATACCACCAGAAAGCACAACTCAGTCTGACTTCTATATAAATAAAAGGCATCAATAAATGGGAAAGGCTTCAATAAAAAAATAAAATGTAACCAAAAGCATAGGAAGATAACACAAACTTAAACCACATATACCACTTGATGAGAAGATTTACACCTGTTCAGTCCAATCAAATCTTTGAATTTTTTTGCTAGTACATAAAAAGAAATGTGCATAGGCACTGCAGAAAAAAAAAATGCAAAAGCATGCACAGAGCATAATTGTTCACTTCTTGTCACAGCTAGACAAGAACTTAAGCATAAATCTACTAACTGATTTTGATTGCTTCATTCTATAGAACTTTAGCCAAAACTCTTTTAGCTTCTTCAATGACATTAAAATAGTGCTTTGCATTCCTACCTCTTTGTCGCTAGATAATGTAAGGGTCTATTTAGTAGGGAAAAAAATAAGCCACTTTCCCAAAAATTTCCCTATAAATAATAAAAACCACAATCTTCTGTTCAAATTCAGTATTTTCCAAATTTATTTTCCAGTTTCCCCAATTTATACTAATATTGGAAATTTTCTAAAACTTGCTCTGTTTCCCAGTTTCCACACTGCCATGCCTGTCTCAACCACATCACCACCAACATGTTTAAATGAATTATTAGCATCCTTGAACCTTTTTCCATTTGTATATGTTACAACACCCCCATTTGTTAACTTCAACATACAGCCTTAAAAGAGTAGGAAAAGAAGGATGTACGCATTTTCTCATTTTCCAATGAAAACTGAAATAGAAATAAAATGAATTAAAAAATAAAATAACTAATTCTGCCACTTAAAAAAAAAAAAATAGAAAATGAACTGAAAGAATACAATAACAAATTAAACCTGGAAACCCAATGACACCAACAATATCACCACGCTTCACACTGGAATGGAACCTAGAAAATTCACCTTCATCCATGCCTGACTTGCTGACATTAGTAACAGGGGAGGAAACCTCTTAGTTCAAAATGGAAAAGGAAACAATTCAATAACTTTCTTCCATGCAAATGTAATCTTAACAAATTACATACATTGTTGGTTGTGCATATTTAATCCTTCAACTATCAACATCACAATATGTACAATCAAATTAAACTAAATAATTAGCAGTTGCAAAATAGCTAACCATTAATGATATTTATCATAAAATTTGACTACTTCCTATTTATAACGGGCAGCCATAACAACACAATACAGAAAACTTAGTCTGAAGTCTCAAAAAAAAAAAAAAAAAGCATAGCTGCAAAAGCCTCTTGCACAAAACAGCACTAAGAAAATATTGATTTTATCTCCTTTGATTCTAAACCATACTAATCACAAGCTAATGAGCAAGAATGTCATGATCAAAGATATAAACTACTGACCTACCACATCCAGTATTTTCTCTATCAAAATAGCCACACTAATTCTAGAAGTGGCTAACAAGTAAATTCTAGTGAGCAATTCTCATGTCAAGAACAGAAAAATAAAGTCCCTTTGCACAAACTTAATGATAAAGCAAAAGACATATCATGAGAATTTTTCATAAATTATATTAGAACATTTCCCTAACTTCCTCCTCTAAGTGAAATCTACATCACACCCCTAAACTAATATTAACCAACAAGAGAACAAGAGCTGAATAAAAAAATTCAAATATTAAAGTTCCAACACTAGATTACTGTGACACTTATTAGATAATTATTTATTTAATTAAACAGCACAAAATGCAATAAGGTTTCTTCCTTTCAATAAAATAATTCAGCAACAGAGC
This sequence comes from Hevea brasiliensis, assembly GCF_030052815.1. Taxonomy (NCBI): domain Eukaryota; kingdom Viridiplantae; phylum Streptophyta; class Magnoliopsida; order Malpighiales; family Euphorbiaceae; genus Hevea; species Hevea brasiliensis. The sequence continues at coordinate 76,970,515 of NC_079506.1, read as the reverse complement.
CATCACCTAGAGCCCCCCCACCCACCCTTCTTCCAAAGAAGAAAAATGACAAAAACTAGAAACAAACTAAGCATATACAAGTTTTAAGGAAAGAACATAAGGAAATGAGTAGATACCTCGCATCAGCCATCACTTGTACTTTAACGTCACCACCATGCAAATCATAAAAGAACAGCTTCGAAGAGGAAGATCTTTTCTTCATGATTCGGCCTTGAAGGAGAAAAATAAAACATAAAAGACTGACAAAATGAAACACGGCCATATATTATATCCCACATAAGACAAAAGGCCCTGGTTTTGGATACCAGCCAACGATTCAGCGATATCCTCAATATGCTCTCCATTGCTTAAGCTTCCGTACTTTTCTATGTACTCTACGATGGACAATGAAACAGAAAATTTGTGAGGATAGGGATTTCCTCCTTCAGCCTTCTGGGAAGCAAGATATCTCAGCCTATTCTCATAGTATTGCTGCAACATAAGTAAAACAGACAGAACATCAAAAAGTGGAGACTGAGGCTTATATCCAATAAATCAGAGTCATAATATCTCATACTGAAATGATTAGGATTTAAACTATAAATTCATGCCAGGAGTGAGAATTAGACTTGTACCGTTGGATCCATATCATCATCATCAGCTGCTGCAGATCTCTGAAACTGGGTGCTAGCCCTCTCTGCAGCCTGGAGAACAGGTACATATGTGCATTTTTTGTTGTGAGACAAAATAGACAGAAGTAGCTATATATAATTAGAAACTGCACCAATGACAAACAGCATGAACAGAATCTACTACTTGCGAACAAATTTTTACAGCAATAGAGACAAACTCAACTACAGTCCAAGTTTCAAATTCACTTGTGTCTTGGACTATCTCAATGCTAAAATGCATCAATAAATTATAGACTGAATTATCATTACCCAATTACGGAAACAATATTCTGAGTATAAAGAAGCAGAAAACTTTTATGCTGAAAATATTTTCTTGAAAACTGAGTCATTTATAAGGAAAAAGACTTCTCCTTTTCAAGAGAGGAACTCATTTTCTGGACTTTTGCCTATCTTACTTAAAAACATGCGTAACATAGACACATACCATTAATTTAAAATTGCTGCCAAACAATGAAAATATTTTCATGAAAGCATGTCCTTCTAAAACAATTTGCATGGAAACTATTTTCTTATACAAGTTATTTTCCACAAAAGAAACGAAGCCCAGAAGAAGTACTGTGTTCCATGGAAGAAGAATAAAAAAAAAAAAACCAAGAATGGGCCCTTTAAAAGAGCAAATACCAGTCTGGCCTTCTCCTCCTCCTTGCGGCGTCTCTCTTCCTCCCTCTGCTTATTCTTCAATTCCTTCTTGCGCGCACTGGACAAACCAGCAAAGCAAACACTCAACTCACAATCACAAAACAAAGACTTAAAAACAATTGAAATAATGTAAAACCCAGAAAACTCTAATGCCAACCAAAATACATTTTTCGATTTCTACAGCAGCCAAACAAGAAAGAATGGATAAAAGTAGGAAAATGACTCACTTCTTGCTGATTGTTTCTCCTCCGGAAGCTGAAGACTCGGTGTCCATTGATAAACTAGAGACTTGTTTTGCTGTTTCGTCGACAGAGCTTTCCATCTTTGGCTTGTTTGTCTCTTATTTGTCTCTTTTTCATATGAAAAAATCCCGTGTGAGAAAGAGAGAAGGTTGATAGATTGGGTTTTATGTGCCATGGAAGTGGTACCAAGGCTAACTAGGGTTCATAATGCACGACTTTTCCTCACCGGCTACGACTTGTCGTGTTGGAAATCAAATTTTAGTGCCAATAAATATTCTTTCAACTTTCGATAAAAAAGAAAAAGAAAAAGAATATATATATATATATATATATATATATATATATTCTTTCAACTTACCCTCCACGCCAGGTATTAATCTATTAACTTTAACTTATTACACACCTTTTCTTTTGAAAAAAAAAAAATCCTTTTCAAATATGCTAATTAGAGATATTAAAAATTAACTTAAAATTAAATTTAAAGTGTTATTAAAAATTTAAAATAATAAAATAATTTTTTATTAATATTTAAAATAATATTTTGTAAAAATTATTATTTTATTGAAAATTTTAATGCAAAACAGACTCACATTACATCTTACAATCTTAAAACCGACTCTAAATATTATTGAGTTGAAAGTTGTTGACATTAAACATGTTTTTATTGAGTTAAAAGAACTTAGCTCTAATTAATAAGGTTTAAGGAAAAAAATTAAAGCAACCATTTTTTTCTTTAGTGTTTATGACCCAAATTTCAGATTTTATAATTTTTTAAATAATAAGATATTTTTTGCTCACAAATAGTGATATAATATATATGATAAAATTTGTCTCTTATTTGCAACTTTTTCAGCATTAAAACTATGACAATATTTTCATTATGAAAATTATTTTATGAAATTGCATGTTTTTATTAATTACAAAATTTTACTTCAATTGATGATATAGTATTTTGAGAATTCAAATTCATAGGATATAATGAATTATCCTTGAAGAATTATTTTTTTAGTCAGTCTGAGCTAGTTTCCTCCCTTGCCCAAAGGGCAATCGAAGGGTGCTCTCTTCCCTCTACCTTTCAATTGGTTGCGTATATTGTTTTTGGTTTGTGCCGTTGGTTTGTAGATTTGTGCTTGATGGGGAGGGAATCCATGTTGATCTTTTTTTTTTTTTTGTTTAAAAATGTCTCTAGGGATTTTCTTGTTAGCAAGCGTTTCAAAATGATGGTGTGATCCATAGTTTGAGCACCAATTCTGGATTGGGCTATAAGAGATCGAGGTGCCCAAATCTCAATTATGCCTTTCTTGGCTCTTCTAGCCTTAGCTCTTGGCCGCTTGTGTATCAATCGATTGTTGCATTTCTTTTGCCCTTGTTTCTGGGGTTAAAGGGTCTATTCGGAAAGTTCTTGAGTTTTGAATGGGGTGTTGTTCTTATCTTTTTTTTTTTTTTTTAGCTTCCTATGGTTGTATGGTGCTCTACGTTTATGCAGTTCCTCTTAACAGATGGGCTTTCTGTTGGTAGTGATGTTGTGCTGCAATCCCTTTGCCATGGCTACTAGAGATATGAGTTTGAGTCATGTACCCTTTTTTTAGCTTAGGGCTCTAAGTAGTTTTCTATGTTGGGCTCTTATTTCTAGGCTTTGTTTGTAGAGATGTAACAAATGTTAATGGGCTAGCCTTGTTATTGTGTTCTTTAATGAAATATCCTTTTATTGCTAAAAAGGGAGAAAAAAACTTAAAGATGTTAGGATAATTATGAGATCTTTGTCCATATCATTATAATCAAATGTTTGTTACATATAGTTATCTTGAATGGGTCATATAAATACCTATTGTCCCTTGTAGCAACCTAAGAGGAGGGGTGAATTAGGTAGAAATTAAAATTTTGATAACAAAGAGAAATTAATGAAAAAATAGGTGTAAGAAAGAAAGAAGGGAAAGAAAGAAGACACAATTGATTTATAGAGGTTTGGCTATCCCAAGCCTACATCCTCTCCTCAAGGCCCTCCTTGAGAGTTAACTCCACTAATCTTACAAAACCATAAGAGCAAACCCTTGTTTTTTATAAATCTCTTTTCTTATAAGAGTAACTTAATGCTCAACATACTCAAGATATAATAAATACCCTCAACAACTTTAAACTCACTCTCAGAACTCACAAATTACAGTCAACAAATAAGCTTTCAAGAATTAATTATGGAAGCTCAAGTTTTAGAGAGAGAAACTAGGGAAAAGCTTTAAACTTAATAAATTCTCAAAATATCAGTTGTTGTTATTTCTCTCCAGTCATAAGTGGTCTCTATTTATAGTTTTGGCAAGAAAATGATTGTTTGGGTGCATTAAATGTAAATATAGTCATTCAACCATCCAAAACCCCATTTTATCAAGTTGCAGAAACTCAAGTTTGGCACTTCGGCTGCTGAAAGTTAGGGCACCAAAACTTTACATTTAAAATATTGACTTTGGCTGTTGAAGTCCCTTACTTTGATTGCCGAAGTACTTTCTAGACAGAAAAGCAAAAACACTTTAAAAACTCATAAATATTTTATCCTGAACTTGAATTTTCAATCCATTTGAATCATTGGAAAGCTAATTCAATAAAGTTTTCAACAAAAACATTTTCAAAACCAAATTTTACATTTCTCAAAAATAAAAATTTCATTTTACTCCCCTTTGGTTAAGTAATAGGTAAAAACAAAGATACTAAGAAATTTTAAAAATTCCTAGACTTGAACCAACATAATCAATTGATTGAGATACACAAAGTATATAAAAATAAAAATTTTACATTGTAGAGTCTCCATGATCTTTGCTTCAATTCCTAGCTCTCTATCAATTTTTATTTTGAAGTAATTTCATAATTTTGAATTTGGGACCGACAATCTTAACACAAACACTTTCAAAGTAGATTAGTAGCACACTAATTATTTATTATCATCAAAACATGGATTAGGACCCTTAGGTTTAACAATCTTCCCCTTTTGATAATGACAAACAATTAGAAGATGAAAGAAATTAAGTACAAGTGAAGTGTATGTTTTTCAAAAATTCTCTCCTTTAGTGTACTCCCCTTACAAAAAAAATTTATGCCTCAGTAAATAAAATTAAGAGAGCACATAACAGAGGTTTTGACTTAATGAATGCAATAGCATGATGTCATGAGTCCTACATGAATGATGATGCAAAAAGCATTACTAGATTAAAAACAATCCAATAAGAGAGTAAGCCAATATACAAGTCAATATATCATAAATATAAAAAGAATAATCATCATCCAAAAAGCCAATGTGGCCAAAAGCATTTATAAAACCTATAACTATACATTCGCTAGCTGAAACATCCACAAGATAAAGAAAAAACATCCACTATCTGTAAATCTCTCCCTTTTGGCATCTTCAAAATACTCACAAAAGGGGAAGATGTACAAAAAGAGCATCAAAAGACAATAGAAATGGAGTCAAGACTTTAAAGGTGGTGTAGCAGCTATATCTAATGGAAGAGCACTAGAGGCCATATGATGGAGTAGAAAGAAAATCTGGGCCAACTAGCCCTCCACAAGCTGTTGATGGTGAAGCTGACGATCCTCCATCCAGATAGACCTGAGCTCTAGAAGAGCCAAGGCATCATATATATCATGAGAAGTCTATAAGGACTCACCCTGGTTAGCTATGCCACTAGGTCCTGTTATGGCTGCACCAACTTAATAAGAAGAAGCTCCCACTAGTGTGCACTAAGGCTTTGATCTTTGTGCAGATGTGGATATATCTCTCCTAGCATGCTCATAGTTAGCTGCTTAAATATTGAGCCCCATGTGTGGTAGAGTATCCATGGTATGGTAACCATATTCTCTAGGGCTGGTCATAGCAACCTTGATACCAGGGTCTGCCCTAAGTGCCCTAAGAAGCCTAGTGATTAAACAACCATAGCGGAGACAGGTAGAGGAGTACCTAAGAACTGTGGTTATGTTATAAATCATAAGTACAGGTAGGTTTAAAGGATGCTACTCCAAAAGGCAAGACATGACAAACATATTAGCATAAGTGAGGTTAGATCTATGTCCAGCCCAAAGGATGATCTCATAGGTAAGAATGTGATGAAATACCGTAGGGATAACACCTAGATGCGCAGCAAGTAAACGTACAGGGTTTCCAGTATAGTCACTCTGAGATACAATTCTGACCTGATCCTTAGGAAAGATTGGTTCAGTGATCCACTAGTGAGGATTGTTGACAACCTCACTAATGTTCGGTATTCCTAGAATCTCAGTTAGGATAGCAGGTGTAATTTTAACTCTATATTGGTTTACATAGCTGACAAGAGTACGGGGGTTGGATTGATGAAGTGTGTATAGGTTAGCATAAAAATCTCTAATAAGGTTCTCACGGGTATGTCTAGGTGTGGTGATAAGCAAATCCCACCCGTAAGCTACAAAGGGCTGCAAGAACCTATGTGAGGTGAATTGAGTGACAGAATGTGGGTCAATGGGTTGACCCGGGTGAATAAAACTTCTAGAGAAAGGAGCACATTGCTCAGAGTTCCTAGTCACTATAAGATACTCAAAGGTTGGACGAGGTTGGGTAAGTTGAGGACCTCTACTAGATTCTCTCCTAAGTCGCTTACCACAAACATTTTTTTAACCCATAGAAAGGAAAAAAAATGTATAGAGAAAAGAGATAGAGCACTACACAAACCAAGCACAAAAAGATCATTTTCAAGGTCAAAAGCAATACAATATTTGCCAACCACAAAAAGAGATCCAAACCAAGTCACAAGAGGCATACAAAATCATATCATATGATAAAACAGAGCTATGTACCAAAAATAATAATATTAAATAAGGCATGTCAATTTAAGTTAATAAAGTTTAAACTTAATGATAGAGTGTAAGAGCAACTTAACTTTAAACAATGTAACCCACAACAACAATACAAGAAGCAAGCACATAATCATAAACCCATAAATATTATAGCTAATGTGCATATATACAATTAGGTTGATTAGAACTAAAGTTAGAACAAAGAGTCAACATGCCTATGCCAAACATTGCTCCAAGAATACAATAATAATTATTTGAGTCAAGTATAGATATGCAAAAAGGTACATAGCAGCAAAAACTACTACTAGGTCACAAGAAGCATGTTAAACTGGAGAAATATTGTTAACTTGCATGAATGAGCCAAAACAAACTTATAAAAATAGAGTCTACCAGTTTGTTTAAGGTATCCAACATTAAAAGTGTGAAAAATATAGTTTTGGTAAGTTTGCATAAAGAAAAATTGGTCAAGAACAACATATTGGCAAGAGGTAAACAACCCTAAGCAAGGAACATATTACTGCTAAACAAGTTAGATTTCAAAGGAATTTTGACAATGGAAACCAAAATACCATTTTAAAAACAAAGCTAAGTTAGAGAAAATGATGAAAATCATGCTAAAACAACAAGCTCATAGTTAGTAGCATTGGCATACAAGCAAAAAATAGTAGTAAAGACTAAAATCACAGCAGTAAGAATAATGACTTGCATTGTGACTAACTTAATTTAGGCAAACACTCAAAATACAGCTTCAAATGGGTAAAACTCATGTTCAAAAAGCAAAGGAAATTCAAAGTTAATAATTTCAACAAGTTAATGATCTTACCAAGTTAGAACAAAGCAGAAAGATCTAAAAAATAGTAAAAGCAAATTCATGTTGCAATAGGCTCAGTTTCTTTTTAAGAAAAAGTTAACCATTTTCAAGACAAAAAGATTACATCAACTCAGCAACAAGTATGAGGCAATAAGCATCAACAAAACCAGATAACAGATCTAATATATATAATCAAAGAAAAATTGGGCATAAAAGCTTACCTGAAAGAACAAAGAGAGTAACCAAAATAAAAATTAAGAAAAGTTACCCTAGAACCATAACTGGCACGGACTAGCAATTATCATAAAAAATATATATATAATAAGCATAGATATATAATTTAAAAAAATAAATTTACAAAAAAATGAAAAAGTATGAGAGAATACCTAAAAAAATGCAGAAACGATTGTTGTAAAAATCCTAAACAAAGAATCATTCGAAATTCGATGAAAATGCGAGATTGAGGAAGGGAAAAGGGAGATATAAGGGGTATTTGAGAAATTTTGGTTTGAAGAAATGAAAAGAGAGATAGAAAAATTAGGAGAGAAAAGTGTGAGAGAGAGAAAGCTAAGTGAGAGAGAGGGAGTATCGAAGAGAGGGATTTTTAGGGGTTTAAAAATACCAGGTTCAACAACCAAAAGTAATGGTTTCGGCTGCCGTAGTCAAGACTGGTTCTAGGAACAAAAAAATTTAATTTTCGACAGTTAGAACTTGAGACTTTAGCTGCCATTTTTGATTTTATGTAATCTTTAAAAACAGAGTATAACGGTGTAACACCCCGAACCTCCGAGTTATGAATAGTACCATTTTTTGTCTATGACCAGTACTATTCAAAGACACATTGAGGACCAAAAATAAAATAAAAATTTATTGAGATAGATACAATAAAAATTCAAATGACCCAAAAATATAAGGGCTCACCGGGTATATTGAAAAAGAGGGATTCCGATGAGGGGCATTTTGGTCAATTCACCTCAAGAGTTGACTTTTGACCAAAATGATAATTAATTTAAGTGAAATTAATGAATTGAATTATGAAATAATTTTTTTTTAAGGAAAAGAATTTAAGTATAAAGTGAAAGGAAAATAAAAGAAATAAAAATCTAGAATTTTAGGTCTATTTTGACCCAATTAAAATTTTAGGACCAATGGGCTTCGGACAGCTCAATTAAAATTAATTAAATAAATTAAAAATTGGGATAAGTATAAAAGGAAGCTATCTTCCTCCCTCCCTCATTTAGTTGCCCCCACACACCTCCTCTCCCTCTCTTTTATTTCTTCTTTCTTCACTCTTCCACTCACAATCTCTCCCAACCCATGATCTCCCCACTTGTCCTCCATGGGTTTTCCACCTAATTGGTAGAGAACATCAAATTAATCTTTGATTTAGAGATTAAAAGCAAGGAGAAACAAGAGATTAGAAGAAGAACAAGATTTGGAAGAGATTGGAAGTGGGAAAAATCATCAAGTGAGGTAAGCTCTCTCTTTCATGCTTGATTTACCAAGTATGCTTTAAATCAAATTTGGGTGTGATGAAATAACATGAGAAATTGAAAGGAAACATGTATGGAAATCTAAACTAGGGTTTTGGACAACTTAGAGAAAATTAGGGTTTTGATGTATTTTAGTTAAATTGATGATAAATCTAAAGTTAAATTGAGTTAGTATGCATGATTGGGAGTAGTAAGATTTCATGGGATTGCATAAATTGAATTATGGAAGATTAGGGTTCATGGGAAAATTGGGTTTTGGTGCTAGAGAGTGAGATTGGTGTGTGTAGTGTTAAATTATGGTCATTTGAGGTTTATTTAGTTTGAATTGACATTGGGTTGATGAATAGAAGTATTGAAATGGTAGGATTAGAGAAAATTACATATTTTGGTGTTTGAAAATTGTGAGGTTTGTGCTAGGAAGTGCCATTGATGTGTCAATGCTAAATTATAGTCATTTTGGGTGAATTAAATGTGAATTGAGGTTAGTTAGTGGAAATAATTGAAGAAATGAAAATTTGAACCTAGGGCAGAATTTGCACACTAAGTTCAGTGTGTTTGACAGCCCATAAATTGAGCTACACAACTCCAATTGGTATGAAACCAATTGGAAATGAAACTTAAGACATAGGGCTAGAATTTTCATGAAGAGACCCAACCTAGAAACTACCCAGAAATTGCCTAAAACTTGGCTTGAACTTAGAGACAAAATTCTGGAACTTGCAGAATTTGACCATATGAACAGTAAACTTCGCATGGCCATAACTCTCTCTAGAAAACTCCGATTTGGGCGATTCTTGAACCGATGGAAACCTAAGATATATTAGAACATTTCATATGAAGAATATTAGACCAAATTATGGACTTAACTTGATAAAGTTGGATCAATAAATCTGCTAGAACAGAAACTGCAGGGTGAATAGTGACGTAAACAGTAATCGTATTTTGGTCATAACTTGAGCTACACAGCTCTGAATTAGAAGATTTAAAAAGGAAAATAAAGTTAAGACCCAGATGAACAATTTTCATGAAGAACACCTCATCAAATTCTGATCGAAACTAGGTAAAAATTGGGTTCAAAGATTGGGGCACCAAGCTATCCAAAACTAAAATTTTCTAAAATTTGCAAAGCTAACTTGGGATGCATTAGACATGCATGTAATGAGTTTTTGGCAGCAATTGAGATTGGTATTGAGGTATTCTATTTATGTATTTTCAGTAGGAAAATAAGTTAGAACGGACAAGGAATAGTGAGTAAAGAGAAAGGAGAGCATTGAAGGTTTGTACACAACTAATCTTTTCTTCATTTTTAAACTTGTAAATTGCTTGGAATGTGTCTATTTGAATGAGTTTGCTTTGAACAAGTTTACTTTGACTGAAATATGGTTTTTCTCTTGCATTTGAGAAATTTGGATATTTCCACCTTTATTTGGATATTATGATGAATTTAAATGTGTTTATTGGTTTATAAATGTGATTGTTGAGTGAGAAATTTTTGAAAATTGTTTTGAAGCCACAGTTAGCATGACAGTCCCTTTCGAAACTCCCCAGTAGTAACGGCTACTTGGGGTTGATAATTGATATTGATTATGTCTCCCATTAATAACAGTTAGTGAGGTAAGACTACATGAGTACTCATTAGCTAGCTAGCCCTTCCCTCATTAATAACAGTTAGTGAGGTTGAGATTGCTTTGTCGTGGTGTACAACACGACACTGATCATGAAATTTTGTGTCATGGCCTAAACTGTGTGTTGATGTTGACAACACTAATGCTTTGTGAGTTGTGATTTATGAAGTGTGATTTCTCATTTGAAATGTTATTCCAATAAATGGCTCTTATGAACTATCGTGATGTTTTCAATGCTTAAGAAAGATGTGATTTATTATTCCTTGACTAGTTTTACTTTATTTTAAGTTTTAAAGTTATTAGTTGTGTACCACTGAGTGATATACTCAGGGATAGCTTATTTATCCTGTCGCAGGAAAGGGAAAGGAGAAGGAGAAGGCTGCTGAGTGAGAGACTTGGAAGCAGCATTTTGATTTTGATTGTGGGTATATATCGTATGTATACCCCTATAATTTCCTTTTGATGTATTTTATACCTATATGTATGGATGTACGGACATTGAGCAGTTTGTATTTAAAAGCATTGCATTACTATCACATTTTGAGTTTGTAACTATTTTGTATTTTACTTTGAGACTTATAAAAATGTAACTTTTGCAATATTTAGTCTATCATTATTTCCAATGAATGTTTATATAGAATTTTAACTATTCTTATGTAGTTTTCTGCAAAAGAATTGATAAGATAAAAAGCTATGATTTGTTTTAAAATCATTTGTAGCATAACTAATGGGTTATCGGTAGGTGGAGTTCGGTAATTCATTAGGTATGCTATGGGAACATGTCATGCCTTACCAGGGATAAGGTGTGACATGTTTTAGTGGTATCAGAGCTTTGGTTTTTATACAAGTTTTGAAATTGCATGTTTGAAAATTTTTTTTAAGTACAACTGCTCAACTGTCTTTAATTGATACATATAGTGCATTACATCATAAATATGGACTAATGGAGGGAAATCTCCTTGTGTTGGTTGTCCAGGGAGTAGAATTCTTTGTGATTCAGTATGGAAGAGGGGGATCGCACAGTGGAGCAATCAGTAGCAGCTGAGGTATAGGGGGAGGCCCCAGCTCCTCAGAATGCCAGTGGATCGGCTGCACCCATCCCACCCATGCAGTTTCCTACTCAGTTCGCTCAGCAGATGGCTGCACTATTTCAGCAAATGGCTCGCAATATACCATTCCAAGCTCCTGTGCAAGCACCTCCAGTGCAACCTCCATCCCCAGCCAGACAATGTGATAAGTTAATGAAGTATGGGGCAACAGAGTTCAAGGGTACAGTGGACCCATTGGAAGCTGAGCAATGGTTAGAACGGATGGAGAGGGTATTCAAGAAACTGCACTGCACCGATGATTTGAAGTTCGAATACTCGGTCTCTCTACTGCATGGAGATGCATATGAGTGGTGGAAGACCATTCCTCATAGTTTGGTTGAGCCCCCTGTGTTGATATGGGATGAATTTCTCAGAGAATTTAGATAGAAGTATATTCTTGACACATATGTAGATATGAAGCTATAGGAGTTCTTAGTTTGAAGTAAGGGAACAGGACTGTAGCTGAGTATGAGAGAGACTTTTCCAGCCTTAACCATTATGCTGAAAGCTTACTCACTACCAGTAGAGACAGATGCAAACGGTTTAAGGCCGATTTGAGGCCTAGTTTGAGATTGCAAGTAGTTGGGTTTCGACATGACAACTTCTCTGGGTTGATATCACAGGCCCTTGAATTGGAAAGGATAGAACTAGAAGGGGCATCTGAGAAGATAACCACTGAAAAAGAGAAGAGCAGTAAGCCTACAGGTCAGAGTCCAAGTAACAATTCGGGTAAGAGAAAGAGCTTTGGGGGACCAAGTAACAGAGGATCTAGTAGGGGAAGATTCTCAGGGTAGAGGCCACCTAGATCCGGACAGCATACATCTAGGGGTTCCTTTCCTGCTCGTACCTATGAAACCTGTGATAGGAATCATGGAGGAGTATGTTATAAGGCCATAGGAGCCTGTTATAACTGTGGTGGAAGTGGGCATTTTGCTAGAGATTGCGCTAGTGCTCGCAGGTCTGGGCTACCTACCACCACTAAGGGATCTGTTCAAGGTTCTGCTTCCAGAGGACAACAGACAGCTAGTAGAGGCCGAGGCAAGGGTAGAGGTAACACTTCTAGCAGCCAGGGCACAACGAGCCAACCAGAGCAGAGTGGTGCATCAGCCAAGGTGTACAACATACACCAAAGGGATGAAGTTGAGACATCAAATGTTGTGGCTGGTAGTTTCTCCATCTTTGATAGAGATGTATATGTGTTGTTTGACCCTGATTCTACACATTCTTATACTAGTGCTAGTATTGCATGTTTTGTTGCCATTCCTTGCTTGAAAATGGATTATGATGTGCTAGTGACTAGTCCTTTAGGGCAAGAGGTTAGGGTGAACAAATTGTATAAGGATTATCCTTTGGTGATCCAAGGACATACATTCCTGTCAGACTTAATTGACATGCCCTTTCGAGATTATGATATCATCTTGGACATGGATTGGTTAGCCAGGCATCACGCCATGATCGACTGTAGACTGAAGACAGTCGCTTTTAGTTTTCCCGAGTATGCAGATGTAGTGATACATGGGGAGAGGCAATTATTGCCATCCAACATCATTTCAGCTGCACTTGCTAGAAAGATGATTAGAAAGGGATGTGAAGCTTATCTAGCTCATGTGATAGACACTTAGGTGGGGAGTCCAGATCTTAAAGATATTCCTACGGTATGGGATTTTCCGGATGTCTTTCCGGAAGAATTGCCTGGATTGCCTCCAGAAAGAGAGGTGCAGTTTGAAATTGAGACTATGCCTGGTGTGGAGCCAATCTCCATCACTCCTTATAGGATGGCACCTACTGAGTTGAAAGAGTTGAAGGTGCAATTGCAAGAATTGTTAGATAAGGGTTTCATCCGCCCTAGCATGTCACCTTGGGGAGCACCAGTATTATTTGTGAAGAAGAAGAATGGTACTCTCCGCCTATGCATAGACTACAGATAGTTGAATAAGGTGACCATAAAGAATAGATATCCTCTACCACAGATCGATGATTTGTTTGATCAGTTGAAGGATGCAATTGTATTCTCCAAAATTGACTTGAGATTGAGCTACTACCAGTTAAGGGTGCAGGAGCAAAGTATTCCTAAAACTGCCTTTAGGACTCTATATGGCCACTATGAGTTCTTGGTAATGCCATTCGGGTTGACTAATGCTCTAGCTGCTTTTATGGGCCTGATGAACACTATCTTCAGGCTATATTTGGACCAATTTGTTGTGGTGTTCATTGATAATATTTTGGTGTACTCAAAGAATGCAAAGGAACACGACAAGCACTTGAGGATAGTATTGCAGACTTTGAGAGAGAAGCAGTTGTATGCCAAACTGTCAAAATGTGAGTTTTGGCCAAAGGAGATTACATTTTTGGGTTATATTGTATCTGCAGAGGGTATCTAGGTGGATCTTAGCAAAGTAGAAGCCATTCTTAATTGGAAGCCACCTAGAGATGTCATAGAAGTTCGGAGTTTCCTTGGTTTAGCCGGGGATTACCGAAGGATTGTAAAGGGATTCTCCATGCTAGTATCTCCACTGACCATGCTACTTAGGAAGGATGTAAAATTTCAGTGGACTGATCGGTGCTAGGGAAGTTTTGATGAGTTAAAGAGGCATTTAACTGAAGCTCCAGTCTTAACCTTGCCCACTTTAGGTAAGGAGTATACCATATACAGTGATGCTTCTCATAATGGATTGGGCTGTGTGTTGATGCAAGATAGGAATGTCACTGCCTATGCTTCACACCAGCTTAAACTGCATGAGAGGAATTATCCTATGCATGACTTGGAGCTGGTAGCCATTGTCTTTACCTTGAATATCTGGAAACATTACTTGTATGGGGAGAGATGTTATATACACATAGATCATAAAAGTTTGAAGTACTTAGGCACACAAAAGGAGTTAAATTTGAGGCAGAGGAGATGGTTAGAGTTGATAAAAGATTATGATTGTTGAATAGACTATCAGCCTAGAAAAGTTAATGTTGTAGCTGATGCTTTAAGTCGCAAGACTATGGCTAGTTTGAGGGTTTCTCCATTGTCCATGGTGCATGAGTTAAGGGCATTACATGCTAATTTGGAGATTAATGAAGATGGGCAGATGGTAGCTACTTGGTAAGTGAATCCAAAGCTGGCAGAATAAATTAAAGCAATTGCACAGAAGGATGATAAGTATGTGATGTTGATGGAAGAGGCTCGAGATGGTAAGAAACCAGAATTATCAGTAAATGATGAGGGCTTGTTGTTATATAAGGGCAGAATGTGCATTCTTGAGAATGTTGAACTGAGGCAGACCATTTTAAAGGAAGCACATGATTCACCTTTTGCAATGCACCCTGTTGGAACCAAAATGTATGAAGTATGAAAGAGCACTATTGGTGGAGAGGAATGAAGAAAGACATTGCAGAATATATTGCCAAATGCCTAACTTGTCAGCAAGTAAAGGCAAAACACCAGGTGCCTACAGGGTTGCTACAGCCATTGCCGATTCCCGAGTGGAAATGGGAAAGAATCACTATGGATTTCATGACCGGACTTCCATGTACACAAAAAAATCATGATGCAGTTTGGGTTATTATTGATAGATTGACCAAGTCTGCACACTTTTTGCCAGTGAGGATGAATTACAGCCTGGAAAGATTGGCCAAACTGTGCATTGATGATGTGGTGAGGTTACATGGAGTGCCAATGTCTTTTGTGTCGGACAGAGACCCAAGGTTCACTTCTAGATTCTGGGGTAGTCTCCAAAAAGCCCTAGGAACTAGATTGAACTTCAGTACAGCATTCTATCCACAGACAGACGGCCAATCTGAAAGGATCATTCAGATTTTGGAGGATATGCTTCGGGCATGTGTGATTGAGTTTGAAGGGAGTTGGGATACACACTTGCCTTTAATTAAATTTGCCTATAACAAGAGTTATCAGTCAAGCATCAGGATACCTCCATACAAAGCACTTTATGGCAGAAAGTGTAGAACTCCCTTGTGTTGGGATGAAGTGGGCGAGAGGAAGTTGATTGGCCTAGAATTAGTGCAGCAGATGGAAGAAAAGGTTAAGCTCATTAGAGATAGACTCAAAGTTCCAACAGATAGACAGAAGTCCTACATTGACTTAAAGAGAAGAGATATTCGGTACAGTGTGGGTGACAAGGTGTTTCTGAAAGTTTCCCCATGGAAGAGGATCATGAGATTTGGTAGAAAGGGGAAACTAAGTCCTCACTTCATTGGCCATATGAGGTTCTGGAAAGAGTGGGTCCATTGGCATGTAGACTTGCATTGCCTCCGAAGTTGGAAAAGATTCACAATGTCTTCCATGTCTCCATGTTGAGGAGGTGCAGATCAGACCCCTCTTACATTTTGCCAGTAGAGGCAATTGAGGTGAATCCAGACCTGACATATGATGAAGAGCCTATAAAGATCTTGGCATATGAAGTGAAGCAGCTGAGAAACAAGCAAATACCTCTGGTGAAAGTGCTGTGGAACCATCATTCAGGCCAGGAGGCTACATGGGAGCATGAGGAGGACATGAGAAGGCAGCACCCACAGCTATTCAGAGAATAAGACCAGGTAAATTTCGAGGACAAAATTTTATTTTTAAGGAGGGGAGAATTGTAACACCCCGAACCTCCGAGTTATGAATAGTACAATTTTTGGTCCGTGATTAGTACTATTTAAAGACACCTTGAGAACCAAAAATAAAATGAAAATTTATTGAGATAGATACAATAAAAATTCAAATGACCCAAAAATATAAGGACTCACCGAGCATATTAAAAAAGAGGGATTATGACCCGATGAGGGGCATTTTGGTCAATTCACCTCAAGAGTTGACTTTTGACCAAAATGTTAATTAATTTAAGTGAAATTAATGAATTGAATTATGGAATAATTTTTTTTACGAAAAGAATTTAAGTATAAAGTGAAAGGAAAATAAAAAAAAATATTGAATTTTAGGTCCATTTTGACCTAATTAAAATTTTAGGACCAATGGGCTTTGGACAACTCAATTAAAATTAATTAAATAAATAAAAAATTGGGATAAGTATAAAAGGAAGCCATCTTCGCCCCTCCCTCATTTAGTTGTCCCACACACCTCCTCTCACTCTTTTTTATTTCTTCTTTCTTCACTCTTCCACTCACAATCTCTCCCAACCCATGATCTCCCCACTTGTCCTGTAACACCCCTATTTGTATAGCCTGGTATATTTCACTATTTCGGTGATCGGTGTAGGTCCAGAAAATTAAAAGGATTAGAACCACATTTAAGATAACTACATAAGCCATGAACACAAATAATTAGTAATTGTCAATTGGTTAAATATAAATAAGAAAAACATAACATAAGAAATTAAATGAGCCGAGAGTCACAGTGATGGGTGACCTTCTCGGGAAGGACTGCGAAGTCGATTTAAACTCAAATTTCGAACCGTAAAATATGACGCCGCGGTCCTTAGGACTATTGTGAACACAGTGGAAAAGAGAAAATCACGAAAAAGAATTGTTAAGCCCGTCAAATAATTAGGTCAGGGATCCAGAAGAAATATTGAATTATTTGCAAACCGGGTCGAACTGGAGAGGGGCAATTTGGTCAATTGACCCCGAGAGCTGACTCCTGACCTAATTGTCAAATAAAATCGGAGAAAAGAAAAATTCGGAATCGGAAATTAAATTAAAGAACTAATGAAAAAATAAATAAAAAAAAGAGAAAAAGGTGAAAGGTGAATGACATCATGCATGACATCATGTATGATGCAATAAAAGAATAATTAATTAAATGGAAATTGACTAAGTCAAAAAGCTAAATAAATACATAAAAATCAAAAGAAGAAAAAAAAGAAAAGGGTTGTCTTCTTCTCCATGCCGTCCACCTCTCCTCTCTCATCTCTCTCATTTTTCTTAACTTCCTCCATTGAAGCTCACTAAAAAGCTTCTTAAACCCAAGATTTGAGCCATAGAATTTATAGATTTCTTAGTTAAAACTTGTATGTGAGTGTTGAGAAGAAGATTGAAGAAGAAAGAAAGAAGAAAGGAAGAGGTTTGAAGAGGAAAAATTTTCTGCTCTAAGGTTAGCAAACTAAACTTGATTTGTTAGTTGAATTAATTGTGTTTATAGCTTGAAGAACTTGGAAATATGCTTAAAATGAAAAGAAAATTATTGTGGAGGGACCATATGTGAATTCGGCCAGCAGTAAATTTAGGTTGAAATGAGTGAATTTGATGTATTTAAATGGTTGTTTAAATTGAATATTGAATATAAACTATGGATTGGTGTTTGAAATGCATTAAAGTTGAATTGCATGAAAGTTAGGATTTGCACCTAGGGTTTGGAAGTCAAAAGTGTGAAAATTTGCTAAATGATGTGTTTGACTTTGTTGGAGATGAAAAATGGTAATTTGTGACCAATTGATGTGTATTGGAAGTGTTAGAACCAATTGGAAATTCGAATTGGTTATGGGCAGTATGCAGGCAGCATGACCAAGGTCCCTTTCAGGGACCAAAACTGAAATTTTACCAACCTAATTGGTGTGAGGCCAATTGGGAATGAAACTAGACACAAAATAACACATTTTTAATTTAGGAATCATACCCAAAAAGTGACTAAAACTTAGTGAACAAATTGACTAAATCTGGACTTAGGCAATCTGACCTGTACAAAAATGACCAAATGAACAGTGTTCATTTGGCCATAACTTGGGCTAGGCAGGTCTAAATGACCTAAAATTTTATCAGTAGAAAGCTGAGATATAGGCCAAAAACTTTTATGAAGAATACAAACCCAAATTATGCCCATAACCAAGTCATTTAGCCACCCAAAGTTGGTGACCTAAAACTGCTAGAACCAGTTTGATGCCCAGAAATCTGAGTTAAATTCAATCCGGCAGCTATGATTCAAATGGTTATAACTTGAGCTACAAAACTCTAATTGGAGTGATTCAAAAAGAAGAATAAAGTTAAGACAATAAGGAACAATTTCTATGAAGAAAACTTAGCCAAATTCTAACAGCAAAGTGATTAATGGAATAGTGCAACATAAGATACCAAAATTGAAAATTTACAATTTTGCCTAAAAGACCTAAGTTTTGAGAAAACAACCAAAACCAACAAAATTAGTGACCAAAATGTGGTATGTGAGTATAGTTAGAGTTCCCATACCTTTTAAGTATAAGAAAGTCAATATTTTAACTTGAATAGTATCATGAATAGTAACATCAACATGAAAATTTGCAAGAATATAAGTTTAAACATATTGGAATTAGTTATTAGAATTATTATGAAGTAAAGATACTGAGACACTATAAATTTTATGTTTTAGTTAAAAAAGACTTGGAAGGTCTGAGAGACTGAGTCAAGGCCTAGAGACGACTCACGTCAGGTTTGTGCACAACAAACCTTCTTTGAGCATTTTATCATTGAAAAATTGATTTGGTATGATTTATGAAAATTTGGTGTTAATCATGAATTGTGTTGCCACTTTGTGAATGAAAGTATGACTTTGGAAATTTATCGGATTTCTCATGAATTATTTGAATAAAATATTTGAAATAGATTTTTGATTCACACTTAGTATGACAGTGCCTTATTATTCCTCCTCCATTTATGGGGTGAGATCGATTATTTTTCCTCCCTCTCTGGTTTACCAGTTGAGGTTGTAGATCGGATGAGTACTTATTAGCTAGCTAGCCACCTTTCTCATTGATTTCGATTAGTGGGGCTGTAGATCGCTTTGTCGTGGTGTACAACACGACATTGATCGGAAATTTTGTGTCATGGCTTAAGTTGTGTATGAATTGGCAACACTATGTTTATTAAATTGTTTGACTAAAATTATGCTATAATGAGTTTTGATGATTTGTGCAATATTTAAATTGTGATTTATCAATGAATGTTTTACGTACTGTATTTCAAATTTTTATTGTGCACTGTCGACACCATATTTTGGTCGATCCTTGAAAATCAATAAACTTTGAAGTTGATCTCCAATGCCAAGTCTACAGGTCGTTCGGCTCATTTTCGATCTCTCTTCATAGGGATCAAACCGACGCCAAGTCTCCTTATTGCTCAAAGCCTCACCGATCTCTCATACCAATTGTCGAGTCTCCTGGCCAGTCAATCACATTTCTGATCTCTTGTCTAACAAAACCAAACTAGTCTTATTGCCGACCTCCCTTTTAAAGGTTTGGGGATAATCACTTGATAAAGTTAAGGTTCCAATCCGGTTTAATGATTCCGATCTTAAGTGTCCAAATCAAGTTTCCAATTTTAATCAGGTCCCGTTTAGTGTTTGTTCTCAGCCGATCTCATGTTTACAATGTTTTCCCGATCTCTTACACTTAGATTAGTAATCACTTTTAGTTGTAGTTCTAATACGGTCAGACAATCAAGTGTTTATGCGACTTAGATACTTTCAGATCTCATTTAACCATCGAACAAAAAGGAATTTCATTTCATTTCAGATAAAATATATACAAGTCATGATCCCCCAGCCTGTTCTACATTTTGTTCGCCCCCTCGTTCACCCTCGGCCTCCTCCTCGCTTTCCTCTTCGTCTTGGGGAGCTAGGTCGACCATCTAGGAGAAGTCCTCCTCGGGATAACGCTTCCTGAGGTCGGCCAAGAGATCCCTATGAGCGTTCACGTAAGCGCTGGCCTCCCTTGTCACCGCCTCTTCTTCTTTTGCTTTGAGCTCCTCAGTAAGGTGAGCAACTTCACCGGCTCGGAGCGCCTGAACTTCTTCAAGAACATGAGCTCGCTCGGCTAGAACATGAGCTTGCTCGGCCAGCTTATCCTCGTAGAACTTCATTCGCCCCTCAATTTCAGATATGTAGTTTTGAGCGGATGAGAGTTGGGATCGGAGGGAAGCCACTTCATGACCTATCTTCTTGACCTCCTTACCCAGGCGGTGAGCCTTCTCCCGGACAATGTGCTGGTTCACCAAACACTCCACGTTCAGGCTCATAGACCGGGTTAGGATGTCATCAAGATTGTTCGGGGACAGCCTATCCCGATCCTCTTAAGGCAGATCGAGGCCCCCAAAACCTTGGCTAAGCCCGGATTCTCCCGAACAGTCCGGTTCTTCTCCAGCGAGTGGATCAGAACTTGAGTGCCGCGGGAAAGGGTCCTCACAGGAGGTTGGGAAGGACCCCCTTCCGCACTCGAAGCGACTAGAGGAGGTGGAGGCAGTTCTTCTTGGCGAGGAGGAGACCGGACCACTTCTATGATTGGCAGTCTCGAGGGTTGAGACGAGCCTCGTTGTATCTCTCCGGGATCATGACTGGGCGTCTGAAGCAGCTCGGATCACTTCATCTCCCGCACTTTCTAGGAGACCTCTCTTTTTTGCTTTCGGCTTTCCTTGGAAGCCTCGCCGCTTGCCATACCTGCACAAAGAAGAGGTCTGTGAGATCGCTAAGGCCTAAAGATCAGAGATGTAGAAAGTACCGGGGCCGAGGTCAGAGAGCTGAAGCCAGCGTTCTTGGCCGGTGATCAGTTGCATGGTCCAATGATGCAGTTCGGCAGTCACTGCATCCAAACAAGAGAACTTCTCTCTGGCTGCTTGATCCTTTAGTTCCATCACTATTAGGCCTTATTCCCTATTCAGGGTGATGCGCTTCGGAAGTAAGGGGCCCTGGTGCAGCCAGCTGCAAGGGAAACCCTCAAAGCCGTTCGGAATTTTGCTCCTCAGGATAAAGAAGTGATTCTTCCAATTCTTCAGGGAGGAAGGCAGATCGGTAAAAAGCCCACAATGGGGTTTCGCCTGGAAGAACCAATACTCGTCGTCCTTTCGACGAGTTAGCCTATGTAGTTCGGCGAACACCTTAGCTGTAGGACTGATTCCTTTGGCTCGGCAAAGGCCTCTGAAGGCTACTAGGATCCGCCATGAGTTCGGGTGAACTTGGGCTATGCACACTTGGTGAAATTTTAGGACTTCCTTGAAGAAGTCATCGAGAGGGAATCGCAACCCGGCTTTTAATTGCTCCTCGTATACCATGATCATATCGTTCTCTTCAAAAAAGTGATCGGCTCGAAGATCGCCGTGACACTTAATGAGTTCGTATGAATCAGGCCGGATGTTATACTCCTGGCTGAACGACTGCAGGTCGGTTTCTTGAAGGATTGATGGCAGCTCGTCCATGGGAAGATTTTCTCTCCCTGAAGAATGTACATGCCTTGAGGGCGCTGCTTGACCCCGAACTGGAACAGAGGTCCTAGGAGGTTCAGGTCGCACGCTTGGTCCGACCACCTCCACTTCATCAGACGACCACGAGATCTGAACGGAAGGGGGGCTTGCCGCTCTCTGACCCTCGGCGCCGCTCATTTTCAGAGAAAGGAGGAAATTTAAACTAAAAGAAAGATCAAAACCCTTACCGGAGTGTGATCGGTGTCGGAAGAACTTGAGAAAACGAGAGAATTTTTGGAATTGCTCGCGAGAGGCTGAAAATGACATAAGGGAGCAACTGGCTAACCCATCCCCTATTTATACCCGTCCGAGCATTTAATGCTCACGGTGTCCCAAGCGGCGCATCGGTTAGCGAGATTTGCCAGCCTTTTCTGACACGTCTCACGAATATTTCGAAAATTCCATAAAGAGATCGGCTAGTTAGAGATCGGCAGATTAAGATGTTTTGAATTACAGATCGGTTAAGGGCCATTCAATTGGGAGTCGGATCGGATAAACACATCAGAGATCGGAAAATAACCAAAGCAATAATAATAAAATGATAATTGTCAAAATAAAATTTCATTTCCAAAAGGTCAGATTACATCATTTGGGCGATCTCAAGAGATCGGATTACATTTCCAAAAGGTCAGATTACATCATTTCGGCGATCTCAAGAGATCGGATTACATTAAAAGATCTGATTACATCATAGGGACGATCTCTAGAGATCGGTGGAACATCCTATCTAATAAAGGCCTATGTCAAAGACTAGTCTCATGGCTGAATCAAAAAACTTGTCCAACGATGGACAGCGGATAGATGTACAGCTCAGATGGGGTGATTATGACTCTCATAAGGATGGAGAGTCATCTCCACTGTTATCGACCAGAATCGAGCTGTAGTCGGGACGCCCAATATGGTGAGGAGCCAAATGAACTTTAAGGGACAGTCACCGATGTTAAGGGGAATATTAGCAGTCTTCTTGCCTGAAATCAGTTCGCCGATTATATCGGTCGAACGACTCGAGATCGGCACGATCGAGGTCCTCGATCCAGGTCGGTAAATTAGTCCGATTCTCTCACTGTCATTGAATGAGGTTATCATAATTCTCCGATCACCGGGATCGTAAATTTTCAGACGAGGGACAAAGAGGACAATCGGGAAAAGATAAAAAATGGCCACCATGGCCGGAATTGTCGCCGGAGCAGCTAGAACAGGAAAAGTGAGAAGGAAAGAAGAGAAAATCAACTGCGAAATGGTTTCCTGTTGAAGGTATATATAGAGGAGGTCTGAGCGTTAATTGCTAAGCAGAAAACGAAGCGGACACCTCGGAAATCGAAGGAAATAAATGCTTTGACTGAACCGGACCAGATACAGGAGAAGAGCCTGGCATGAGAGATCGGAAAAGGGATCGTGTTGGAAAGATCGAAAAGGAGGGGAGATTAGAAAGCAAGGAGAATAAGACAACTTGCAATAACTATCGTCATAATCAGAGCCGAGGTAGTTAAAGCGTTGCAGACGAGATCTCCACCGCACGCCTGAGAATCGCCCGCATCACTGACAGATGCCAGAGTATGTCATGACAGTCCTGTACATCCCAATCTCTGTCGTTGATTTCACTTGTAAGGACGAGTCCGGAGCCCTTGGATCCAAGGAGAAGACGACAAGACCGGCACCATTTACTCCCAGCCCTTGGATCGCCCCGGGCAAGGAAATTTGGGACCGTCAGATTAGAAGTGAAAAAGGACAAATATTCTGAAAAGGATCTCAGCCGTTCATTTTGATTCTCTTTAATTCTCCAGCATCAGATCGTGTCCTTTAAAATCCAAACCCTCCATCTCCCTCAAAGAAAAATCCTGACCCTTCATTGGGAACACCCGTTCCCTATAAATACCTGCATGAAAACTGTAGAAGGGAGACGAAAAAAAAAGAAGACAAAAGGGTGGTAACTATAGCGGTAGAACTCTGAAACTTAATTCAGTTCGTTACTCTGCTATTTTTTAAGTTTGGAAAGATAGAAAAACTTCATAAACCAGTTTTCTAAAGTGTTTTCTTGGAAGGGGTCTTGAATACTGAAACTCTTCATTTTCAGTTTATTCATTGCTCCGTGACATTCTCACCATCAGTTCTCTCTTTGTTATCTTCATTTCCACTCCCATTTCCCAGGCTTAACCCCATCAGACCCGGTTGTTACCTCGGCTTGACTGCATTCTAACGAGGTATTCTTCATTTCAAGGCAAACCTCAGTCCTTAGGCTATTAGCCCGCAACTCTACTACGTCTTTGTAACTCCATAGTTAATTCAATAGTTCCGATTCCCTATAGGTGAGCGTCTTTACCGCAGCTTTATTTAGTGCTCATTCTTATTTTACGTATTTCTTTTGTTTCATGCTTGCAATGTTCATTAAGTTCATATTGTGTTAAAAGGGCCCCCGAAGAAGGCTATTCTCAAGTTTTCTTTTCGTTCACCAGTTCATTCTTTTTGTTAGTCTTTGTGACTTCCAAATGTAGGTGTTCTAGTCCCGAATAACGCGTAAGTAGTAAGTAGCCGTGTCTTAAGGGTTTCTTTAAAGTAAAAGTCTGAATAATAAATTGGGGAAAATTGTGGAGTCAAACCACTAGGCTAGCTCGGAGGATGGTTGGGTAAGACGTCGCAAGGCGGAGTGAAACCGAATCCCAGGTAAGTAAATGGAATAGATCGGGTATCGCCTGCCAAATGATATTGGTAAGGTGATTATATGAGAGATCGGTAGAAATTCAGTCCGGTATCCCTTATTTAGTCGTAAGGTGCTAAGGGGTCAAAAGAAACCTAATTCGGGCTCCCAGTGTCTTCGGACATCGGGGTCATTAGCTAAAGATCCTCGCGAGATTCGATAGTAACTAAATTACAAGGGGTTAGGGGAGAGTTCTTACCTAATCCCCACCTAAAGAAGAAAAGAGATCGGAGGAGAGTTCTTATCTGATTCTCAATCAAAAATTTTAATAAATATCTGAAAGAGATCGGAGGAGAGTTCTTATCCGATTCTCAATAAAAAATTTCAATAAATATTTAAAAGAGATCGGAGGAGAGTTCTTATCCGATTCTCGATTAAAAATTTTAACAAGTATTTAAAAGAGATCGGAGGAGAGTTCTTATCCGATTCTCAATCAAAAATTTCAATAAATATTTAAAAGAGATCGGAGGAGAGTTCTTATCCGATTCTCGATTAAAAATTTTAACAAGTATTTAAAAGAGATCGGAGGAGAGTTCTTATCCGATTCTCGATTAAAAATTTTAGCAAGTATTTAAAAGAGATCGGAGGAGAGTTCTTATTCGATTCTCAATCCAAAATTTCAATAAATATTTAAAAGAGATCGGAGGAAAGTTCTTATCCGATTCTCAATCCAAAATTTTAATAAGTATTTAAAAGAGATCGGAGGAGAGTTCTTATCCGATTCTCAATCAAACTTTTAATGAACATCTGAAAAGAGATTGGAGGAGAGTTCTTATCTGATTCTCAAATCAAATTTTAACAAATACGCAAAATAATCCTATGAATGAAAAACCGCTACTCGACATCAATTCACTAAGGTTGTCTCATTTACTTGTGTATCTGGGTAATCCTAGTTAGTGAAAAATCAAATATTCCCTTTTATCAAAAGGGTTAACATCTGCATTCGAACCCTCCTAACTATCAATTTTAATTTATAAAGAGCGTAAGGTTAAATCTGCTCATCCTCATTGAGGGACGAGGTGGGGTGCCTAACACCTTCCCCACCCGTTTATGGACCCTGAACCTAGAATCTCTGCATTTGAAGTGGTTTCATTTTAATCTGCATTTCACAAATGGTTTTCTTTGATTCCCCTCAAAATTAAAGTGGCGACTCCTCACTCTTTCCCACTTCGGTGAGTGCTCGTCCAGGCGACCGCAAAATACCTTGCGACATGCACCACTGAGTATTTTTATACTCAACGATAGCTTATTTTGCTGTCACAGATAGGAGCAAGAAAAAAGTAGCAGAGTGAGCTACTGAACTGAAAAAGCCTTTACTGATTTTGTACGGGTATTATTTTATACCCAATGTAATTTAGTTTGATGTAAATAAATATTGTTCATATGCATTAATGTAAAGTTGAGTAGTTATATTTATAAATTGTAATAATATTATTTTTGGATTTTATATTAAATTAAACTTGTGAATGTAAATTAGCTTTATTGAATGTAATGTTGATGAAATTATTTTGAAATGGTTTGATCTGAGAATTTTGAGTTGAATTGAGATTATTTAGAGGTTGGGAGTTGTGGAAAAATTTATTGGAAGTGTTTTTCTCAGGTATTTGAAGAACTATTTTCTCAAAATACAGACGGTACTCCACCAAAATTTTTATAAAATTTACAGAAAAATAAAATGGAATAAAAATTTTAAGTAGTTTTAAAATTTCAAATAAATGATTTTAATTTCTACTAAAATGCTTACCACTTCCAAAATATAAGAAAATGATTTTAAAATCCCTTGTAGGATACTTAATGAGTTATCGGTAAATGAAGTTCGGTAGTTCATTAGGTATTCTACGGGATCATGTCATGCCTTACAAAGGGGTGAGGCGTGACATGTCCTCCATGGGTTTTCCACCTAATTGGTAGAGAATATCAAATTAATCTTTGATTTAGAGATTAAAAGCAAGGGGAAACAAGAGATTAGAAGAAGAACAAGATTTGGAAGAGATTGGAAGTGGGAAAAATCATCAAGTGAGGTAAGCTCTCTCTTTCATGCTTGATTTACCAAGTATGCTTTAAATCAAGTTTGGGTGTGATGAAATAACATGAGAAATTGAAAGGAAACATGTATGGAAATCTAAACTAGGGTTTTGGCCAACTTAGGGAAAATAAGGTTTTTGATATATTTTAGTTAAATTGATGATAAATCTAAGTAAAATTGAAGTAGTATGCATGATTGTGAGTAGTAAGATTTCATGGGATTGCATAAATTGAATTATGGAAGATTAGGGTTTATGGGGAAATTGGGTTTTGGTGCTAGAGAGTGAGATTGGTGTGTGTAGTATTAAATTATGGTCATTTGAGGTTTATTTAGTTTGAATTGACATTGGGTTGATGAATGGAAGTAATGAAATGGTAGGATTAGAGAAAATTACATACTTTGGTGTTTGAAAATTATGGGGTTTGTGCTAGGAAGTGCCATTGATGTGTCAATGCGAAATTATAGTCATTTTGGGTGAATTAAATGTGAATTAAGGTTGGTTAGTGGAAATAATTGAAGAAATCAAAATTTGAACCTATGGCAGAATTTGCACACTGAGTTCAGTGTGTTTGACAGCCCATAAATTGAGCTACATAACTCCAATTGGTATGAAACCAATTGGAAATGAAACTTAAGAAATAGGGCTAGAATTTTCATGAAGAGACCCAATCTAGAAACTGCCCAGAAATTGTCTAAAACTTGGCTTGAACTTAGAGACAAAATTCTGGAACTTGCAGAATTTGACCATATGAACAGTAAAATTCGCATGGCCATAACTCTCTCTAGAAAACTCCGATTTAGGCGATTCTTAAACCGATGGAAACCTAAGACATAGTAGAACATTTCATATGAAGAACATTAGACCAAATTATGGACATAACTGAATCAAATTGTTGAACGAAGTTGGATCAATAAATCTACCAGAACATAAACTGCAGGATGAATAGTGACATAAATAGTAATCGTGTTTTGGTTATAACTTGAGCTACACAGCTTCGAATTAGGCAATTCTAAAAGGAAAATAAAGTTAAGACCCAGATGAACAATTTTAATAAAGAACACCTCATCAAATTTTGATCGAAACTAGGTAAAAATTGGGTTCAAAGATTGGGGCACTAAGCTATCCAAAACCAAAATTTTCTAAAATTTGCAAAGCTAACTTGGGATGTATTAGACATGCATGTAATGAGTTTTTGGCAGCAATTGAGATTGGTATTAAGGTATTCTATTTGTATTTTCAGTAGGAAAAGAAGTTGGAACGGACAAGGAATAGTGAGTAAAGAGAAAGGAGAGCATTGAAGGTTTGTGCACAACTAACCTTTTCTTCATTTTTAAACTTGTAAATTACTTGGAATGTGTCTATTTGAATGAGTTTGCTTTGAACAAGTTTACTTTGACTAAAATATGATTTTTCTCTTGCATTTGAGAAATTTGGGTGTTACCACATTTATTTGGATATTATGATGAATTTAAATGTGTTTATTGGTTTATAAATGTGATTGTTGAGTAGGAAATTTTTGGAAACTGTTTTGAAACCACAGTGAGCATGACAGTCCCTTTCGGAACTCCCCAGTAGTAATGGCTACTTGGGGTTGATAATTAATATTGATTATGTCTCCCATTAATAATGGTTAGTGGGGTAAGACTACATGAGTACTCATTAGCTTGCTAGCCCTTCCCTCATCAATAACGGTTAGTGAGGTTGAGATTACTTTGTCGTGGTGTACAATACGGCACTGATCGTGAAATTTTGTGTCATGGCCTAAACTGTGTGTTGATGTTGGCAACACTAATGTTTTGTGAATTGTGATTTATGAAGTGTGATTTCTCATTTGAAATGTTATTCCAATAAATGGCTCTTATGAACTATCGTGATGTTTTCAATGCTTAAGAAAGATGTGATTTATTATGCCTTAACTAGTTTTACTTTATTTTAAGTTTTAAAGTTATTAGTTGTGCACCACTGAGTGATATACTCAGGGATAGCTTATTTATACTGTCGCAGGAAAGGGAAAGGAGAAGGCTGCTAAGTGAGAGACTTGGAAGCAGCATTTTGGTTTTGATTGTGGGTATATATCATAGGTATACCCCTATAATTTTCTTTTGATATATTTTGTACCTATATGTATGGATGTATGGACATTGAGCAGTTTGTATTTAAAAGTATTGCATTGCTATCACATTTTGAGTTGGTAACTATTTTGTATTTTACTTTGAGACTTATAAAAATGTAACTTTTGCAATATTTAGTCTATCATTATTTCTAATGAATATTTACATGGAATTTTAACTATTCTTATACAATTTTTCTGCAAAAGAATTGATAAGATAAAAAGTTATGATTTGTTTTAAAATCCTTTGTAGCGTAACTAATAGATTATTGGTAGGTAGAGTTCAGTAATTCATTAGGTATGCTACGGGAACATGTCATGCCTTACCAGGGACAAGGTGTGACAAAAGGGCTTCGACTGATAAATCTTTAAGTTTTTTCTGCTGCAACTGCTTCTGTTTGAAGAAAAGAGCCTCAAGTCTTTAGCTGCAGAAAACTCTGGATTTCAGCTGCCACTTTAGCCACTGCCTCTAAACTTAAAAAAAAAAAAAAAACTTTGTAAGACCAAAACTTCTTTGAAGGTCCTCTTCTTTTGAATGAATAAAATACCTTAAACATAAAAATTTTAAAAGCTTAGAACAAAACTTAAAAAAATAACAAAAATAAAACAATTAAACAACAAAATCAAAAGAGCATATACATATAACATCACAAATTCAAGCATCCTTAATTCTCTCTTAATAAAATTAAATCTATCTTCACACAAGGGTTTTGTGAAGATATCAACTAATTAGTTATTTGTATCAACAAACTCAAGAACAAAATCACCATTCAATACATGATCAAGAATGAAATGATATCTAATGTCTATATGCTTACCTCTAAAATGTTGTATGGGGTTAGTCAAGTTGATTGCACTTTTATTATCACATTTAATGGGAATGTGATCAAGAGACACATTGAATCTTAATTATTGTTTAATTCAAAGAACTTGGCTATAACAAAGACTCGCAACCACATATTCAGCTTTGGCAGTAAAAAGTGCAATCAAGTTTTATTTTTTGCTATACTAAGAAACTAAAAAATGTCATAGGAGTTGCCAAGTACCTGAGGTCCTCTTTATATCAAGAATGCTTGCGACAAAGTCTGCATCTGAGTAGGAACATAATTCAAAAGATGTATTTCTAGGATACCATAAACCTAAATACAATGTGTCTCTCAAGAATTTAAGAATGCTTTTAACAACATGCAAATGAGACCCTTTAGGACATGATTGAAAATATGCACATAAACACACGGAATATATAATATCCGGTCTACTAGCTGTGAGCTATAAGAGACTACTGATCATACCTCTATAGAGCTTTTCATCAACCGATTTTCCTTTTACATCATTGTTAACCTTGATGTTTGTGCTCATTAGAGTTCTACTTAGCTTAGTAATCTCCATCTCAAACCTCTTAATTAATTCTTTGGTGTATTTGGCTTGGTTGATGAAGATGTCATCCTTAGCTTGCTTGATTTGAAGAACATGAGTTCTCCTATCATGCTCATCTTAAACTCATTTTTCATAGTATTAGCAAACTCTTCACACAAACACTCATTAGTAGTATCAAATATAATATCATCAATATGTATTTGCACTATAAGGATGTCATTTTCCTGATTTTTAACAAAAAGGGTTGTATCAACCTTTCCTTTTGAAAACCCATTTTGTAAAAGAAAGTTACTAAGCCTTTCATACTAAGGTCTAGGAGCTTGTTTCAAACCATACAAGGCTTTAGTTAATTTAAAAACATGATTTGAAAACTCGTGATTTTCAAAACTGAGAGGTCGCTCAACATACACCTCCTCATTAATAATACCATTTGGAAAAGCACTTTTAATATCCATTTGAAAAATTTTAAAATTTATGTATGATGCATATGCAAGCAAGATTCTAATGGCTTCTAATCTAGATACGGGGGCAAAGGTCTTATCATAGTCAATGCCCTCCTCTTGGTTATAGCTTTTAGCTATTAACCTAGCCTTATTCCTAGTTATGTTGCCATCTTCATCTAACTTGTTTCTAACCACCCATTTGGTACCTATGGATGGGTGGTTCTTAGGCCTTCGAACTAAGGTCTAAACCTTATTCCTTTCAAATTAGTTGAGTTCCTCTTGCAAGGCAAGTATCTAACCTTCATCATTAATGGCCTCATCTATGGTCTTAGGCTCTATTTGAGATATGAATGCAAGATTATTACAAATATTTCTAAAAGAGGATCTAGTTGTTACCCCTTTTGATGTATCACTAATGATTTGGTCCTTGGGATGATCCTTCTTGAAGATCCAATCTTTGGGTAGGTCTTGTTGAACTCCTTGCTATGGAACTAATTGACTTATTGCTCTTGAAGCTCAACCTCATCATCTCCCAAAGCCTTCAAGGGATCTTCCTTGAGTTGATCTTGATCTCTACTAGGTTGAGGATCTTCAAGGGTCAACTCATCAAGGTCACCTATAACATTATCATCATTAGAAACATCCTTTATAGGAAATAAGGAATTAGCTTCATCAAATACAACATGCATTAACTCCTTAACAACTAAGGTTCTCTTATTGAAGACTCTATATGCTTTACTAGATGTAGAGTACCTCAAGAAAATACCTCCATCGGTCTTATAGCCAAACTTATCTAAATTATCCTTAGTATTTAAAATGAAGCACTTGTCACAAAAAACTCTAAAATAACCTACTTTAGGTTTCTCACCATTCTATAGCTCATAAGGAGTTTTCTTCCTAATAGGTCTAATCAAAACTCTATTTGAAATATAACAAGCTGTATTAATGGCTTTTGCCCAAAAGTAAGTAGGTAAGTAATATTCATTTAACATAGTCCTCCCCATGTCTAAAAGAGTTCTATTTTTTCTTTCAATAACACAATTTTATTGGGGAGTCCTAGGAAAAGAAAAATTTTCAGTGATCCCTAGTGAGTAATAAAATTTTTCAAATCTTTCATTTTTAAATTCTCTACCATGATTACTCCGAATAGAAGAAATTTGAAAACTTTTTTCATTTTGAACCTTTTTTAAAAATCTTGCAAAAACATCAAAACATTCATCCTTCTGAGCAAGGAATGCAATTCAAGTATACCTAGAATAGTCATCAAGAATCACAAGAGCATAATATGCACCACCTAAGCTAGCTACTCTAGTAGAATCAAACAAATCCATATGCAACAATTGAAGGGCTTTCAAAGAACTCTTGACTTGCTTACCCATTTGACATGCATCACACACCTTGTCCTTTTGAAACTTGATCTTTGAAAGCCCATTAACTAACTCATCCTTATTCAAGTTTGCAAGAAGATCCATGCTAGCATGTGCAAGCCTTCTATGCCAAGTCCAAGAGTCATCACTAATAGACACAAAACACTTGATATACTTGTTAGAAAAAGCATTGAAATCAATAACATAAATATTTTCAACCCTTTCACCAACAAAAAATAGTTTATCATCACACATCCTAGAAACAAAGCAAGATTTTGACTCAAGTATAACTTTATAACCTTTATCACATAATTGACTAACACTAAGTTAATTATGCTTTAAACTATCAACTAAAAGAACTTTGTCAAGGATAGGAAAATTTTCCTTACCTATCTTACCTATCCCCATAATTTTACTTTTGCCATTGTCACCAAAGGTCACTTGCCCAACTCTATCCGTCTTTTCAAGAGAAAGGAAGAGGTTGGTATTTTTGTTCATATACCTTGAACATCCATTATCTAAGTACCACTTGCTCTCAAGTATTGAGGATTTCAAGCACACCTATACAAAAACAATTCAAACAACTTTAAGTGCCCAAATTTACTTGAGTCCTTGGGGGTTAGTAACTCCATCATCATTAAAATCAAATAATCTATCATATCCAAGATGGACTTTCCTAATAGCACACTTATAGTTGGTGTGACCAAGCTTGCCACAGTAGTGACAATGACCATTGAACTTTCTTGTTCTTGGTCTATAAGCATAAAAATGTGCATATGGTCTCATGTGACCACTCTTTTTGTGTCCATTATGTGCATGTGAGCATGAGGCATGGTGAGTGTGATGATGGTTGTGAGATCTAGTAGCATGTCCCTTATAGGAGTTTGGCCTAGATGCAAATCTCCTAGATGTGGATGCCCTATTAACATTTTATCTAAGGAAATGTTGACGATATAAAGTCTTTCTAAGTTTATTGCCACTAGGTGTCTTTAGTTCTTGTCTTTTAAGATTAAACACCTTTAGGGTAGAATCTTGGGGACTAGGCTCACTAGAACTAGTTGCTTAAATAAATATGGTCTTGGAAGGAGGTGCTTGAGCAAATTTGCTATTGCTAAGTCTATACGTGATGCTAGGAGACCTTTGAGAGTCCAAAATTGCATCAAGTTTGTCCTTCCCTTTAGCAAATTTGGAAAGAGTTTTAACTCAACAATTTCATTTCTCAACTGCTTATTTTCTAAAGAGAGCTCGTTTAAGGATTTTTGCATATCATTATCTAAACGTCTTACTGTTAGTAATATTCCCTAGAGCATAACTTGTAATTTGTATCTTGTAAATATTAATTCCTATTTAATGATATATATCTTTTCTTTTAATTTAAATGGTTTAAATTTAATTAAAAATATCCTTTAACAGCTAGTTAGAAATTTCATTCTTAAGATGTTAAGACTATGAGTGACGAAACAATCTAGAAAAAGTGTTATAAATTTTGGTTCACAGTCAAGGATACCTCATTGGGTATGATTTATCTGCATAAACTATCACCTATATTTATTTCCATGGATTAGTATGAGATATTAATAAGATGGAATGGTGAGTTTCATGCCATATAATAAATATGGTGGGCACTTATGAGATAAGTAAGCTGAACTAGTGACATTAAGATGATGTGCATATAGAGTTTACTCTTGTCAATACATGATCATCTAGGTCATAATAGTGCATATAATCTCTTGACCTGAGATAATACGGTTATCTTGTATATATGTGATTTGATTTTGATACCATTTACATACTTGTACAAAGTATGAGTATACGGACGTGTGTTGGCTCTAACTAGTTATATATGGAGATAGGAATTTAGTCAAAATGGAATCCGTTGTCCTAAGTAAATAGGAATAAAATCCTATATCTATTTTAATTGTTCTTGATGAATAAATTTACTAGTCAGAATAGATAGATTTATTCAGAAAAGAGTTTATGATTGAAGTGTTTTATTAATCGAGAATTGGAATTAAGATGAGGACATATGATTCTAAGCAATTAAGGTTTAACATAATCCATGACCCTAGCTGGAATTGAGATTTTGTAACGGAGAGATTTAGTGCGTAGTATGTATGATCAAGGTTCATGAGTTAAGTATAAATTAATTTATCACTAGTTGGGTAGTCATGATATACTATGCTATGTGTCAATCATGGCTTATAAGAACTAAGAGTGATAAGAGAATTTCATTCTAAGTATGAAATAGTTTCAATAATATTAAAGAGTTAATATTATTCTCATTGCTAATTAGTAATGAACCTAGAAGGTCGCACACAATAAGAATAACATGATCAAAGCTTAATTAATTTGATTAATTAATTAAATTAATATTTTGTTTTTAGTTTACAATAAGATTGCAAAGTCTCTAGCATGACTTGAAACTAAATTCATCAATGAAAGTATTCAAGTTAATGTTTAAAGTGTTTAAATATAAACTTGGTTAATTAATTATAAGGTAAGAGATTTTAATTTATTTAAAATGACTTAAAAAGTCATGAGAGAAAGAAATTAGTGGTTAATTAGTATTTTCCTTAATACTAATTAATTAGTGTTTTAATTCCCTAAATTAAGTTAACTTGACAAGTGACCAAATCAAAATTAGAAAACACATCTAATTGGAGAATTAGATGTGGAAACTTATAAAAGAGGTAATCATTAGTGGTCAACTACTAATTGACCTTAAAGGGAATTAAATATCTCTAATAGTTAGAGAATGGAAGATTATGTTTGTTAATCTATTCTTCTTCTCCACTTTTCTCTCAAGCCAAACTCTCTCATCTTCTTCCTTATAATTAATTCAAGAGAAATTTGAAAGTTATCACTCTTGAATTAAAGGTAGAGAAATTGTTTCTCTATACTTCCATAAGTTTGAAAACCAAGAAAACCTTAAACTCCATCTTTGTGCAAGCTTGGTCAAGACAAGGAGTGGAAGCACAAACGGAGTTTTGGTTGGAAATTAGTGCTTTGATCATTGTTTTTTCTGTGGACGGACTAGAGGATCGACTTTTAGAGATCTAAGCTTCCCGGATTAGGTGTTGAATGTGATTTTGCACATATACAGGGTAAAATCCTTAATTTCATCTTAATATCTTTAAGGTTTAAGTTTTCCAATGGCAAATAGATTTTTTAGCAATTAAGTTACAATTGTTGTAATCTAAAATATGTGTTTTTGAAATAGCATAAAGAATTTGCATGTTGCATGAAACCTTAGAATTTAAAATTTTAAAATTACTAAGTTTGCACCCTTGGTGCTATTTTTCTTTCACTAGAATCCTTGGATGAGGTCTCATTCTCCTTCCTTAAACTAACTAGTTTGTTTTTCTTATGACTCAACTCAAATTCATCATTCATGACTTTAAGAGCGTTAACAAGTTCATCATAAGAAAATTCAACAACATCATCACTTAAAGTTACCCCATTGGAGCTTTCCTCTATTACCATGAAGCGCATTTTGGCAACTTTACCACTAATCTCCATATCTTTTGAGTTACTTGATTCATCTCATGTTGGTTTGAGTGCCTTCTTCTTAACCTTCTTGGAGGGCTTCTTCAACTTGAGACAATCCATTCTAATGTGACCCATTTTATTGCATTCATAGCATATGGGAGGATCCCTTTTGCTACTCTCGCCCTTATCCTTCTTGAAGTTTTTCTTTGGAATGAACTTCTTGTTTTAGAAGAGCATCTTTCTTATTCTCCATGTCACTAGAGCCAACTATTCCTCATCAAACTCTTCATCTTCATCACTTGAATTTTTAGAAGACCTTAAAAGCAATGTTCTTCTTGACCTCATCAAACTCTTTTGAGAGTCATCTTATAGTCAATGAGATTTTCCAAAAGTTCATCAAGTTGTACCTTGTTCAAGTCTTTGAAATCCTTGAGTGAGGTTACTTTAGGTAGTCATTCCTTGGGAAGACTTCTTAGAATCTTCTTTACTGGCTCTTTATTTGTGAATTTCTTCTCAAGGGATGTTTCCTCCAATGATCTCCACAAATCTATCATACATTTGACCTATAGTCTCATTTGATTTCATCTTGAACAACTCATATTGATAGATTAGGGAATCCAACTTATTCTCCTTTACTTGACTTGTGCCCTCATGAGTAATCACCAAAGCATCCCAAATCTCCTTTGCGATAGACTTCATACACACTTTGTTATACTCACTTCTACTTAGAGCATAAAATAAAACATGAATAGCTTTGTCATTTAGACCAACTCTTCTCTTCTCTTGCTCACTCCATTCACCCTTTGGTTTTGCTACATGTGCACCTTCTACTACTTTGGTTGGGGTGAATGGTCCACTCTCAACAACATCCCACAAATCTATTCCTTTAGATTTAAAGAGGTTATACATCTTATTTTTCCAATAAAGAAAGTCATTGCCATCAAAGAAGGGAGTTCTTACCACCGATTGACTTCTTATGCATTTAGGGTTGCCATTGATCTTTGCTCCAAGATTATTAAATTTTTTTTGAATGGAGAGTAGCTCTAATACCACTTATTGTCCCTTGTAGCAACCCAAGGGGGGGGGGTGTGAATTGGGTAGAAATTGAAATTTTGGTGACAAAGGGAAATTAATGAAAAAATAGGCCCAACAAAGAAAGAAAGGAAAGAAAGAAGGAAAGCACAATCGATTTACAAAGGTTCGGCTATCCCAAACCTACGTCCTCTCCCCAAGGCCCTCATTGAAAGTTAACTCTATTAATCTTTCTTCTTTGGGTGAAGAATAAATCCCTTATAAAACCACAAGAGCAAACCTTTGCTCTTTTACAAATCCCTTTTCTCACAAGAGCAACTTAATGCTCTAACACACTCAAGATACAATAAATACTCTCAAAAACTTTAAACTCACTCTCAAAACTCACAAATTACAGCTTAACAAATAAGCTCTCAAGAATTAGCTATGAAAGCTCAAGTTCTAGAGATAGAAATTGGGGAAAAGCTTTAAAACTCAATAAAATCTCAAAATATCAGTTATTGTTACTTCCCTCCATTTATAAATGGTCTCTATTTGTAGTTTTATTCAGAAAATGACCATTGGGGGTACATTATATGTAAATATAGCCATTCAACCAACCAAAACCCTATTTTGTCAAGTTACAGAAACCTAAGTTCAGCTATTAAAGTCCCTTACTTTAGCTGTCGAAAGTTAGGGCGCTAAAACTTTATGTTTAAAATCTTGGCTTTGGCTACAGAAGTCCCCTAGTTCAGTCGCGAAAGTCCTCTCTGGATAAAAAAGCAAAAACACTTTAAAAACTTATAACTTTTTGTCTTGAACTCGGATTTTCGATCCGTTTAAATTATTGGAAAGCTAATTTAATAAAGTTTTAACAAAACATTTTCAAAACTGAATTTTGCATTTCTCAAAAATGAAAATTTCATTTTATTCTCCCTTGGTTAAGAAATAGGTAAAAACAAAGATACTAAGAAATTTTGAAAATTCCTAGACTTGAGCCATCACAATCAATTGATTGAGATACACAAAGTATATAAAAATAAAAATTTTATATTGTAGAGTCTCCATGATCTTTGTTTCAATTCCTCACTCTCTTTCAATCTTAATTTTGAAGCAATTTCATAATTTTGAATTTGGGACCTACAATCTTAATGCAAATACTTCTAAAATAGATTAGTAGCATACAATTATTTCTTATCATAAAAAATGGATTAGGACCCTAGGTCCAATAATACCTTTTTGTATCTATACTCAATCAATATAGAATATTACAAATTTTCTTTCACCTATCTAATTCTCTATATGCTATCAAAGCCTATTATCTAATCAAATTTTTTCCACTTTGAGTTTATCTTCCTCCACCATCAATCCACCATCATTAATGTCATTTGTCTCTTCTTCTCTAACTTCTACAACTCATTCCTTTTCTATCAAACTCAGCACCAAAAACTACCTAGCGTGGAAAACTCAATTTTGTCCTTTACTTAATTACTTTAACTTGTATGGCTATATTGATGGATCTTCCACATCACCCTCAAACTTCACCCTCAAAGGCTATTACTAGTACAACCACCTTTGCTCCTATCTCCAATTCGAATATGGCACGTGATTTAAAGAGGATTAGATGCTTCTCTCTTAGCTTTTTTCTTCTCTTAGTAAGGAAATTTTTCCTTATATTATTGGCCTTTCCTCTTCATAAGATGTCTGGCAAGCCTTGGCTAATGCTTTTGGGTCAGTCGCTCAAAATTATCAACTACAGATTCACATTGAATTACAAGAATTGAAGAAGAATAATATTTCAGTTTCTGCATATCTTCAAAAAGCCAAATCTTTGGTTGATGAATTAGAAGCTGCTGCTCGACTTTTATCCTCTGGCGAGTTTAATGCAATTATTTATTACAATGTTGGTGTTGAATAAAATCTCATCATTACGATTTGAATCTGAGACCTAATTCTTTTCATTCCAAGGGACCATGTCAGATCTGTGGGTGGCACAATCACACTGCTGATAAGTGCAGACATTGATATGCTCCTTCTAATGGTAGTTCTTCATATGGTTATTCTCGTCAACATTCTGCTCCTCAGGGAAATTATCATTCTTTTTTTGGTAGTCTAATGATGTCATCACATACTATCAATAAAACTTCTCTAACTTGGTTTCACAATATACAGCTAATTTTCATATTACCTTGAATTTGTCCACTCATTCTATTTCTAATGAATATAAGGATATTAATCAATTACATATGTAATAGGCATGGTTTGGCAACATCTCATATTGGTATTGCATCTCTTCCTTCTACTAATGTTAATCTTCAATTAAGTAATGTCCTTTATGTTCCCCAAATTGTCAAAACCTTATTATTTGTTCAAAAGTTTACCAGTGATAATAATTGTCTCTTTGAATTTTGGCCATCTCATTTTGTCATTAAAGATCAGGTTACCAAGAAGGTTCTTCTTGGGGTCCAAGTGGGCATGGTATCTACACTTTACCTGCTATGCACAAGCAAGCTTTAGTTGTTGAAAAATTGACTATGGAGGAATGGCATGCATGTTTGGGTCATCCTCAACGTCTCACTGTCTCCAAAATAATAAAATATTTCAAATAACCATGTTCATCTTCAACTATGTCAACTTGTTCAACGCATTTCTTAAGCAAATTAGCTAGAATTCCTTTTGCTTCTGTAGATCACAAAAGTCAACTTCCATGTGATATTATTCATTCCAATTTTTGGGGTCCTGCCCCTATGCAATCTAGTTTGGTTCATCATTATATTCTTTTATTATTGATGATTTCACCAGTTTTACATGGGTTTATTTCATGAAAAATAAAAGAAAGGTTTATTCCATTTTCATTAATTTCCAAAACTTTGTGGAATGACAATTTAATTATAAAATCAAAGCCTTTCGTGTGAATTCCAAAAATTAAATAAATATTTTCAATCCAATGGCATTCGCCATCGTATGGCTGGTCCTTATACCCATGAACAAAATGATATAACTGAGAGAAAAATTCATCATTTGGTTGACATAGGTCTTACACTTTTATATCATTCTCATGTTCCTTTGAAATATTAGAACTATGCCTTTGAAATGAGTATCTAGTTAATTAATAATTTGCCAATATCTATTCTTAATAATTCATCACCATTTTTTATTATTGAAAAAGTAACCACATTTTCTAGACATTAAGTTATTTGGTACAATGTTTCCTTTGTTTTGTCTATACAACGTTAATAAATTTCAATATCATAGCTAACCTTGTATTTATCTTGGTCAGAGTAAGTCATTGTGCTTATAGGTGTTTGGATCCCTCATCAGGTTGAATTTATCTTGCAAGACATGGATCCCTCATCCTCTATCCCCAATAGCTAACCACCCAAGTCTTATCCTTCGTGCTCCTATCTCAACTAACACCTCTCCACTAAGTCTTCGGTTACTAGTTGATAATCCTATCCAATTGTTGGCCATTCCTAATGACCTAAACTAAATTCATCAAATGGTTCTTTAGCCTTCCACCTTTTAGAGGTGTCAAGCTAATACCGCTACATGCCATATTAATTACCTAAACATTGAACCTACCACCTTTCTCCAAACCAAACCATTTGCTTAATGGAGAGGTGAAATGTTAGCAGGGATCACAACACTTCTTAAAAATCATACATGGATACTAATTTCCAAGCCAAAGACAAAAATATTGTTGGCAATAATTGCATATTTCACATTGAATGGCATGCAGATGCATTTATTAAAAGCTATAACGCTAGACTCGTAGGAAAAGTGAATTCTTAACAAGATGGAATGGACTACAGTGAGACCTTTAGGCCAGTTATTAAAATGACCACTATCATAATGGTTCTTTCTTTGGCAATAATGTTTGGCTGGTCAACACGACAACTTGATATTCCTAATGCATTTCTACAGATATATATATATATATATATATATGGAGCAATCGAAGGGGTTTATTGATCATACATGTCTTGACTGTGTGCAAGTTGTAAAAATTATTGTTCGGTCTCAAGCAAGCTCCACGAGCTTGGTTTTCTTGCTTCATCCAAGGTTAATAGTTCCCTCTTTATCTTTCATAAAGGTACTTTTCATTTCCTTATATTAATCTATGTTGATGACATTTTGGTAACATGTTCAGATGGAATGAAACTAGAATGATTTCTTTAAAAATTAAAAGTTGCATTTCTAGTCAGAGATCTTTTTGTTCTTCACTACTTTCTTAGCATTAAAGCCAAACATTTGTCCATAAGATTGCTTCTTACTTAGCAAAACATGTTTAAGATTTACTTCTTCATGCAAATATGGAAAACTACAAGGTGTGCACCACTCCTATGGCAACAAGTCTTGTGTTAACTAAATCTAGTGGTGAATCATTTGACAATGAAGATCTTTATCATTAGATTGTAGGTGTTTTTCAATATGCCACTTTGACAAAACTGGATATAGCATTCACAGTTAATAAATTATGTCAATTCATGCATAGTCCCATGGTGGAACACTGAAAAGCCGTCAAATAACTACTTTGTTACCCACAACATACTTGGCAATATAGTCTCTTTCTTATGAAGGAATTAAACATAGACTTACAATGCTATTCGGATAGTGACTAGGGTAGGGATCTTGATAATCGTTCCTCCACTAATGGTTATGCAGTTTATCTTGGCTATAACTTAATTTCTTTGACTGCCAAGAAACAACTTGGCATATTCAAATTCTTACATCACAATCCATTTAGTTATTAAATTTTCAAACGCATTTCACCTAACATAATCCACTTGAGTTCTTTTTAAATATTGTCATAAATCTTTCGATTTAATAGTATAATATTTTATCAAAAATTAAGCAAAGTTTCCTCTATAAAATGGGCCTTATTCCACCTATGAATAGTTTTTAACTCAAAAATCATAATCAATAATTTTGCATCCCATGTTCCTAATACTATAATTACCAATACTCTTTTCTTATGTCAACAAAATTTATACGAACAACTCTCTTCAAATCTAATTAAATATTTTGACTAAAGTCATATCCAATTATTATTTTTCATATCAATAAATAAAAATAAAAATAAAAGAAACTTGAGCACTTACTTGGCGCATATTTAAAATACACTCTCATTTAGCTTTACAAAGTGTGTAAAAGGAATCATAAATAAAAATTAAAAAAAAAATTTAAGATATAAAATGATACATGCTTATGCTTATGCACATGACCCAAAAGTTTCTTATAGTATAAATATCTTTATGTCTAGTAGGTGCACTATTCTTCTTTTGATGGAAACCAAAAGCTTTAAAACACGATTCTCTATCTCAATCTTTCTTCTATGGGAGACTTATGAACAATAAAAAACCACTCTCAGTAATGAGTAAGTACATAAGAAGAAATTTAAATCAACAAATATCATTTGAGCATGCAAAATGGACCATAAAAAGAAATTTAAATTAAGTCCAAATTTCATTTGTGCACTTAACACATTTCAGTTTCATACATAGTTGCGACTGTAGCAATCAATATGTGGCTATATCACAAACATAAATTTCCACAAGTCCATCCATAATCACAATTACATTTTTACTTTAGTACTAAAATACTCAATTGCACATATAGTTTGCAATTGGGGCCTCAATGTTATTACATCGATATTTTTATTTATACCTTAAAAATAGTTCATAAGTGTTTGTTTCCTTTCCTTATTCTTCCATAAGGATTGATAAGACATAAAAATAAATAAAAAAATAAAACAATAATTCTCAAGATTTGCATTTATGACTACCTTCACATAATTTCATCGGTTCTCATCCATGCTACATAGTTCATTCACTTTCATACTCTTACATATATGGAAATCTAATATTAGAGAAAAATATGAAATAATACACATTTTTCCAAAATTATGTAATAGGGACTAAAGAAATAAACATTTTTTTCCACTATCCAATTTCATCATCCTTTAATTCTCTTTATTCACTTTGCAAAATTCACTAGTTTAGGACCCATATGCACAAACATAGAATTGGAAGGGGACACAATTGAAGGCATACCTTGGTCCCTATCACATTAGCAGCAGTTCCATCAATTCATCATTGGGAGCAGAGCTACCTATCAGAATCAGAATTGGTGGCACAACTACCTATTAGAATCACAACTGGTAATGGAGCTACCTATTAGAACTAAAACTATAGTGAAGCTACTTATTAGAATCAAAACTAGTAGTGAAGTTACCTATTAAAATCAGAATCTTTCATCAATTCATGAGTTCATTCCTCCCCTCTGTATCATGCATGTTGGGCATATATTTTTTTTTTTTACTTCACTTAGGCATGTCAAATTGGCTTCCTATTTTCATGTGTATTTCTCATATTTATAATGTTGTTTAAAATCACTAAATACAATAGTTAATATGTTTGTGTAGATCCCAACTTCTAAAGAGGTATATAAAAAAAAAATCATTGATATATAATTCATACATAATGCTAAAAGAATATCCTAGGTAACACATTTGTTGTAGGTACCAACTTTGGACCACACCCAAAGGCTGCTAGATCAGGTCCACGTAGCTCTTAAATAACTTTAATATACATATGCAAACTTGGTTCTACACCTAATCTTAATTCAATTTTCTATGTAATAATAAAATTTCCACTCTTAATCTATTATGTAAAAATCTTTGAAATTCTAACAACAGCATACTGCAAAATTAAAAGCATAAAAAAAGAATAGCATATCACTTCTATTGGATTTCAAGATTTGCTAGACTGAGCACTTCGATTATCAATTTTTCAAAATAAATTCAAATACACATATTAAGAAAGGAGAAAAAGAGGAAACCTTGATCCTTATACTTGTCAACCAAAATTTACAAGTATGTGTTATATATATATATATATATATATATATATATATATATATATATATATATATATGAATTGATTTTCCACTAGCCAATAAATGTCACATATGGATATTAGTGGCTTACAACTATTGTTAATGCTAGTGGTTATGGCATTCATGATTTTTTTTTTTATAGGGATTTCACCACTCTCTTATGTAAACTTGCTTCATAAGTAAGTTTTAATGATAAGCCACAGATTTAGAAACTGCTCAATATGGAAATGGTTAAGTAAAGTGTATAAGTTATGTATATAGCACATGATTATAATGGTCTAACTTTTGTCTAATGATATTTCCAAAAGCTATTCTTAGTGCTCTTTAGCAAGTCAAAGTGTAGCAAGTAGATGCATCTGTTGAATATTGCACATACTTATTTATTTATTTATTTTGTTTCCTCTTCTTAACTTTTAGTTTGTAAGACAATTAGTAGAGCCAAATTACCTAAC
The DNA here is from genome assembly GCF_030052815.1 of Hevea brasiliensis. Taxonomy (NCBI): domain Eukaryota; kingdom Viridiplantae; phylum Streptophyta; class Magnoliopsida; order Malpighiales; family Euphorbiaceae; genus Hevea; species Hevea brasiliensis. Next base: position 76,927,117 of record NC_079506.1, on the reverse strand, counting down.
ATAGCCTATTACTGTGAGGCCGCCTTTTTCATATTAGGACACTCCCTTTCCATATGTCCCTCTTGGCCACACTTAAACATTTAGAGGTTTCAAATCTACAAGGTCCTTGGTGAGGTTTTCCATGTCTTACACACCCTGATGTATTTAAACCCGAACTAGATCCACTCCCCATTCTAAGATGAGATGTGATCCTGCTCCAATACTTATTCTTTTCTATTTTTTGGCTAACATCCCCCCCCCCCCTTTTTCTTTCTTTGTTTCGAATGAAGAAGTGGCCTTAGTCAGGTAGCTAAACCTTCCTGCATTTGTGGATTTAGTGATAGAAAATGGCTCAATCTTAGAACTTTTCAAGTCCAAAATGCCTTCAATGATAGCTCCAGCCTCTATCTTCCTCGCAACATTTATTTTCATCTGAAAGTCATGGATTTTTGAAGCCAAAATCAATGAAGAGTAATGGGAGTGCAACCTTTGAGTGTACCGTTTAGCCTTCTTCTTATCTGTGTCATACTCCTGCCCTACATACTGCAAAAGATCTGCAAACTTGTTGATGTACTCATCCACACTCATATTGGGGGTCTGCTATTGTTGCTCAAACTCTACCACTTTCAATTCTTTGGAACCTTCTGAAAAAGCCCAATTAGTAAACTCTATAATAAACTACTGCCAAATCATATTGTCTACCTTGCTAGCAATTTAAGTCTTATACCACTCCTTGGCTTTGTTACACTTTAGTGTAAACCCAATTATTTGAATGGCTCTATAGTCATTGGCCTCCAGTTCATCTGCAATAGTCTTGACTACCTTGACATACTTAAAAGGATCATCTCCTTCTTTATACGTGGGTGCATCCAACTTCAGGTAATTTGTCATCTTGGTCTTGCATCTATTACCTTACCCAGTCCCTTGGTACTAAACTATTGGGGCTACGGGTGGTGGAACTTGCCCTCTTATAACTCCTTCCATGGGATTTTGGGTTCTCATAGTGGTTGGAGAGTTCTGAAGGTACTATTGGGGAGAATACATAGGATAAGGGTTAAATTATGGAAAGAAAGGTAGGGCATGAAAGAAGCGTATTGAGGGTAGCCCATAAACCCAGTGTTCCCTTATTATGGATAATTAAACCTAAGCCCATAGTCTTGACATTGGGGAGGTGGAGAGACAAATTCTAACTCATCACCCTCCTCTTCATTTCTATCTTCTCCTCCTCCACCAATGCCAAAAGGACTATGGTCCTCATACTATTGTTGAAACCCATGAGAACCTCTTCTTGCATCCACAAACATTCTGGGTGCACTAGACATATCTCTATAACTTTAAAAGACCTTTTAGGGCCTATTGAGGACTCTTTTCTAACGCTTCTACTTGCTCTCCCTCTAGTAGCAGGAATAGTGGGTAGTGTTCTAATACTCTCATTTTTGGGTGGTGTAATAGTCAATCTTGTGGACTGTCTTGAACCTTGCATCTTCTAAAAGCAAACAAGAAGTGATGAGTATATATAAAGTTCATGTGAGATCACATGAACATAAAACATATCATAGAACATAGCATGAAACATAAACACATTATATACATAGAAGGACAACCCTAATAGACATGTATTTTCCTAACTGTGCTAGTTGACATACTTTCTTTCATTCTTAATCTAATCTTTCTTAGCATCTAGGTCCACTCATCTAACTTAGGGCTCTGATACTAACTTTATAATAACCTAGCTGGGGGGTATTACGGTGCTAAGGAGCGAGTTAGTTTAAGGTTGCTAGAACCCTAAGCAAGCCTAAAACCTACTAAAACATTACTTTATTCCATTTAAAATAATAACTCATAGCAACTCAAACAATTATTCATTAGCTTTTCATACATAAACATATATCATTTCATTTAAATATAGCTTTAAAATTTGAGCCTTTCCATAATCTTTTAGGGAAGCCAAAGTATAGTCCCTTTGGCCATTCGTAAATATAAAAGAGTGCTTAGAGTTAGAGAACTTAAGGTCCATACGATTCTTTTACATTATATAACTTACAACATACTATAGCCAATACACAGTACTAAATATTAAATTACATGTCCAACAACATAGTTCTTACAACATAGATTAATCAGCTGTTAGAATTGTACACTAGCTAATCTTTCTATTAGCACTTCTATTCCTATTGTTCTTCACCTGGGGCTAAGGGAAGGGGTTATTGGAAATCTCAGTGAAAAAACCAACAGTTTTTATTCTTTCATTTCATTCAATTCATACATATGTAATGCATAAGGCACATGATTTTACATATCACAAACAATTCACATAAGATAGACTTGTCACTAATGATTTTTCAAAACCAATTTGTCTGGCTCATAAAGATGCTCCTTGGGACTTCCTTTTATTGCATAACATAACTAATATGCTTTGCTTTTAAAGAATCTCCTCAAGACTTCCTCTATCATAAATATTGAGCTAAGGGCTTATAAGGCCTCACTGGTCTTACCACATCATATCATGCATGATCATATTATATTCGTATCATATCCATAGTATAGGGAAAATTAGTGGGTCATCCAATATCTATCGAGCATCAACAATTAATTATGTAGTAATGCAGCATATTCATGTCTTAGATACATAGAACCTAATAATAACATGAAGTGATATATGTGGATAGTCATGAGTCCAAGTATAATTAAATAAAGTGATTATCATTTATTAAGGTTAGTGTTACTCACCTCTCAAAGCCTATCAGACACTAACACTTACTGTGGCTTTCTCCTTAGTTGTAGCTGTTCAAGTTCCTCATGTCCAATTTTATAAAAGACAGACCCTAATGAGTTATCTAAATTTCTAATACTTTATATACACCTTATACAGATTATTCTAGGTCATGTTAGTGTCTAAAAATGAGTTTTAGAAATTCAAAATAAAAAGAAAAATAGGGCAGGCAGAGCCAACTTCAAAATGAAGTCCATAACATAAAAATGCCTTGAGAAGTAGTAGCCAATTCGGTAGTCAGAAGTTGGAATTTAGAATGCCAAACTTGGGAATTTCCAAATTCAATTTGTTGCTCAGAAGCACCCCAAAAACTCCAAAACTCAAAACTAACCATACTCATAGACTTTAAAACAACTAACTTACACCAAGAAACTCAAGGAATTTGTTTTCATTAGATTAGGGGGTTATTGTGGGGAGTTCATGCCAAACGAAAGGTTCATTTCAATTTTGCTAGAATTATGGTTCTTACAAACTCTATGGATTTGATTAACAGAGTGATCTCTATATATGTGGTTACAGTAAGGTACTCTATTAGAGCATCGGAGGAACCATTTTGTGGATTGTATGAGACAATGATTAAGATGCAAAGTAAGTGGAGTTCAAGTTTGGATGAGGATGAGGATGATGATCCAAAGCAATCATGAGATAGTGACAATTCAATGGACTTTGGAATGAATATTAATGATGATCCAGAATAGTTGGAAAGTGGTGGCATATCTAATGACGCATTTATGAATGTAGGCAAAGAATTTGCTTAAAAAATGGTGGACGTTCATTCTTCCTAAGAAGGGCTACTCGACAACCAAATTATTACAGGAATTGAGCCAACTATTCTACCTAATGATGCCTTCATCCCTTCACCCAACACCAACTGCCATATTGAAATTCAAAAGAGTGTTTTACGTTGCACAGAAGGTCCACATTCAAATAATAGAGAATCTTCAAAAGATTGTAGTAAAATGCATGAGTTGGTTTTGCATGTCAACTCCTCGTACAAGGACATTATGATACAATTTGGCAATATGAATTTGAGTGGAAATGAGGATGATATCTCCATTCCAATCAATTTGGAGTTGTTGAATCTGTTATAAGCATTTCTTTAAATAGCAATTCTTTTTCTCTAACCCAACTTAATGTTGTTGATAACTGGACTATAGTTCCCTTTGAGCCTAACAACTCAGCCTAGCATACAGAGGTTGTCAACCCATTAACACAGGTAAAAATCTCTAGACTATTGAATTAAAGGACAAAAAGCAAGTTATTCTCTATTGGGCTTCTCTCCAAAACTCACCAAAGGAGGGAAATGAAAGAAGTCAAGGAAAAGTAAGCTCATTAAACAACCATTCAAAAATTGTAAGTCTATTGAAATGCTATCTGATAGCGACATTCATCACATGAATCTTCAGCATCAAAAGTCCCTCCCCAACATGAGCTCTTCAATTATTCCTTTTAATATAAATTCAGACACTATGAATTGGCTCCTTAGTGCAGAGGAGGTAAGACAATTATTATCGGTAAGCAATTGGGTTTGGTTTTCTCTAATCCAAAATCTTCCATTTTGCAATTTTTGGTGAATCAAATAAATGAAGAGAGAGCACTCTGGTTGAATGGTGGGAATTACTTTTTTTGAAATGTGTTTTTGGAGTGCTTAAGAAATGAATCTATCCAATTTGGGTTTTTGTTATCTGGTCTAATTAGGAAGTCCTATTTCGAACAGGTGGAATGTATGTGCCATTTAATTAATTTGATAGGTGGCTTTGGTCCCTCTTTTTCTTAGAATATGTGGGTCATGACTTAAGGTTGGGTGATAATGTATGGTTTGGCTGTATGTTAATTAGGGGTGTTAGGAGGTTCTTTATAGCGAGGAGTTTTCAAGAAGAATGGTCTTAAGAGTGGCAAAGAGCAAAAACATAGATGAGGCTTTGAGTTTCTAGCTTGGTTTCTTTTTGAATGGGTGTTGTTCATTGTCCTTGAATTGCCTTGATCTATCAGTCTTACACTATTGGAATCTTCAAATTGCATTAATGGAGGGATGTTTAAGGGCTACCATTAGTATTTATATTTGTTGGCATAGGAATTTCATTCCAAGATTTGGTCTTGGTTTGTTGATTTAGTGGTTATTGATCCCTGTTGTGAATTTGGTTATTTAAAAAGATGTTATGTTTTCTTTAAGAAGATGATTTCTCTATTCTTATTTAGAAGTTGCTTCTTTAGTAGAGTTATATTGAGTGCCGTTTAATGATAGGAAGTCTTTGATTGTTCAGCATTATTTCCTACTACCTTTGAATTTTTGCTCTGCTAAATGCACAAGGGGACTTTGATGTAATTTTTGTTGTTGACTTCATATGCTTTATAGAGGTTGTCGCAATGGGATTTTGCGGTCGCCCGGACGATCACTCACCGAAGTGGGAAAGAGTGAGGAGTCGCCACCTTAGTTTTGAGGGGAACTAAAGAAAACCATTTGAGAAGATAAATAAAGAATGAAACCACTTCAAGACAGAGATTCTAGGTTCGGGGTCCGTAAACGGGTGGGGAAGGTGTTAGGCACCCCACCTCGTCCCTTAATAAGGGTAGGTAGATTTAATTTTGCGTCCTTTATAAATTAGTTAGAAGGGCTCGGATGGGAATGTTAGTCCTTTTGGTAAAAGGAATGTTTGATTTTTCACTGATTAGGATCCCCCAGATACATAAGTAAATGAGACAACCTTAGTGAATTACTTTTGCATGTTAATTTTACTTGAAAAGGAATGTTTTATTTAAAATTTAATTTAGAAGATCGGATAAGAACTCTCCTCCGATCCTCTTTTAGATATTCATTAAAATTTTGGTTGGGGATCGGATAAGGACTCTCTTCCGATCCCTATTAAATATTTATTAGAGATTTTAATTTGGGATCGGATAAGAACTCTCCTCCGACCTCTTTTAAGTATTTATTAAAATTTTAAGCTGAGACCGGATAAGAACTCTCCTCCGATCCCCTTTAAGTTATTTATTTAAGGTTTTGAGGATGAGACCGGATAAGAACTCTCCTCCGATCTCTTTTAGACGTTTATTAAAATTTTGAGGGGAGACCGGATAAGAACTCTCCTCCGATCTCTATCTAATAGTTATTTATATTTTGAGTTGTGACCGGATAAGAACTCTCCTCCGGTCCCTATTTAATAGTTATTAAAATTTTGGATTGAGACCGGATAAGAACTCTCCTCCAATCTCTTTTAAATTAGAATTTTGAGTTGAGACCGGATAAGAACTCTCCTCCGATCTCTTTTAAATTAGAATTTTGAGTTGAGACCGGATAAGAACTCTCCTCCGATCTCTTTTAAATTAGAAAGGAACCTGAAAGGGATTTTTCCGATCTCCCGAATTTTGGTGTCCTAAGAACCTAAAAATAAAGGTCCTGAAGTTCAAAGATGTTGGGGATAAGATTTCTCGATACCTTTTGGCTAGATGGGGAAAACTAGACTTGATTTACCGACCTCCCATGTATTCATTTTACCAATATCTATTGATGCCCGACCTATTCTATTTCGTTTACTTTGGTTTTATTCCACTTTATGACAGCTTTGTCGAATGGCTGTTTACGTCAACCTAATAGTTTGGCTATCTTCCTGACGTGTTGTTCAGGTCCTCTCTTTTAAAGGAGACCTCTAAGTTGCAGCTACCTACGTTTACCCAACCATTTACATACTACTAGGAGTTAGAAAACTTGTTTTCAGAAATGACGGAGATCAATAAAATGAACTGATCACTAAAAAGATGATTTGAGAGTGACTTTCTTTGGGATTGCTTGTGCAGAAATGATCTTGAAGAAAATCGCAGATGTAAGAAGAACAAGGAAAATGCGGGAAATAAACGTAGACACTTAATAAAACAGTAGCATGAACTCTTACAACAACATTTTTCTTGGGTTCTCTCGTACAAAATAATCTTGAAGAAAGTTGCAGGTGTATGAAGAACAAAGGAAGTGCAGAAAATAAACGTAAACAGCAGTATGAACTCTTACCTGTGAGGAGCCGGGTCTACTAAAATAGTTACGGGGTGGCAAACAGGGATGAGACGATGGTGATTAGCTTTGAGGGTGGTGTTCTTCGTGAACCGGAGGGTACTTAGCTAAAGAAATGAGTGATATGAAGTTGATCTTGGGCAGTGAAAACAGAGATGATAAAAGACAGAAAGTGAGAGTATGACCAGATAATGAACAAACTGGAAATATAGAGTTCCAGTATTCAAAATCTCTTCAAGAAAACACTTCAGAAAACTAGTTTCCAAAGTCTTTTTAATCAACACTTCTAAATAGCAGAGTAACAAACTAAATGAACTTTCAGAGTTCCTCTTGCTATAATAACAGCCTCTCGTCTATTTTTCCGTCCGTCCCTTGAACAGTTTTTATGCCGGTATTTATAGGAATCGGGTGCTCTTCGTGAAGGGTCAGGATTTATTTGAGGGAGATGGAGGGTCGAGATCTCGAAGGACATGATCGGAGGTTCAGGAATTAAAGAGAATCAAAATGAATGGTTGAGATCACTCTTCATAATATTTGTCCTTTTCTTCTTTCCATCTGACGGTCCCAAATTTCCTTGTCCGGAACGATCCGAGGGCTAAGAGTGAAAGACGCTGGTATTGTCGTCTTCTCTCTTGATCTAAGGGTTCCGGGTTTGTCCTTACAAGTGGGATCAACGGTGGAGATTGGGATGTACAGGACTGTCATGACATACCCTGGCACCTGTCAGCATTGCGGGCGATTCTTAGGCGTGCGGTGGGGATCTCGTCGCAACGCCTTAACTACCTCGGCTCACGATTCGACGGCGGTTATTGGAATTTGTCTTATTCCTTTTGCCTACCGATCCCTCCTCTTTCTGATTTCTTTCACATGTTCTTTCCGACCTTTCATGCTGGTCTCCCACCTTCCGATCTACTATTCCGATCTTTTCCCTTCTTCAGGTCCGGTCTGGTCAAAGTATTAATTGTCCCTCGATTCACGGCGTTAAGCCGTTTTACCTTTCGACAATAAATGCTCATTTTCCCCTATATATACTCCTGTCGACAGAGACATTTCTTTCATCTGATTTTTCCTCTCTTCCTTTCTTACTTTCCCTATTCTAGCTGCTCCGGTGGAAGTTCTGGCTATAACTGTGGCTTTGATCTTTTTCCGATGGACTTCTTTACTCACCGACTGAAAATTTACGATACCGATGATCGAATGCCCTTAATCGACGGCGATGGTGAGAGGACTGGATTTGGCCGATCTGTATTGCGGACTTTGGTTGTACCGATCTCGAGTCGCTCAACTGAGTTCATTCGGCTTCTCATCGCATTGGGTGTTCCGACAGCGGGTCGGTTTCGAGTGGTAACATCGGTGACGATGTCTCTCATCTTCATGGGAGTCATAATCACCCCATCTGAGCTGCACATCTATCTGATGCCAACAGCCGGTCTCCTGGTCAAACACATCTTTTGATTCAGCCACAAGACTAGGCTTTGACATAGGCCTTTTAGATAGGATGTTCCACCGGTTTCTAGAGATCGCCCAAATGATGTAATCCTAAAATGTAATCAGATCTCTAGAGATTGCCCAAATGATGTAGTTAGACCTTTATTGTAGTCCGATCCCTAGAGATCGCCCAAATGATGTATTTTATTTTCAATGCAGTCCGATCTCTTAGAGATCACAGAAATGATGTGATCCAATGTTAGTGTAATCCGATCCCTAGAGATCGCCCAAATGTTGTAATCCGAACTTTTGAAAATAAAGACTTTATTTTGTCGGTTATCATCTTATTATTTTTGCATTGATTATTTTCCGATCCCTAATGTTATTATCCAATCTGATTCTTTACCTGAATGACACTTAGCTGATCCTTCATTCAAAATTTTTACTTATTATGCCGATCTCTAATAAACCGATCTCAGAACATTCGGATATTTGAGAAAAGTGTCAGAACAGCTGTCGAGTCCCACCAATCGATGCGCTGCCTAGAACCTCGCGAGCATTAAATGCTCGGACTAGTATAAATAGGGGTGGGTGGGTTAGCCAGTTGTTCTCTCATTCCATTTTCAATCCCCTGCTCACAACTTCAAAGTTCTCTCCTTTTCTCCAGTTCTTCCGACGCCGATCAGACTCCGGTAAGGGCTTTAATCCTCTTTTAGTTTAAGTTCTTTGTTTCTTTTGAAAATGAGCGGTGCCGAAAGTCAGAGAGCGGCGAGCCCTCCTTCCATTCAGTTCTCATGGTCATCGTCTGATGAAGAAGAGGCAGTCGGGCCCAGCGTGCAACCTAAACCCCCTAGGGTCTCTGCTCCAGGTCAGGGTCGGGTCATACCATCAAGGCTTGCACCACCTTCAAGGAGAGAGACCCTTCCTATAGACGAGCTTTCGTCGATTCTTCGGGAATCCGATCTGCAATCGTTTGTTCAAGAATACAATATTTGTCCTGATTCATATGAGCTGATCAAGTGCCATGGCGATCTTCGTGTCGATCACTCTTTTGAAGAGAATGACATGGTCATGGTGTACGAGGAACAGTTAAAGGCCGGTCTGAGGTTCCCTCTAGCCGATTTCTATAAGGAGGTCCTAAAACTTCACCGAGCATCCATTGTTCAAATCCACCCCAACTCGTGGCGGATCTTGGTAGCTTTTCGAGGTCTATGCCGAGCTAAGGGAATCAGACCTACGGCTAAGGTGTTCGCCGAAATGCATGGACTAACTCGCCAAAGGATGACGAACACTGGTTCTTTCAGTAAGCCTCATTGCGGACTCTTTTCCGATCGCCCTCATCCCTTAAGAATTGGAAGAACCGGTTCTTCATTCCGAGGAGTAAAGATCCGAGCCGCTTTGAGGACTTTCCTCGTAGCTGGTGGTACCAGGGCCCTCGCCGAAGCACTTTACCCCGAGTCAAGAGGAAAGCTTGATAGTGATGGAGCTGAAAAGTCGTGCCACCACTCTAAAATATTCTGTCCAAATGCGGTGATCGCGAATCGCACCATTGGACCATGCAATCGATCACCCGAGATCGCGAACTTCCGCTCTCGACCTCGGCATTGGTATTTTCTATATCTCGGTTCTCGGGACCTTAGCGATCTCACTAACCTCTTTTACGTGCGGTATGGCGGGTGGTGAGGTTCTAGGAAGCGGAAGAAGGAAAGAGAGATCTCGGAAGGTAAAGGAGATGAAGCGTTGAACGTCTTCAAACACCCTGGCCACGAACACAGGAGATACAAAGAGACCGCCTCAACCTTCGGGTCCGCCGACCATTGAGGTCGCCGATCTCCTCCTAGATCGGAAGAGCAGCCCCGCCTCTCGGCTTATTCCAAGCACGGAAGGAGCCTTCTCAATCTTACGGGAGGACCTCTTCTCGTGGCGCTCGAATCGATCGATCGCTTGAAGAATAACCGGATCGTTAGGGAGAACTCCGATTTTGCCAAAGTCCCGGGATCTACCATCTTCTTTCAAGAGGATCGGACAGGCTATCCTGAATGGTCTCGATGATATCTTGACTCGAACCATGAGCCTAAGCGTGGAGTGTCCGTGAACGGACCATGATTCGAGAAAAGATTCGTCTGGTAAGGAGGTTGGGAAGAAAAATCGAATTGACTTCCCTCGATCCCAACTCTCATCCGCTCGGGATTATATATCTCAAGTCGAGGGACGGGCGAAGTACCATGAAGACCGGTGGCCGAAAGGTCTCGTGACTTGGCTGAAAGTGAACGGGCTCTCGGAGAAATCCGGTACTTCAGCCATGAACGCTCAGTCGCTCAACTTGTAGAGGAGCTTAACGCGAAGGATAAGGAGCTTTCGGAGAAAGAAAAAGAGCTCAAGGAAAAGGATGAAGAGATGGTGTCGGGAATAGTCTGAGCCTATGTGAATGCTCATAAGGATCTCTTGGCCGAACTTCAAAAGCGCTATCTGAAGAGGACTTTTCTTGGATGGACGACTGGCTCCGGGCGATGGTGAAGATAGTGAGGAGGAGGGCGAGGAAGAGAGAGAGAGTGAGCAGACAATCAGTGGGTGATCCCCACCGAATAACTTGTACAAATTATGAAATGAAATGGAATATCTCTTTTGTTCAATGAATGGATGTGATTGGAAAATCTTGAATTTGCCTAAGTATTTGATTGTATGAGCATAGCGAAACATGAACTAAATGCCATTATTAATCTAAGTATAAAAGATCGGAAAGCACAATAAGCATGAGATCGGTGGGGAGAAATGCTGAGCAGGACTTGGTTAAAATTGAAAATTTAACTTGAACACTTAAGATCGGAACCCTCGTTAAACCGAACCCAAACTTTAGCTCTTAATCTTCCGAAAGGAGGTCGGCAATAAACCGGTAGGAAAAGATCTAGTGCCGTTCATTTTATTTATCAACAGAGATCAGAATATACTTGTGTCCAGGAAATTCGACAACGGGTTTGAGAGGTCGGTAAATGATTTGAGAGATCGGCGAGGCTTAATGAATATGAGGACTCAGCATTAATTCAATTTTTGTGAGGAGAGATCAGAAATGTGACCGCCTAAAGAGGGATCGGAAACGAGATTAGCTGTTCAAAGAAGAATTTTTATTGATTCTAGGGACCGGCCAAAATATGGTGTCGACAGCTGCCCCTCTTTACATAATTTCTATTAAAGGAAAAATTTCCGTATAGGAATTATGTAAAGATTCAGACTCATATTTTGGACGATTAGGTGTTCGAAATTAGGGAACTAAAGCACACCTAAGTTAATGACCTCGAACATTAAAATCAACTTGGATCTAGAAACCAGAGGTTGATAACAGGAATTAAAATTGCATGAAATTAAAATCAACTTAGATCAAGGAACCAGAGGTTGATAACAGAAATTAAAATTGCATGAAATTAAAATCAACTTAGATCAAGGAACCAGAGGTTGATAATAGGAATTAAAATTACATGAAATTAAAATCAACTTAGATCAAGGAACCAGAGGTTGATGGTGGAATTGCAGAAAATTAAAATCAACTTAGATCAAGGAACCAGAGGTTGATAACAGAAATGTAAATTGCAGAAAATTAAAATCAACTTAGATCAAGGAACCAGAGGTTGATAGCATGAAATGTAAATTGCAAGAAATTAAAATCAACTTAGATCAAGGAACCAGAGGTTGATAGCATGAAATGTAAATTGCATGAAATTAAAATCAACTTAGATCAAGGAACCAGAGGTTGATAACAGAAATGTAAATTGTATGAAATTAAAATCAACTTAGATCAAGGAACCAGAGGTTGATAGCAGGAAATGTAAATTGCATGAAATTAAAATCAACTTAGATCAAGGAACCAGAGGTTGATAACAGAAATGTAAATTGTATGAAATTAAAATCAACTTAGATCAAGGAACCAGAGGTTGATAACAGAAATGTAAATTGTATGAAATTAAAATCAACTTAGATCAAGGAACCAGAGGTTGATAACAGAAATGTAAATTGCATGAAATTAAAATCAACTTAGATCAAGGAACCAGAGGTTGATAACAGAAATGTAAATTGTATGAAATTAAAATCAACTTAGATCAAGGAACCAGAGGTTGATAACATAAATGTAAATTGCATGAAATTAAAATCAACTTAGATCAAGGAACCAGAGGTTGATAACAGAAATGTAAATTGCATGAAATTAAAATCAACTTAGATCAAGGAACCAGAGGTTGATAACAGAAATGTAAATTGCAGAAAATTAAAATCAACTTACAAAACAAGTCTGACTTTGGCACATGAAGTTATTCCTTGACAAAGTGTACTTAACAAGATAATGAAGGCGGACGATTAATGGAGGAGGAGTTGTAAGGCCTGACCTATGACCTCGTTCTTTCGGATGTCCCTTTTCTGTTCCCGACTTTCTCCTTATTCTTCGGAAAGCGCCCTTGTGGGTTTTCACTTTCTTTTCGTCCATTCGACCAGAAGCGCCCTTTCGGGTTTTCACCTCTAGTTTTTTTTTTTTTTTTTTTTTTTTTTTTGGCGGCTATTCCCTGCAAATCTCATAGTAAAGTACGCGAGGTTATCAATTTTTAAATTCAAATCTTATGGCAGAAATTTAACTAATCAATAGCGCATTAGTCAAAGAGAAAGGATAGTATTAAAAAGTGAGCAAGCAGGAAAACAAAAGCAGAAGGAATGGAGTATAACTTTATCATGGCTTTAGGAAAAATAGACTTTCAAAGGAAAAGGAAAGGTACAAGGATAGATCTCATATATTCCTTTTAGTTGGTTTTGAAGTCTTTTAACTGCCATATTCCAAGTTCTCTGAAGTCCCTTGCCGTGACGGTTGCCTCTCTACCCGCGGTTTCATGCCCCCTTCCTTATTCCTCCAGTTTGGTTTTTGGGACGCCCTTTTTGGTTTTCACCCCAATAATGTTTTTTTTTTTTTTTTTTTTTTTTTTTTTAGGACGCCCTTTCGGGTTTTCATCCCTTCTCCTTTTTATGCATAGTATCTCTTGACAAAGGTTTCGGCATTCATGTCTCGGAATTCTTCACCGTCCATGTGGGTCAAGATCAAGGCTCCCCAAGAAACGCCTTTAACCACATAGGGTCCTCGTAGGTTGGTGACCATTTGCCCGGGATCGCTTTGGTTTGGTAGTACTTTCTTTAGAACTAAATCCCGGTAGGAATTCCCGCATGACGCTTTTATCAAATGCTCGCCATTCTCCTCCGATATAATTGCCCGTGACATGTCTGCTGTTAACCTTTTCTCATCCAAAGAAGTTTAATCGATCCAACCTTGATCGGATCCATTCTCGACTCACCAATCCCTCGATTCCTTCGTAATCCTTAGGAAGGAATTTCAACCTCAATGTAATACCGCTTCCATCCCGTAGACTAGTGAGTATGGAGTTGCCCCGCTTGAGGTTCTTATGGAAGTCCAAGATGCATGAAGAGCGTAGGGGAGCATGTCATGCCAATCCCTATATGTGACCGTCATTTTCCGGATTATCCTCTTTAGATTTTTGTTCGCGCTTCCACCGCTCCATTCATCCGGGACGGTATGGGGAGGAATTGAGATGTCGGATTCGTATTGATCACACCTTCCGAATCTTCTGACTGCTCGTGTTCTTGGCGTTATCGGTGACAATTTCATTCGAGACCATGCCGGCATATGATATTGTTTCAAGAATTTGAGAAACGTGTTCTGCGTGATGTGAGCATAGGATGTTGCCTCGACCCATTTGGAGAAATAGTCGATGGCTACAAGGATGAATCTGCCCATTGGATGCCTTGGGATTGATGGGACCAATCACATCTATGCCCCACATTGCAAAAGGCCACGGTGAGACGAGATTGAACACCTTGTGAGGTGGCACATTTATCGGATCTGCAGAATCGACACTTGTGGCACTTCCGAAATACTCGATGCAATCCTTTTCCATTGTGGTCCAAAAATACCCACGCCGCATGATTTGCTTGGCCATCATGTGTCCATTGGCGTGAGTTGCACAATTTCCTCATGAGTTTCAAAAGGATTCTCTTTGCCTCCTTCTCATCCACACATCTCAATAATTCACCGTTGAGCTTCTTTTGTATAGGGTTTCCATCGGGAAAGTACCCCAATGCTAACCTCCGAATCATCTTCTTTTCATTTTTGCTTGCCCTCAAGGGAATTCTCCTGTTCTACAAGAGACTGTGATGTCGTGATACCAAGGCTTTCCATCGAGCTCTTCTTCAATCATGAAGCAATAGGTGGCTCATCCCTTACTTTAATCTTCAACGCCTCAAACGTCGCTCTTCTTCTTCGATTTGAGCCATAACACTAGAGTAGCTAAGGCATCAAAGAAATTGATTCTTGTCTCTACTCGGATGAGTGAAAGAGATTTCTTCGAATTCCCGATCATCTCCATGAAGTATTTCGGTAGGGGATTAGCTTGGGATCCTTGGTTTGCCATTCTCCTTGACTGATAAATTATCGTGAGCCGAGTCTCCATACACCTCCAACTTTCGATTTTCATCTCCATAGCAGATGTAGACCCATTACACAAGCTTCATATTCTGCGATATTGTTGGTACAGTCAAATCCCAACTTAGCGCCTATTGGGAAGTGCTTTCCTTCCGGGATACTAGTACAGCTCCAATTCCATTCCTGATAAATTGATCTCCACAAAATACATTTCCCACACATCGATCGACCCTCTTCTTCGTAGTCTACTTCATTAATATGTTCGCTGTGGAACTCAAAATCCAGAGCTTCATAATCCGGATAGGGTTTTCCGCTAGAGGTCAAGAATTACGCTACCTTTCACCACTTTCCGGTCATGTAGACTATATCATCCGGGAGAGTATAACTCGCCACTTGGCTATCCTTCCCGCACGAATGGGCTTTCGAATACGATTCCGATAGGATCCATCCGAGATAAGCCATGTCTTGTGATTCAACATGTAGTGCTTGAGGCGATTTGCTATCCAGCTAACGCGCAGCAAGTCTTTTCTAAGAAAGAGTACCTTGACTCACAATCATTGAACTTCTTGCTCGTAGTAAATGGCCCTCTCTTTTCGCCGGTATCATCATGTCGTCCTAAAACACATCCCATAGAGCTCTGTTGGACCGCCATGTACAGGATCGAGGCCCGCCGCCACAAAGTGGACAAATCTTAGTGGGTTTGACAAATACCGCTTTGATTGTCTCGAAAGCCTTTTGACAATCCGAATCCCATTGGGTAGGATTGTTCTTCCGAGTAGTCTCAAAATAGGCTCACTTTGGCGGTGAGATTAGAAATAAATCTTGAGATGTAGTTCAACTTTCCTAGAAAATCGCACCTCCCTTTCTCGCTTTTGGGGACGGCATTTCTTGAATAGCTCGAACTTTGTCCGATCCACTTCTATCCCTTTCTCGCTACTATGAATCCCAACAGCTTTTCCGATCTAGCTCAAGATGCATTTAGCAGTGGTTCACTTCAACTTGTATTTCTGAGCCTTCGAGCACCCTCCTCATCACCCGAACGTGGCTCTCTTCTCCTGGATTTAATGATCATATCATCCACATATACCTCCACTTCTTTATGCATCATATCGTGGAATAATGTGACCATTGCGCTACCGGTAAGTAGCCCCGCATTCTTCAACCCGAAGGGCATGACCCGATAGCAAAATACCCCCATTGGGTGATGAAAGCGCTTTATCCTTGTCTTCCTTGTCCATCGAACTGATTGTACCACGATGCCCCATCAATACACGAACACCTACCCAATCCCGCAAAGATTGTCAACTAACACATCAATGTGAGGGAGAGGGAAATCATCTTTCAAACTTGCTTTATTAAGGTCCCCGTAGTCAACACACACCCCGACTCTCCGTCTTTCTTCACATCGGGACGACATTAGCCACCCATTGGGGATATTTGACTACTTCCAAGAATCCGGCCATATCGTTGTTTCTTGACTTCATCCCAACCTTGAGCAAAGGTGTCGATTCATTCTCTCGCCGCTTCACCGGATCGTTCCGAATTAAGGGAATCTTGTGCGTCACTATCCGGGGTCCAAACCGACCATATCATCATAGCTCCATGAAAATACGTCGAGAAATTCCTGCTGCACCGATCATATCTCCCAATTCCTCACTCTCCACTATCTTAAGTTCCCTTTTACTTCTTCCGAGCCTAAGTTTATTGTGCGCTTTCATCTTCACAAGGCACGAGGGAGGGTTCATCTTTTCACCGCTTTCTTCCGTAAGGTCTTCCTCAATTACTTGAAGTAATGGCGCTTATGGGGATTTCAAAATTAACTGAGGAATTTCGAGTCTATTGGATTATTAGGTGTTAATTGATGAATAGTCTGAATGAATAAAGAATAGAACATGTTATAAGGATGGAATTAAAAGGAAAGAGAGTATTGGATTTAAAATGCGCTATCAATTCATTAATATTAATGCCATAAGAAAAGGTCCATTTACAGATTACACTTGTCACCATGGACAAAATGATCAAGTGTAGATAACCGCAGGTACTTTACTCAAATTGAGTACGTGGATATCCTCCGTTGTCCGCTTGTCAAGCTCCCGCCTCACCATGGGTGAAACTAGGGCCTCATACAAGGAATCCAGCTTGGATGACATCTATGGATGGATCATCCGGCGATTCTTCCGTACTTGCCGGATGTTGGATGACCGGTTTGGCGAAGATCTCCGTAATTCTCGGACTATTTTCATTTTTCCCGCCTCCGGTCGAACCTCCGATCCCAAGCATCCTCCTCATCCGTAATCGCCCATCCACGAGGGCATCCTCCTCATACCCCAAACCACAACGGCCTATCTTCCGAATAGCCAGATAGGCTCGACGATTCCTTGCAAGGCAAAGGCCCAAGCCTTTCCTCTTGATACCCGCTTTCTTGACATTACTTTGGCCACCATAGCCATAGCCCCTTCCTTCCCAAGATCTTGCAATTCAAGGGCCCGAAAGAACTCTCCAATGATTCCTACCGCTTCCACATAAGGAAGTGATTGCGCTTGGTGACCAAGATGGCCTCTTCGCCTCATCGTGATGATTTTGCCGCCCTTAATGTATTTGATCTTCTCGTGTAAGGTTGAAGGAACAGCGTTCGCAGAGTGGATCCACGGCCTCCTAATAACATAGTGTAAGCCTACCAATGTTCATCACTTGAAACGTGACGTTGAAAGTACATGCCCGACTTGATTGGCAAGTCAATGTCTCCCAAAGACTCTCTCCGGTACCGCCAAAGGCTCTTACCACCATTGCACTTTGACGATATGCGATTGGTCAACCCAGAGCTCGCTAAGGTCGCACTAGGCAATACATTGAGGGCCGATCCGTTATCGATGAGAACCTTGGCCACTATACAACCCTTACACTTCACGATTACATGTAGAGCTTTATTGTGCCCTAAGCCCGCAGGTCTACCTCCTCTTCGTAAAAGGCTACAGAGCCGATGCCCGGATTTGTCCTACTATTTTCTCAAACCGCCGGAGTAATGTCTGGGTTCACAAAGGCCCGATCCAGATTCTTTGTAGGGCTTGTCGGTGGACTTCCGAGCTCGGATCGGTGATAACAGTGAAATTCAAGGGGTTTTTCTCAATTGCTCCACCACGCCATACTCGCTCTGCTTTCATTATTTGGAGCAGCAGCTTCTTCATCTTCCTTGTGCTCAATAGGCTCGCTTCCTCGCTTTCTCAACCTCCTCTTCCGTGTTTCGGATGACTCTCCCATTTTTACTTTCCCTTTCTCTCTCTCTTTCTTCGTTCTCAGAACACCTCCCACTTCGAGTTATAAACTCGACTTCTTGCTCAGTGGAGAGGATTTTGTTGCAATAACGGGTCTAGAACCGCTTGGGAGTAGTGTTGCTAGGTGTCCAAAGATAAGTCATTCTCAAGTGCTCGTGAGGAGCGAAACATGGTTTTGGTGGTGCCGGAGGTGAGGCAAGACTAGGAGCGGATGTACTGCTTGACGCTCTCTGAGTGAAAACTTGGAAGTTATAATTCCAAGGGACAGCGTGAGTATTGGTGATGGGGAGCTGAGGTGGAGTTTGGATAACTGTTACCGGCGGAGAGGCTACCGGGGGTGAGAAGGTGATTCTGGGTTTGGAGGTGGAGGCGTTCTGGCTGTTTCCGGTGGTGTTCACTCCTTTTCCGCTTTCACTTGTCCGCATCTCGTAACCCCGAGAGACAATAAGTTCGACTTCTTGCCCAACCCTCACAATCTCGCAGCTCATGGTCACCGCCTCCATGGTAAGGACACCTCGTACTCTCCTTGAATCCCGCTACCCGAGGCAAAGGTAGCCTTCCTCGCTATAGTAAAAATCTCCTTAAAGTATGGAACCACTCATCCACTTCGTGTTGATCCCTCTCCTTTAGACTCTATCATATTTACACCACCGCCCGCATTGTGGTTAGGCAAAGGTTTGAGGTAACATTGGGAGGGAACCATTTCCTCGATCTTCAATCACCCGCTTTGATTAAAGCGTGCACTCTCCTCCGAGTACCCCGCAGCTTGTCGCTTGAATGCCCTTGTGCTCCTCCATGATACTCACAACGGCAAGTGGCATCATACCACCGGGATATGGCTACCGGATTGGCCCAAAGGGACTGCACGATTTGGTTTATACCGACAAGGTATCGGTATATTTCACCGAGAGGGAGGAAGGGGTGGATCAGTGATTCCTTGGAGGTCTTGGGTTATTTTGTGGTGGTCGTGGTTGAGCTGGAGGAGGAGGTGGTCTTGGTTGGAAATTTGCAGTGTGGGGCGACAGGGGCGTGGTTGTGAATAATTAGGGAAAGGGCGTGGGATGTTTGCGATAGTTGGGCCATGAGAGGGAGGATATGGCCGTAGTTATTTTGGGGAATTGGGGAAAATTATTCTGCGAGTGATGGAATGTACATCACTCTCCTTCTTCTTGCCAAAATTGGCGCCTTTTTTCACAGTGGTTCTCACAACTCCTGTAGCCTTCCTATTCTCGATTAGCTTCAATTCTCTCACCGCTTGATGATATCCGAGAAGTGCTGGAGGTATTTCCGATCATCAAGTTGAAGTAGGGAGCCTTCAATGTTTCAATGAATAGGAGCAGAGTTCATTGTCAACACCGGAGGATATACTGCAGCCTTTCTCCCTCCATCGTTGGGCATCGCTTAAAACCTTCCCGCCTTTCTCTGCACTGTGTTCGAGGTCCCTCCTTGTGGGTGCTGCATCACAATTGAATTTGTACCGCTTAAGAAAGGTATCGGCTAAATCTTTCCAGAGTGCAGCTTGCTCGCCCAATTGTATACACCATCTCGTAGCCGCCCGAGAGGCTCTCGTGAAAGAAGTGAATGAGGAGTCTATCGCCTTCATAAGGCGCATTTTGGCAATGTAGGTTGCCGGTGGATGCGGGGTCCGAAGTTTCCGTATTTGTCGAAATCAGAACCTTGAATTTGGGTGGTACCACCACATCCGCACCAATCTCGGTGATTTACACATCGATCGAGCCATACATGTTCAACCCTTCTATTGCTCTCAATCTTTCTTCTAGGCGTATAGTTTCTCGCTTTCTCTCGCCCTATGTTCTCCTTCCACCGCATGATATACTCTCCAACCGGAGCCGAGGGGTGGAGTAAATCGGAGGGATCGGATTGAATGGTGAGGCTCGGCATTTGAGACAATGGCCGTAATAGGAAAAAGGTGGGTCATTATTTATGGTCACCGGATTGACAAGTGATTGTCGGTCCGAATGGGGGACTAAAAGGTAAAAGAGGTTGAAGCTTGCTGAGGATCATTTGTTGTAGGAGGCGGAGGAGGTAATGGTGGGCTAGGTTCTGAAGCAGGTTTGCTCTGAGACATTTCCTTCATTAGTCTCATAATTTCAGAAAGCTGATCCTTCAACTCGGAGACCTGTCCCTGTAGGTTCTGTACTTGCTCCTGATTTTCCATTATCTTCCTCGTTCGAGATCTTGTTAAGTACACTCGCTTGGGTTGGATCGTGTGCTTGGTCAGACTTGCCTTGTTTGAATCAATATTGATTTCCTGTGAGGATAAAAAAAAAATTTAAATGAATTTGAGTTTTGCAAAGAAACTAAAAGTCCTGGTCTGGACGAAGGATACAGTGGCATTTGAGAGCCAGGTTGGAATCTGCAAAAGGATAATCGCCTCAGCTTTATCATGGCATCGTTCGATAGTCCGACTGAATGACGGATTGAATGCGCATTTATGATACTGGCCCATATAGCGCATTTCAATTTTTCACATAACCCTAGCGAGGGAGTTCCTACGGAGTCATATTATTCATTCACAAATCGCTTAGACAATGGTCCAAAATCATTTCATTAATCAATAATTTGTACAAAGATATTCTTTACATCGGCCTAGGTTCCGGGAGGTTCTTTATAATGAGATGACATTTTCTGAGATACTCATATAACCTTTCCTCTTGTTTGGCAGGATCGAACACTTTCAGAGCATACTCGGATTCAGGTAATAGTTCCTTTTTTCCCTGTGCTATCATTTTCTCCAACTGGTCCACATTTTCTTTCAGTCCTTGATAGAGGGCAGCTTGTTTCTCTTTCTCTTTCCTTTCTTTAGCACACTCTTTCAAGATGTCGTTGATGAGGAGTGCCTGTTCTTTTAATTCAAGCTTCTTCTTCTTGTTTTCCTGTTTATACTCTTCAACGAGTACCTCTTGGTACTTCATCCTTTCCTGAAGCTTACTATTCTGCCCTTTCATCTCTTTGACCTTAGCTTGGAGAGAGTTTCTTTCTTTTTCCCACTGTACCTCTTGCTCTTCGAACCCTATCCTTTCGGCCCTTGCCTCTTCCTTGAGCTTTCTTACCCTTCTCTTAAGTTTCTGCTGTTGGTCCTCCAATTGTTTCATTCGTTCTTGCACTGTGAGTTCTCGTGATTTGCCTTTTGTAGCGAGTCAACCAGCGACATCGCCTTCCTCTAATAGGGCGTCTTGGCGAGGGTTGTCGCCCTGAATTCTATGGTAGAGCGTTCTTGGTCCCTATCGCCTCCATTTAAGGTAATCGCCCGAGGCACTTGGGCCTTTGGGTGATCTCTCCATTAGAGTGATGTTTTCCGTGACTTGCAGCCCTTTTCAACCCTTCTTCTTCCTTGAGCTCATGGTAGAAGTGACCTTGGTGGTATTCTTTAATGTTGATCATGGACTGTGTTGAGCCAAACTGCCTCATTACCAGTGCTGGAGTGTAACTTGTATACCCGGTTATTCCAATCAGGGACACCGACTGAATACCTCCTGTACCAATCAAGACGGGTTGGCTTGACGTCCACAGCTTCCTCCAACAGTAATCATGGCTATTTAAACTCAAAACTGCTCCCGCCACTGTTTTTCATTCTTCGAGCTGATCACTAACCGGATCATCTTCTCAATGGGAGGCTGGTCAAGGTACCAAGTCAATCCTTTTGTCTCCACAGGACACATGTGACTGATAGTCCAGAGGTATAATAACTGAGAGCAACACTTAATGGACCCTTTCCTCGTTGTCCGCAGTAGTTAGGGTTAACAAGGTTTCGGCAAGAATTGCCGTATCGATTGATCCCCGCTTTCTATCGTCCAAAATACCTCCACCGTGACCGCAAGTGATGATCCCCAATGGCCCCGGAATGGATCGGACCATAGATTCCCAAGGCGAGTGCTACTAAGCTTGATCCCACCGCTTCTCTTGGAGGTGATGATCTAACCGCTTCAAGGTACGCCCAATGCCATCCATGCGTGTTCCTTTGGATCGCTTTCCGACTTTACTTCTTCCGGGAGAACCCAACATATGTGCCAACCGCTTCTGTGTCCGCCTATGCTCGAGGTGTAAGTAGATCCGGCTCGCAATGAGTATGGGATCCCCAAAGAATGCCCGATATTCCTCCATAGTGGGGCCGATCAATGTCATTGAAATAGAACACTGCACTTAGGATTCCAAACCGTCAACATGGCTTTTAATGCAGGATTTGGACCTTGACTTGCATTAAGGTTGCAATCCTTCCGCATTTCTCTTCAAACTGTACCTTGACTGGTCGGAAGCAACCTCCATCTATTAGATGCACTCGAGGTTGTTCATTTTGACCTCTATTTTGTCCAGATCCGTGAAGGTATTGAGCTAATGTATGCCTCTAAACATCATTTTGCGAGGGTACCACCAATGAGCTGATTTGGACCAAAGTTTAGCATGCCGAGCCTCTCCGCCCCCGACTCGAGGATGCCATGATAAAAATGATGCCTATCCTTATACGGACTCTTGGTTTGGTAACGCTCATGGGAAAATTTGTTAGTAAGACAAATTAGGTAATTTTGAATCATACTGTTGATGAGTGACACGTACACATTTATCAAAGTAGGAAAATGTGTAGGCGTTTAGTAGGATTCAAGATTACCCAAAAGAAATGAACAAAAGGAAATTAAAGTAGAATAGGTAAGAGTAAGTATGCCCCTTTGTCCTATAGTAGGGAGACTCCTAACACCGGTAAGCGCTACCTATCCGGATAGTTCTATCTTATGAGGCGCTTTACTACGGCTTTCACTATCGTGACGGTTTAGCTCAGATCTAATTTTTCTAATAGCCACAGGTTCCCAAATTGCCCCTCATCAGAAACAAGAGAGCCCCATTCTACCCCCATGATATTGTCGAGAAAATTCCACGGTATCACGGTAAATAGAACAAGTTTCAATTTGAGCAAGCCTTCACGGATACTAACGGGTAAAACCCACGGGTACCGCTACATGACCCCCTCCTACTTTCCTAAAAGGGTGAGAAAGCCCGGGTTAGGACCATAGTGTGTGAGGACATTGTGTAAGTGTTTTAGTGTGTGAAGGGACACTTTTACCTCTTCCCAATTCAGGGGGATTTTATTTTTCCATTTTTTTCTTTTTTTCTTTTCTTTGAAATGAAGAGCAATCGTAGGAGATAGAACAGGCAAAACAAAATAGTTAATAGCAATAATAATTAGCATACAAGACATCGCGAGTGAGCCCCCTAAATATAATTTGATCGACAAAAATTAAGCCTACTTTTGGACCTCTAGATCAGGTTGGGTCAATAGATCCCTGGAGTCGCTAAGTCGCCGCAATGGGATTTTATGGTCGCCTGACGATCACTCACCAAGTGGGAAAGAGTGAGGAGTCGCCACCTTAGTTTTGAGGTGAAATAAAGAAAACCATTTGATAAGATAAATAAAGAATGAAACCACTTCAAGACAGAGATTCTAGGTTCGTGGTCCGTAAACGGGTGGGGAAGGTGTTAGGCACCCCACCTCGTCCCTTAATAAGGGTAGGTAGATTTAATTTTGCGTCCTTTATAAATTAGTTAGAAGGGCTCGGATGGGAATGTTAGTCCTTTTGGTAAAAGGAATGTTTGATTTTTCACTGATTAGGATCCCCCAGATACATAAGTAAATGAGACAACCTTAGTGAATTACTTTTGCATGTTAATTTTACTTGAAAAGGAATGTTTTATTTAAAATTTAATTTAGAAGATCGGATAAGAACTCTCCTCCGATCCTCTTTTAGATATTCATTAAAATTTTGGTTGGGGATCGGATAAGGACTCTCTTCCGATCCCTATTAAATATTTATTAGAGATTTTAATTTGGGATCGGATAAGAACTCTCCTCCGACCTCTTTTAAGTATTTATTAAAATTTTAAGCTGAGACCGGATAAGAACTCTCCTCCGATCCCCTTTAAGTTATTTATTTAAGGTTTTGAGGATGAGACCGGATAAGAACTCTCCTCCGATCTCTTTTAGACGTTTATTAAAATTTTGAGGGGAGACCGGATAAGAACTCTCCTCCGATCTCTATCTAATAGTTATTTATATTTTGAGTTGTGACCGGATAAGAACTCTCCTCCGGTCCCTATTTAATAGTTATTAAAATTTTGGATTGAGACCGGATAAGAACTCTCCTCCGATCTCTTTTAAATTAGAATTTTGAGTTGAGACCGGATAAGAACTCTCCTCCGATCTCTTTTAAATTAGAATTTTGAGTTGAGACCGGATAAGAACTCTCCTCCGATCTCTTTTAAATTAGAAAGGAGCCTGAAAGGGATTTTTCCGATCTCCCGAATTTTGGTGTCCTAAGAACCTAAAAATAAGGGTCCTGAAGTTCAAAGATGTTGGGGATAAGATTTCTCGATACCTTTTGGCTAGATGGGGAAAACTAGACTTGATTTACCGACCTCCCATGTATTCATTTTACCAATATCTATTGATGCCCGACCTATTCTGTTTCGTTTACTTTGGTTTTATTCCACTTTATGACATCTTTGTCGAATGGCTGTTTACGTCAACCTAATAGTTTGGCTATCTTCCTGACGTGTTATTCAGGTCCTCTCTTTTAAAGGAGACCTCTAAGTTGCAGCTACCTACGTTTACCCAACCATTTACATACTACTAGGAGTTAGAAAACTTGTTTTCAGAAATGACGGAGATCAATAAAATGAACTGATCACTAAAAAGATGATTTGAGAGTGACTTTCTTTGGGATTGCTTGTGCAGAAATGATCTTGAAGAAAACCGTAGATGTAAGAGGAACAAGGAAAATGCGGAAAATAAACGTACACTTAATAAAACAGTAACACGAACTCTTACAATAACATTTTTTGGGGTTCTCTGCATAAAAATAATCTTGAAGAAAGTTGCAGTGTGTATGAAGAACAAAGGAAGTGCGAAAATAAACGTAAATGAAGATGAACTCTTACCGTGAGGAGCGGTCTACTAAAATAGATACGGGGTGGCAAACAGGGATGAGACAGTAGACTGATTAGCCTGAGGGTGGTGTTCTTCGTGAACCGGAGGGTACTTAGCTAAAGAAATGAGTGATATGAAGTTGAACTAGGGCAGTGAAAACAGAGATGATAAAAGACAGAAAAGTGAGAGTATGACCAGATAATGAACAAACTGGAAATATAGAGTTCCAAAGATTCAAAATCTCTTCAAGAAAACACTCAAAACTAGTTTCCAAAGACTTTTTAATCAACACTTCTAAATAGCGAGTAACAAACTAAATGAACTTTGAGTTCCTCTTGCTATAATAATGACCTCTCGTCTTTTTTTCCGTCCGTCCCTTGAACAGTTTTTATGGCGGTATTTATAGGAATCGGGTGCTCTTCGTGAAGGGTCAGGATTTATTTGAGGGAGATGGAGGGTCGAGATCTCGAAGGACATGATCGGAGGTTCAGAATTAAAGAGAATCAAAATGAATGGTTGAGATCACTCTTCATAATATTTGTCCTTTTCTTCTTTCCATCCGACGGTCCCAAATTTCCTTGTCCGAATGATCCGAGGGCTAAGAGTGAAAGACTGCCGGTATTGTCGTCTTCTCTCTTGATCTAAGGGTTCCGGTTTGTCCTTACAAGTGGGATCAACGGTGGAGATTGGGATGTACAGGATCACATGACATACCCTCGCACTGTCAAAGATTTGCGCGATTCTTAGGCGTATGGTGGAGATCTCGTCGCAATGCCTTCACTACCTCGGCTCTGATTCCGACGACGGTAATTGGAATTTGTCTGATTCCTTTTGCCTACCGATCCCTCCTCTTTCTGATTTCTTTCACATGTTCTTTCCGACCTTTCATGCTGGTCTCCCACCTTCCGATCTACTATTCCGATCTTTTAACTTATTCAGGTCAGGTATGTTCAAAGTATTAATTGTCCTCGATTCCCAGCGTTCGCCGTTTTCGCTCAAAGAATAAATGCTCATTTTCCCCTATATATACTCCTGTCGACAGAGACATTTCTTTCATCTGATTTTCCTCTCTTCCTTTCTTACTTTCCCTATTCTAGCTGCTCCGGTGGAAGTTCTGGCTATAACTGTGGCTTTGATCTTTTTCCGATGGACTTCTTTACTCACCGACTGAAAATTTACGATCCCGGTGATCGAATGACCTTAACTGACGATGGTGAGAGGACTGGATTTGGCCGATCTGTATTGCGGACTTTGGTTGTACCGATCTCGAGTCGCTCAACTGAGTTCATTCGGCTTCTCATCGCATTGGGTGTTCCGACAGCGGGTCGGTTTCGAGTGGTAACATCGGTGACGATGTCTCTCATCTTCATGGGAGTCATAATCACCCCATCTGAGCTGCACATCTATCTGATGCCAACAGCCGGTCTCCTGGTCAAACACATCTTTTGATTCAGCCACAAGACTAGGCTTTGACATAGGCCTTTTAGATAGGATGTTCCACCGGTTTCTAGAGATCGCCCAAATGATGTAATCCTAAAATGTAATCAGATCTCTAGAGATTGCCCAAATGATGTAGTTAGACCTTTATTGTAGTCCGATCCCTAGAGATCGCCCAAATGATGTATTTTATTTTCAATGCAGTCCGATCTCTTAGAGATCACAGAAATGATGTGATCCAATGTTAGTGTAATCCGATCCCTAGAGATCGCCCAAATGTTGTAATCCGAACTTTTGAAAATAAAGACTTTATTTTGTCGGTTATCATCTTATTATTTTTGCATTGATTATTTTCCGATCCCTAATGTTATTATCCAATCTGATTCTTTACCTGAATGACACTTAGCTGATCCTTCATTCAAAATTTTTTACTTATTATGCCGATCTCTAATAAACCGATCTCAGAACATTCGGATATTTGAGAAAAGTGTCAGAACAAAATTGCCGAGTCCCACCAATCGATGCGCCGCTTAGAACCTCGCGAGCATTAAATGCTCGGACTAGTATAAATAGGGGTGGGTGGGTTAGCCTTTTGTTCTCTCATTCCATTGTCTATCACCTGCTCACTACTTCAAAGTTCTCTCCTTTTCTCCTGTTCTTCCGACGCAGATCAGACTCCGGTAAGGGCTTTAATACTCTGTTTAGTTTAATTTCTTTGTTTCTTTTGAAAATGAGCGGTGCCTAAGGTCAGAGAGCGGCTATCCCTCATTCCTTTCAGTTATCATGTTCTTCGTCTGATGAAGAAGAGGCGATCGGGCCCAACAGGCAACCTAAACCCCTAGGGTCTCTCGCTCCAGTGCCTGGCCTGGGTCATACCATCAAGGCTTGCACCACCTTCAAGGAGAGAGACCCTTCCTATAGACGAGCTTCCGTCGGTTCTTCGAGAATCCGACCGCAATCGTTTGTTCAAGAATACAATATTTGTCCCGATTCATATGAGTGATCAAGTGCCATGGCGATCTTCGTGTCGATCACTCTTTTGAAGAGAATGACATGGTCATGGTGTACGAGGAACGATTAAAGGCCGGCCGAGGTTCCTCTAGCCGATTTCTATCAGGACGTCCTACAACTTCACAGAGCATCCATAGTACAAATCCACACCAACTCGTGGCGGATCTTGGTAGCATACCGAGTTCTATGCCGAGTAAGGGAAACCGACATACGGCTAAGGTGTTCGCCGAGCTGCATGCACTAACTCGGCCAAAGGATGACGAACACTGGTTCTTTCAGCGAAGCCTCATTGCGGACTCTTTTCCGACCGCCTCATCCCTTAAGAATTGGAAGAACCGGTTCTTCATTCCGAGGAGTAAAGATCCGAGCCGCTTTGAGGACTTTCCTCGTAGCCGGTGGTACCAGGGCCTCGCTCAAGCACTTTACCCCGAGTCAAGAGGAAAGCTTGATAGTGATGGAGCTGAAAAGTCGTGCCACCACTCTAAAATATTCTGCCCAAATGCGGTGATCGCGAATCGCACCATTGGACCATGCAATCGATCACGGCCGAGATCGCGAACTTCCGCTCGACCTCGGCATTGGTATTTTCTATATCTCGCTCAGACCTTAGCGATCTCACTAACCTCTTTTACGTGCGGTGTATGGCGGGTGGTGAGGGTTCTAGGAAGCGGAAGAAGGAAAGAGAGATCTCCGGAAGGTAAAGGAGATGAAGCGTTGAACGTCTTCAAACACCGGCCACGAACACGGGAGATACAAAGAGACCCGCTCAACCTTCGGTCCGCCGACCATTGAGGTCGGATCTCCTCCTAGTTCGGAAGAGCAGCCCCCGCCTCTCTCAGTTATTCCAAGCACGGAAAGGGAGCCTTCTCAATCTTATGGGAGGACCTCTTCTCGTGGCGCTCGAATCGATCGATCGCTTGAAGAATAACCTGATCGTTAGGGAGAACTCCGATTTTGCCAAAGTCACGGATCTACCATCTTCTTTCAAGAGGATCGACAGTTATCCTGAATGGTCTCGATGATATCTTGACTCGAACCATGAGCCTAAACGTGGAGTGTCCGTGAACCGGACCATGATTCGAGAAAAGATTCAGCGTCCGGGTAAGGAGGTTGGGAAGAAAAATCAGAATTGACTTCCTCCGATCCCAACTCTCATCCGCTCGGATTATATATCTCAAGTCGAGGGACGGCGAAGTACCATGAAGACCACCGGCCGAAGGTCTCGTGACTTGGCTGAAAGTGAACGGCTCAGAGAAATCCGCACTTCAGCCAACGGCCGCCAGTGTCGCTCAACTTGTAGAGGAGCTTAACGCGAAGGATAAGGAGCTTTCGGAGAAAGAAAAAGAGCTCAAGGAAAAGGATGAAGAGATGGTGTCGGGAATAGCCTATGTGAATGCTCATAAGGATCTCTTGGCCGAACTTCAAAAGCGCTATCTCGAAGAGGACTTTTCTTGGATGGACGACTGGCTCCGGGGCGATGGTGAAGATAGTGAGGAGGAGGCGAGGAAGAGAGAGAGAGTGAGCAGACAAATCAGCCGGGTGGTGATCCCCACCAATAACTTGTACAAATTATGAAATGAAATGGAATATCTCTTTTGTTCAATGAATGGATGTGATTGGAAAATCTTGAATTTGCCTAAGTATTTGATTGTATGAGCATAGCGAAACATGAACTAAATGCCATTATTAATCTAAGTATAAAAGATCGGAAAGCACAATAAGCATGAGATCGGTGGGGAGAAATGCTTGAACGGGACTTGGTTAAAATTGAAAATTTAACTTGAACACTTAAGATCGAACCTCGTTAAACCGAACCCAAACTTTAGCTCTTAATCTTCCGAAAAGGAGGTCGGCAATAAAGCGGTAGGAAAAGATCTAGTGCCGTTCATTTTATTTATCAACAGAGATCAGAATATACTTGATGTGTCAGAAATTCGACAACGGGTTTGAGAGGTCGGTAAATGATTTGAGAGATCGGCGAGGCTTAATGAATATGAGGACTCAGCATTAATTCAATTTTTGTGAGGAGAGATCGGAAATGTGACCGCCTAAAGAGGGATCGGAAACGAGATTAGCTGTTCAAAGAAGAATTTTTATTGATTCTAGGGACCGGCCAAAATATGGTGTCGACAGAGGTCGATGTGGGAATATCTTAAGGAAGCAAGCAATATAGTTTAATTGTTCATATCTAAGTGTAGTTTAGAGAAAGCCTAAGTATCATCCATATGGTGCTGACAATTCGAGCGGTTTCGATTTGGTTTTCATAGTGGCTTCAAGGACCACACTATGCATGCAATTATGGGCAAAGAGGAGGAATTGCCAATGATGCAAAACTCTTTCTCAAAGGTACATTTCAAGGATTTATTTCTCTTATATGATTTTCGCCTTCTAGCTTTAGCAAATTTAGCTCTAATCATGGTTGTTTAGTTGATTTCTGATGTCTCATATGCTTATATATTACTTGGCTTTTGTGAGTTTACCGATTTAGGGATTTGCTGGAGCTATTTTTGCTTTGTTTTATTTTATTGGTTGGTTATTTGGTGTTAGCAGTGAGTTTTGTTTATTTTTGTTTGTTTTTGGCCCTTATTTTGTTTTTGGTGTTTGCGATGGCTTTCTAGCTCTCATTCTTATTTTCCTTTTAACAAAAATTTTATGCTTATAAAAAAAAACAAAAAAAAGACTATTATGTTTTTCTTGGAGATTCTCTCAAGAAGCAAAATATAGCATCTAAGTCATTTGCAAAAGCAAAATATAAAGCTATAGCAATTACAAATTGCGCATTTTAATAGATATCTTAACTTTTGTAGGATTTTCACATTCTAGTTTCATTTTCTATCCCTTTTAATTGTGAAAATTAAGTTGCTTTTCATAGAGATGTTAATTTAATATATCATGAAAGGACCAAATATTTTGAGATTAAGACTGTTTATTTTGCGGAAAATAACTTGTATACATAAAATATTTTCCATGGAAATTGTTTTCTAAGAATGAAAATGTTTTTCATCATTTAGTTGCAATATTAAACTAATAGTATGTATTTATGTTATATATATATATAAAAGTATTTTCACATTTTACTAAGATTGTCAAAGTTTGAAAAATGACTTTATCTTTTGAAAAGAAAGTCATTTAACTTGAAAATGGCTTAATTTTCCTTTTAACTGTAAAATATTTTCTATTAACTCATTTTTCTAAATATTCCATCCCAAACGCTAAAAAAAGCAAAAAAATATTTTACAAAAAAATATTTTCCACAAAACAATTGAAACCTAATTATCACTAAATGAAAGAGCAGCCGATGAATGGATTCACTCAAATTAGGCACATTCCCTCTAGACTTCAACTATCCACACTCATTTCTTTTGTCCAACGTGGGACTGACTGATTTTTACTAGCCACTATCTTAAAGGATGTAAATATGCAATGTAATTTATATAGTTTAGTTTAGATAGATTGAGTTATTTTAGCATAACTTAGCACATATGTTGCTTACTAGATTGTTAGTTAAGTGAACAAGTTGAAATCAGTTAGTTAGTCAAGTACATATTTGACATTGAGATTTTAAGATCAAAAATATTTTTAAGAGAAAAAAAAACATTTTAAATACTATTGAAAAATAATTTAGAAATTTTTTTTAACTATTTTAGTATTAGAATAATTAAAACTTATTAAATTTAATTTTAAATGATTTTTTAATGCTCTCTAATTAATATATTTAAAAAATATTTTTCTCAACAATAGTTTCAATAACAATGCCAAACAGATACTAAGCTTCTCTTGAAACAATTATATATAAAAAAAACCTTTCATGACTTGTATTCAACATATCCAATACACTACTTTTTGAGATATTTTTCTCATTTACAAGTTCTTCTCACTTAATTTACAATTGCACTTGCAAATTGTACAAAATCATGGGTTTACATTTTAGTAACTCCTTCACCTTTAAAATTTCTAAAATATGAATCATAAAGTATTTTGATGATTCCCATATTATTAAGGATAATACAATTTAGCAATTATAACAATAGAAGGCCAAACCACTTGAGGAAAGAAATAGGGCAATTTAAAAAGAAAAAAAAAATAATTTAGGTAGCATTTGATTTGTTTTTACAAAGTTTTTTTATATTTTACTTTTTTAAGAGATAAAAATAAAAAAATAAAAGCACTGGTTGTTTTTACATTAGATTTTAATTTTTCAAAAAGGAAATTATTTTTTATAAGAAGAGTGATCCTTTTATAACATACAATCAAAATAAATGGACTAATGTAATAATAAATAAACATATATATATATATATGACAAAAATTGTAGTTGTATTATTTAATTTTAAATACAATAATTTATATGAAAATTTAAATTAATACTCATAACATATAATTGTCAAAGAAAATAAAATTACTATAATTCAAAAAATTATTTTATAATTTTAATATAAAAGTCATAAAATAATAGATGTGAAAACATTTAAATATATTATATTGTATTCATTAAATTATAATATTTATTATTGTAAATATTTAATAATTTAATTTAATTCTATTATATATATAAATAAAATAATTATGTGTTATAAACTAGTTGATACTTGGAATATTAGATCACTTACAAGAAAATTAATAAGCTTGTGGATACCTTGGAAAGGAGAAGAGTGAATATTGCTTGCATTCAGGAGACTAAATGGGTATGAGAGAAAAGTAAGAAAGTGGATAATTCAGGGTACAAACTGTAGTTTACCAGAAAGGAGAGAAATAAGAACGGTATGGGCATAATCATAAACAGGACGTTGAAAGATGTTGTAATAGCTATGAAAAGAGTAGGGGATAGAATTATACTAGTAAAGCTAATACTAGAAGGAGAAACAATAAATATAGTTAGTGCTTATACCCCACAAATAGGACTAGATAGTGAGAGTAAACAAAGGTTTTTGGAAGATATGGATGATCTAATGCAAAGCATACCAAATGAAGAAAATGTTTTCATCGGTGGAGATTTGAATGGACATGTAGGAAGTGATAGGTAAGGTTATGAGAATGTTTATAGAGGTTTTGGATTTGGCAACCGAAATGAGGAGGGGAAAAACATTTTGGATTTTGCTATGGCATACGATGTAATATTAGCAAATACCTACTTTATAAAAAGAGGGTCACATTTAGTGACTTTCAAAAGTGGGAAACATAGAAGCCAAATTGACTTTCTCTTAACCAGAAAGACAAAATAGAGCTCTATGCAAGAATTGTAAGGTCATTCCGGGAGAGGCTTTAACAAGTCAACATTGGTTAGTGGCCTTGGATGTCAAGTTTAGGAACAATTCAAGTAAGGCTAGAAGAAATAATGTAGCTCGAACAGAGTGGTGGGAGTTCAAAGGAGTAAAAAACTGAAGTTAAAAAATGAGCTTCTCGAGTCTAAAGTATGAAAGCTGGATATGGAGGCCAATGATATGTGGATACAAATAGTATCAAATATTAGATAAGTAGCTAGAAAAGTACTTGGAGAGTCTAGAGGCCAATAATATGTGGATACAAACAGTATCAAAGATTAGAGAAGTAGCTAGAAAGCTAGAAAAGTACTTGGAGAGTATAGAGGACATCAACCACCCTCAAAAGAGAGATGGTGGTGGAATGAGGAAATACAAAAGGCAGTGAAGAGAAAGAGAGAATGGTATAAGAAATTACCTAAGTGTGATAATAATGAGGCATATGAACAGTACAAGATAGCAAAGAAAGAAGCAAAAAAGGCAGTTAGTCAAGCAAGAGCGCAGGCTTTTAAAAAGTTATATGAGAAACTTGAAACTAAAGAAGGGGAGAAAGATATTTATAGATTAACAAGTAGGAGAGAAAAGAAATGTCAAGATCTCAATCAAGTTAGGTGCATTAAGGATAAAGAAGGAAAAGTGTTGGTGAAAGATGAGGATATTAAAGAAATATGGAGAAATTATTTTGATGATCTCTTTAATAATAGTCAAAATGGTAATAGCGTGAATATAGACTACAGAGCAATAGAAAAGAATGTGAATTATACTAAAAGGATTAGATCTTTAGAAGTAAAGGAAGCACTTAAGAGAATGAAAGTGAGTAAAGCCTATGGACCCGATAGAATACCAATTAAAGTGTAGAAGTGTTTGGGAGATATAGGAGTGGCATGGTTAACTAAATTGTTTAATAAGATTCTAAATTCAAAGAAAATGCCTGATGAATGGAGGAAGAGTATTTTAGTACCTATTTTTAAAAATAAGGGAGACATACAGAGTTGCTCAAACTATAGGGGAATTAAACTCATGAGCCATACTATGAAGTTGTGGGAGAGAGTTGTGGAACATCGACTATGTCTTAATACTTCTATCTCTCCTAATCAATTTGGCTTCATGCCTGGTCGATCAACTATGGAAGCGATCTTTCTCATCAGAACCTTGATGGAGAAATATAGAGATGCGAGGAAAGATTTACACATGGTTTTCATCGATTTGGAGAAGGCTTATGATGGTGTTCCAAGAGATGTCTTATGGAGAGTGTTAGAATAAAAAGGGGTATTTATTAGTTACATACAAGTATTGAAAGACATGTATAAAGGAGCAACTACTATTGTGCGCACAGTAGGAGAGGACACAAGATATTTTCCTATCTCAGTTGGATTACACCAAGATTCAGCTATAAACCCTTACCTTTTTACATTAGTTTTAGATGAATTAACGAAACATATACAAGAGAGTATCCCTTGGTGCATGATGTTTGCGGATGATATAATTCTGACAGATGAGACGCAAGAAGGAGTTAATAGAAAGCTAGAGCTTTGTAGAAGTACTCTAGAGTCAAAAGGCTTTAAGTTAAATAGAATGAAGACAGAATACATGCATTGCAAGTTCAGTGAAGGCTGAACTGGTAATAGGGAAGGAGTTAGTTTGGATGGAGTGATACTGTCCCAAAGTAATCACTTTAAATATCTCGGTTCAGTCCTTCAAGTAGATGGGATGTGAGGAGGATGTTAGTCATAGGATTAAAGTCGAATAGTTGAAGTGGAGACGTGCCATGGGAGTTTTATGTGATCGCAAGATTCTCAATAAATTGAAAGGAAAATTTTACCGTACAGTCATACAACTGATCATGTTATTTGGTAATGAGTGTTGGGCACTGAATTGCGGAGATGAAAATGTTAAGGTGGATGAGTGGCCATACTAGACTAAATAAAGTCCGTAATGTGAGTATTAGAGAAAATGTATGAGTGGTACTAATTAAGGATAAGTTGAGAGAAGGGAGATTGAGGTGATTTGGTCATGTGAAGCGTAAACATACGGAGGCTCCAGTTAGACAAGTAGAACACATTAAAGTAGATGATAGAAAAAAAAAGAAGGGATAGACCTAAACTGACTTGAAGGAGAGTAGTACAATATAACCTAAAAGAATTACACATTTTCGAATATTTAATCCAAAATTGTTTAAAGTAGATAAAGAGAATCCATATAGCCGACCTCAAATTTTTAGAATAAAGACTTAGTTGAGTTAAGTTGCAGTGAAAATAAAAGATTCTGAAAATCAATTGTAAAAAAAAAAAATTTAAAAGATTAGCCTATGTATTGTCTGGGGTAACAAATTTTCTTGATCTATTCAAATACATTCATTTCCTACAATAATCTAATGAGATTTGAGCTCTCAAACTGGTTGTGTCAATGAATAAAAGCGTAGATTCGCATATACTATAGGATTTAGATATTCGATGGGCTTTCTAAATGCTTATTTCCAGAGTCTTTTGCAATCTGATTACTCTCAGTTATGGGGGATAAATTTTGCCCAGTTTCTGCTTCAGGGTCTTCAGATGCACAGTGACTCTCTTCAATGGAGTCCATCAAACGATTGTCATGAGTTCTTGATGAAAGCCCATGCCCGGCCAACAAGCAGTTGCAGCCATTGGCATCAAAGGACTCTGTGCCATATGGAGAGCGGATAGCTGAGCTGAACAAGGGCTGCATCGTTAACTTTTTCCCAGGATGTTCACGTAATGATATTCTACAAACAGGGCAGGTAGAATGCTGTTGTAACCACATGTCTATGCAGGTCATATGGAAGGAGTGGCCACAGTATGGGAGAATACGCAAGATATCTTCATGATGGTATTCTGCAAGGCAAACCGTGCATCTGCCACATGCAATAACTCACTGCTTTATTAGAAAGAACGTCAGAAATAGAATAACAATGTACAGTTGTTTTGATGAGAAAACAAAACCCCTAGAAGAATTAATTCCAACGACATGTATGCTGTATCAAGATTTGCAGCTCTATAATTGTGAAAAATAATTTATATAGCCGACTTTAACCAGTTTGAGATTAAGATTTAGTTGTTATTATCTCTTATTTTTCCAAGAACTGAGGGTTACAGATCTTTTTAATTTAAACCATGAAGAGACTAGAAAGAAAGACAGAAAACAGCAGTAAAGGATGAGACACCAAGCCCTCCAACATTGTGATAAATTCTTGTCATAATCTAACGTCAATAACTCCGTTCATCTATTGAGTAGCAAGCATCTTTGAAGATGCATTCATCAAGTTCAGAGAAAAACAACATATATGCTCACTTAAACCTTTTAGTTTTGCTCATTGCAGAACTCGAATGTATAAAACTCACATAATTTAAACACCAACACAACATGGGATAGTGCATTTCAATACTCTCCTATAATATGTTATGGTTATACAGTGTCGTCTCAAAAACTAATTTCCAGTTTCAATGCTTATCAGCAAGCACGTTGTACAGGTTATTTTTAGCATCACATGTAATGAAAAAATAACATAAATAAATATTGCCCAAAGACTCTTGAAACCTCTCATTGATGTAGCATAACTGGTTTGTGGATTTGAAAAAGTTGTTTTATGACCACAATAAAGAATATAACCCTAACGTATAACAAGATCTGCATCCCAAACCAAAAAGACAAGGGACGGTCTTGAAGTAAAGTTGTTTATGAATTAATGCATGCTTGCTGCTCCATGACTATGCGAAATCATTACCATATCCAGACATATATTCCCTTGTAAGGCGGAGATCATTGAGGGCTGCCCACTACCCTCTATTTTCTAGCACTAACCAAATGGACCAAAAGAAAATGATCAAACAGGTTATTAACACCCAATTTGAAATGACATTGTACATTAAAAAGATTAAAATAATTTTTTTTTTTTTTTAAAAAAGGGAAGAGACAAGTTTTTTTCCTAAACTTGTTCCCAGAAATCCCTTTTCACATTTTTATTACTCGATACATTTGGGGTCACTCTGTTTCCTAAAGAGGTTCAAGTAACCCCTACTGTGATTTATCGGTTGCTACTCAATCATGCACCGAATGCTTGGGGAAACTATTGAAGCATTATTTTGCAAAATATAAATTAAAGTAACCACTTATAAATGTACCATATGAAGTCAGAATTAAACAATAAACATCAACCAAGGAAAGCCAATTAGACCTTAAATGATTCAATTTTGGGTCTGAACACTAATTAAAACTTGCCCCAGTTTTATAATATTCCAAACATTTGTATACTTTGGAAGGTTTTAGAAGTCTGAATTTCGGCTCAATCAAATAAAAAGGACAAGCTGGATATCCTTTTGCAATCAAATCATTTTAGCTTCCTCTTGACAAGCATTTGAACAATCAGATTCAATTGCTCAACTCTATTTTTGTGTGTGTGTGTGTGCGCGGGTGCGCGCACAAGAGAGAGTATATCTACTTGCTCACCAACATTGGCTAAAAATTTTCAACTTTGCAACTACCTCCTCTCTCCCCACCACCCTTCTCTAATTCTCTAAACATCTAGAAGTACAGAAATGTTAAAATGTTAGAACAGATACAGGTTTGTGTAGATCCTGTAATACTAAGCAAAAATGCATTAAAGAAATTGGAACTACCTTGTAAGATGTGGATATGCATATGACACCATTGCCTAAGTATGATCAACATGGACACTGACAACCTAAGCTAATATGTTGAAAAACATACACAATATTTCAAAAAAGAAATTCTTGTTATCTTTCTGTGCATTTGAAGTAGAACAAACCTTTATCAATGTTAGAATTATGACTCAAAATCCTAATAGAATTTGGAGAGAGATTTTTTTCTAAATTGAGTTGGACTCTTAATTAGATTAGAATTGAGAGAATTAACACTATAAATATAAGAATAATGAAAAAGTTATTTTGCTTTACCCATAGAGAATGGCTTCGCCCATAGGGAGTAGCTTTGCCCATGGAGAGTGGCTTCGCCCATATGGAGTAGCTTTGCCCATGGAAACCCATGAAGAGGGGTTGTCGCTCGTTGTAAAGAGGGGCTTTGCCCATTGATGAGGGGGTACTTGCCCATTGCAGTAAAGAGAAGTTTCAGCCTAAGGTGGAGAAAGGATATAGAATTCAAGAGGAAGAGATTTTTGTCCATTATTGAGAGAGCTCTTACCCATATAGTTGAAAATACCCTTTGGTGTAGTGTTATAATAGTAAATATATTAAGTTATTTTTAGAGAAGATTGAAAGGGACTAACGAATATATTTACCATGAGTAGTTTGATGTAGTTTGGGTTATCTTAGTTGTAATTAGGTTTATGGGTAGTGTAGTTTTGAGCTTGTAATAATGATTTATTATTGTTAATAATGGAAGATGGCATACCTACGGATGTAGCTCTATGTTGAAAGGATGAACTAAGTAAATATTAGTGTTTTATGTGTTTTTTTTTTTTTTTTTTGTAGTTTATATGCTTTCACAGTGCACAACAATCAATAAACAAATAAAAAGGGGTGACCCAATGCAAGAATCATCCCAAACTCTAGGGAGAGTTGATGAATACAGCCTTACCTCTGCAAAGCAGAGAGGCTGTTTCCATGGCTCGAACTTGTAACTCTGCGTCACTAATAGAGTAGCTTTACCCTTACCAAAGCCACAGAACAAACAAAAAGCATCAAACTTACAAGAGACCTTGAAAATTTTTAGTATTTTACAATCATCTCAGGAAAACCCAATCTGCCTATATGATAGAACTCACGGCATGTAATCCAAAGCATACAGTAAAAAAGAAAAAAAAAAAAAAGAAATAAAGTAGAAGAAACAGAACATACTTTGCATCTTCCGAAGCCAAGAAAAGTTGTTCATTGTACTTCTTTATTGGAAAGTTGGCTACAACTACAGCCTCAAGGCCATGTAATCCTCGTTCCAGCTACAACACCGATGTTAACAACG
Organism: Hevea brasiliensis; assembly: GCF_030052815.1. Taxonomy (NCBI): domain Eukaryota; kingdom Viridiplantae; phylum Streptophyta; class Magnoliopsida; order Malpighiales; family Euphorbiaceae; genus Hevea; species Hevea brasiliensis. Next base: position 76,888,601 of record NC_079506.1, on the reverse strand, counting down.
CAAGTCAAGCTCTTACTCAACCATTTCAATTTTTGGAGAAGATTTAATTTGCAGGAAAAATTGTTCTCATAGTACAATAAATAATACAAAATTCAAAATTTAAACCAAATATAGTATGAAAATAAAAAATGAAAATAAATTTAAACTTGGGCCATACTTGGTTTGCACTGGCAATGAAAATGGAATACAATCCTGGAATAGGATTCATTTTCTTGTTTGCTTTACAGGAAATACAAATTTTTTAATAATATTTGTGGATTTGACTAATTTGAATTTAAGTGAAAACAGAATCTAATTCTCTGAGATTGATTGATTTTCAAGATTATTAAATTATATTTAATTATCTGAAAATAACATGGAATGAGAATCTTAGAATATGAGAAATCCATTTTCATTTCTATTCCATTCCTAAAGCTTTAATGACTTGAGAAGCATCATGATGACTTTAGAAACAAAAGTCCAAAGCCAACAAAAATCTTCAAAATCTAATTTCAATCTTGATAAAACTGTAAATTGCTGACCTTGACACATTTGAATATGTGAGTAACACCAAAAATAAAAATTTAAAATTTAAAAAAAAAAAGAAAGAAGAAGAAGAACAACAAGAAGAGGGTAGCACCACCAATAGGCACCACAGCTGAACTTCTACCAACCCAGAAGAAAGAAAAGAAAGGGAAATATAAAATAAATAAAGGAAGGTGAATTGAGAAATTTTGAGTGGCAAGAAATGCTTACGATGCTAAGATCAGATCTGGAAGTGATAGGAAATGAGCGTCTTGATGCGTTGAGCTGAATCCGAGCGCAAACCAGACGAGTGCAGACGAAAACTATAAACATAGTACTCACAGCAAATCCTATCACTGTCATCACTAAATTTATCCCTGACCCTATCATTTTCCTCCTTTTTTTTGTTTTTCTTATCCTCTTCTCTATCTCTTTTCACTACTGCTTCTACTCCTACTGCTGCTGCTGCTGCTGCTGCTGAAAGAAAGCAAAAAGCACTGGAGCCCAGAAATTCAAGAACTCAAGAAATCAGTATCAAATCCTATATTCTTGATTCAATCCTACAGTTACAAATACAAGCAGCAGCTTAAAACGAACAAGCATCTCTTGTTCTCAAATGGAAAATGAATAAAAACAGTATTTGCATGAGCAAAGTAAATGACTGTTTCATTTTCCTAGAAACCCATCGAGAAAAGAATGAAAAGAAAGTAAAGCGACGCAAGATCTTTCTGGAGATTAAAGCAGTAAAGGTGGAGGGATTGTGCAGAACCAGGGACTGAGAGAAAAGCTCATGTTTTTGCTATATTTTTTTTTTCTTGAACAGAGGGAGAGAGACGGAGATGGCTGTGGCAAGAGAAGTGATTAGGAAGCCAGATTTAAGGGTGATTAAGGGATCTAACTGCAGTTTTCCTTTTGTTTTTTTTTTTTTGAATTTTTTTTTTAAAATTTTTACAATAGAAAGAATGCAGCGTTGGTGTTTGGCTGTAGATGGGACGGACCAAAATCCAAGAAAATCCAAATAGGTTATGTTCCTTCTATTTTTACTTTATTTATTCTAATTTTTTGAATAATTTATATATGTATTATACAATTAATTATATAAAAAAGGAAATATTTTATAAAATAAGTTTTATCTAACAGAATTAATTCATTTTGATAAAAAAATAAATCAAAGTTGTTATTCTTTATCAAACAAAATTAGTATTTATTTTAAAATAAATTAAGTTAAGCATTAATTATGATTATAATAATTAAAATTGAGATTTTTAGTCCTTTAATTATTGATTATTAAATGCAACTGTTAAAATCAAATATATCCTTTTAATAAATAAATAAATAAATGTATCCTAAGTTTGTATATTACCATCAACAAAAGCTATAGGATTGTAATATATTAGAGTGTTTTATACTAAGTACAATTTAGAAATAAAAGTGTAATTAAATTTTAAAATTTTAGAAATTATGTTATGATTTAATAAAAATTTTAGAAACTAAAATATAATAAAAATTATATAGTTTTATAATTAAAATGTAAAATTATAAACAAATTATAAAGGGAACAAGTTAGATACATTGAAATATTTGAAATATTTTTGGAAATTAATAATTTGGTCCCTAAGTTTTGCTTTATACTATATTTTAATCCTTGAATTTTGCAAAATTAATTTCTTAATCATTGAATTTTACATTATATTACATTTTAGTTCATAAATTTTAAGAAATGAATTGTTTAGTCCTTTAATTTTAATATATAAAATAATTTACTTAATTATTTTAGAATTTACAATAATGTTACCAATTGGTAGAAGGACTAAAATGTGATATAGTGTAAAAATTTAGGGATTAAATAATTTATTTCTCAAAATTTAAAGATTAAAGTATAATATAGTATAAAATTTAAATAGTAAATAATTAATTTTTCAAAATTTAGAGATTAAAATATAATATAGAAAAAGCTCAAGGATTAAATTGTGAATTTCCTAATTTTTTTAATTAAACCTTTGTAGTATTATTAATAGGCTTATTTCTTAATTTTTTTTTTAATTAAACCTTTACAGTATTATTAATAGGCTTATCGGAAGTCATTTTAAGACATTAAGCATCATTATCTGAAGGATAAGATCATAAACCATCATTAGAAAGGGACAAAAAATTTTTAAAATTTTTTTCTTTCAATATTAAATATATTTTTATCAATCCCACTTTAGCCTTTCACTCATTTACCTTGCAAGTGGTCAAGCGAGAATTACATAGAATGGGGAATTTTCTATTTATATCATAACTAATTTCTTCATATTCTAAGAGATTTTAAAAATGAATTTATGTTTTGAATTACTATTTCAACTAGTTATTTTGCTTGTGTTTTGAGAGGGTTATTTATTATTTTATATTAATAATATAATTTAATTTATATTTTATATTTTTTATCTATGTTATAAAATTTTATTAATGATAAAAATTTTAATTAATTATAATTTTATTTCAAGTGTTAATATTTAAATTTTTTTTAATAGTATTCAATATAATTTTATATTTGATAGTGTATCATTTAATTTTAAATTTTGAAATAAGTTGATGGATAGATTATTTTATATTTTTTTTGAATTAGTTGTCATGTACCAATAATTAAAATTATAAATAAAGAAAAAAAATATCATGTTGCTATTTTTAAATTATTATTATTAAAACTTTTAAATTTTAAATATAATATATGTTTTTAAAAAATAAATGTTTAAATTTCATAAATAATTTTCTACATAATAACTATTTAAATATATATCTTAATATAATTTTTTAAAAATAATTCACCCTTTCTAATCTAATTGAAATTTTAATTAAATATTTTTTTAATAATTTTTTTTAAGTATAAGATAAGATTTTAACAATTGAAATTTAAAAATATTTAAATACAAAGTTGATTTTATTTCAAGTATTAATATATAATTTTTTAATAGTAATTGATATAATTTTATATTTAATAATATATCATTCAATTTTTATAATTATTATTATTATTATTATTATTATTATTATTATTATTATTATTATTATTATTATTATCATTAAAATTCTTAAATTTTAAATATAAGAAATACTTTTAAAACAAATGTTTAGATTTTATAAATAATTTTCTAGTAAATAATTATTTATATATATTAATACAATTTTTAAAAAATAACTCATACTTTTTTTGTCTAACCGAAAATTAAATAAAAAAATGATTTTTTTTTATAATTATTTTTTTAGTATCATATAAGATTTTAGTAATTGAAATACAAAAATATTTAAATAAAAAACTGATTTTAATTCTAGTATTAATATATAAATTTTCTAATAATAATGGATATTTTTTTGTTTTTATAATACATCATTTAATTTTAAATATTGAAATAAATTTATTAATAAATTATTTTATATCTTCTTTAAATTAATTGTCATATACCAATAAAAGGTATATATATATATATATATATATATATATATATATATATCAGTGTGTTTCCTAAATTGTTATTATTAAAACTCTTAAATTTTAAATATAAGTTATGTTTTTAAAAAATAAATGTTTAAATTTTATAAATAACTTTCTACAAAATAATTATTTAAATATATATCTTAATATTATTTTTAAAAATAATTCACCTTTTTTAATTTAATTGAAATTTTAATTAATTATTTTTTTAATTTAAGATAAAATTTTAACCGTTAAAATTCAAAAATATTTAAATACAAAATTTATTTTATTTTAAGTGTTGGTATATAAATTTTTTAATATTAATTGATATAATTTTATAATTAATAACATATCATTAATTTTGAACTCCGAAATAAGTTGATTAATAGATTATTTTTTATTTTTTTAAAATTAGATCATCTTATTTCATATACCAACAAAAGAATAAAAAAATTATGAAAAAATATATCATTGGCTATTTTAAAATTATTATTATTCAAATTCTAAACTTTTAAATATAAGAAATGTTTTTAAAAATAAATATTTAGATTTTATAAATAATTTTCTAGTGAATAATTATTTATATATATTAATACAAATTTTAAAAATTAGTTCAACCTTTTTCCAATCTAGCTGAAATTAAATTAAAAAAAATTTAGTAATTATAAGATTTTAGAAATTGAAATTCAAAAATATTTAAGTAAAAAATTGATTTTATTTCAAATATTAATATATAAATTTTCTAATAGTAATAAACATAATTTTGTATTTGATAATACATCATTTAATTTTAAATTTTGCAATAAGTTGATGAATAGATTATTTTATATTATCATTTAAATTAGTTATCATATATCAATAAAAATATAAATGGTAATTTTTATATTTAAATTATTATTATTATTAAATTCTTAAAATATATATATATATATATATATATATATATATATATATATATATATATATATATATATATATATATATATATATATATATTAGATTTGAATATTTTATATAACTAGGAATTAAAATAAGATAAAAAGTTAGTTAAAATAAAAATTTAAATTTTTACACTATTTAAATTTTAAATATTTTATAATTTTAAATAAAATTAGCTTAGATAAGTGACATTCTTTGTGACAAAGTTTTAAGTTATTTTCTTAAACATGAGACATGATTTTGTGAGTTTATTTATATATTTTAGTTAAAATTTAAAATATATATATATATATATATATATATATAATTCAAGTTTTAGTTTAGATTGCAATCTCTATCCTTAAATAGTTATTTTAAAAAATATTTGCCAATTACATATGTTCTTAACAAAAATATTTGAATATTTGAAAAATTTTTGAGAGTTCTAAATATTTATGAAACAAATTTTAATATATACATATTTATATAAAATAAATTTCTGAGAACATTTATATAAAATAATTAAATACTCATTACATTATTGAATTCCCAATTACTAATTTAAAATATATGATAAATATGAAAGGATAAATTTTTAAAATTTAGTGATTAACTTTTTTTAATATAAAAAAGTATAATTTGATTAATAAAATAGTTATGCAATAACTAAAATTAATAATATTGAAAAATAAAAAAAATATGATATAATCCTACAAAATAAGGCAAATATATTAAAACAATATATAAGATTTCTCCTTCTTTCCTCTTATATTATTTCAATTTCTCATTATCGTTTTAATTATAGTGTTTTAAAAGATCGAGCACATTTATTTATTCAGTAAAAGGTGACAGCAATAATATGAAATTAAACACTCTTTTATAAAAAAATTTGAAAAAAATATTTAATGAAGAGAAAGAAGATAACCACGTAGATAGAGAGATAGGGATGGCAACGGATTGGATTTTTGTGGGTACTCGATTCGACTGAATTCTAATAGAATATGTTTTGGTAGTATATAATCGATTCAGGAGGGATTTGGATTTGAAGAACGATGCCTGTGACAAATTCGAATCGAATTCAGGTTTTACATGTTGGGTATTCATTATCCGAATCTGTTTATATAAATATTTGTTTAAATATAAAATATATTTTTTTATAAAATATTTATAAATTTTTATATATTTTATTTTATATGAAATGTTATTTAAATATTTTATGAAATTATTAAATTTTTAAAATATAAATTATTAATCAAAATAATTTTTTTTATAGGTCATTAATTAAAATATATAAAAATTAAACGGATTCAAGTTTTTTTCGATAATGATAATCGAGTTCAGATAGTTGAAAATAAATTTTAATTGGATTTGAAACAGATTTGACTTTTAAAAATATTAATCGGCTTTAGATTCGAATAGAATGATTTTCCAAAAAAAAATCAACTCCATATAAAAAGAGGAAAAAAAACTCTATATAATGAGAAAAAAAAAACAGATGTGTTAATGGAAAATTGATTAAAATTTATTAAAAATGAATAATCATAAATTAAAATTTGGATAAAAAAGATTGAGTAGAAAGAGAAAGGAGAGAAATAGAGGAACATGTTAAAATTTAGTGATTAAAACTCTAAAATTATAATTATAATTTTGAAAATATGAAATTTGAATTTGTTTTCTTCAATCAATAGCCTCAAATTATTTAACTACCATAATTCACCATCATATCAAACAATGTTAATCATAAAGCTTACCTTCTTGTAATTTTTGTTATGTATAAATAATTAAACATAAATATTCTTTAGTTTATATAGAAATTTTAATTAATGAATTTATAAAATTAAATCCATAAATTTAAAATCTTGTTTAAAAGTATCAATTCTAATGAAGTAGCTACTTGCATCACATCTTTGTTCTACCCAAAAATGAAAATAAAAAAATTGGAATAGAAGGTCATTGATTGATATCATTAACCTTAGTAAAATAATGTGATATTCTAGCAAATTTTATGGAGCTTAGAGATGTCATACCGGAAAGAGATGATGTTAAAGCTTCTCATGGATGACATACTCACTAATACCAATAACATTATTTATCTAATCTAACTTCATTCAAAAGCGAAAAGCATATCACTAATATAATAATATTTTAGAGTCTCACTATTCTAATTCTTTTATTTAAAAAAAAAAATTTATTTTTTTACATAGATATAAATTAATATTTCCATGTAGCAACACAAATCACCATTTTAATTACTAGAATGTTCATCCAGAACCTACAGATTCACATAATCACATAATCACAATGTTCATCCAGGACCTACAGATTCATTTAATCGTCCACTGTTCAATTATCCAAATTAATCACATGTACCTAGCTAATTATATCTATTGTCAACTTTGTCTGTGAGCTAAGGTAATCTCATCTCATAATTGCCCATAAATTAAAACATTTGTTCTTAAACTATCATAACATGATAATTCTTGAAAATAGGCTTAAGCCTTTACTAATGTGAATTTTTACTTTGTAGATGCAAGCAGCACTTCTCAAAATATAGAAGGGACATTTCTTTCGAGATGGTCCTTCGGGCTTTTAGTGCCCATGGGACATCTCTCTCTCATAGCTCACTTTCTTATCGCCTGTTAGGGGACCAATAAATTATTTTATTTGTTAAAATTTTAAAAAATTATTGAGCGTCCGACAAATAATATAGAATTTGAAAAAGTTTTAACATCATCAACTGGATCTAAATCACATAAAAATAAATAAATAAAAATAGAATAAAATTCAAAAAACTGTAAAAAAATTCATGAAATTTCTAATAAATCACGAAAATTTAAATATATTGAAAATAAAAAAATTTGGGTTTTACAAATAATTTATAAATAGATATTATATAATTTATAGATTATAATTTGTGAAACCAAAATAGCAGACTAAATATTTGGTTCAATTTTATTAAGTTTTTAAATAAATTTTGATTTGATGTAATTATAATTTCAAAAATTTTAAATTTCATTTAGATAAAAATTTGATTTTTTTTTTCATAAATGCTTTTCTGCAAGCTCAAGAGTTAGTAAATTTTTTTTTTTTAATTTTTTTAAGTGTAAAGTCAATTAATGTTTGCACATGAAGGTTAAGGTTGAAACTTCATGGCAGTGGATAAAGTCCAGTGGTAATTATGTGCCCATCAGACATTGAGTTTAGAAGGCCAACACTATTTTTCCAAATAAAAATATTATTAAAAAAAATAATTTAAAAAATTTATTTTACTAATTTAATATTTTTATGATTAAAATTTATTAAATTTAATTTTTATTTTTTTTAATAATATCTAATCAGTACATTTTAAAAAAATTATTTTCTCAACAGTAATTACAGTAGCAATGCCAAACAAATCCTATATATATATATTCAATTTGAAAGATTCAAGTTTAACTTTCTTTCCTCTCTGTTTTTGTAATTAGAAAAAAAGTGAAAACTTGGAAGGAAATTGAAAGGAGAGAGATTATTTAAAAAAAAATAAAAATTTCTATATTTAGTAAAAAAATTAAATAAAATCACAAAAGCTCTCTTATTTTTTTTAATTAATGACAGCATTTAAAAAATATATTATTGTTTTTCCCTCAAAAGATATTTCAAGCAAAGAAGAAGTATGTATCTTCCATTGACATAGCTGTTTCATTATATTGCATGTCAAGTTGTACATATAATTAGAGAAGTCTCATCAATGCAAGTTTTGACTTGTTATTTTCTTCTGAAGCATCCATTTCATAACCTACCATGCACGTAAAATGAAAGCTTAACCATATTTTTATGTAATTTATCAATATGTATAATTTTTTATTTTAAATTTTAATTTAATTTTTTAATCATATCTTCCAAAATAATATTTTATTTTTTTTCCGAGTAGAAAATTAGAAGAGTGAAAATTAGAAATTGACTCTGTCAAGTGAGTAATATATCTTTGATCAGCACTAAAAAAAGAGTATCAGTAACAAATTGATTGATTCGTCACTGATCCATCATGAAAATATAGATTAGCAATGAATCAGCGATGGATTTGTCGCTAATCAGTTATTAATTCGATACTGAAAGCCATTAACAATGACAATAATCTATTATTAATCCGTAGCTAATTCAAAAAATTAACTTTCAATGACGAATTGTAGTTCACCGTTGATACTCTCATTATTAAAGTATTAGCAATAGATTAGTAAAGTATGTGCGATATATCTATCACTGATTCATCGCTTATCAATATTATTGCAACAGAATTTTAATCTCTTGCTAAATCCATATCTAATATTTATGTTTTTTACAGTGGTCACTAAATTAAATCAGATTAAGTAAATTCTATAATTGTTTTGTGAATAATCATTTAATTTTTTTTTTAATCAAGATTGGAAATTGACAATACTCATAGTGTGTGGAAGTCAACACGGCATCTGGATAGACTGATACCGTTTGGCAAATGTCAATTTTATTTAAATATAAAGGTTAAATAATAATAATAATAATAATAATAATAATAATAATAATAATAATAATAATAATAATTTTTTTGTGACTGATATGAAAATTATTATTATTATTATTATTATTATTATTATTATTAAGAGAGACCATTAGATTTGTTTTGTTAGTCACTATCTTACTTGTTTTGTTAGACAAATGATCGAAATGGAATAAATTTATGTTTGAATTTGGTTTTAGGATGAGTATCATTTTGGCTCTTTTTTTTATGGATAAGTTATTTTCAATTAAAAATTAACTTAAGTTATTTATTAAATCGCTTTCTAGAAAAAATTTAAGTTAATTTATGGATTGCCTAGCTATAAAAATTATTTTTTCAAAAGAATATTTTTTATGAAAATATTTTTTATCGTCTAATTGCAATATTAAACTAATGATATGTGTTTATATTATGTATATATAAGTATTAGTGTTTCATATTTTAATAAAATTATCACAATTTAAAAAGTAATTTTTTTTTATAAAGAGGAAATTATTTTTTTTAAAAATAATTTAATTTTCCTTTTAAAGAAGAAAATATTTTTTTATTAACTTATTTTATAAATATCCCAACACTAAAAAAATATAAAAAATATATATATTTTTAAATATTTACTACAAAACAAACAGAGCCTAATATTTTAAATTTCTATCTATGCATATGGCCTGTTGACTTGGTGGCGTTAGGCAAAGTAACACATCATCTTCCATTCTACTTGTTGGAAGAAATTTAAGCACATTGGAGTCGTTGACCAGGTCTACCATAATTGTCTTTTCATGAAATTGATCAACTTTTAATTTTTTTTTAATATTACAATTAATTAATATTATTGCCAATTTTAAAATATCATATTAAGTTTTTATACTCTTTACTTATTATTTTAAGTTCATTTCTCTTAATCTATACTTAAGAGAGGCATTTACTAGGGTGGTCAAATACATCCTGGTCAAGAAGCAACATCAACTTTGTCTATTCTTATAATACATTTATCTCTATCTACTTTGTCTCATTTATCTCTATCTACTTTGTCTCCCTCTCCCTGTCAATTCATCTCTCTCTCTCTCTCTCTCTCTCTCTCTCTCTCTCTCCCCCTATTTCTTTATCTCTCCCTTTCTACGATCTCTCTCTCCCTCTTATCTCTATCTACTTTGTCTCATTTATCTCTATCTACTTTGTCTCCCTCTCCCTGTCAATTCATCTCTCTCTCTCTCTCTCTCTCTCTCTCTCTCCTATATTCCTCTCTCCCTCTCCAATCCTAAATTAAAAAAATTCAATAAATTTCACAATTCTGCAAAGCAAAATAAGGGAGAAATGGGGTTTTCTCTTAAGTAGAACATTTATAAGACATTCTTATTTGCATATTCAAGCTAAATCAAGATAGGCTAACTCCAGTATGGTTAAGCAAAGAGAACATCAAACTAAACTTACTATATTTTTTCTTAGAGAGAGTGATCTAGTATAGCACTTAAACAATTTGATTCCCCTACCAAGGTTACTCCTCCGTCTCTCTCTCTCTCTCTCTCTCTCTCTCTCTCTCTCTCTCCTGTTCCACCTGGTGTCCTTCCTAATTGTATGGTGCTCATGCAAAGAACACTAGAGTTGGGTATTGCCAATTCGTCTATGAATATTTGAGAATTGCCTTCAGTGAGTTTTTAAGTCTAACAGCTAGGTGCATAACTCGATGGCAGTATAAAAAGAATGCAAGACTCGAAAGAATTCCACAGTGACAATCCCAGCTGAGATTGCAATTGCAACTTTCTTAGCCTGTTTTGCTAGTTGTGTTGTTATTAGAATTGGAATGGTCCCATCGGCTAGTGATGATAGTGGCGATTGGTTTTCATATATGGGTTAACCTAGTTGGGACTTTAGGAAACAAGGGTTGGTTTGGGGTGGGAAAGACCTAGCTATCACTTCAGCCCGACTGCCTTAGTGCCCTTCCCTCTATCAACATCACCTCTCTCAAGTTGCTACGTTCCCCTCTCAACCCATCATCTTTGATTCCTCTCTCAGCACATCCATTGACAAGTACCACTAAAACATGCCTTGCATCAAATGGACTAGAGTGGTGGTCTTCTCGGCGGCAATGGATAAGACTTAGATTGTGCCAGATTTGGGTCTTCAAATATGAGTCTTCAGTTCAGTTCTGCATTTTCAAATTTCCTTGCCTAGTTTCAATATTCCAAGTATTCACATCACACGATCTTTATGCATGTTGAAATTGCATATTTGTGAATGTATAGTTATATTTGTAGATTTGTGAAATTTATATTGTATATTTGTTAATTGATGCAACTTTAATTTGGGTTAATCTCTTAGTTTTCATGGACTGAGTTTTAGTTTGATTTGGGTTAATCTCTTAGTTTTCATGGACTGAGTTTTAGTTTGATTGATTTTGTGTTGTAGTAATAGTTATTAAATCGAGACCGAATCGGTTGGTTGAACAAATGAATCAATGAATTAGCTCTCAAACCGGTTTGAGTTTATAATTGAACCAAATAAGGAAGTGACCCGATGTGACCCGGTTGAATTAGTGAATCGGTGTGGCCCAGTTAATTTGGTTAGTTCAATTATTCAATAAAATTTTTTTTTAGTGTTGGTATAGAGAATTAAACTCAAAATCTCATAAAAAGTCTTTAAAATAAAAATTAATTGAGTTAGCTTAGTAGTTATGTATTTTTTTATTTCAATATATTTATTTTTTAACATACACTTAATATTTCATAAACATTAAAAAAAATTATACATTTATAGTAATTTTCATGCATTATATTACTTGAATACTTAATTTAAAGACACTAATAAAATTGATTAAATATAACTTAATAAAAGTTAAAGTTTTATTTTAAATAATTAAAATTTAATTAATTATATTTATTTATATTAATATGTGTTATATTTGACTAATTTTAATTAATTTATATATATTTAATTAATCTTGCATGACCCACTGATTGAACCACTAACATATTCACTCAGTCCCTTCGTCGGATCAGCCTCCGAATTGCGTTTAATAACACTGGTTACAATTGATGACGTGAGTATTGAGGGGAAGTATTGCTGAGGATTTGGGAAGGAGGTTTTGGCTTTGTAATATTAGATTAGATTAAGATTGTTTAGGAACTGATTGATTGAACCAAAATGATTATTTAGTTCAATTTGATTTTACTATAAGTTCGGTTTGGTTTATAAAAATATACTTTTCAATTTTTACAATTTGGTTTGGTTAATATGATAACAGTCTATTAAAATTTGGTAAGATCAAATGGTTCTATATAAGGTTAACAAGAAGTAATTATCACTCTTATAACTTTAAATCTTTATTACTCTTGTTTGAATGCTAATAAGAGGCTAGGTTAATATTTATCTAAAAATTCTATTCTATATAAGGTTAACAAGAAGTAATTATTACTCTTATAACTTTAATTTTCATTACTATTATTTGGATGCTAATAACAAGTTAGGTTAATATTTATCCCCTCTCTTAGAGATGTTTGGTATGAGATTAACAAGGAGTAATTATTACCTCTCTAATTTTTAATCTCTAATTAATGTTATTTGGATATTTAAACAGACGAGTTAATTTTCAACTCATTAATCTTTATACCTTCTTTAAGGGTTAATTGTTAACCTTGGGAAACTAAATTAATAATTATCCTTTTCATAAGTTAAAACTTATAAGGATAATATTTAACATTTGATTTTTTGATCTTCTACTAAACACATCTTTATGTCGTTGACTCGTAATTAAATACTAACACTATTATTAAAAAAAAATTAAATACTAACACTTAATAATTAATTATTAAAAAAAATAAAGGATTGATAATTAAAAATTATAATTTTAACATCATATTTACATTTTCAAAATTAATTATAAATTAATTTTTAAAAAGTTATTTTAACATCAATGTTTAAAAAAAATTCTAAATATTGTATTTGTTAAAAATTCCAAATTAAAAGTGAAAATCTAACATCAAAATATCAACCACCCTACTTAGTGGACGAAATGTGAACTCTACTATAATTTCTTAAAGAGGTGGGTATTATGTCTTGACTCTAAACGGAAAAAGTCTCCATTTACTTAAACTTTTTATTGAAAAAGAAAATGCTTTTCAAACATTCATTCATGCACTTAATTTAATAATTTTATATTACTTTATTTTTCTTATATATTTATTTTATATAAAAAATTGAGGAAATATATAGCATTACTCTTTTATATATATATATATATATATCTTTTAATAGAATAAGAAAGATATTTCATTAATTGAAAATAGAGTATTAAAGTGAGGTACAAATCAACGTATTATGTTTCTATATAATTAAAATTAATTAATTATAAAATATTAAAAAGAATTTGAAAGATTTGATAGTGTTAACGGCACACGTAAATTACCAACAGATGAACTGCACCCTCTACTATTCCATTATACTATTTTTCTTTTTAAAATACCATCATAAAATATCTAAATTTAGATCTCCTACTAAATGAGTGATTTGTATCTTATTAAGAACTATTTTAAAAAAAAAAAAATAATAACTCATCAACAAAAAATACATTACAAAATTATATATTCAAGATTTATCAATAATGAATATGAGGATTTATTTATTTAAGATATCTATTAATTGCAATAGATTTAATGATATATATCTAAAATTAATTTTAAATGAACACAAACCTGAAAGTTATTTAAAAATAAAAAATAAAAAATGAAAAAAATTGGCAGAAAATGAAGGAAAGGGTTGTTATTAGTGAAACATTTTCATATTAGATAAAGAGATGAAAGAAGAAATGATGAAAAAGATAGAAAGAATGGTCTTTCTATATTTTTTTTTTATATTAAAAAGGAAATGGAAGACAAAATTACTTCGTCAAATAAGCAAATATTAAAAAAAAAAAAAATCCTCAAAGTGATGAATACTGATCAAATATTGATGAGAGAAATCAGTTTCAATTTTTATAAATATGGAAAATTTAATATTTCAATCTTGAAATAGTAATTTCATAATTAATGAAGAGCACTAGAGATGGCAGGCAAAGCATTGAAATTTCATTAATATTTTCTTTTGCAAAATTTATAAAAAAAGAAAAAAAAATACAATTTAATACCTATAGTTTGCACGTTTTATTAATAGAAAATTACTTTTTTTTTTTTTACACTAGAGGCCTATATTATTATGCTGTTAATATTTAAGGACAAAATAGTTAAATGACGTTAATATATGTAACATGACAAATTTCTCAATACTTTTAACCTGATATGACAAGTAAGACTCACATATTTTGTTGTATATATCAATCTGTCTGTCAGTTTCTTCAAAATAGGAGATAAATATCAGCATATTCTGTTTTCTTCCCTTTTTCTTGACTTGGCACGTCAATATATATTGACATCATTTAGCAATTTTTTTTCTTAAGCGCCATGTCAATATACATCTAAATAAGTATGACTCGCTTGCTACACTAACTTAAGAGTATAAGAAGATTTGCCATATTAATATACATCGATATTGTGTAATAATTTTATTTTTAAGTCAATGGCATAATAATATAAGCTCTTAAGTATAAAAAAAAAAAATAAACTTCAAGTCTCTATCAATAAAACGTGCAAATCACAGATACTAAAGTACTCCTAAAAAAATTCCCACAATTTTTTTTTTTATTATTGAGACAACAGCATCCTATCTTCTTACATAAGAAAAAACGGCATATCCTATCTTATCTTAAGAGATAATAGCATCTTTTAAGTATCTGACATTTTTCAATTTACTCATCAAACACTGAAATATAAAAATATTTTTTTCTATTGAACAAACATATCATTAGCTTTTAAGATAATTGCATAACTTTCCTTTAAAAAAAAAAAATAATGGCATAACTTTATAATTTTAAATAACAAAATGAAAAATTTATGCAAAAGGGCCTAACAGGTGGCAAGGGCAGAATAAAAAAAGAAATTATGCCTACTTCATTCACATAATTAAATTATTTATAAATATTTTAATTTATTATTTTAAATTCCAACTAAATCAAATTTCAACTTTGTTCCTCTATGGAAAGTCACAACTGTCTACCATCCAACATTGCTTCCTTAAAATATTAGGCCTAAGTTCTAAAAGGCCCTTCCATATAATTAAACAAATACATGTAAAAATAATTTTTATGGTTTCACGCTTTGATACATAATATAAAAAAATTAAAACAAAAATATCAATTTGAATTACATTTGCTAGTTGAAAGTTAAATTAATAAAAATTAAAGCACAACTTTTGATATATTAAATCACAATATAATTTTTTTTTTCTAAAAACAACAATAAATATATAAAAATTAAAAAAGATATAAAGTTTCCCAATAAAATTGGAATTTAGACCAAAAGTACAATCTGCAGCTTACAATAATAATAATAACAATAATAATAATAATAATAATCCAACTTCACATGAATCACATGACATTAAAGCATTCCAACACATATGCTTTTTTTTTTGAAAATAATTTTTCAAACACATAAATCAAAAGAGAAATGTTCCCTATTAATTAATTAATGAGAATTTTAAAAAAAAATTAGTAAATTTCGAAAAATACCAAATAGCTTTTTAGAATAAAAAGAAAACTTTTTTTATTTAATTTAAATGGTAATATGTAGTTAGCACCATTATTTTATTCATTAATATCATTAATAAGTGATTAAAAAAAGAATTTTTTAATAAATTCTTTTCACGCACGTAAAAAAATATAAAACATTGCAAATGAAATTGTTTACTTCAAAAATTATTTTATTTATTAATTATTTTTAGGTCTAAGAATTAATTACATTAATTTTTTATGAAATTAATTTAATTAATTTTATTTTATTAATTTAATTAATCTATGGCTTGAAATAATTAATAATTAAATTATTGGTGGTTATCTAAAAGAAAGGAGTTGACAATAGTTCTAAGCAGTTCCAAACAATTTTAAAGGGTGGGCAGGTGACTACAGGTAACTGCAGAACGTGACAAAATATATTTCAAAATCATGAAAAGTTGGTGATATGGCTCAAAAATATCTTAATTGGTCTCTTAAGTTGCTAACATGTTTGCAAGTTGAAGCTCATTGGCATGAAAGGTGACGAAAAGAAAGCATGGTATGTTATGATTATTTATTTGGACATCATCATTATTTTATTATTCCTTAATTCATTGTAGTAATAACAGTGACCAAAATTATTTTGCATGGCAATTGAAAATGAAATAAAGATATTTAAAAAGTAAACTTCCGATAAAGATAACTCTCCTACACCTAAGGAGCCCACAAAGTTATGATTTGGAGAAATTATTAGATGTACTCGATGCACATGTACTATCTCTCACAATTATATGGGATCTATTATCTATATTGTAGGAAAGACCCACTTTTCAATGAGAGAATGAATATTATTTTTTAGTACTCCCAGTACATCTAATATACATGGTCTTAGATATTTTCCTCATGAAATTTCAAAATAATGAAAACTTGGTGATATGGCTCAAAAATATCTTAATTGGTCTCTTAAGTTGCTAAAATGTTTGCAAATTGAAGCTCATTGGCATGAAAGGTGACGAAAAGAAAGCATGGTATGTTATGATTACTTATTTGGACATCATCATTGTTTTATTATTCCTTAATTTATTGTAGTAATAACAGTGACCAAAATTATTTTGCATGGCAATTGAAAATGAAATAAAGATATTTAAAAGGTAAACTTCGGATAAAGATAAATCTCCTACACCTAAGGAGCCGACAAAGTTATGATTTGGAGAAATTATTAGGTGTACTCAGTGCACATGCACCATCTCTCATAATTATGCGAGATCCAATATCTATATTGTAGGAATGACTCACTTTTCTATGAGAGAATGAGCACTATTTTTTAGTGCTCTCAGTGCATCTAATAATTAGCCTATGATTTGATGTTATGTGGATAAGTGATAGTTGCAGTGCTGATATTGTTCAAAATTTCTGATCGTCCATGTTTACATATATATATATATATATATATATATATATATTAATGTAGAAAAGGGATGGAAGAGGTCGAAGAGGTAATAATCAAGTAACTTGAGACGTGTTTGGAACACTATCCTTAAGGATTATTTCACCCACAAGAAAGAAATAAAGAATGCGAAAATTCTTCAGAATTTGACCACTAGGCTCATCTGGAGTATAATCCCAAGGACAAGAACAGCAAGTGAAAACTTATAGTAAAACCCAGCAGAAGAGAAGAGAAAGTATAGAGCAGTATGTGTTATATGGATAACCAAAACTTCAATGTTAAAGTTATAATATTGAAGTTTGAGAAAATAGAGGAGCAGAGAAAGGTCAGCAGAGAAAATAAGGTTAGTAATAATAAGTTTAGAAAATATATCTGCAACAGCTAATAAAATCTGTAGCTAAAATTTAAGAAAAATAATATAGGTCAATTAAGACCATTTCCAGGAAAGCCAAAAATTTTAATTATAATGAAACTAAATATTCAATTTGTACTGAACCATACCTCACAATCTCATCCTCAAAGGCAAAGGTAAAAATTTGAGTTAGTGGGTCAAACAATTTTTGTTTACTCAATTTAAATAAAAAAAAAATTTATAGAATAATAAATTATTGAGAAAAAAAAATAATGTGTATTGATTTTCTATAATAATGCATGCTAATTTTCTATATGTAACAAGAATAGAGTAAAAATTAAATAAAAATAATTTCATAAAATAACACATGAAAACAAATCATTTGAATTTAATCATGCTACACAAATAGGCAATTCAATAATCATCTTGTAAAATGACTGTAAAACTCTTGAAGTTATAAATCTATGACTGATTGTACAAATTGATAACACGATGAATTTTTCGTCACGATATCTCCTTTATTTGAAACATATTATCTATATTCAAAACAATTATATTGTGCTTCTCACAAAAATAGAAAAGAAAAAAAGACAATCAATTTATAGAGAATGAAAAAGATTTTTTTTTTTAGAGAGAGAGAGAGAGAGAGAGAGAGGTGGATGAGAGGGAAAATTTGTGATTCTTGTGAATAATAGAATGATAATAAGACAGAAAGTAGCATTAAAGATAACAGTTAAGGCTTCCTTGGAATATAATGTAAAAAAAAAAAGATTTTCTTTTTATTTTTTATTTCAATTGACTTAAAATTAGACAAAATCATTTGAATTTTTCTTTTTTTTATTTGATAGTATTTCAATTTTTATATAATTATTTAAAAAAACTGAATGAATTATTATTTTTTATTATTAATTTATGAATGGAGTCATTACTAAATCTTAATGAAAATTTTCACAATATATATATACACCAACTCCTCTTATTCGCTCTTTATACTCTATGCTATTATCTTATTCCTAAACGATGTGGGACTAGAGTTTTTTGAAATACTCGTATGCATATAACAATTCCTCATATATTTTGAAAAGAATTGTAAAAAAATACATAATCATTTTTTGAGATTAAAATATGAGTGTAAATACTTTGAATCTAGTGTCGTTTAGACCATGAACCAAACCTAGATAGATAAGATTTAATGTACAGAGTTGATAAAATTTTTAACTTATATGAATCAAAAACTCTCTATCAATCACATTACACTCCCATAATTATTGCTATTGATCTTGTTTTACACTAATTAATAGGCCATATGCCTGTCTGATAGTTCCTGAATACTTTAGTGATTATGACGCAATCTCATGAGAGTCGCCTCACTCCATAGGTGATTTAATCAAGTGTATACTATAATTTATGCTCCACTCATAGGGAATAACTTGTGAGAAACTTGCAAAATTTACCTTATAATATTTTGTTGCTATGGAATTATATATACAACGTAGGTAGGGGTGGAGCCAAGAAACTGGATTAGTAGGGTCCAAAAATTTTATTTTCTTAATTTAAAAAATATATATATTTATGATAATAAATTATCTATCGAAAAAAAAAGTATTTAAAATTTCAATATGTAATAATAGAGTGAAAAAGAAAAATAAATACATAAAATAATAATTCTCTCTATTATTTTAAATTTTAAATTTTAATTGTCCACAATATGAAAATATTATTATAAATAATTAAAAAATAATAAATTCTCATTACAATCTCACAATTTACTTTACAAATCAATGCATATTGTTGACATATAACTAATAGTTCCATCATCACCTACTAGCATCAATTTAAATAATTTCAATATGATGTGCTTCCTAATGATATTTAAAAATTTTTGTAGCATTATATCTTCAATATAACTCTTTTAACAAAGAAGACATGGCGATTAATCTCGAATCTGCAAGCACTATGGGCTAAGTTGGTAAAAGGGATTTATTTTCTTTTCTCGTCATTCATGGAGACTAAACCTCATTATCATACCTCGTGGTGTTGGCATAGTTGTTAGAAGGGAGGGAAGAACTTATGCCAGGCTTAAGATGGCAGGCCATTGGACCATCCTTTGTAAATGTCTGGACTGATTCGTGGATACCAACATTGCCTAATTTTAGGATCGTTGGTCCTAGACCTAAAGAAAGCCCAGTGATCCACATTACAAATCTCATTGACTAAAGAACTAACCAATGGGATAGGCACATTCTGTATGTCTCCTTTTTACCGAGGGAATGTTATGAAATTCTAAAAACACCACTGGCAAACCACCCACATGCCCTAAGATTATTTGGCATTTCTTAGAAATGGGATGTCTTACTATCAAACCAATCTATCATATGTTAAAGAAATGTCAAGATGAGATGGCTTCTCTTTACACTCTCTCCATCTTGATGCATCCCTCAGAAATTTTGGAAATTTATTTAGGCTCTATAAGTCCCTCCAAAAATTAAAATGTTCTTATGGAGAGCTTGCAACAATCCATGGCTGCTAGAGTTAACTTGTATAAGAGAAAATGTGTGTAACACCTACCATTTTCTGGTATTGAAATTCCTATCGTTGATGAAATATTCTGGCAAAATTTAAGATTTCATAGATACGAGAATGGTGGTGAGTGTGTGTGTGTGTGTGTGTGTGCATGTGTTTTTAAGAATGAACAAAATTCTAAGCGCTTTTTTAGGCAAAAGGAACTTTAGTAGTCAAAGAATAAACTTTCAGTAGTTGAAGTCCCTTTTGCTATTTAAATATACTTTTTGGATTGGGCTTTCAGCAGTTGAAAGCTGGGCTTTTAGTAGCCAAAAGTCCCCTCGATAGTAAGGTTATAAATAGCCATTGCAGTTTCAATTTAAAAAGAAAAGTGATTTTCTCCCTCTTGCCTAACCACTATGACATGCAAACGAATTTCTAAGAAGATTTTCTTGTAAATTTCATGCCATGTAGCTTGATTCTTCTTTTGGAAAACTTGGTGAGAGTAGATTGAAGCTAGGATCACCAACTCTCTTTCTTTCTAAAATTCAAGGGAAAGAGTTAAACTCTCTTTTCTTTTGATCTTTTAGAAGGATCCAAGTATGTTTATGTATGTTAGATTGTTGGGTGTTGTTTGCATGTAGGGTTGAGAAGCTTGAATTTTTGATAAGGTTAAAAATGAGGTTTACATGTTAAATTGCTATGCATGTTGCTTAGGGGTATGTTTTTCATGCTGGGTTTTGGCATGTTGATGCTAAATAAGATATTGTTCTTGATTCTTGTCAAGTTTAAGTGTTAATAGGCCTTAAATGGTTAGTTTCTTTGTTGAACTTAAGAATTTCTTATTTGTGTGATGTTTGAAGTTGGATAGAACCTTAAATTCAGGTTCATGTTGGTTGCATGTGTATTTTAAGCTTAAATTCAAGTTGTTTTAGGCCCTAGTTATGTGTTAACATGTTTGGATTGTGTTTTAAAACTTTGCGGTGAGTTTCGAAGTTTTTGGAAGGAGAATTCTGCAAGTTTTCGACTTGAAAATTCTGGAAATTCCTAGGTTTGACTGTCAAAAACCATTAGTTATAAAGTTAAAGCATGTAGTTTCTCAAGAAAATTTGAAAATTTTCTAGATTTGGCAGTTGCAGTCCAAGACTTCGGCAACTATAATCTCTACTGGACTAAAAGGAAAATTAAGGCTCAAAACATCAGTCGCCAAAGTCCAAAACTTCTGCAGTCGAACTTGGTTCTGCCAGCCTTATTTCTCCTTTAGTTTAAGGCTCCAAAATATGATTTTACCATCCAAAAGGACCTAGAATTGTTTATTTTATGTATATATAAAGTTTTAGAGTTTTGAATAAATCCTTAGGTTCCCATGTTTATAAGATCAAACTTGAGAGATTCGAAAAGTTAAGAATCCAAGGTTAGCTATCACTCGAGTAAGGTGTTCGATAGGCAACAAAAGGTGAGTAACACTAACCTTCATGAATGTAATTCATTTAAATTGAACACATGATAATTCACATGCATTATTTCATTATTTATTAGGGTGTATCTATCTAGAGCACGAATATGTTGCATTTTTTGCATTCTTGTTGTTGATGCTTGATGGACTTTGGATGACCCACTAAAGTTTTAGAGTTTTGAATAACTCTTTAGGTTCTAAAGTGTAACACCCTTGATTTTTTATATATTATTATTGGGCTTCGTGTAGGTATCCTCAATTCGCGAAAATTCGACAGTTGTCCGGATCTGTGAATTTCCGGCCAGACAAACCAACTACCGGAAAAGTCTCCGAATTGGATCGAGGTTTTGGCTACCCCACCATTGTCAGGCATCCCGAGCGCGTTCCCGAAGTCAGAATCGGCAAAGGTAAACCCGAACCTTGCTTTTTCATAATTTTCTAGTGCTTAAATAGGATTAAAAATCCATAAAATATTCATGGTAGCTTAGAAAATTACGATTCTTTTTGCAATAGCTTAGTAATATTTCTAAGGACCGCGGGGCAGAGTTTTATAATTTTTAGAGCTTATTTGAGCAGTTTTTGCAAAAATGATCAATTATAAGGACTAAATTGAAATTTTACATATTGTGATGAATGATTGATTTGATGGGCCCAGGAGGGGCTGTGTGATGTGATTGAGTTGTGGATATATGGATTGTGGATATAGAAGTGTGTTTTGAGCCATTTTACAGGTTGGGTAGGTCCTAGGTATAGGGGAGAGTCTGCCGGATTTTCGGCACGACTTAGGACGTATTGGGTCTTTTCTTGATTTGTATTGGGTCATTTGTATTAAATAATTGTAATATAATTGTCAGGTGAGCCGGGACAGCCTTCTTCCTCCGCCCAGCCGCCACAGTGATTGCCGTCAAGTCTGTGAGTAAAATATTAATTTTAATTGTAATTTCGATATTATTATATGTTCAACATGCCTATGCATTACTTATATGCATATATTTATGTAGTTAAACTCTAGGCACGATTTATGATGCATTGATAAATGTTAAAATGCCATGATGTTGTTGTGGTAATTTGGAGCAGTGTGCGTGCGTTGGCGTGCGTGTGATGTGGTGTGGACTATGGATAGGACGGGTAGTCACGGCTTGAGTTCTTCGCTGGGACCCTCGATTTGGTTTATTAAGCGAAAGTCCGGCTTGAGTTCTTCGCTGGCACCAGGTTGGATTTAAGAGAGCTGTATAGGGGATCAGCTCCCATATGTTATGATTGATGCTACAGGGTGCGTGAGTGCTCCAAATTACCTTTTTGATGTTATGATGTGAAAATGTTGTTGATGTTGCATTTCACTCTACAGGGTGCATTAGTTTTAGATAGTTATAGGGATTATGGTTAAAATTGATATTTTACTCTCTGAGTCGAACGCTCACTCCTGTTCAAAATTTTTTACAGGCCACAGGAGGATATTTTTTTGAGGTTAACCTGCTTTCTCCCTCGCAGGTTAATTATTACTGTTTGTATAAACTTGTTAAATCTTAGAATTTCCGCATGTGTTAGAAATGTTTATTTGATTTGGGTCTGTAAACTAAATTATTATTTTGGGACCTGTAAACTTAATATGCTATGCATGTTTGATGGATTGGATGAGGGAGCTGAGCTCCCATTTATTATTATGTTGATGAGTATGTGTAGGGTCAGC
Organism: Hevea brasiliensis; assembly: GCF_030052815.1. Lineage (NCBI taxonomy): Eukaryota > Viridiplantae > Streptophyta > Magnoliopsida > Malpighiales > Euphorbiaceae > Hevea > Hevea brasiliensis. The sequence continues at coordinate 76,865,188 of NC_079506.1, read as the reverse complement.
TTATCTCCCAAAAAGACTATATATTGCGTTTACAGGTCGGGTGAGTCGAAAACTCCCCGTTGGTAAGTCCATTGTATGGCCGGACTCTGTGCGTTTGTTTTCTTGATATTGGTCCCAAATGGGCCTTAGAGATGGGTAAATGACTAGTTAAGGCTTACTACGGGCCTCGGGGCTTTAGGGTGGCCTGAGTCCTAGTCTTGGTCGGCCCATAGGTTGGGTCGTGACAAATGTGGTATCGAGCTTAGGCTCCATTCATAGGGAAAAATTATCTAAGTGTTGGAAAGAGTCTACTAGGAGTCACATGCAGTATAGGATTCTGCTCGTCTTTTCTGTAATTCTTTGTTTCTAGATTCTACGTTATACCTCGGAAATATAAGATTAGCTCAGTTAGTGTCTTGATTTTCGTGGAGTACACAGATATGTGAAATAGAGTTAGTAGTCATGTGAGGTCTATCATGAGGATACGTACTCCAAGAAATGTTATATTTTTGTCAGTATGGGTTTAAATGGTGTGCCCATTTCGTAAGGCACGAGTACATAAAAGTGAGTTTTAAAAATGCAGTTGCCTAGATAAGGATGAGGATACCACTCTGCGGTCATCGAGATGACCTGTCGAGAATAAGTTTGTGATAATAGAAGATTCGGAGAGATAAGAAATTAGGAGACCTAGTGCATCAGACGTATCGTAGTAACTATACAATGTTCTCGATGTCTGCTCTGTAAGCTGCAGATTACAGTACCGACATGAGATTATTGTGTAGAGCTGCGTACTTCCCTGTAGTGCTTATGATGAGGATGTTGCAGGCAGTCTCTGTTTTGGTACAGTAATGCTAGAACATATTTCTATATCTGCAAAGGAGTTGGGAACTCCTGGTTAGGGATCTAGAGCTAGAATATCGAAGGTCACAGTTGGGTGGTAACTAGAGTCAGTGACCCAGTTACCCTAGCATGAGCTAGAGTTACAGTAAGAGTTGCAAAGTAAAGGTGACACCTATAGAGTGAGACCATCTAGTCTTCGGTATGGAATTTTGGATGGTTTTTGCAGTATGACAAACATTTTGCTTAGAGCTTAGTGAGAATAGTATACCTTGTGTGTATCAGTATGGAATAAAGTACAACCCTACTACCTAGAGAAGGTCGAAACTATGAATATATGATTTACAGAGCTATGATATGATAAGAGAGACATTAGATTGACATGGTTTTGGGCAAGGTGGTAAATGTAGTACCTTTGTTGCAGCAAGTTAGGGTTTAGTCCTATCTTTTCAGAAGGGACCGAAAGTTATTACTAATAATGGTGACCCACAAAATAGTGCCCCAGATGGGACTGTAGAGTGTGGTAGAGAGTAGTTGGCTCGGGTATCCTGGAGAGGATACAAGTTCCATTATAGGAATCATATATAATCAGATCACGATGGATGTAAATCCTTTGAATTGGATGACGGATTTGGGTGCCCGAAATCTTAAGTTTTGGAATTGAGTAAACATGGAAAATAATAATAATAATAATAAAAATAATAATAAATAAAATTACTGCAGAATCAGTTCTCGAGGTAGTAAGGGTATTATGTAAGCTAAAGGATAAGAATAGAAATCATACGATAAAGGTATGACTGCAATTTCCTGAGTTCCTTTCTGACTTCATATTGTTCAAACAGTAGTATAATCTAATTATAATAGTGTCAAGAGTAATAAATTAGCGAAGATAAATCACAGAAGGCCAGTAGATAGAGAAAGTGTAGAATGAAAATTGGGATAATTGATTACAATGCAATATAATCTAAGTGCCAGTGGGAGTACTAGCTAGAGTGGTCAAAGGACCAAATCTGAGTAGCACAGACATATGATAACGCGATAGAGACTCTGAAAGATATAGTTAGCAAGTACAGCTGTTATGTTAGGAAGAAGAATGGAACCAGGGATAGAATAGTCAAGTTCTATTTTGGGTAAGACAAAGGAAATAAATGAAAGGACAACCTAAAGAGCGCATAATAAAAGGAACAAAGTTAAGATATAGGATAGGCTAAGTGTTATTCTTGGCAAGGAGAATGACAAGGATGGAAAATCCAAAATGGGACCACATTAGTGAGAAAAGTGATGGAGGTATGGAATACAATAATAATGAGTAAATGTTAGAAGGTGTGCGATGGTATTGCGGACTACCTAAATAGGTAGAGAAAGAGAAGTTAGTAAGCAGTAAGTTGAATAAAAGTCAGTCTAAGGGATCAAATAGGTATGATGAGAGGAAAAAAATGATAGATAATGACACATAGGTTTTAGGTTAGACTTTTGAGATAGTGAGAAGGTAGTTAGAGGTTCGTTATAAATGTCAGGCAAATATTTTTAGTGTGATCAACAGAATCACTTTGTAGTGAAGCAATAACGACAGGACAATAGTAGGGGTAGAACGATGAATATGAGCCCCATAAACTATAATAGATATGAATCATAGGTCGAGTATAAGTAAAATTAATAAATTATAAAATATTATGTCAGGAAGGACAATGGTACGATAAAGGGTTCATACAAATGATATCTTATAGGTAAAGGACAATTATGCTAGGAGATGATGAAATTTGAAGAGAAAAACTAAGAAACATAGGTTAAACATTATTATATGGACAATCGGGCGTAGTTGAATATAGAGGATATTTTTCTTTCTTTTCAAGTTTAGCTCGTGTTTTTGATTCAGGCGTTATATAAGGAGCAGAGGCAAGGAGACCTAGTTATTTGAGATTTTGATAGGCACCAATTTATATACAATTTCCTGATATGAGAATGACAGTAAGTGCATACCTAGTGTTAAGTATGAAAGGACGATCAGAGTAATGACAGGAGTTAAATTGAGTTAGCTACTAAGGCTTGCGACTGTTTTAAACTATGAGCTAGATGAAGTACTATTTATGAATGAGTTTCAATAGATGAAATTGTTGCTGATGGGTAATTTGAGGTTGAAGTTTAGAAAGCTATGGGCAGTATATATGATTATATTAAGGAGAATAAACACGTGAAGTATCTTATTTAGAATTAAGGCATGACACACATTTCCCACAGCCGTGTTAGTTCAGATGGAACTTATAGTTTCTGGAGCTCCTATCCATCCAGGATGAGCAATTTCCTACTAAGGCTGGTAGGGAATGATAATGTTCTGATAGTTAAGTTGGGAAAGGGGTTACAAAAACGAATTTTCTATGGTTAATTATAAGTGTTACAAAAGGTGAAGAATGTGCTGGTAGGAGAAAATCGTAAGGTTAGAATCCCCGAAGTAATGGAACTAGTAATCAAGATAAGACTAAGAAATAAAAAGAAAGTTAAAGTTGATGATGGGATAGACATCTTTGAAGGAAAAGGTGTAAGGATGAGATAGGACTAAAATTAAGGAATAAGTACAGCAGGTTGAAAAGATACCAACAATACCAAAAATAGGAAAAGGGAAGTGGATAAGATGCAAAGGACAGGAAGAGAGCTCGATAGAGTCAGTTATAATGATGAGGATAAGGAGTGTCTAACCACTGCCCCTGTGTTAACACTACCTATGAGCGGTGAAGGATACACCGTGTACTGTGACGCCTTCAGAGTTGGCCTAGGGTGTGTTTTGATGCGGAATGGAAAAGTAGTGGCTTATGCTTCAAGGCAGCTGAAGAGGCATGAGCAGAACTATTCCACCCATGATTTGGAAATGGCGGCTGTAATCTTTGCACTAAAGATCTAGAGACACTATCTTAATTGTGTAGTTTGAGAGATATACAACTACCACAAGAGCTTGAAGTACATCTTCCAACAGAGTGATTTGAAATTGAGACAGAGGATATGGATGGAGCTTACGAAGACTATGATTGCACCATCGGTACCACCCTGGAAAGGCCAATGTTGTGGCAGATGCCTTGAGCAGAAAATCTTCTGGCAGTTTAGCGTACATTTCAGTAGAGAAGAGACCATTGATTCAGGAGGTACATGAGTTGATGGATCAAGGTTTAATCCTAGATCTTTCAGATGAGGGGGTATTGTTGGCTCACTTTTCAGTGAGGCCAGACTTGAGGGACAGAGTTAGAGTTTCCCAGCACAGAGATCAACAATTGATGAAGATTATAGAGAGAGTACAGCAAGGTGAAGGTGGTGAGTTTGGATTTGCCAATGATGGCGCCCTAGTGCAAGGTTCTAGGATATGTGTGCCCGATGTGGATAACCTCAGGAATGAAATCATGCGAGAGGCACACTACACAGCATGCTGATGTCCACCTGAGTTCCACCAAGATGTACCATGATGTGAAAGATAGCTACTGGTGGAATGGTATGAAGAGAGACATAGCAGACTTTGTGTCCAAGTGCTTGACTTGTCAGAAGGTGAAGTTTGAACACCAGAGACCGTCAGGGAAGCTGCAAGAGCTCCCTATCCCAGAATGGAAGTGGGAAATGATCACTATGGATTTTGTGACTGGGTTGCCTCGTACCACGCGAGGATATGACTCGATATGGGTAATTGTAGACCGTCTGACCAAATCAGCTCACTTCTTGCCTGTAAAGACTACCTACTCTGTGGCATAGTATGCCCGGCTCTACATTCGAGAAATAGTCAGATTGCATGGAGTTCCGGCTTCCATAATATCTGACAAAGGGCCCCAGTTCACTTCTCGGTTTTGGAGAAAGTTGCAGGAGGCACTTGGCACACAGTTGAACTTGATGGCTTTCCACCCTCGCATGCAGACGACAGTCCGAAAGGACAATCCAAACACTGGAAGACATGCTTCGCATGAGTGTCTTGGATTTTGGAGGTCACTGGGATGAGCAGCTAGCTTTGGTGGAGTTTGCCTACAACAACAGTTATCACTCCAGCATAGGGATGGCACCCTATGAGGCATTATATGGAAGAAAGTGTAGGTCTCCTCTGTGTTGGACAGAAATGGGGGAAGCGAAGGTGCATGATGTAGACCTAGTGCAGTACACTTCAGAGGTAGTTCCTTTAATCGAGAGCAGTAGCTTGACTTTCGATGGCGGAAGAGTTATGCAGACCCCAGACGAAAGGATGTGGAGTTTGCAGTGGGCGACTATGTATTTCTGAAGGTTTCTCCAATGAAGGGAGTCATGAGATTTGGAAAGAAGGGCAAGTTGGCACCTCGGTATATTGGACCTTTTGAGGTTACGGATAGAGTTGGAGCGATTTGCCTACGGTTGGAGCTACCACTCAACCTTTCTCACGTTCATCCGTGTTTCACATCTCTATGCTCGGAAATACATTCCCGATCCTTCTCATGTACTACGATCGGATGTAATAGAACTAAAGGAGAACTTGACATTTGAGGAGCAACACAGTAGCCATAGTGGACTACCAAGTGAGGCAGCTAAGATCAAAGCAGATCCCTATGGTTAAGGTTTTGTGGAGGAGCCGATCGGTGGAAGAGTGCACTGGAGTCGAGCGGGACATGCGTAGCAAGTACCATATCTGCTCAATGTGTAATCATGTACTTTATTACGCCTTGTGTAAAATTCGAGGACGAATTTTCTGTAAGGGGAAGAATGTAACACCCTTGATTTTTATATATTATTATTGGGCTTCGTGTAGGTATCCTCAATTCGCGGAAATTCGGCGGTTGTGGGATCTGTGAATTTCCGGCGAACAGGACCAACTACGGAAAAAGTCTCGAATTGGATCGAGGTTTTGGCTACCCCACCATTGTCGGGCATCCCGGCGCGTTCAGAAGTCGAGAATCGGCAAAGGTAAACCGAACCTTGCTTTTTCGTAAATTACTAGTCCTAAAATAGGATTAAAAATCCAAAAAAAATTCGTGTAAGCTTAGAAAATTACGAATCTTTTGCAATAGCTTAGTAATATTTCTAAGGACCGCATGGCGAGTTTTATAATTTTTAGAGCTTATTTGAGCGGTTTTGCAAAATGATCAATTATAAGGACTAAATTGAAATTTTACATATTGTGATGAATGATTGATTTGATGGGCGGGAGGGCTGTGTGATGTGATTGAGTTGTGGATATATGGATTGTGGATATAGAAGTGTGTTTTGAGCCATTTTACAGGTTGGGTAGGTCCTAGGTATAGGGGAGAGTCTGCCGGATTTTCGGCACGACTTAGGACATATTGGGTCTTTTCTTGATTTGTATTGGGTCATTTGTATTAAATAATTGTAATATAATTGTCAGGTGAGCCGGGACAGCCTTCTTCCTCCGCCCAGCCGCCACAGTGATTGCCGTCAAGTCTGTGAGTAAAATATTAATTTTAATTATAATTTCGATATTATTATATGTTCAACATGCCCATGCATCACTTATATGCATATATTTATGTAGTTAAACTCTAGGCACGATTTATGATGCATTGATAAATGTTAAAGTGCCATGATGTTGTTGTGGTAATTTGGAGCAGTGTGCGTGCGTTGGCGTGCGTGTGATGTGGTGTGGACTATGGATAGGACGGGTAGTCACGGCTTGAGTTCTTCGCTGGGACCCGATCCTTCGAGGGGTAGTCACGGCTTGAGTTCTTCGCTGGGACCCTCGATTTGGTTTATTAAGCGAAAGTCCGGCTTGAGTTCTTCGCTGGCACCAGGTTGGATTTAAGAGAGCTGTATAGGGGATCAGCTCCCATATGTTATGATTGATGCTACAGGGTGCGTGAGTGCTCCAAATTACCTTTTTGATGTTATGATGTGAAAATGTTGTTGATGTTGCATTTCACTCTACAGGGTGCATTAGTTTTAGATAGTTATAGGGATTATGGTTAAAATTGATATTTTACTCTCTGAGTCGAACGCTCACTCCTGTTCAAAATTTTTTACAGGCCACAGGAGGATATTTTTTTGAGGTTAACCTGCTTTCTCCCTCGCAGGTCAATTATTACTGTTTGTATAAACTTGTTAAATCTTAGAATTTCCGCATGTGTTAGAAATGTTTATTTGATTTGGGTCTGTAAACTAAATTATTATTTTGGGACCTGTAAACTTAATATGCTATGCATGTTTGATGGATTGAATGAGGGAGCTGAGCTCCCATTTATTATTATGTTGATGAGTATGTGGAGGGTGAGCTGAGCTCCCCAATTGACTATATATTGCGTTTACAGGTCGGGTGAGTCGAAAACTCCCCGTTGGTAAGTCCATTTTATGGCCGGACTCTGTCCGTTTGTTTTCTTGATATTGGGCCCAAATGAGCCTTAGAGTTGGGTAAATGAATAGTTAAGGCTTACTACGGGCCTCGGGGGCTTTAGGCTGGCCCAGGTCCTAGTGCCGGTCCGGCCCATAGGTTGGGTCGTGACATAAAGTCTAGGAAGGTCCAAATGACCTGAATTTTATACTGAAAGAAAGCTGAGACATAGCCCTACAACTTTCATGAAGAAAACAAACCCAAATTGTAACCATAACCTGTTTGAAAAACCACCTGCAGTCAACCCACAAAAACTGCTAATAACTAGGAATTTGCCCAGAATTCTGGGTAACACCAAACTGGCCAGCTACGTTCAAATGGCCATAACTAGGGCTACAAAGTCCAAGTGGAGTGATTCAAAAAGGGAAATAAAGTTAAGACAATAAGGAACAATTTCTATGAAAAAAACTTTGCCAAATTTCAACAGCAACTTGACCAATGGAACAGTCCAAAACAGGACACCAAATCTGAAATTTTAGAAGTTTCACCTAAGAAACTTAAAGTTTGAGAAAACAACCAAAACCAACAAATTAGGTAACCAAAATGTGGTATGTGGGTGAAATTGAAATTCTCATACCTACTAAGCATTAGAAAGTCAACAATTTGACTTGAATAGTGTCATAAATAGATTTGAAATTGTTTTTGGATTCATGATAAATTATGATACTGAAACACTGTGAAATTATGTGTTTCAATCGAAAAGAATACAGGGAAAAAACCTGAAGCATCCAGTCAAGGCCAATAGGCGACTCATATAAGGTTTGTGCACAACATAGAAATTTCTGTAAATTTTTTTCTGCAAATTGTTTTGAATGAATTGTGATATTAAATTGTGACTTAATTGTATTGAAATGTTTACTATGCTTTTGACTTAAATTGTTGAAAGTTTACTTGTATGTGTTTGAAATGACAATAAATGTTTAGTAAATTGCTAAGGCAGTTTTGAAACCACAATGTTATGACTATATATTTAAATGCCTCACTAGCATAACTAGTGGGAGGAATTAGTTTTGAATTTTGATTCCTTTTCTGGCTGAAGTGTTGAGGTGTGTGCCAGTAGAAGAAGAAATTTGAATGGGTACTCATAGATTGAGTTAGCTAGCCTTGTATTTTCTCATAAGCCTCTGACTATTGAGATGAATATTGTTTCGAATGGCATGATATAACTATGTATTTTTATGAAATTCGTTTTGAAACTTCCTAAATGAAATTGTTTGGACTAAAAGTTTATAAATCATGTTTTGAATCTGTCTTTCATTTTCAGTACTGTATTTGAATAAACGTGTTTTTAATTATGCATAAATATTATTTAGTATGTTGAGCACCACTGAGTCATAGTACTCAGCAATGACTGTTATTGTTGTCGCAGATATAGAGACTAGAGGAGCAGCAGAGTGAACTACTGAGGATCTTGGAGCTACATCCCTAAAATTTTATCGGGTATATTTTATACCCTAATTGTACTATTTATTTTAGTGTATGTAAATGTATGTACATATATAAACTGGTTACGAGCAGTTGTATAAAGTTTGTAATAATATTAGTTTGGATTTTCTTATGTATATTTTGGATGATGAATGTAATTTGATTTTACTTTAATGAAAAATGAATGAAGTTATTTAGTGATATATTTTGAAGACAATTGATATGAGAATTATTTTAAATTTTGGAGTTGGGAAAAATTGATGTTGATTTTGTTGTAGTAGTGTTTAGTTTGATGAAATGAGAGATTGGAAGTGTTTTTACAGGTTTTTGAAGAACTGTTTTCTTAAAATATAAACGGCACTCTGCCGAAATTTTTCCAAAATTTGTGTAAATATAAAATGGACAAAAATTTGAACTAGTTTTTAAACTTCTATTAAATGTAAGAAAATGCTCACCACTTCTAAAAAGTAAGAAAATGGTTTCAAAATTCCTTGTAGGGTACTTAATGAGTTATTGGTAGGTGAAGTTCGGTAGTTCATTAGGTATTCTACAGGATCATGTTACGCCTTACAGAGGGGTAAGGTGTGACAAAATCAGTCTAGTTTGGATCTAATTTGGGCTTTTATTCGTGAGAGGAGAGATTTTGTTCTTTTGTTCACTGCTTACATCATGAGTTTGAATTTGTAAGAGAATCCTGTTATTATCTTAGCAAGTCTTCTTTGTTAGCAAATATGGAAGGCAAGCAATGATGTTGTTTTTAACTCCACCAACCAAGATCCTATGAAATCTATATGAAAGGCTCAAAACAATGTTGATGTTTTACATTGGATGGCTTCTTTGTAGCAACATTTTGTGCTCCACAATCATAATCCCTCTAACTAGGATCCTGGGTCTTGGAAGCCTCATCGGAGGGGTTCTTTCAAAGTAAACATTGATACTTTTTTTTTATCAAAATTCTTCTTCAGCTGGCTATGGGATTATAGCTCGAAGGTTGTTCAACATCTTTTGTTAGCTTTTCTCCTATTGCCATCGTAGGGATAACTTTGAAAGTTGCTTGCAATCTTGTTTATAATCGAGGTCTTCACTCCTGTATCATTAAAACTAATTCTTTTCAAGTTGTGCAGATGATTGCATCTCCTTTAAATTCCATTGTTTGGTAACTAGAGGCTATCCTTCATGATGTTAAATTTTTTTCTCAGGCAATGTACATATGTATAAATTTGTACGTTCCTAGAATGGCAAATGCAAGTGCCAATTGGATTGCAAATCATGCTAGACTAGGAAGCATTGTGTATGGGTGGACCATTAATCCCCCACCTCAGCTACTCTCACTCTTATAGCTAGGAGTACTGCTCTAGGCCTCCTTCTTCATGAATGATAGTTTCTTTTCTGATAAAAAAATTGAATAACCTTTTCTCAAAATTTCTTTATTGAAACGTGAAAAGTTTTACTTCTACTTAGTTTATCATGAATTTAAGACATAACATATATAATAAAACTAATAAATAAAATAAGTGAGACTCATATATTTGTGTTTTGAATCCATAATGGATAAGATATATTTAACTTTTCCCCAACCTTTATATTAGTTAAAATTATTTTATATAATATAGTTTATATTTAAAAAATAAATAAAAAAACATTATGAAAATATAAATATTAGACAAAATGGTTTCGGAAAAATTATTAAACAAAAATAAATAAATAAAGGGCGCAGGGCCATGTGTAGCACAAAGTTGTAATTCCCCTTAACAAAATTATAGCCTTTCATTTTTAGACTAAAATAATGAAAAATTTTACTAATAACTAACTTAACATTATTTTATATAGTATAGTATATTTAAAATAAATAAAAAAATACGAAATATATAAATATATAATTCAAAACGAGAAAAACATGGGATTAGCCCATTCTATAATGTCAATGTATGATTTTCCTTAACAATATTGCATTACCATAGCTATGGCTATGTTATGTTGGCTGTAGAATTTTATATGTATTACGATTTTACTTTTACTTTTGTAATTCTTTGTTAATATAAGTAGGGATTAAACCTCACAATAAGAGAAACTTCACTTCCTCTTTAGATTGTAGAGTATTATTTTGTTTTATAATTTTATCTATTAATAAATAAAAATTATTTTTTTTATAAAAAGCTTTAAATTTGATAATTATTTAAAGATATATCATCATTGAGGATTGTATTTATATTCATTATGTTAAAATTTATTCAATTTTATGCTATTAGTTTAATAAATTAATTAGGAAAATATGAATTAAAATAATTACCCTTAAATTAAAAATCTAAAAGCTAGTCCGAACATAAAATATCCAAGAAAAAAACTGGTATTCAAAATCAATATAAATAATAGTAAAAATTAATTAATTAATTACTATTATTATATATATATATAACTAAGAAAATATATTTTTAATTTTCTTTCAATTTTTTATAATTTCAAATTTTTTACTCAATGTCTATTGAATTCTTTTGCATTTTTCTATAATATTCAAATAAAAAAAATTAAATTATATGTCCATAAAAATTAATAATGATATCAAATAATGAAAATATATTTGCATCTTTTGTAACTATATATGATTGAGTAAAATATTATGTTTAATATATTAATTAAAGGATTTTAAATTATGTATTTGAGGTAAAATTATATGTTTTTATTATATTAGGCTAAAAGCTGCAAAAGTGATAAATAAAATTTTTGTGTATTTATTAACAAAAAAAACTCTTTTAAAAAAATTATAATTATTAAAACTCTATTTATTTTACGAAAAATATTTTTTATATTTTTTAGAATTTAAAATATTTAGGAAAATAAAAATATTTTTCTAATTAAAAAAAATTAAATCACTTTTAAAGAAAATAATTTTCTCTTTTTATAAGAGAAAATTATTTTTTATTTTTCTAAATTTTAATAATTTTATTAAAATATGAATATATATATATATATATATATATATATATATATATATATATTCATTAGTTTAACATTATATAAATAATATAATTATTTTTTTAAAAATGCTCTTTAATAGACACATGAGATTTGAATGCTACGTTATCTCAATATGAACCCTGCATAGAATCTAAAACAATGAAAATTCTTCACATATAAGATAGTTAAGACTTACATTGTATCTTAGGTTATCTTAGGTTCACGACGAATAAGTTTAAATAAATTTTTCACTAAAATAAATATATGAAAAATTAAGTGAGGAGAAAGTTTTCTCTCTCTCCTCTCCTTTGGAAAAAGATTTAAATACCCAACAAGAAAATTTAAATAATTATTTAAATAGTTTTAAACAAGCATTAAAACCCCTCCGCGCGGACACTTTCTTATTTTATTTTATTATATTAATGTAATTAATAAATAAAATATTTATATTAAAAATATATTAAACTCTGTTTTATAATAATATAAAATATTATATTTATATCTTGTAAACAAAATTATTATCTATTAATAGTTAATAATATTTAATATAAATTTAAATAAAATTAAAATTTAATCATTAAATATCTTATGAATTGATTATTTATGTATATTATAATTTAAGACCAATTAATATTAATAATATACTATTTATTATTTACTTACTATAACAAATTGAACAAAGTATAATTTGATAATAGAAAATATTTAACCATAGAGTCTACTAATAAAAGAAGATAATAATAACACTTGTTAAAAAAGTAAATTGATTAATCCATTTAAAAAAACATAACATTATTTTTATGGTAATTGATCTAGTATTTAAAAATAAAGTATATTCACATTGTTTTTCAAGATTTTTAATTATTAAAAATTAAGTTAAATGTATTACGGTTAAATTAGATTTTAAGAGTAAAGTAAATTTAAGTATTTATTACTTATAAGTTAAATTTACATAATTTAATAGATTAATAACTCTAAATAGATGTTGTTCTAAAAAAAAAACTCTAAGTAGATGCTATAAAAAAAAGTCTATAGACATATATTTTTTAATATTTTTTCTATAATAATAATAATAATAATATAATAATAATAATAATAATAATCAAAATCTCGCTATTTGCAAGTAGTGTTTATAAAGAAAAAATAAATAAAAAAGTGCAATAAATATTATTAAAACAAATCAATAATTTATTATCATCATATTTTACTATGTTGATTTGAAAGTCCTATATTTACTCAACGCAATGTTGAATTATAAAATAAAATTTATTTTATCATAAAATAAATCATCTTAACATTAATTAAATAAAGATAACAATGATTAAAGTAAATTTAATAATTAAATAATTGAAAAAACAATTAAAAAAAATAACATAAAAATAATAATAAAATAATTTAAATTAGTATATGAACACTTATGTGGTTTAAAATTTAAATAATTATAGTAGTGCAGAAAAGATGAGATTTTATGAGAGAGAAAAAAGTGAGAATGATAAAATTGATTTTTCACTGTTCCTTAAGAACAGTGAAAATATTGTGTATTTTAGTACAATATAATAATTTTCGGAAAAATTTTAATACCCTAAAAAATAATTAAAAATATGAAATAAAATAAAAATGCATTGATCAGTCTTAATTCAAAATTAAAAATTTTAAATTTATAAACTAAATTTAAATTTAAATCATACAAATAAATTCAGAAAATTTCATTTAAAATCTCATAAATTTAATTTCATAAAAATATTGAAATTATGGGATATTATTGGTAGAAAGGAGTGGAGTATGGTGTCATGTTTGAGAAATTATATAATTAATGCAAGCGTGACTTCATATGATCACCTATATATGGAATGGTAAGTCAATTTTATATATATATATATATATATATATATTAAAAGTGAATTATATAAAATATAGTTTTTTTTATGTGTTAAAGATATTTTTTTAATTATAATTACTTTTTATATTTAGGTATTATTATATATTAGTCATTTTACTCGTGCGTTGTATAAATTATTTATTATTTTAATAATATAAATTTATATATATTTTTATATTTTATATTTTTATAATTATATTATAAAATTTTATTAATGATAAAATTTTTAATTGATTATAATTTTATTTTAAGCATGTATGAATTAATTAATTAATTAATATATTATTTTTAAATTGTGAACAAAAATTGTTGATAATTTTTATACTTTATAGACATTAAATGGTTTCAAACTCTAAATTTTTTATAGGAAAATCTATTTTTTGAAGCACAATATATATTTATGCACACAAATAGATGAAATTTGATAAACTATTTATCAAACATAAACACCAAGATTTTGAAAAAAAAAATTAAAAATATAATTATATAAAAAACAATTAAATTACCATGATCGGCGTGTGGAAAGGGAAATTTTAATAAGCATTATATTCAATATTCAATAGAAGTGAGAAATGAATTTATTTTTTAATTATTAATTAATTTTATTAAATTTTAAAATTTTATAATAAATTATTTATATTTTTTAATTAGCTCATATAATAAAAATAAAATCAATATTTAATATCTTTTTTTTAGTCTGAATTTTAACAATTAAAAGGATATATCTACTCAATTAAATTTTAAATAATTATTATCTCTATATAATTTTTCACATATTAATTAATCAATATTTTTTGTCACCTGACATATTAACTAATTAATATTTTTTATCTAGTGACATTTTTTGTGAATTAGTTTATACAAATTAAATATAATGACAATTGGTTAAATGTCATTTTTTGAAGTTAATTACTTAAATAGCTAACTTTTATTTATAAGCTTATGTGTATTATATATATATATATATATATATATATATATATATATATATATATATTAGTTTAACATTCTATATATTAATTTTAAGAAAAAAACATTCTATATATTAACTCTATATATTAATCCAACGTGAAATAGCAGTGATATTATATAATTAGTCGTCGAGTGAGTTGCGATTTCCAAAGCGATCCAAACTTTCCTTTGTGAGGAGCCGTTTGAGCCCTTCCTCCGTCATTTCCCATCGGAAAAATGCTTATTATATGTTGCTGGAAAGCTCGTTGTATATTGTTAACATGTTATAAAGAGGTGTCAAGAAGATTTTTTTTTTTTTTAAATTAATATTCCACCTCGAGAAGCATTATACATTTCTAAAAACTTAATCCAAAATCGTTTAGAATGAAGAAAAAAAATCTATATAGTCGATCATAAATTCTGGAGATAAAAGCTTAGCTGAATCTGAATATTCCACTTCGACATAGGTTACAAAATTGAATTGAAAAGTGAAGGTGAATAAATGGACTGAGGCAAGAGTCTATATGAGTTTTTATAGCATATTACTTTTTCAAAAACCTTGAGACTTCTTTATAAACCCTTAAAAGTTATTATAAACTTTAAATGTGGAACTCTTAACAAACATCAAGCTGAAGCCCAAAGTAAGAAAACAACATAAACAACGCCGCTTAGCTCTACTGCCCCTCAGAGAGAAAACACCGCCTAATTGAAGATGATACCCTAACGCATACATCTAAAAAAAAACTAGAACATATTTTATTTTTCTTATTTTTGATCAATTCTAATAATGTTATATTGCACAAAAACAACCCTAAATAAGCTTTCATACAAATGAAACAAATATATATAGAAAAGAGTTAAGAGTTTGGTTACCAATAGAAAGGCTTAATCAATCTCTCAATCGTCATTAGCAACCTTTTGTGTGTAGATATACACTCCATTGATCGAGTAATTATATATTATTTACGTGATTTAATGTAAGCGTATGATATTGAATAAGAAGTCAATTATAAGTTGGGACATAAAATAATTACAATTATTTAAAAAAAAAAATTGATAGTTACATGTTTTGAGACTCATCCATCATACTATTGACTTATTATATATTTTACATAAGCTGCAAGAATATTAAAGAAGAAGATTGTATTAGACGAAATTCAACCCTCGGCACAAGAATCTCACTTAAATCTTTGGCACCTGGGTAGATTTAATTTCTATTGTTGAATTTTTTTTTTTTTTTTTTTTGGTAATATTAAAGGAGAAAATCGTATTAGACGAAATTCAAACACTGACGTTTATTCTACTGTTGATTTTTTTCTATTTAAGGAACATGCCAATTTTTTTTTTTTAAAAAAAAATTAATTAATTAGGATACCACTTGCAGTACATAGGATAGGAGCACAATCTTCTTCTGATAGTAACGTTTTTAATTTAAATTTTTTTAAAAACATAATTAAAATTAGTGGGTAAATTTACTTGTATATGATCATAGACAATTTCCTTACGGCAATTCAAAATCATGAAAAGTTGGTGACATAGCTAAAAATATCTTAATTTGTCTCTTAAGTTGCTAACAAGTTTGCAAGTTGAAGCCCATCGACATAAAAGGTGACGAAAAGAAATCGTGGAATGTTATGATTATTTATTTATTTATTTGGATCATATTTTGCATGGCAATTGAAAATGAAATAAAAGTATCTAAAAGATACATTTTCTGACAAAGATAACTCTCCTACACCAAGGCGGCTCACTATGTTATTCAGATATGAAGCTATGCGGATAAGGGATAGCTGCTGCTGCTGATAGTGTTAAAAATTCCTGGTCTCCTGTGTTACAAAATTTTTTATGTAGAAAAGGCAAGAGGTAATCAAGTAACCTGAGACGTGTTTGGGACACTGTTCTTAAAGTATTATTTTGCCCACAGAAAAAATGAAGAATGTGAAAATCCCTCATAATTTAGTTGGCTATTCTGGAATAGAATCCCAGGAACAAGACCAAGCCCAATCTCAATCTCATGGGTTAAGCCCAACTTCTCGTACTAATTTTTTTCAATCCTACGGACAATAATTTCTCATATGGTATTAACAAATTTTTTTCTTATACAATGTGGACAATAGTTTATTATATAGTATTATAAAATTTTATTCTTATGAGATGTGGGAAAAGTGCTTTTCGAAATACTCGTATGCATACAACATTCGCACGGTCACAAATCAAGTGGCTCGGTTAAGTGTTGTATTCTTGTGCTAAAACTTTATGTCAATGGAGTAAGCAGTATTTTAGCTTTATTAGTCATCGTATTAAGGATATAACGTAGGAGTTGGATCATCTGCAATGTGGGGGTAGTCAAGTTGTCATGTGCGGATTCTTTAATCCAGGAGTTAGCTGAGATTCTGAAATGTGAGAAGCTATTCTACCACCAATGGTCTCGGGCAGTGTAGTTGAAAGATATAGACGGTAATACAGAGTTCTTTTTTATGACAGTTTCAGGTAGAAAATGCCGTAATACCATCTCCCGGTTGAAGGCTGCGAGTGGTGCTTGGCAAGAATAGGCTACTAAACTCACTAATGTGGTTGTAAGTTACTACATGCATGCATATATCTCTTTTTCAACTCTGCCCCGTTGCATGTGGACACAACCAACCCCACCCACCACACCCCCAATTGAGGTCGTTGATTCCTATTTAGACAATGATATGAAACAATTCTTGAAGTCTCCATTTTTGGCTAAGGAAGTTCTAGCTACCTTAAAAAAGCAAATGCATCCTCTCAAAGCCCTAGGACCTACAAGGTATGCCTGCTTTGTTCTTTACTTCGTACTAGCATGTAATTGGTGATGAAGTTGTAAAGCTTGTCCTTGGTTTCTTAAACTTTGTATTATGTTTCTGTCTATCAATCATACTTACCTTACCCTTATCCCAAAGTTAAAAATCTAGAGACTATGAAAGACTCGACGTACACTTTTACTCTTGTTTGGGGCTCTTTTCATTTTTCTCTCTTCTTCCCCCTACTTCTTGCGTCTAGAGCGTTACTAATGCCAGCTTTGCAGCTTCCCTTGCCCTTCCTGAGTAGCCGGAGCTTTTCTCCCTACTTGATAGTAGGTTGAATCTCCTACCATCGGGTGAGTTATACATATTCCTTGTGGTCTTGTTTTGTGGTAGACAAGGCTTCAGTGCAAGAGTTTTTGTTTCCAGATCTACCGTGTTCTTTCTTTGGTTGTGTTATTTCCATTGTGTGAGGTGTTGGATGTCTGACTTGGCGCTTTTGTAGTGCTCTTTGGGTTTTTGTTGCATGCAGGTATGGTTCTCTATTTGCTTTACACCTATTGGCTCTACAAGGGAAATGGTTTTATGGATGTTGGTAATTGAAGGGTCTCTAGCCGACTCAGCCTTAAGCCCGACTTCAATGGCTTTTTCTATTGTTGGAGCTTTACCTCATCACCCTTTGCGTGCTGATTGTCCTACTCGCTTATTTTCTCTAAGTTACATGATTGGAGGTCTGCGATGCTTACTTGTGTTTCTGTCTTTTGGTTGCTCAGACTGCGTCGTTGCAGGGATGTCAACTGAACAGGTTCTCTATTAGGACTTATTCAGGCTCTTTGTCGTGTTCGTCCTCTAGCCATTAGGGTTTCTTCATCCGAATTGCTCGATTTTGTTAGGATTTTTTCATAGACTAGGTTCTTGTTAGTTGGTTTAATAGTTTTATTTTTGTATGTTTTATTTGAACTTCCCTGATTGTGTACCAAATCCTGTGTAACCGCTTCTTATTCAATGAAATACTATCTTTCAAAAAAATGAAAGACTCAATGCCTATTAGCCTAAGTAATATCATATATAAACTTATGTCTAAAGTCATTACAAATCGCTTAAAATGTGTTCTTTCATTTCTTATTCAGAATCCAGAGTGCTTTTGTTCATAATTGTCTTATTTTACACAATATTATCATAATACTTTGACTGCAAATTTTGACTGCATTTGAGGTTTCACTTTATGAAACATCATTATAAAGGTAAATGTGAGAGTGTACATGAGTAAAGCTTATAAACTCTATATTTTATTTTTTAAAATTTTAGTTGAATAAATTTAAATCCATTTTTAGATTGTACTCATACAATTTAATATTTTGAATATATATGGTGATCAATTATGTTGTCAATCTTCATGTAATACTGTTCAAAATAATCTTCCTGTAATTAAACTTTTTCTTTTTAAAAAAAAAAAGAACTATGGCCTATGCTAAATGTGAATGGAATGGCCTAACTAGGCCTCAACTACCATACAATTCCAGCCCAATTTACGCCCAATCATCTGGCCTAACTTTAGATCAAGTGACAAGCTTAGAATGAACTAATCATAAAATTTGATGATTAACTTTTTTTTTTTTTTCTTTTAAGCGACTCTGTTGGGATTTGAAAATAGCTCTAATACTATTAAATTAAAACACATTAATAAATTTTAACTCGTTTATTATTAAAATAATTTTAAATTTAAATATCAATGAAATTAAATTAATTAAAATAATAATGAAATATTAATTATAATTTAGTTCAATATAGTCAAATTCTAAATATTTTCACTCTCTAATTCATAAACCAGACTAAATATTATATTCTAAGTTAAATTAAAAAAAAATTAAAAAGAGAATTTAATAAGAAAAATAATTAAGCTATATATTTATGTTAAAAAAATATATGTATATATGAAAATTTTATAATACCCTACATACAAAGTAAAAAATAATTTTTCATATATTTATATAAGAGCATTGAATAATTTTTCATATATAAATAAAATTGTAAAAAAAAAAAAAAACAAAAAACAATTACTCGGATTTTCCTGAATTTTGCTGCACTGAAAAAGCCACCACTCGAGCCCACTGCTTCAGCCTCGTCTTAACCGTCTCAGGATCATCACCTATCAAAAACAAATAGCAAATCTTCGTGTTAGTAACAATTTGGTAAATTATTGAAATTACTATTTAAAAGTATTTTTTAATTAATTAAAAATATTAACACTAATTTTAAATTAGATTTAATAAAATAAAATTTCAATTATTTTTTAATAGAATTTAAAATAATTTTCTTTTTCTTTTATTTAACCTCAAACCACAATGGCGAAGGAGTTGTTAATCAAATTTTTGATCGAATCCAAATTGATCCAATCCAACGGCTAAAAGAATATCTGAGAGTCGTACCTAGATCAAATATGGAGGAACCACTACTTGCATCGCTATCAGAATCGGAGAATATCGACGATGACGACGAAGATCTCGAAAAGCCATTACTATACTGCTTATTAACAGCGCAATAAAACCTCAAACCAGGCAAAACATCTGACAACTTCGGGTCCAATTCGGGCGAGTCAGGTCCGAAACCAAATCCTAAATCAATACACGCTTTGAGCTCTTCAAGATCTTCGTCTGTAACACTAACACTCTTGCTGCGGATGAGGCGGTGACCTTTGCCGTGAATCGACTTTCGCCGAAGCCACAGCTCTTCCTTCCCAGTGTCTGGCGACCACGAGCGCTGCTTGTAGAGCGGCCGGAGTTGCGACTGCGGTGCTTGGAAATTCGACATGGGAAAACTCCAAGTCTCCGACGAGTCTCACGAAAATCGGCGTACCAGAAGAATAGTTGAGGAGTTGGGTTCGTCTGTATATATACATATATATCAGAAGCGGGAGGGATCCTAGTTCGAAACGGTTTCTGATAGGTGTTGCGTTGGCCAGCTGTGATTGGGTTTTTTGGTGGGGTCGGTCGCTTTGTTGTATTGCCATATTAATATGTTACTTTTTGAGTGGAATCATGTGATTTGGTATTGATTTATTATTTTAAATTATTGTTTCAAATTTGAAATTAAAAAAATAAAATTATTAGAGAGAATCTATTTTTACAATCTAATTTATTAGGGTCATAAATAATTTAATTAAAATTTTATAAAAAAATAAAATACCCTTAATTAAATTTTTATATATAAAAACATATTTAAATCCAATTTAAAATAATTCTTTATATTAATACCTTATATCTTATACTATCTCTTATTTCTATCTTCAGATGAAAGAATTAGAAAAAAAATTTTCTATAATTTAAGTTTTTAAAATTAATAATTTTCTGCAATTTCTCTCCTATTTTATTAAAAAAATTTAAAAATTATGCATATTATAATCTTTTAAAAGTAATTTTTTTTAATTAGTGTGTATCATTTTATATTCAAATTTTATAAATCATATATGTATTAACACATATGAAAAATTAATATGAATATGTCAATTTCTTGTACCAGTGTGTAATTATAATTATGTATATTTATTTAAATACTTAAAATTTCATTGATTAAAATGCTTTTTATAAAAATTGTTTTTTTTTAATTATTATAAAAATTATTTACCTATGAATAATCAGATTTTTATTAGTAAGTTATTTAATAAATTGTGGTAATTTAAATAAAAAGGTTTAATTTATTTCAAAATTATTAATTTATTAAAAATAACGGTGTAAAATTCTTTTTTTTTTTTTAATTTAATTAAAATCTTTTCAAAATTTTATTACCTTTTAGAGTTGACTAATAAATACAGTAGAAAATATATAACATAAATATGAAAGAAATTTTAAATGAGAAATTTCATTCTTTTATAGGCTATAAAGTTTTTCTTTTTTAATTTAATTTAAATTTTATTATCTTTTAAAGTTGACTAATAAGTACGGTAAAAATATAACATTAATATGGAAGTAATTTTAAAAAAATTGTTATAATTTTTTATTTTATTTATAAATAATTAATATTTAAGGGCATTTTACAATTTCTTCCTTATTTTAATTATGATGCTAGTCTATTGAGTAGCAAAAATAGGCACTCCCTTTAATGAGTATTTTGACTGGTAAATCACTGAAGAAAGAATGTATAAATAATGATCAGGAGGATTAAGTTTTAAGATGAAAAACTAATAAACAATTCAATCAATTTTATTTATTTTAATTTCATAAATAAATAACCACCATTGGATTTTGCATATCCATCCTTGATATATTTGGATACTTACAAAATTCATTTCAACTTTTGTAATTTTTTCGTAAAAAAATAATTTTTATATAAAAATAACAATACTACAGCTATAAAACTGTCTTTTAATTATAAAACATCATAATGAATTTTTTTTTCTTCTATAATAATAATAATAATAATAATAATAATAATAATACTTTAACTTGATCCTAAAATTATAATATTATTTTCATTATAAAAATTCTTTAATGATATTATATATTTTTTTATTAATGAAGATCCACACTTCAATAAATGCTATAGTATTTTAAGAATTCAAATTGATTTCATATAAAATCAATCTTAGGAAGATTAAAAAAAAAATAAAAAAAAAATAAGGGTGTAATATAATCTTACCTGTACGTGTAACGGTTCGGAAGTTCCCCACTCCTATTCTTGGCAGTTGGCAAGGCCGTCACAAGCTGTCTCTTGCCCTATGGAGCTAACTAGTGTGAATCTGTACAGGTAACGTGCCAGAAACCTCGAAGATGCTTATTATTTGGGCTTATGCGAGCTTGCCAGATAGGGGGAGGCTGACCTGAGGGCCCTGGCCAAGGGGGACCTAGGTGCCGCACGGGGCTAGAACTCCCGTCCCGTGACATACGCCTCACTTTCATTTTCTCTCTAAATTGAGAGCAAAATAGAAGGAAATTATTTAAAATTGTAAAAATTTTTAAAAATTAACACTTTATTTGAAAATATTAAGGGAGGAAAATAAATAGAACGAGAAAGAAAATTTATTTTTCTTTTTTTGAATAGAAAAAAAGAAAAAACTATATTTGAATGAATTTATTCCACCCCACTAATTATACTTTTATTTTACCTAGGGAATGTACATAATTTCACAAATAAAGTATAATTTTCATAGTTATTTTTATTTTTATTTAATTAAAAAAATACTTTTACATATATAACATTAACACATAATATTAATTTAAAATTATAAACTAAACAATGAAAATATTTTTATGAAAAATATTTTTTTAAATAATTTTTATAAAAATTATTTTTTATATATAAATTATTTTTTTGCAATTAATAGAAGCTCAGGGAAAAAATAATTCATGAAAAATAAAAAGCTCTCTGTCCAAATATGGAAAAGTGCCAATCCCTTCTCATTTTCCTTGAGTTATTTTCTCTACCCCAACTTTCCACAGCTTTCCCTCCACTTTTCACACATCCAAATATAAATATAGGATAAGGAATAAAGTTGTAAATTTACTATTAATAAAACAGTCTTCCTTCCATATTTCTTTTTCTAGAAAATAATTTTCTTCTTAAATTGCAGTCTTGCAAATAATTCTAGGATTACTAAATTAAAGTTATATATTAACTATAACATCACAAATATGGAGGTTTATTTATTAAAAGAAAAATTGTATTACCATTTTTTTTTTAATTTTTTATCATAAATTACAATAACAAAAAGGCATGTTTACAGAACAAAACCAAAGTATCAGAACAAAACTCAATATTGCCTACTTACCAAGAACATTACCATAATCTCATGGTATATTTTCCTGGACTACCAATTCAAAAATAAATAAAAATTAATGAATTTTAAGAATGTAGATGCAACCAAGTATTATCGGATGATACTCAAGGAACTTAATGGTCTGTACAGTATTAACTACTTGGGTGGCAAGTTATGCTCTAAATCTTGATATCTGGTGTGAAGATACCCACATAGCTAAGTTAACTGGAGAAACAGATTGGGTATTCAGAAGAATGATGAGGACTCAAAAGTCAACTTGACATCCTTCTTTTTCTCCTGCCACATCAGCTTGACAAGTATCCCGTTGCTAATGGGTTTGGTATCTTCAATCCAGATAACAACTGGACCCCATTGGCATTCCTGCAGAGTTGGCAGCCAGTTGTTAGCAGCTGAAGGAAACTTACGTGCTGTTAGAAAAATGATGGAATGGAGAAGATAAAGCTCCATATGATGAAAAACTTGCACAAAAAAAAATAAATAAACAAAATAAAATGACCAGTTAAACAACTCAGATAATTATTTTATTAAGGATGTATGGCTGATGAATAAATAAAAGCTTCATGAACAGTAACGACAATGATTTTTATTAAGGTACTCCTAATTGCTAACAAAATTTCCAAAAAAAAGGCAGTTCACCTTGTGATTATTTTCGTTCTGAAAACAGCTCACTTGGGATTCTGGAGCTCCAGCTGCAGCTCAAGCAATGAGAGCTGCAGGCGTCCTTGAAAAAATCAGAACTCAGAATCAAATCAGTTCACCAATGTCAATTCTAAAGATTATCTGTTACCAATAGTCTCCACAAGAGCAAAGTCCATTCCTGAAGTGATGGAAACGGTTTGAATCCCTCACGATAATTTCCCTCTCCGTAATTCTAGCTATAAATTTAGTTGCAGTGTGGCAATCACCACAGACTCGCAAATTTTTAAAGATTCTAATCGGGCTTTTAGGAGATGTGCTGATGATTCCATATGCAATGGCCAACCTCTCACTATGGCCCATGAGGATGTATTCTTTCTCATCCTCCTCAACATCTTGTAACACAAAGCGAAAGTCTGGAACGTAACCAAGGGTCTTCATTTTTGCATTCAAATCCCTCAACTCTCTAGATATCTCCTCATATTTTGGATGAGTTTTGACTCCAGTATAGAAGACATCAACCTTATTGTTCATTTCGATAGAGCTCCATCCAGGAGTCTTCCTCAGCCCCCTGTCCCTAGCCAATAATCTCACCTCATCTGCTCCCTCCCATTTCCCGACAGTAGCATATATGTTTGACAACAAAACATAATAGCCAACATTTTCTGAATCAACTTCAAACAAGCAAGCTGAAGCATATTTACCCAGCTCTGTATTTCCATGAATTCTGCAAGCACCAAGAAGAGCACCCCACATGGAAGCATCGGGCTGTATTGGCATACTTTTTATAAATGTGTATGCCATTTCCAAATACCCAGCCCTACCAAATAAATCTACCATGCAGCCATAATGCTTCAGAGTAGGTTTAATCCCGTATTCTTCCTGCATCACATGAAAACACTGTTGACCATCACTGACCAGACCTGAATGGCTACAAGCTGATAATAAAGATACAAATGTTACATGATCAGGCTTTACTCCCTCAGCTATCATTTCCCTAAAGAGCATAAGAGCTTTCTCACCATCTCCATGAATCGCAAGACATGAGATCATGGCATTCCATGGGACTGAATTTCTTCTTGGCATTTCGTAAAATAATGACAATGCATCATCTAATTTCCCACATTTTCCATACATGTCAATGAGGCAGGTGCCCACAAAAACATCCAAGTATTGAGAATTTTTAATAACCTGCCCATGAATTCTCATGCCTTGTTGCAAGGCTCCTAAATGGGAATAGGCAGGTAGAATACTAACCCAAGTCCCTTGGGTTGGGGTAATTTCTGTACATTCTTTCATCATTTGGTATACTTCAACTGCCTCACTTGCAAGACCATTTTGAGTGTAACCAGTTATCAAAGTGTTCCATGAAATCACATCTTTAGCAGGAAGTCTTTCAAATAACATACGGGCAAAATCTGTCACACCCAATTTAGCATACATGTCCACAACTGCGTTCCCAATAACAGTATCTTCAAACCAGCATTTCCTCGTGATAAATCCATGAACAGCCCTGCTATTTCGATGATCATTCAATTGGGCAACAATAGAAGGCAAACTGACAAGTGTCAACAAATCAGGTCGGATGCCAACTTGTTGCATCTTGTCAAAGAATAAACGTGCAGTAACCGCATCATCATTTTGCTCATAAGCAGCAATTATTGAATTCCATGACACAATATCTCTAGTCATCATCTGATCAAAAATTTTCTGTGCTTGCCTCAAGCTGCCAAATTTGGCATACATGTTAATTAATGCATTGGAGACGAAAAGTTTGAATTCTAATCCATGCTTTATAACCAACAAATGGATCAACTTCCCACTTAAAATATCATCCATTTGTGCACAAACAGGAAGAATACTGGCAACAGTAAAAGCATCCATAGGCAACCCTTCCAATCTCATCTCATCTGCAACATCCAATGCCTTGGCAGCATTCCCATTCTGACAATACCCAGAAATCATTGCATTCCATGAACCTCTATCTCGAGATGGCATATCATCAAACAGTTTTCGTGCAGCACCTACCAACCTAAATCGTGAGTACATGTGTATCAAGGAGGCAGCTACAAAAACATCCCACTCAAAACCCAGCTTTAAAATTGAGCAATGTATTTTTTTCCCATCAAGTAGGTTTTGGCAAGCTTTAACCACAGGAGGAAAAGTGTAAAAATCAGGTTGAAGGCCAGATGTCCACAAGAACTGATGAAAACAGCATACAGCTTCATTGAAACGGCCATGGCGAACATAAGCAGAGATCATAGAATTCCAGGTATAGACATTTTTCTTTGGCATCTGATCAAAAGTGCGACGAGATAATGGGATTTCACCAAGGTATGAATAAAGATTGACAAGTTTTGTAGAGACCAAGATATTTTGAGCTCGTCCTGACACCAGAAGAAGGGTGTGAAGACACTTGGCATGGGGAAGCTTGGTGCAGGATTGGAAACAAAGATCCAAATCAGTATCTTTCTCCTCATTTTCAAGGTCATCTGTGGTAACTTGCAGAGAATCTGTGGCTGCTGAAAAGAATGGGCTACAGGCTTGAAGCGATAGCAGAAGTCTGCAAATATTTATTTCTTTGCAGGTCCGCAGCAATCTGAGTAGCCAAAGATGCAACAAAATATGAAGCACAAATGATCAAACACCCAATGAACTATTAACAGATGTTATAAGAAATAAGAAAAAAAAATTGATGGCACAAATACAGTAAGTGAATAACAAGTAAAGACTGCCACTTATAATGCTTTAACAAAAGGATCTAACGATGAAATTTAGACGTTTATCAATCACTTAGATACCCAAAATTCCATTATTCCATCACTACAAGTTCCTGCCTTGATATTTAAAATATCACAGATGAAAGAGGATGGTTTTAAGCAACAGCTATTAAATACAGGTTTTGAAGGCTCTTGTTACCGTTTTATACATTAAATAATGAAAAAAAAAAGAAGCGGGTTTCACAGCCATAATGGCCTTTACATAGCGGTAACAGCCATTATTAGCTATTAAGTAAATGTAAAGGCCGTTACTCAACGGGGATGCTTTTTATTTCGGAGAAAAGGGGCAAACAACTCATTTCTTTCTGGTTTCTAGGGTTCCTCTTCTGTTTCCCTCAACTTTCCATCTCAAATTTTCCATCTTTTACAAATCTTTCACTTCTTGAGCTAAAATCATCAAATAGTTAAAGTTTATTTGAAGTGAAGGAGTGCAATTGACACACTTCCACAATCCATACTGTGCAAAAGGTGAGTTATTTGTCTTTATTTTTGGTGTTTTTGCTCATTTGTTGGAGAAAAGTATGTTTTGTGCTGGGTTGTTTTATGAAATTTGTAGTATGAAGCATTAATATGAACCTTCTAGACACTCATTTTAGTGGTAATAAGGCGATTTATTTACTATCTACAAAGTTATTTTAGTTTTAAAATGATTAATGAGAATGATGCCTAAGAATGAAGGATTTAACGTCTTTATTTGATATATTTATGTCTATTATTTAGTTGTGTATCTTAGTTATACTTATATTTTTAACTATCTATTCATTTCATGAACTTTGAAAAATTAGAAAAAAAAAAATTTCTAGCTATAGGCGTTACTATTATTGGTCTATTTCTGTTACCCATGACTACAATTTAAATCCATGCAAAAGAGTCATATTAAGCAAACATAAAATTGGGAAAATAAATGATACCATTCTAGACAAAAGCAGTCTTATTTAGATGGAAAAATGGTGGAAAAGACAAACTCAAAGATTTATGTTCATGACTTTGTTGCTTCTTGCGTCCAGAATAAATACTGAGAAGTGATAGACAAGTTCTGATCAACTCAGAATTAAAAATAGCAAGTTCTGATCCAAATCACAGCGAATCTTGATGTAAAACGACAATCATGATGTAATGATGATCCTAGGTTCTCACTTAAAGCAATGTTGTAAAATAATCATTTATGCGTATAAATCTTATTTCTTTTTTAAAAACACATAGGGCATCTTTGGTTCTCCTTGGAAATGCAATCAAAATGGAAAGCATGTCTAGATCTCAAAAATTTATCCCAATTTTATTTTTGAATTACTAGATAAAATTTAGTATTGCACTTAAAAATAGATCTTATTTCCATTTAAATTCAAATTATTACAATATAAAGATATGATTAAAAAAAAATTGAACTCCTTGTGTACCAAAGAAGAAAATGGAATTCTGTTCCATTTCCAGAGGGAACCAAACACAGGCAAAAGCAAGAAAGAAATTCAAAATTTTCTATTAAAAAAATATTTACAGAGCTGTGCATTTTTCTGCATTGATCATGGTATAATCAACAGCAATCAGAGCAACAATAATCATCAGAAAGTTACTAACAATCAAAGAGCAACAGCTCAGTATAAGCAGAAGTTGATCGTCATACATATAATTAACATCAATCAGAAAGCAAAAGCGTGAAGCAACTAGAAAAGAGGAGAAAAGGTGAGAGGGCATGTACCTGCCAAGTGGGTGCAGCAACGAGGGCATGTACTGGCCAACTGGGTGTAGCAGATCAGTTAATCAGTGTCCTGATGCTGCTGCAGGCTTCTTGTGAATAGACATACATTGATGAAAACAGTAGACCGAAGAAGAACAGAGAAACTGATGTTTCTTGAGCTGCTAAACTCAATGGCTGCAGATTTAATTTTCTTAGTTGGGCCTGAGGAGGTAAAAAAATTATTAGGTCCAGAGTTTGATCTTCTTAATATACGTAACTATATAAATTTAATTAAAAGCTTTATATTTTTCCCTTGAGTAATTGCACTGCATTTTTGTTGAATATATTGAGTTAAGCATTGAGATAAGTCTAACAACGTACAGATACACCCATTTTTAGTTTATGAATCAGTCGCTGGCAAAATTATTTCAAGCCTGATGATAATTTATGGTTTTATTTTTTTTGAAATGATGGCCCAATTGCATAAAAATAACCCGAAATTTGACAGATATTAATTCTTTCAGGAACTTTTAATTTTATCAATTTGATCGAGCAACTTTGTAAATTTTTCAATTCTATTTCTAAAATACATCTCATGTGAAAGTAGACCTGAGACTGCTAATACGGTAGGCAATAGGGCTGTGCACAGTTCTCGGGGGTCCTGAACAGAACCGACAGGAACTATACCAAATTGAAGTTATTTTGATATTTTGGTTCGGTTTTGGCTCTACACTAAGAACCGAATAGGAACTGTATCAAAACTGAACCAGAACCAAACCGAGAATCGAATTTATACATATATTTTTCTATTTTTTTAGATATATTATATACTTTTAATATAATTATAAATATTTATATACGTATATTTAATTATAAACTAAAGTGAACCTGATATTATATTTTATTTCTTTATATTTTCTTAATAATTTTAGTTATAAATACATTAAATTACCTTATAATTCTTAATTATAAATGTACTATTATACTATATATATGTTAACTCATAAATATATTTATATCTTATAATTAAGTATTACATAATTAATAAATAATTAAAATGTACATTATATGATATACTTATACTACTATATTATATTGTATACTTAATCCTAAATTATATATGCACTTTATAGTTAAAGATTATATAATTTAGCAATTGCTAAAATTTATATTATATAATATTTTATATATTTATAACTCAGTTTAAAACTTAAATATTAATTCAAATATGACTTTTTTAAGGAAATAATTACATAAAATATTTCAAGAACTGAACCAAATTAGGACCAAAGAAAAGAACTGAGAACAACTGAATCAAAACCGTATCAAAATTTCAGTTTGATTCTAGTTTTTAGGTAGAACTCGAACCAAACCGAAACCGTACAACCCCGTTACTCAACATTAAAACAGATACCATCTAGATAATTCTTCGATTAAAAAGTGCTAAAAAAAAAACTGCCACCAAGATCATCTCTTATTTTTCTTCCCATGGATTTATGTAGAGACATGCGTTAAAGTCATTAAAACTAAAACTGATGCAAGAATTTGGGGAACTAAATGGAATCAAAAATCACAGAATGAGATCTATAGACTGTATTATAAAAAATAAAAAATAAAAAAAAAAAAAGAGCTGCAGAATCATCCGTACGAAAGCATTAATGATGTCGTTAATCTAGAGGAAATTAAAAAAATAAAAAAATTCAGAATATACAATCACAATTTTTTTATTCAACATTATAGAGTAACACTAAGGCATTTCATCAAGCAACTAATGTACAATAACAATATCCATCACAAACTTTATTGCTATGAAAGGATATCACGACAAAATTTGCACCATTGATTATAAAACAGTAAAACTTAATTGGGTGCTTAATCAGCTCGCATCAAAATCCAATGGCTAAAGAGCTTGTGGCAAACAGGTGAAGAAACAGAGACGAAAGGAAATGCTTACATCGATCACAAACCAATAACAATGGAAGCTTGAAACATGTTAATATATTGCAGTCGCAAAATGAATCGTCTGGGTTATTCTTGGAGAGCGAGTCGAGGCCTGATCGTTAATTGGAAGATAAATTATTCTTCAAAACCCTAATTAAACCCAGAATAGGAATGCAAGCAGGGTCTCTGGTTTTTATTAGAACCCAAAACGGTGCGTCTCAATGAAAAATGTTGAATTGTATTTTTGCCGCTATTTTGCAGTTCGTAGTTTGTACCAAGTTTTCTGAGTTTGAGTCGCTCTTTTTGTTTCGATGGAGAGGAATCGATGTAAAGAAAAGAAAAAAAAAAGATTTTTTAAATTATTTAGATAACAAATAAATGAGAAAAGAAAAAAAAAAGATAATTATATTTTTTAATTTTTCTTTATTAATTTAAAATATTTCATTAAAAAAATTTAAATATTATTTATATTAAAATTACTTATATATAATTAATTAAATCACAGCTCATATTAATTAGTATCTACTTCTTCTTTTTTTTTTTTTTTTTCTTGTGATGATAAAATAAAACAAATAATAATCAAATTATCTCGAATTCAAATTCAACCATGGCTTTAACAATCAATAATATTAAAATCATAACTTAAAAAATACAAGGATGACGATGAGTCTAATATTTTCAATACTTAATTTGATCAAATCTTAATAATAAAAATTTAGATAATATATAATTAATTTTAAGATAAATTTTAATTTAAAAATAATATTAATATCGAATACGAATTGGGTTTGAATTTTGTGTAACATACTCATTATTTAAACATATTTATATAAATAAATAAATAATTAAAAAATATATTTTTATAAGAATATTTATAAATTTTGTATACATTATATTTTAAATAAATATAATTTAAATACTTTATAAAATTATTAAATTTTAAAATATAAATAATTAATATGGATATATTTTTATTCAAATTAATTAAAATATATAAATCTAAAATTTTAAACGAATTCAAGTAATTTATGACATGAGATTTAATATTTTCACAAATACATTACTAGTTAACATTCCTAAATATTAGTTATGGAAATCTAAGAAGACTTAAAAAAAAAAATCATTTTTCTCCTGGCAACTAAAACTCAAAGCTCACTGCATCCAAGTAAAAATATCCTTCATGACTACATAGTGCCTCTATGATTGTATTGTATGAAAGGAAATGAAAGCTTGAACAAGAAACAGAAATTAACACAATTACAATCTCATTTCTTTGCAAATCCTACCTTCCAACAGATAATACACCCCATGAAATAATACAAATACATACCCTCTTAAAAGGGTTGTAACCTCCAATATTATACAAAAAAAAAAATCACTATTCTGAAACCTTGGTAAGGCTTACTTCAGAAAACTTGCATAATTTCAATGGCAAGCTACTACCTATACATGTATGGTCTAATATCATCATCAATAAAGGAGAAGTGATTTGAATTAGGCATTCCAATGGTTCTACCCAGAACAGATGCTGACGATGCGTCTCCAACGGGCATCCGTGGCATCAGGTCAGGATAGGAGGTATTGATAGGATAATTGGGATAGGCGTATCTACTTGAAGAAGGTAAACCTGTGTCCAAGTAAGGATCAAAATAAGGCTTCTGAGTTGGGATTCTTGATCCACCACCAACATACTGGCTGGCAAAAACTTGATCCTCCGTGGACAAGCTTGACCTATTCTCCAAGTAAAGGCTTGAGACAATTTGATTGCTGGAAGCTGTTGGAACTGCTGTATTGGGAAAATAGTTTCCCAGACTTAGCCGAGGACTTGAACTAAGGAACTCTGCTCGAGCATTGCCTTCAACTGACAAATCGGTAGGTAGTCTGAACAGTCCAACACATCCAACAGGAATCTGTACTTTATCCCTAGGCATTGTAGTAGGCACAAAAGGTTTGACAAATTTTCCAACAGATGCAGCAACTACCGGCAATCTGTCAATTCTCTGTTGCAGTGATTGCCTTGCTTCTTTAAGTGCCTCCAGCACACCACCCAACCCATCAGATGCTGGCACCAATGCATAAAGTTCATTTTCGCCTTCAGAAGCTTTCATTTTGCTGAGACTATTACTTGTATTTGATGGAAAGCTGGGCATGTTTTGACCCCCAGGGGAATCATACGAACCATGTGAAACTGAATCATTGTGGGGGATCTGCGATGGTAGATGATAGTTGTTTCCAAGGATCCCTTGATTTTGCTTTCCCTGGACCATGGGGAATGCAAAGTCTTGAGTTGAGGATTTGGAAACGGATGTGCTACTGTTTTCTCTTTCCTCCAACCTTGACACATCAACATGTGAAGATGGTATAAAGCCACTGGGCTGAATTTTGGAGAGATCTTCAACTTCTGACCTCACCTCTTGTGTTTGGGAGGCAACGGTCATAGCAGGGAGTTTAGCTGGTGCCTTGATCTCATATCCTTCCTCAGTGACATCTGAACGGTTCCCAGGATCGCACGAATCCTGCATAATCATGACCAAAAAACCAGAATTTCAGGGCTTCATATAACAAGATCAAATGTAAGGGAACGATATAAAACTATTTACATGCAAAATCAATCCAGACAGTTGTATCGTGCATGGTTTCAAATCGCGGTCTCGATCATGGATAACGGAAACAGGCTTGTAACTCCATAACGTATGGCAACTGCCTACGCAAATTTTTTTTCGAAAAATTTTCGAAGTTCATAGAATAACTAGATATTGGTAAATACAAGTAAAACTAATATACAAAACTATATAATAAGCACAATACATCAAATAAAGACATTAAACCTATCATTTTTAGACATCAATGAAAAGAGAAGAAAAAATAATGTTTGCGTGTGATTCGTGGCAGATGCATAATTGAAGCAACGGCAGTTACCATTATGTAACAATGGTAATGGCCATTACACATACAACTTAGGATTTG
The DNA here is from genome assembly GCF_030052815.1 of Hevea brasiliensis. NCBI lineage: Eukaryota > Viridiplantae > Streptophyta > Magnoliopsida > Malpighiales > Euphorbiaceae > Hevea > Hevea brasiliensis. The sequence continues at coordinate 76,832,291 of NC_079506.1, read as the reverse complement.
CCTATAAATAAAGGGATAATGCATAATAGAGCCTTCAAAAACTTGTAACTAACGACCGTTACATTATATAACGGCCGTTATTTTAAATATGTATCCTTAATAAGTAGAATCAGTAACAGCACAATGTAGAACTGAGCAGCATTGACCAATATCATGAAGAAAATAATGAATATGCTTCATTTCATTCATCTCATCTCTTGGTAAAAGTTAATTTTGAGTACGACTTATGCCTATAGACGTGATTACTGCATGTAAAAGTTGCTTTTAAGTAAGACTTATGCCTAATTGCCTATAGACATGATTACAGTTCATGCACCCATAATTCAGTTCTGCCCAAGTGCCTTATCCATTGGATAAGCATCTCCCCTGCAATTCGGTCCATATTATAGGCAAGTCGATTAACAAGACATGCATTGACAAAATAAGTTCCAGCAACAAAAACTGAGGCATGCATTGACCCTTCTTACTACTTTGCATGCAAGCTGAGCATATGCATGCGAGCACACACTTAGGCCACCTGTTCAATGCAAGAGTTTCAATTTTTATCTTGATATCATTGTGAACTTGCAAATACCCTTGTAGATCATGAAATGTATTTTCATAACTTTTTAATAACCATCTGCGAATCCTAAGTTAATTTTTTTCTTTTTTCCCCCATTAGTGCTAGCATGTGCTAAGGAGTAAAGACTGTGCTAATGTTTGTCAAAGGAATAATTTTACTTTTAAAATACTGAAAAAGATAAGGCAAAAGTTTTTTCATTTTTTTGATAAAAAATTAACACAATCTAGCAGAGGTCTAGCTTTAATAGACCCTTTTAGTAATGTTGGCAATTAATGACAAGATAATGAACAAGAATAATTGTCAACATCCAATTTTGGCAGAGCCATTTTTTTAGCATAATTCAACAGTTTTGCATCTTTCACAGCACTTGGTATCAAAATCAGCTTAATGGGCCTTTCTTTTACTTCTGAAAGGCAAGCTCCTTGTAGGAACAGGATAAACTTTATTTCTTCCAGTTTGCTTCTGTTTGATTCAATCCTAAACATCGGGTGATGATATTTTCATTTCTTTGAATTTTCACAATCCTTAACAAACTATGGATCACATCCAACACTTTTGTTTTCAGGATCCCTATTGGATTGAGGATTGTAACCCATTCAAATCATTAATTGCTATGGTCCTTAACAGGCCGTGAACACATCTTATACGGTCTTGGTTCCCATCAGACTATGAATGGAATACCCTCTTGCTCCTCCAAGAAACCTATCAAATGAACCCTGATACTTCACTTTTGTGCTTTCTACCAGACTATGAGTCATATACATTGTAGCTTCTCATGATACACTCCTTATTAGACAGTGGGATGTGCATCAACACTCCATACTATTTAATTTAGACAGTTCATACTTCCTAACAGACTATGAATCGCTGAGATCCTGCTTTTCCTATCACTTCACTTTCAGCTCAATCTTTAGAGCGTAAACAATTTACAGTTGAATTCTAACATTAGAAAGTACAAGATAAGAACTTTCCAATAGTATCTCACAGTCCAAATATTTTCGAATTGCCAGAATGAGGGCCCAAAAGGCATATACCTAAGCTATAAAGCCATTTATGGCGCCCAACAACCTCAGGTGGCACCAAGGAGAAGGCTCTAGTAACCCCATGGCATGATGCTCTATTTTTTCTATAAATAACATCCCCACTATTTTTAACCGCACCCCCTGCACACAGTGCATTCTACATCTATCCTCTCTACAAACTTATTAGTGCATATCTCTTAGTTACTCTGCATGAATTCCACTAAAAGATACAAAGATACTCTTTAAATTCCTGCATATTCTCTGGCACTATCTTCCTTTTTGAAGAGGTAAATTCAAATATCATTACTTTTTCCTTTTAAATTTCTTGCAAATAATTATTGTTTTGATGTTACTCTGCTTAATATTATACTTGTCTTTACCATACCATTTGCTATCATTTACATTGGCACACCAACAAATAAGATCCTTAAGACCACCTATGGTTTTGGTTGTTCTGAGGAGCATGGCCCCCATAATGTCAATATATTAAAAGATAGAAATTTTGGACAAGTACAAGCTGATGAGAAGCTGAACTTCCAAATGATCTGAATAGTAGATTTCCTCACATGGTTAATCTAGGAAATTTTCCACAACAAATTACAATTCAAGCCTTATTCTAAAATTTGACCCTTAGAAAAATTTTAGGATAATCACTTGAAGCATAAACATCGCATTATGATAAAGTACCATCTTTTGAATGGCATTCTGCAGTAAAACATTCTCCACGCACAAGCAATATCCTTTCCCGTATTTTAAATCCACCAACCAAGCCTTATTTTGTGTTTTTTCTAGGATTTTGAGAAATGAGAGCCCACATATATTATTTAGACTGTTACGCTTATGTTTCCTCAAAAAATATAAGGCAGCCCAAGTTCCCTAGATTCACAACCATTACAACAAATATGAACGCTACCAAGGCTTCCAACATCCATAAAAATGAGTCTTCATTTTTATTGCAGCACTTTTTCTTCATTTTTAAATTTATGAGTACCGCAATGATATGAATTTCCAAAATATTATTAATGTAGAACCAATAGGTATAATGGGGATTTGAGGATGAGAAACAAATTCTCAGTTCTCATTGCTCAAATCAATAATCAAAATCATAATAAGTTCTGCAAACAAAAAAGAGAAAGTAAGCCCTATTTATAGAGTTTTGAAACCCTAAATACATTAGGATTTTTAGGAACCCTAAATTAACTACAATTAGGACTTAGGCACTAAATAAAACTTCTAATTAATATAAACTACTTCCTATAATTTCTCCTAAAATAAGTAGTCCTAAAATCTCTATGATTTCCTGCATCAATTACCTCTCTAAACTCATCAGCCACACCTAAAAAACATGGGATGCATTACCAATGTTGCTTCTAACTCAGCCAAAACATAAGTTGGTAAAGTTTATCTAAAATCCACCAAGACAAGCTCGTTTCAAATTCTGGATTATAAGTCCATTTAACTGTTTAAAAGAATTTTTTTTATTACAAACCCTTGAGATAAAATTAGGATGAAGTTTCTGGGCCGCTAAAATTGAGTGCTCTACAACAACAAATACTATTGTTTGATTTGAGTACTCCAGAATTTCAGATTTGGAGGATATTTCTGCTTTGGATAATTAGGAGGACATAGGATAATCATTACATAAAGATTTCTACCAAGAAACAGGCACAACTGTGCAATTTGTGCGTGTGTGTGTGTGTGTGAGAGAGAGAGAGAGAGAGAGAGAGAGAAGGGAAGGGGATAAGGACATGCTGCAGAAACTTAAGATTGTCAAGTCAATTTCATACATTTATGCAACTCAATTACACTTTCATGCAAATGCTGACTGGCACAAGTGATATAACAAATCTTAATTATTAACAAATGGGATGGAATTTTTGCAAATCTCTAATTAATATAATGTCAAAATTATAAGATGACATTCTTCAAATGAAGTCCTCAGTAGAAGAATGCAAAGTCACTGCAACACAATATTCACTTGAGCACCCATGAAAATCTGAAGTCTAAAGTGACGAAGAGTAAGAAACTAAAACACAACCTCTATCCATTTAGCTTGGATTTAAACAAAAATCATTGAAAAGTTTCACATAAAAATCTTAGGTCACACAAGCATAAATATGCTAAAAAGCAAAGAAATTAAGAAAATGAATCTTAATAGCTTCCCATAAGTTCCCATAAAACACAAACACATAATTTTTAAGTTAATCAAAAGAGAATTTCCTGTAACGTGATTCTTAGTCAGTGAAGAAATATTTCATAGTCGGTCTTACACTAATTTAGTGAAAAAGTAAAATTTAATATGGTTCTAAACAATATCTTTTTACTCAGAAGAATAAAATAATAATAATAATAAAGAAAAAAAGAAACTACTTTAATGTGTGCAGGCATTAGCAGTATGCTGTCAACTTTTCATTTGCAAACAATTGAATGGTTTCCAAGTTATAAAAGTTTCATCAACCATACCGATGTACTGTTATTATTTTCTCTGAATTTCTCTTCCCACTCTCTTTGAGCTTTTTCCATTGCTTCATATTGGTCAATGAGTTTTGCCTGGTGTTCAAGTGCCTTTTCCAGGTCTCTGTCTCCCCCATACACATTATAATCAACGCCATCACTACTTGTGGTGTTTTGTCCATTTCCTAAGCAGCTTGAAAGTGAGTGCTTCAATAACGTTTTCTCTTCTCCACATTTTACAATCCCTTCCAACATCCCAGGCTCAACATCTGGGCAATTTGGAAAATTGTCAGGAGTGGTAGCAACTTCATCTTCAAGAGCATCAACCTTAACAGGGTTGGCTTTGAGTTCCTCAGCTACAGATCTGGCAAAATGAACATGCGTGAGTATCTATTGTACATAAGGTCTGTACTCTGTCTTAAAATATGGCTTTGCAAGACAGAAAATTCTTGGTTTAGAGTTCCTTCCCCAAAAACCAGGCACTTCAATGGTACAACAACTAAAATTTTCACTTTTCCTTTTTATCAGATTTTTGATTGAGGACTGTGAGGTCAGCCGTCAGAGTTAAAGAAAACTCCATAGTGGCAGGTGAAGGCGGGCTAAAGTTGTTGCACATACTCTAAATAAAAGTATGTAGTTTATCATGATAAAACTACAGGAGCAGCATTGTATTAAATAACCATTTTCCTCAGCTTTAGAATGTGTGGCAAAGTAACAAAGTGCATGTCACATTAGTGATTCATTAGATGGATGAGGTAAGATGAACAAACCTAGATTCTCTGCGTCTTATTTGGCAGCAGGACTTGCCGGGACGATGTTTTGGAGAAGAACCAACAGAAGCAAAAATAGTCCGTCTTCTTGGAGATGGACCCTTGTATTTTTCAAGATAACGTGGACTATCCTTACGACCTTTCCAAGACAAGCTTCTAGCAGTTACTGTAGAAAAATAAAGGTCGGAACCTGAAAGTTCTTCTGCCTCATTGTTTCTCATTTCCAAATTGACGGAATTCTCTTCTTCTTTAGGGGACCTATTACCCACTTTGCATTCAAAAGGAGTATCCTGCTCAGAGCTTGAATCAAATGTCTCAGAAATGTGGCTAATCCCATTACCATCCAGAATAGCAAGAACACCTGCTGTTGCCTTCTCAGCCTTCATTCTTTGAAGAGACACAATCGTTAGTCGTTCCTGCAGCTCTGCTACCTAATTCAGAATTCAGATACAAAACTAACATTGTAGCAGTACTAGGGAGGAGAGAAGAGAGAGAGAGACTTGTTGTTTAAACATAGAGATAAACCCCCTAATACAAAAGTCCATATTACAGCATACCCTTTTTGCTAGTTCATCAGCTCTTTGTCTTGCAGTTCTTGATACAGACCTTTCAGACAACAGCCGAGCTCGAAGGAATTCAATAGTCATTGTAGTAGAATCCTCCATGCCAGAATTAATCCTGAAAAATGATGAAGGAATCAATTATGTGAATATCAATCTCCCTTCAATTTGAACTGAAACCTGCATAGTAAACATTTCTTTGCAATCTACAACATTCAAACACCAATGCTTCAACATTTAATTCTAGAAGAAATATTTCAGAGGACCATTCATAAATTTCATCTATCAGATATTATATTATTCCACATCTAACTAAAGTGCAGTACATCCCTCCAAGGCTCCACAGGGAATTAGGATCAAGAAAAGCTCTCAGGAATCACCAATGTTGACATGTAAAAGAATGCAAGAAACTACACACAATTATTAAGTGAGAGCAAACCAACTAATTCACCACTTTGTAAGAACAACTATCTACCGAAGTACACGAAAATTCCTATAAAATCACAGTCAAAAAATTTCACAAATATCAAATTCAAACTATAGTTTGGGAGATTATCTCCAAATAATAGGTGATGGATTGCATAAATACAAACAGCATTTACTCCAGTTGCCAAGAAAAGAGAACATAAGAAAAGATGTGGTTTTTGGTCATTGTAATGAAAAGTACAAATTTACTTTCATTACACTTAAACCAAGTATCAGAATAGGGCTCGATTGACTTGCCTCAATCTATATTCTAAGTTGACTCCCTTCTATTGTTATGCACTTCTCTCAGCAATCAACTCATATGTAGGCAAATAAATCTAAGACTATGTCTTTATATTCAAAACTGTAAATGTGAACCTTGTAATAAAACCATAAACATTCATATGCACGCATGAACTTTACATAAAAATTTCCAGTTCTTAACTTATCCACAACAGTTTCAGGAAAAAAGGGAAGCTATAGAATCAAAAAAGAATAAAAATAAGTCAACAAATGGGACAAAAGGAAATAGAATACACCCACATGCCAAAACTACTAAAACCTTCAAAACCCGACCTGACTACACAAAAACCAAACAAGGAAAGGAATACCCAGATGGATTTTACATCTGATCTTGCATCTCGTAATCAGAATTATGGATACTTTTGAAAGATAACAACTAAAACCAATGGAAACCCACAAAGGTACAACTTGAAAAGTTAGCTCCTGTAACAAAAAGGAGATATAGAATTAATCTCAGATTACGGAATTTCAGAGTACCAAACAAAGAGTTAAAACAAAACCCAGGAATGTAATTTACATAAAGATGACTAAAGAAATGAGAAAGAAAATAAAGAAGGGAGAATGATAAATGGGGCCTACCTTATTCAGAGAGAGGAGAAGAGCACCGTCGAATTGAACACAAATGGGGACTTTCACTTTCACTAACTACTGAGCAAAAGCGAGATCTTTTAGGCCCGTTGGGAATGAGCAAAGGAAGCTTCTGTTTTGAAAGTAATTGAGACCATTTGGACAACCATGGGCCACCATCGGCAACCGTGCCTTCGGACATCTTTGTCTGATATTATATTCTCACTTAGATCCAATTTACAAAATAAACCACCACATTCAAGAATATGACAACTTCTTTTTTTCCCCAGAGGCTTAAATTAGCCCTTAATATTTTTCTCAATAGTTAATTTGGCCCCCCATTTTCATTTGTTGTCAATTTAATCTCCCAATTTAGGATATTTTATTTCACATAAAATACCTTGTATACAAAAACTGTCTTCAATAGATATTTTAAAAAAAAAAATTTCATAAAAATGTTTTACATTTTTTAAGTTATAATGTTAAATTAATAATATATTTATATAAATATTTTTTACATTGTCAAAATTTATAAAATAACTTTTTTTAAGAGAAAATTTTTTTTTAAAAATAATTTAATTTTCTCTTTAATCTAAAAAATATTTTTAAAAACATATTTTTCACAACATTGCTAGAGGCTTAATTTTAAACAATTAAACGCTAGCATTTCAACTCTAACTTAATTATATCTAAATTAATGAGGTGATTGTAAAATCTATTAAATAGCCATTTGTCACTTTAGGTAGTGGGATAAAAAAGTTAAAAAAAAATTATTTTAAAAATTTTTAATTATTAAAAAATTTAGAAAAAAAAGAGAAATATACCAATTAAAAATAAATAAAATGAAAAAAAATCTAGAATCTAAAACTAAGAGACGATATCCATTTTAATTTCTTCTATTTTTGTGCACCTTTCATATTCTTTGGTCAGATGTTTATTTTGGGTCATCAAAATCAAAAAGATTTTAGGTTTTTATTTTTGGTAAACATAGGTTTTAGCAATGAATTTGATTTTGAAGAGAAAGAGAAGGAAAATGAGGAGGGAGAAAAATAGAAAAAATTGGAAAAGGAAGATCTAGATTTTTTTTTTTAATTGATCATTGTTTAATAATTATTTGTGATATAAAAAAATATTTTAGTCATTAACAATCTACTTTGCTAATTTTTTTCAATATCATTAATTAATAATGTTAAAGTGGGTTTAATTGGACTGAAATTAAATTATGCAGGGTTCAATTGATCACAAATGAAATTAAGGAGTCTAATTGACTATTGAGTCAAAGTTCAAGAGTTTATTTAGACTTTTGGCCTTTTTTATATATAAATTACTAGTTTTCAAGATGCCAAAAACTATAAATCAGTCAGATGGCTAAGTACTGAATAGTCCTAAGCTCTAAATGACCCCCCTTCTCAAGGCCAGAGTGGGCCTACCCTCACCCCTCCAGGCAAGGTTTGTTGATAGTTTTGCATTTTGTTCTATTTACATGCAGAACTGTGGTTCGTTTGTGAGGAATATCTAAAACCTGTGATGAAACTTGCGATGGCTTTAGTTCCAAGATTAGCAGCGGTAAAGCTCTCCTACTGTGGCTACGTAGTTGTTGGTGGGTAGGGGCGGGTTGGTGATTGTGTCTTCCAACTTAAATCTAAGATCTGCTAGGATCGACGGGTCCTCCTTTTAGTATGTATGGTGCCTCCTGGGGATGTTATCAGTAACCACTTTCTTGGGCATCTAGTTTTTCAATGGCAGGAGATGCAAAAGAGATCTGCCTCGCGCCTGTGTGCTTGCTTTGGCTTCGGATATGCTCTTCTCTCTCTCTCTCTCTCTCTCTCTCTCTCTCTCCCTAAAACCTTTTCACTGCTCTTTGTTTCCTTCTATCTCACACCTATAATATCTCCTAACTCTTTGTGTCAAGACTCTTTTCTTACTCTTTCTGGACCTCTCTTTGCTCTCTCTCCCTAAAATCTTTTCTCTGCTCTTTATCTCTCTCTCACACACACACTTATAAGCTCTATTGGCTCTCTCTCTCCCCCTCAACCTCTCTCTCTCTCTCTCTCTCTCTCTCTCTCTCTCTCTCTCTCCATATCTAACCCATGCTTTCTCTTCCCATCTACCAAATCCATAAAAATGTAAATTCAATTGAAATTCAGAAACCCATCCTTTATATCAACATCCAAAATCATAAGAAATTCAATTGAAATTCACAAAATGGATCCATTATAGGAAACACATTAGGAGTGGATGCATAAATGGAGTGCAAAATTATAATCAAATGAACAAATGCAAAAATCAATGAAAACCTAAAATAAAGAAGCAAATTTACAAATTAAAACTAGAAAAAAAGCATACAGTATCTGTTAGTGGGAGGGGTTTTTCTAGGTTTAACAGTGAAGGGAAGCGAGAATTGTCCAGGATTGACTGATCAAAGTGTGGGTTGTTGCATTCATGTTTGAGGGGAAGGGATTCATAAAACTAGAGTAATTTATTAAAATCCTCTCACATTCATAAAACTTTATATTTGAATCCTTATTATTTATTTTAGTATACCTTATTTTAATAGTATATGTTACTATTAGCTAATAATCAATAACTAATAGTAATTAATTTATGGTTTATATTAAATATTTAGTAAAATTGTGTTGCTATTACTATTACTGTTGATATGTAAAACGATTAATAAGGCGTATATCATATAATTTATTTTACTATTAAAATAAAAATATAAATGTTAACTTATTATGTCGTATTAATTATTTTATTACTAAATAATATAAAATTATTGATAACATTTATTTTATTATTGAAATATATAAATAAAATTAAATAATTTAAGTAACACAATATCTAAATATATTTAAAATATATATTATTCAAATTTTAAACTATAGCAAAAAATTATTAATGATTGTGAGCTATCAATGGACTAATAAATATATATTTTTAGGCTAAATGGAAAAAAAAATCAGAATCTTTATTTTAATTATCAATTTAATCAAACATTTAATCTTTATTTTAATCGAACATTTTAATTTTATCAATTTAATCATAAACTTTTCATATTGTTTTCAATTTTAACAATAAATTTAATTAAAAACAATTAAATTCATCAATTGACAAATTATTCAAATCTTTTTATTTATTTATTGTTAGTTTTAGCTAATATATTTAATTTTATTAATTTGTTCAATAATTGTAATATTTTCATTAATTTTAAGAAACTTCATATTAATTAAAAATAATAATAATTGAATAATATATCCAATATATATTGTTATCTTAATTTTAATTTTTTTTCTCCTTTTCTATTATACTTTTAATTAACATGTTTCTAATCATTTTTATCTTGAATTTAAGGCCTAACAAATAATAAAAAAAAAAAAAGACGTTTAACCATAAAATATTAATAAATAATATAACCAAAATAAATCTAATTATAACTTCCAAAAAAGTGAGTGCTTGATTCAGTGGAATAATATTTTTATTTGTTTTATTTGAGAATAATTGCTAAATGATAAAAAAAATTAAAATGATTGACTAATATTAATAATGTTGGTAAATATTTAAATTGTTTTTATTAATTAAATCATCTAATTAAGTAAAATGCTAAAATTGAAATTAATACGGAAGTTTGAGACTAAATTGATAAAATTAAAAAATTTTGCTAAAATTAAAATCTTATAAAGGTTTGGATTTTTTTTAATTATTTAGCCATATCTTTATATCATATATTTATAATTTTTTATATTTTAGTAAAATTATTGAAGTCTCAAAAAAGTTTTCCTTTTAAAAAATAACTTATTTTTCTATCTAAACAAGAAAATATTTGTTTGAATGCTCCAAACAAAATTTTTCCAAGACAATGATATGTGCAGGCATGGAAAATGAAAAATTATAGTGTAATAGTGCAGCTAGCTAAATTTGTATTTTTAAAAACTTAATGTAAATCATTGTAAGCTCTTGCACTTATCAAGTTCAGTTTATTATAGACACAAAACACAATATATATATATATATATATATATAGAGAGAGAGAGAGAGAGAGAGAGAGAGAGAGAGAGAGAGAGAGAGAGAGAGAGAAATAAAATCAATAAAACTTACATATTTATATTTTAAATCTATAATAAACAAATTATAAACAAGTTTTTCCCTTAATTTAAATAGGAGTTTCAACCCTTTTAGAAATAGAATTACTCCTATTTTATACGATATTAGAGTATGGTACGTGTTAATGAATTTCAACATTAATATTTCTCCTTTCTCTCTCTATTTTTATATGAAAACAAGAAATTTAGGAAAAAGAAAACCTTCATTCGAAGTTGAACCCAAGGTGAAAGCTAAACTAAACACATTTTTGGTTCTTTTTTTTGGAGATTATCAATGGATTGATTTTTAAAATATATTATATAATTTCACGCTTGAGAAATAAAAATTCATTTTTCATTAGAATATCTTCCTATAAATTAGAAGGTGTTGACTTGCTTATAAAAATTAGTTTATATGCTTGTTAGCTAATTTAAATTTATAACTAATTATGTATTTAGTTAAAGTGTTTATAAGTAACTGATAAGTAATTAACACATTTGGTAAAAAATAGTTTATAAGCATATTTGTTGTTAAAATTACTAAAAATGATATGAAATATGAAATATGTGATAAAATTTTAAAAATTAAATGAGAAAAATATAATAAAATATTTAGTCAAATTGGCTTATAAGTATATAGTTTATAAGCACCAAAATGAAAAGATAGTCCCCAATTTATTATTATTTTTTTTAACTTACAAGCTTTTTATTGTTAACAAATTTTAGCAATTTATTAATAAGAATCATAAGACAAGTACATCACAATCTTCTCAAGAGAGCAAAAAAAAAATGCAAACACAGACACCTAAAATCCTCTGTTCGGAGATGATCTAGGTAGAGAAGAATGATCTTTCGAGTAATAATAGGTAATTTTTTATTTTAAATAACTAAAGAAACCTTAACACTGATATTTTAGAAATTACTACCTCTGTGGCCTACAAAAGAGGTTAAACTACAAAAAATATAAATAGAGAAATGGACTTCCAACCAAAAAAAAAAAAAAAGAACTAATGATCTACACTATATTTTGAATTGCCAAAGAGCCTATTAAAACACAACAAAAAATAAATAAAACAAATAAAGACGAAAGAAAATTGATCTAGGGATACTCTCTAATGAGAAACCCACTAATGGCAGCCCAAGGAAAAGATCTAACGAACAAAAGGAAAATAGAAGAGAAGAGGGGTTTCTTTTAACTTATATGCTTAGCTTATAAACAAACAAGTAAATTTATTTTTGGAGCTTATAAGCTAATTTGACCATTTATAAATTAAAACAAACACTCTATTTGTGTCATCATTTTGTATTTACTACGTTATTATCATAGAGTAACAAATTACTTATTTGATAAAAATAAAATTTTGTTTTTTAAGTGACAAAATATTAAATTACAAGATAATTTTTGAAATTATTCTTTATTAATATGCTCTCATATTCATATATTTATGCTAGATTATATTTATTATGTGAATTCCATGTATATTTGCTAATGTATTTATTAATATGTGATGCATTATTATCTTTTTTTTATAGAAAAATGGGTAAATAGATAAGTTGATCATACACTCGATAAGAAATATTGTGTCTTTCTCATCCCTATATATTTGAAAGTATCTCATTGCACCTATATCGGGCCAAAACTTAGAATGCTTTTGTGGATGTGGTTGGACGTAAATATATCATAACATCAAGAAGCTAACAATGGCATATATGATTCACTATTTTAATGCACCAAATGCACCAAGTAAATTCTTAATTAGCCTCCTATATTTGTGTCAACATATATCTATTTTAGTCATGTACAATTCTTGGTAAGCAATCTTCTTTTTTCTTTTTCTTGTAAATCACATTTTCTTTCTTTTGATGGCCCTCCGCTTCTGAACCATTTTTTACTGTACGATCAAACTGAATCCAAATAAAAAATGATAATTAAAAAGCCTCTCAAAATGGAAAATTGGAAGCCAAAATAGAAGAATTGGAAATCAAATATTAAGGAAACAAGGGCTCAATTTCAAGCTGATTCACCCGAAAACAATCTTCTTATTTTCACCTTTAATGCCAGACACTGTTGTCATTGATATTAGAATGAGAGGGGCAAAGAGCTCCAATGGAGTAGATGATGATTCTGTATCTTCTTCCAAGAAGAATTCCCACAAACCCAAATGTTGTTATTTCTTCTCACTTTCATTATTATTAACCATTTTTCCATTTTATATAAAAAAATTAATATTTATTTTTTCATATAATTTTCACTTCTGCAGATTCAAGGTTCACACAACAAGATCTTCCTGCCTGCAAGCCAATTCTAACTCCAGGATTGGTAAGGTTTATTCTCTTTAATTTACTTCTTCACACATAATGTTCTGGCTTGAGACATCAATGGTGGGATTTTAATGAATTTCAGGTGATTGCATCGTTCACAACTGTTGCTGTTGTCTTCCTCCCTCTTGGCCTAGCATCCTTATTTGCATCGGAAAGTGTAATACATTTCTAATCCTCTTATAGCTGCACGCCTAATTATGCTTATTTTCAATAATTTCCAAATTATATTTTTAATTTTGATGGATTTATAGGTGGTGGAAATTGTAGATCGCTATGATAAAGATTGCATTCCTAGTACTCATCGCAATCTCCCTCTCGAGTATATCCAGAACAGCAAATCAAACAAGATCTGTACCAGAAATTTGATTGTATTGATTCTTCTATTTTTCCTCATCACCACCTTAATTGGGTTTTAATTTTATTTTTCACTGTTAAAAATGTGAGTTTATTGTTTATATTTTCAGGTTCCAAAGCTAATGAAAAGTCCTGTCTACGTGTATTATCAACTTGACAATTTTTATCAGAATCATCGCCGGTGAGTGAAAATGATTTTCCATTTAATTTCTTAAATTTTTCTGGTTAAATAAGAAAAAAAAAAGTCACTGAATGCATGATGAATCCCATACTTGCGAACTCTAGAGAAAATTGATCTACCCAACCTTATCCCTACTTTGCAGAGAGGCTATTTCCCGTATCTCAAATCGCTAATCTCCAGGTTATAAGGGGAATAACTTTACCATTACATTAAAGCCATCATCTGCTGATTAAATGAAGAAACAAAAATTGATTTTGTGTTAAAATTAAATATTGAAACCATCTTTTTTTTTTCTTAGAGAAATATTTACTAATATATTTTTTTTCTCATAAATTATTGCTTGCAGATATGTAAGAAGTCGAAGTGATAAACAGTTGCAAAGCAAAGCAAGTGAGAATGATGTAAGCAACTGTAAGCCTGAAGATTTAGTAGATGGAAAACCAATTGTTCCATGTGGGCTTGTTGCTTGGAGTTTGTTTAATGACACTTATAATTTCAAAGTGGAAAACAAAGCTTTAGAGGTCAACAAAAAGGACATTGCTTGGAGAAGTGATAAAGAACGTAAATTTGGTTCTGATGTTTATCCTATAAACTTTCAAGCTGGTAGTTTAATTGGAGGCGGATCACTAAATTCCAGCATTCCTGTAAGTGTCTCCTTTAATCTTTTTCATTATTTACTTTACTATGCTTGTTACCCGGAACGGGTTCAAGCAACAGAAATAGCTTTTTTGCAAAGCAGAGATAAGGCTATGTATATCAATCCTCTCCGGAGTCTGCAAGTGCAAGATACTTTGTGCGCTAAGTTACTCTATATTGCTATGTTTTATTCAATCATACTCTATCCTTGTTTTGCATTTAACAGTTAAGTGAACAAGAAGATCTTATGGTTTGGATGCGTACAGCAGCACTGTCAACTTTTCGAAAACTTTATGGAAGGATAGAGACGGACCTTCAAGCCAATGATGCAATTGAAGTTCAAATACAAAACAATTATAATTCTTACGGTTATGGAGGCAAAAAGAGGCTAGTCCTCTCCACAACTACATGGATAGGTGGCAAAAATAATTCTCTAGGCATTGCATATATATTCATTGGTGGATTGAACTTGCTCTTAGCAATAAGCTTCATCCTTATTTTTGTTTTTAAGCCAAGGTGAGTTAATTGTTCAAACAAGTATGTCTATTCACTAGTTCATAATCCACTCATAATTAGCATGAACCTTTTCAAGCAAATACCAACACAAATGCTAATCATAATTCAAATAGATATTTTAAATGTTTGAGATGGTTTTTTGGTGTAATTTTGTAGGCCTTTGGGAGATCCAAGCTACTTGTCTTGGAACAAGCAAGCAACAATAAGTTCAAATTAGGTTTGCTTCAATCATTTCTTGTTCACCAACTTTTCAAGTTGACGCTTGTATACATTTTTCTTAAGAAGATCCAATGTGGTATATATGAAAGAAAGAGAGAGATGGATATGCAATAATCATTGTTTTGACAACTTTTTAACTTATATATATAGATGGTTGTATTTTACATTATTTGTTATAATTTTTTATAAACAACAATAGAGACTTGATCCATTTGATGAATGACATTGCCTATATTAGTAATTAAGGTTTTGCATTGTTTTGGCATGCGATAAAAGAATGAAGTGTGATTAGGAATAATAATAGGGCAAAAGAAGGATGAAGCAAAGTCCATCCACATCCCTTCTTTAATGAACAATATTTTTTGATCTCTTTTTCCTAATCCCTAACCTTTTATTATAAGAAATAAAATTCTCTATTTTTCTCTTTAGTGATTATTTGATTTTGTTGTCTTCTCTATTTCACTATACATATATATATATATAATTTTTTTTATATATATAGATGATTTTATGAATATTCATGCAGACTTAGTGTCTAACAGAGGTAAATGACAAAAAAAATCATATAATCGACTTTAACTAGTTTGGAATTAAGGCTTAATTGTTGTTGTATAAATGATTCATTTTAAAGACAAATATTACAAAGAAAAACAAAACAGAGGCAAACAAACCAGAAACCTCTCTTCCACCCCGTTTTGGTCTCCTCAGTTTTTCTTCTGGCTTTTTTGTTTTTCCACTGTGTGGGTGTTTACTCTATTTGCTAGCTTAGGGGTCTTGTGGTGCTTTTTTTTTTTTTTTTCTTGTTTTGTTTTCTTTCTTATTTTAATAAAATTCTTTGCTTGCTTATGAAAAATCATAAACCCCACCCCTTAAGGTATGAAATGTCATTGCTGCCTCATCTCTATCTTTACTTTCGTTAATGGTTCAAGCTAGAAAGAGAGCATGTAGGGAACACACAAACACATACATATATATCATTTGATCCT
Source organism: Hevea brasiliensis (assembly GCF_030052815.1). NCBI lineage: Eukaryota > Viridiplantae > Streptophyta > Magnoliopsida > Malpighiales > Euphorbiaceae > Hevea > Hevea brasiliensis. Next base: position 76,816,295 of record NC_079506.1, on the reverse strand, counting down.
TGGATTTTTACTAATATTGGTCCTGTATTTTAAAAATTAAACAATTTAGTCTATTTATTTGATAATTATTAAAATTATTAGAATTTTTTTTTTCTTATTAACTTGTTTCTTTTTAAAATTTTTTCTTGAATTCTTTTTATAGAGCAGAAAGAATTAATTTATTTGATAACAATTAATTTTAATTGAAAGAAAATATAAGTGAGGGACTAATCGTTCGATTTTCAAAATATAAGGATTAAATCATAATATCAGTCAAACCCCAAAAGCCAAATAATTAATTTTTCTTAATTGAATAAAGGGTATATTTATTTTTTCACTTAAACTAGAGGCAATAATAGACGGAAGGACATCTGATTTAGATGTCACAAAAGTAGACAAATTAAAATGGTAGTTTCACACAAAAGCAAGAGAACCAAAGCTTCTTCTGTTAGCTGCATTTTGTATTCTTGGCTTTTATGCAAAATCTCCATCTCATAATGTCAAATTAGCATTAAGATCCATTTTCACATAATTTACAAATGTGAAATATTTCATGCATTGATTTACCCTTTTTAAGATATAAAAGGTTGAAATTTTTTAAGATATGTCTTGATGTGAAAAGGGAAAAAACACTTGAAAAATTAAACTCATTATATGGTAGAAAGAATCCCTAAGGGCAAAGAAAAAGAAATGCAAATAAAAAAGCACCAAAACAAATGAAGAAAAAAAGAGCCAAAATGGAATGTATATTGCCGGTGGAAGCCACCAAGGATAGGCTATGGAAAGGTTGCCTTTGAATTTTGGGAGAAGAAAAGAGAGGGGAAAAGAGTTTTTTCTTTGGTTTTTAAATTTTAGACTCTATTTTGTATATTGGGAAAGTGTATAAACCATTAAAAAAATGTATAATAAAAAAAAAAGAAGAGAAGAATAAACATATAATAGAACAATAATATTTGACTAAATTCACTCCCTCCCTAAGGTTGTCTACAGATATATGACAATAACAAAAGCATCTAAGATATTGATAAAGGAAAGACACAAATTAGAGAGAAAGAGTTTCATCCCCTAAATGGAGATTGCCCCCTCACACACACACACAACATATAAAACAAACCTACGTAAGAAATGAAAAATCCTCACTTTATTGCTATCCTTAAAGACTCTATTGCTATCCTTAAAGATTAATCAAAATATTAAAAAAAAAAGAAATGATTTTTTTGAATGACAATAGAAAATGATATAGGATCATTGACTAGAAAATCAATGTAGCTTGTGAATATTATAAAGGGGATGAGGATTAACATAATTTGTCTTCTAGGATGTTTACCTATGCACTTTTAGAGATGATAGAATCATTTAGAAGTTTGATTATAAAGGATTTTACAATGCCAAGTTTGCTTGTTTGATTCTCTCGTCTTCTAACTTACAACTCAAGAGATTTCATAGCTAGGGTTTGGAAAGGACTGGCACCTCTTAAAACGAAGTTTTCTCTTGGCTAGCCATCTTGCGGAAAAACTACTACTAAAGAGTTGCTTCTTAATTAGGGAATCATTTATGCAAAGGATTTAGTATGTCACTCTATTTTTTGTTCATCTTATGACCAATATCTTTGAATATTTGGTGCCATCTTCTTAAGCGGTGGGGTTCAGCATGATGTCCTCCCTATTCTCTAAGTCAACTTTTATTTCAATAGGATGGATTGGTTTCCAATGAATTGCATAAAAAGGTTTGGATGAGAATTTTCTTTGCTGAGTTATGGTTCATATGGCCATGTCAGAATCAATTGATTTTTGAAGAAATTAATTTTGATATCAAAAGGTTTTTTAAAGTATCCCTTGTAAAGCTTCCTTCTAGTTAAGCTCTTATGTTGAATGTACTTTAAGCTTCAAGACCTTACCCTAGCTATGGATTTTATTTAAGCATATTAAGTGACAAAAACTTCTAGACCACTAATCATTTGGTAAACCCTCCACTCTTTTAAACTATGGTAAATGAAATACAAATGCTTTGGCCATCGATAAACTAGGTCCTACTAGCATTGGTAGTGTGCTTAGGAATTTCATCTAGAATTTTTTTTTTTTTTGCATTTTTTTTTTGCTCCATATGGTGTTTGTGATTTGAATGATGCAGAGGTGTTTGCTATAAAAAGAAAAAAAGCATTGCAAATTTTAGTGTCACATTCTACCCCATCTTTTCACGGATTCATCCTTGAATTAGACTCTTTAATTGCCATTACTTCAATAAATTTAACCATTGAAAATAGGCCTTCAGACTGCAATATGTCTTCAATGAGATCAACAACCTCAAAATGTTGATTCAAACATATGCTTTGAACACATTTAAGGGAAGGTAATTCAATTGCTGACTCTCTACCTAGGCAAGGTGTCACCAAAGCTCTAAGTTCACTACTTGACTTTGATGTTTATTTGCTATCTCTTTTCTTGCTAGGCATTCTATTTGATTGGTCAATATGCAACATCCAATGTTGTGTGGGGATACAGATGAAAGTTTCCTTTTTATTCTAAAATTGATTGAAAAACTTATTTAGCCTACTAGTTTTGGGTTCTCCTTTCTTAAACATGATAGGAAATGTTTTAAATTGAGGCTACGATATTTGGCACTTTGTTTTTGCAGATGTAGTATTTTTCTCTGATTTTCACGGTCTTTTTTTTTGTTTCAAAGCCAGATGTTTTCACTTAACATAATTAGACACAAGTTTGGGTTTGGTGGGATGGTCTATTGACCATGGTTTTAGTTTGGCCAATTATGTTAAGTTTTTCCCTGCATTTATTAATAAAAATTATTTGATTTATAAAAAAAAAGGTATATAGGAGAAAAAGCGAGAGAGATTGTAATACGATTTATAAGTTGTGGCACTTTAAGATTAAAAGGAATCAAAATGGGGAAGAAATCATTGTAGAACCAAGACTCAAAGATAAGGTGGTGGAAGTGAAGAGATTTGGTGATAGAATTATTTCCTTAAAATTATTGTTAGGAAAAGAGACTATTATCATCATCAGTGTGGATGATCATTAGTGCACCTCAAGTAGGTCTGAACAAGGAAGCTAAAAACAAGTTTTGAGAAGAAATAAAAGCTTTGGTTCAAGGGATTTTAATTAGTGGTAGATCTAGAATTTCTTTTTCTGGGGGTTAATATATGAAGCGCAATAAAATTTAATACCTTAAAACTATTTAAAAATTTACATTATTATTAATTCTATCAAATATATATATAAGTAACTAAAAATAATTTACTAGTATATCACATATACAATTATACCATTTTATCTTAATGAAGTTCATTATTGAAAAAGTTATAGTAAAAATTTAAAAGGAAATAAATTTTTGAATGCGCAACATAATTTTTTTTTTTTTTGGTCTTGACTAATTTTAAATTTTATCAAAAGGATGGTTTAATATTTAAATTTATGAGGGGTCACAAACTATACTGTTCAATGATTAAATTTATAAGGGGTCACACACACACACACACAAAGAACACAATATGATTTTTTTTTGCCTTAATTAATTTTAAATTTTATCAAAAAGAGTGTTCAATAATTAAATTTGGGTTCAATAATTAAATTTATGAGAGGTCAACACATACACACGCACACATATAAAGAGCATTTAAACAAAAAAAAAACAAAAAAAAAGAGGTGTCAAGGGACCCCCCAATTTTTTTCTCTTCATCCACCACTGATTCCAAATTTCCAATGACCATAAGATTTTTGTTGGGGGAAATCAAAATTTACATGTGAGTAGTAACAATGACAATTTTAAAAGGGCGAGAGTAGGAATGACGAAGGGAAGATCATTCTAGAATTCGCTTTGGCCCATGATCTCATTTTGGCAAACACTTGGAATCATACTTGGTTATCTTTAAAAGTGAAGGTAACCATAGCAAAATAGATTTCTTTCTCACTAGAAAAGGGATAAAGCTCTATGTAAAAGTTGCAAAGTTGGTGAGACTCTAACCACTCAGCAGAGGATAATGGCTTTGAATGCGAAGATTAAGAGTGGAGTGAGGAAAGAAAAGAGAAATAGGTAATCTAAAACTCGTTGGTCAAACCTAAAAGGATGAACCAAATAGCTTTCAAAGAGAAGCTATTAAAAGAAAGGGCATGGAATGTTGTTGATATCGGCATTACTGCAATGAGGGTCGTGCTGCATTGAGAGAGTAATAGTAGATATACTAGCAAATCCAAAGATAGAGGGTCATGCTCACAATAGTCTTAGTGGTGAAGTGAGAAGGTTCATAAGGTTATAAAAGTGAAAAAGAAATGGTATAGATTTTTAACAACAACAAAAAATGGGCAAGCCTTTGAGAAACATAAGTTGGCAAGTATAAAAGTTAAAAAAGCAGCTAGTGAGGCTCATGGTAAATCTCTAGCTAATTTGTACCAAAAGCTGGGGACAAGAGAGCGAAAGAAAGAGATGTACAAGCTAATATATCTTAAAGAAAGGAGAAGTAAAGATCTAAATCAAGTACATTTAAGGATTATAATTAATAAGTTTTGTCAGCAGATAATATGATTAAAGAGAGATGGAGATAATACTTCAACAAGTTATTTAATTTGAGCCATAAAGATGACTTTACATATCTTAATGTTCCTTTGAAAGAGAATAATCATAATTACACTTGTAGAATTAGATTTACCAAAGTTAAAGAGGCCTTAAAGAATATGAAGATAAGGAAGATTGTAACAACTAGAAAAAAAAAATGATGAGATTTTGGCGTGTGACAGTGGGTTTCCACTGTCACAGCGAGCTTTTTATTAAAAAAAAAAAAAAGTTCAAAAACGGGAGGAGGAACCCCCCCCCCCCCCCAGTTTCCCTTCTCTCCTCTCCTCCCCTCTCTTCTTCTTCTCTCTTTCTCCAGTGACCGGCCGGCGACTTCCCAAGAGGCTCCCCACCCGCCCGGCAACCCTCCGGCGACGGCCAGACACCAGAAACGGCGGCAAGAGAGGGAGAAGAGACAGAAAACGCGCGCACAGTGGGCAGTGGCTTTCCGACGCGATTCCGGCTTCATTTGACATCAGATCGAGGCGATTCAAGTAGCGTTGGAAAGCTTGTTCCGAGACCTTTCTTTTGATACCAATTTTGCAGCAAATGGAGGTCGGATGAGTGAGATATGGAGGAGAGAAGTTTCGGGTTTTTCAAGCTTTTTCGTCAGATCTAGGACGATCCGACCGTTGGATCGATGATCCGAGACCACCTATGGACTGAGGAAGAGGAGAGGAGCATGGTGGTATGATCAGATTTGACAAATGTAGCCGGCGACCGGCAGTCGGCCACCGTGCGCGGTGGTTCCGGCGGTGGCTCCGGTGGGCTATGGAGATGATTCAACTTCCAGAGGCTTCCTCATAAATTTTTGGAATTTTTAAGACACAGATAAACTTCGGGTAAGACTATTTTTATTATTTCTCTGTCTGTGGAGCATAAATACAGTGTTTCTTAAACAGGAAAAATTGGAGAAAAATTCTAAGAAAAATATATGATGAAAGTAAAATTATTTGGAGATATTCTATGGTGTTAGTTAAATTTTTCAATGATTGTAGAATATTTTTGAGAAATATAGATGGAATTTAGTTAGATTTTTAGCATATGGGCATATAAGATTATTTGAAATTAAGATATTTAAATTTTATATAATTGGTTGAAGCTTGAGGATGGAGGTTTAAATATGTGAATATTGAATTGGGTTGAATTAAGAATATGTTAGCTGTTGAAAACTTATGGAATCGAGTAAAATTCTTGAATAAAATATTCATGGGTGATTAGAAAATTACAATTCATTTTGTAATAGCCTTATAATATTATTAAGGACCACGGGACAAAATTTTAGAATTTTTAGAGCATGTTTGAGTGGATTTTTACAAAATGTCAATTATAGAGACTAAAACGTAATTTTTAAGGTTTTGAGTATTGCTTGGTTTGGAGGGCCCAGGAGGGGCCATATAATGATGATGAGATATGAGTTGAATTTAGAAGTGTTAATTGAGCCTTCTTGCAGGTTGGGTAGGTTCCAGGTATAGGGGAAATTCTGCCGAATTTCCGGCATAAATTAGGCTGTCTGTTGCCTCTTTAGAGTTTTATTTTGACTTAGTACTAATAAATTTATAATTTAATTATTAGGTGATCGATGTCAGCTATTTTCCTGCATCCAGCAGCCACAATAATCATCGGTGTACTGTGAGTAAAATATTAATTTTAATTGCAATTTCAGTATTATTATATATTCAAGCATGCCCATGCATCACCTATATGCATATATCTATGTAGTCAAACTCTAGGCACGTTTTATGTTGCATTCACAACTGTTAAAGTGCCATGTATGTTGTTGTGGTAATTTGGAGCAGTGTGCATGCATTGGCGTGCGTGTGATGTGGTGTTGGCTATGGATAGGACGGGTAGTCATAGCTTGAGATCTTCGCTAGGACCCGATCCTTCTGGGGTAGTCACGGCTTGAGTACTTCGCTGAGACTCCGATTTGGTTTATTAAGCGAAAGTCCGACTTGAGTTCTTCGCTGGCACCAGGTTGGATTTAAGAGAGCTGTATAGGGGATCAGCTCCCATATATTATGATTGATATTACTGGGTGTGTGAGTGCTCCAAATTACCTTTTTGATGTTATGATGTGCAATTATTGTTGATGTTGCATTTCACTCTACAGGGTGTATTAGCTTTAGATAGTTATAGAGATTATGATTAAAATTGATATTTTACTCTTTGAGTCGAACGCTCACTCCTGTTCAATATTTTTCCAGGCCACAGGAGGAGTTATTTTACAGAGCAACCTGTTTTCTTCCTCACAGGTTTAACGTCGATTATTTAATTATTTTACTATCTTTTCTAAATTTAAAATCTAGAACTCCGTATTTGTTAGTAATAGTGTGGACCTTGTTAGAAATTGTGTTAATTTAAATTTTTGAGATTAATAAATGAAGATTTGTATGGTATTTAAACAGTTTGTAAATGAGGTAATAGGGTTGAGCTGGGCTCCCCTGATTTTAGTTTCTGAAAATTTCTGGGCTAAGTTGGCCCGAAATGAAATTATAACAGTTTGATTTAAATTATCTTATATGCATATTGGGCCTAAATTGTGGGCCTGGTTATGGATTTGAGGAATAGTTAGGCTTTCTACGGGCCTCGGGGGCTTTAAGCTGGCCCAGATCCTAGTGCTGGTCCGGCCCATAGGTTGGGTCGTGACAAAGTTGGTATCAGAGCTTAGGCTCTAGATTCATGGGAAATAATATAAAAGGGAGTGTAAAAGGGAGTCTTGTGAGGATTTTACATGCGGAGTATAGGATTCCGTTTTGTCTTTTCTGTAATTCTTTGTTTCTAGATTCTGCGTTATAACTCGGGAAATATAAAAGTACCTCAGTTAGTGTCTTGATTTTCGTGGAGTACATAGAAACATGATATAGATTTAGCAAACTTATTGAGGTCTACCATGGAAACACGTACTCCAACAAATACTATATTTTTGTCAGTATGGGTTTAAATGGTGTGCCCATTTCGTGCAAGGCACGAGTACATAAAGGTGAGTCTTAAAAGTACAGTTGCCCTAGATAAGGATGAGGGTACCACTGCTGGCAGTCATCAGTGGATGACCCAGTCAGAATAAGTTTATGATAATAGAAGATTCAAGAGAGATAAAAGATTAAGAGATTTAGTCTGTCAGGACATATCGTAGTAACTATACAATGTTCTCGATGTCTGCTCTGTAAGCTGCAGATTACAGTACCGACATGAGATTATTGTGTAGAGCTGCATACTTCCCTGTAGTGCTTATGATGTGGATGTTTGCAGGCAGTCTCTGTTTTGGTACAGTAATACCAGAACAGAGTTCTATATCTGCAGAGGAGTTGGAAACTCCTGGTTAAGAGTCTAGAGTTAGAATATTGAAAGGTCACAGTTGGGTGATAACTAGAGTCAGTGACTCAGTTACCCTAGCATGAGCTAGAGTTACAGTAAGAGTTGCCATCAGACCAGAGGTTTCGGACTAGTTGCAAAGTAAAGGTGACACCTATAGAGTGAGACCATCTAGTCTTCGGTACGGAATTTTGGATGGTTTTTGCAGTATGACAAACATTTTGCTTAGAGCTTAATGAGAATAGTATACCTTGTGTGTATCAGTATGGAATAAAGTACAACCCTACTACCTAGAGAAGGTCGAAACTATGAATTGATGATTTACAGAGCTATGATATGATAAGAGAGACATTAATTTGACATGGTTTTGGGCAAGGTGGAAGATGTAGTACCTTTTTCGCAGTCAATTATGATGTAAAGTGGTCTTATTCTTTCAAAAGGGATAGGGGTTTATTACAAATAATGGTGACCAACAAAATAGTGCCCCAGATGGGACTGTAGAGTGTGGTAGAGAGTAGTTGGCTCGGGTATCCTGGAGAGGATAAAAGTTCCATTATAGGAATCATATATAATCAGATCATGATGATGTAAATCCTTTGAATGGGATGACGGGTTTGGGAGCCCGGAATCTTAAGTTTTGGTGAATTGAGTAAACATAGAAAGATAATAATAATAATAATAACAAATAAATAAAATTACAATAGAATCAGTTCTCGAGGTAGTAAGGGTATTATGTAAGCTAAAGGATAAGAATCGAGATCATACGATAAAAGTATGACTGCAATTTCCTGAGTTCCTTTCTAACTTCATATTGTTCAAAATAATAGTATAATCTAATTATAACAGTATTAAGAGTAATAAATTAGCAAAGATAAATCATAGAAGGCCAATGGATAAAGAAAGTGCAGAATGAAAGTTTATACAATTAATTGCAGATGCAATATAATCTAAATGCCAGTGGAAGTACTAGCTAGAGTGATCAAAGGACCAAATCTGAGTAGCACAAACATATGATAACGCGATAGAGACTCTAAAAGATATAGTTAGCAAGTACAGTTGTCATGTTAGGAAGAAAAATGGAACTAGGGATTGAATAGTCAAGTTCTATTTTGGGTAAGACAAAGGAAATAAATGAAAGGATAACCTAAAGAGCGCATAATAAAAGGAACAAAGTAAGACATAGGGTAGGCTAAGTGTTATTCTTAGCAAGGTAAATGACAAGGACGGAGAACCCAAAATGGGACCACATTAGTGAGAATAGTGATGGAGATATGGAATCTAGTAATGTGATACTCATAGCATGATGTAGTTGAGGTAGTGCCAGGGGCTAAATTATAGAGCTTGGAGTTACATGATCGGATCATACTTTATCTATTCCTTATTCCTAAAGTGAAGTGGATAGCAATGGGGCAAGATTCTTTTAACTTGTTAACAGTATCATGAAGATTAGGCGAGAAATACAATAATAATGAGCAAAGGTTAGAAGGTGTGCGATGGTATTGCGGATTACCTAATTAGGTAGAGAAAGAGAAGTTAGTAAGCAATAAGTTGAATAAAAGTCAGTCTAAGGGATCAAATAGGTATGATGAGTGGAAAGAATTATAGATAATCACATAGGCTTTAGGTTAGACTTTTGAGATAGTGAGAAGGTAGTTAGAGGTTCGTTATGAATGTCAGGCAAACATTTTTAGTGTGATCAACAGAATCACTTTGTAGTAAAGCAATAACGACAGGACAATAGTAGGGGTAGAACGAAAAGTGACAAGTCTGAGTGGTTATAAATCACTAGAAAGTTCAAGGATCAAATTAATGACCATAGATAAGGGTGGAATTAGTGTTGAAAGAATTTATTAGTGAGAGAAATCTTTCAGGAATCAACAAAAGTTAAGGGCACAATATAAACGATGATAGATATGAATTATAGGTCGAGTATAAGTAAAGTTAATAAATTATAAAATATTATGTCAGGAAGGACAATGGTACGATAAAGGGTTCATGCAGATGATACCTTATAGGTAGAGCACAATTGTGCTAAGAGATGATGAAATTTGAAGAGAAAGACCAAAAAAAAAAAAACATATGTTAAACGTTATTATATGGACAATCGGCATAGTTGAATATAAGAGGATATTTTTCTTTCTTTTCAAGTTTAGCATGTGCTTTTGGTTTTAGAAGGTTATATAAGGAACAGAGACTGAGTCAAGGAGACCTAGTTATTGAGAGTTTGGTAGGCACAAATTCATACATAATTTCCTGATATGAGAATGACAGTAAGTACATACCTAGTGTTAAGTATGAAAGGATGATCAGAATAGTGACAGGAGTCAAATGGAGTTAGCTACCAAGGTTTGCAACCGTTTTAAATTATGAGCTAGAGGAAGTACTATTTATGGATGAGTTTCAATAGATGAAATTGTTTCTAAGGGGAAAAGTTGAGGCTGAAGTTTGGAAAGTTATAGGCAGTATATGTGATTATATTAAGGAGAATGAACACATGAAGTATTTTGTTTAGAATTAAGGCATGGCACACATTTCCCACAGCCGTGTTAGTTCATATGGAACTTATAGTTTCAAGGGCTCCTATCCATCCAGGATGAGAAATTTCCTACTGAGGCTGGTGGGGAATGGTAATGTTCTGATAGTTAAGTTGGGAAAGGAGAAACAAAAAGAAATTTCTATTGGTAATTATAAGTATTACATATGGTGAAGAATGTGCTGGTAGGAGTAAATCATAGGGTTAGAATTCTCAAAGTAATGAAACTAGTAATCATGATAAGACTAAAAAATAAAAAGAAAGTTAAAGTTGATGATGGGATAAACATCTTTGAAGGAAAAGGTGTAAGGGTGAGATAGGACTAAAATTAAGGAATAAGTACAGCAGGTTGAAAAGATATCAACAATACCAGAAAGAGGGAAAGGGAAGTGGATAAGATACAAAGGACAGGAAGAAAGCTCGATAGAGCCAGTTATAATGATGAGGATAAGAAGGAATAGGTATGCTAGGAACACACTAAGAGATTTATTATGAGATGATAGATTAAAGGAGTAGTAGAGCCTCGATCTGAGTGCTAATGTGTCAGAAATAGGCCACATACTAAGAAGCTAAAGGAAGAAGTCTAGATATTTCCATTCCAGAGAAGGAGTGAGAATTGATAAAGTCGCATGGATTGAGTTGTCAGGAAAATAAACACATTTGTCATATAAGAGAGGAGACCCAGTTTGCTTTCCAATGTTGATAAATGATACACTTGGCCCTTGGAGGAGACTCTACCTGACTAGTTACATAAGATGGATAGAGGATTGGTCTAAGTACCTTAGTAATGACACAAAAGAGATTAAGAATTTGAAGTAGCATGGAGTGAGAAGATTTATAGGTGTTGACCACTGAGGTCATAGGAAGAGTGAAGATCGCGAACAAGATGCCTAGATTAGGTGCTACAGGAAAACTACTCATAGGATACCATGGAATAAGGAACATAAGTTATGTTATTGGGGAAAACAGAGATTATTAAAACAAAGGAATGATGACTGAAGTCACCAAGAGACATGTTTGGGCGTAATAAAAGTGAGGTAAGCACCAAAGTTGATTGAAGTTATGAGACATCAAGTCAAGAACAGTGAGGTATAACGAATACTTGAAATGTCAGAAAAATGGTCAATGAATAGTTACAAGATAAAAGCCCTCTAGAAAGAGATGATGACAAATAGGACCCTATAGTAGAATCAGGGAGCGGTAGAATGTCATATATAAAATACGAAGAGTTTGAAGAATAAATGTTTTACCAATCTCTGCATAACTGAGGGAGTAATGATTGCACTTGTTCTAATAATCTTCTTTTCCTTATTTCTTTATTTATTCGAAAATTCGAGGACGAATTTTTCTTAAGGGGGGAAGAATGTAACAACTAAAAAAAAAATGATTGAATTTTGGCGTGTGACAGTGGGTTTCCACTGTCACAGCCAGCTTTTTATTAAAAAAAAAAATGTTCAAAAACGGGAGGAGGAACCCCCCCCCCCCCCAATTTTCCCTTCTCTCCTCTCCTCCCCTCTCTTCTTCTTCTTTCTTTCTCCGGTGACCTGTCGACGACTTTCCAAGCGGCTCCCCACCCTGCCGGCGACCCTCCAGCGATGGCCAGACACTAGAAACGGCGGCAAGAGAGGGAGAAGAGAGAGAAAACGCGCGCACAGTGGGCAGCGGCTTTCCGGCGCGATTCCGGCTTCATCCGACGTCAGATCGAGGCGATTCAGGTAGCGTTGGAAAGCTTGTTCCGAGAGCTTTCTTTTGATACTAATTTTGCAGCAAATGGAGGTCGAATGAGTGAGATATGGAGGAGAGAAGTTTCGGGTTTTTCAAGCTTTTTCATCAGATCTAGGACAATCCGACCGTTGGATCGATGATCCGAGACCACCTATGGACTGAGGAAGAGGAGAGGAGCATGGTAGTATGATCAGATTCGACAAATGTCGCCTGCGACCGGCGGCCGGCCACCGTGCGCGGTGGTTCCGGCGGTGGCTCCGGTGGGCTATGGAGATGATTCAACTTCCAGAGGCTTCCTCATAAATTTTTGAAATTTTTGAGACATAGATAAACTTCGGGTAAGACTATTTTTATTATTTCTCTGTCTGTGGAGCATAAATATAGTATTTCTTAAACAGGAAAAATTGGAGAAAAATTCTAAGAAAAATATATGATGAAAGTAAAATTATTTGGAGATATTCTATGGTGTTAGTTAAATTTTTGAGTGATTGTAGAATATTTTTGAGAAATATAGATGGATTTTAGTTAGATTTTTAGCATATGGGCATATAAGATTATTTGAAATTAAGATATTTAAATTTTATATAATTGGTTGAAACTTGAGGATGGAGGTTTAAATATGTGAATATTGAATTTGGTTGAATTAAGAATATGTTAGCTGTTGGAAACTTATGGAATTGAGTAAAATTCTTGAATAAAATATTCATGGGTGATTAGAAAATTACAATTCATTTTGCAATAGCCTTATAATATTATTAAGGACCACGGGACAAAATTTTAGAATTTTTAGAGCATGTTTGAGTGGATTTTTACAAAATGTCAATTATAGGGACTAAAACGTAATTTTTAAGGTTTTGAGTATTGCTTGGTTTGGAGGGCCCAGGAGGGGCCATATAATGATGATAAGATATGAGTTGAATTTAGAAGTGTTAATTGAGCCTTCTTGCAGGTTGAGTAGGTCCCAGATATAGGGGAAACTCTGCCAAATTTCCGGCATAAATTAGGCTGTCTGTTGCCTCTTTAGTGTTTTATTTTGACTTAGTACTAATAAATTTATAATTTAATTATTAGGTGATCGATGTCAACTATTTTCCTGCATCCAGCAGCCACAATAATCATCGGCGTACTGTGAGTAAAATATTAATTTTAATTGTAATTTCAATATTATTATATGTTCAAACATGCCCATGCATCACCTATATGCATATATCTATGTAGTTAAACTCTAGGCACGTTTTATGTTGCATTCACAACTGTTAAAGTGCCATGTATGTTGTTGTGGTAATTTGGAGCAGTGTGCATGCGTTAGCGTGCGTGTGATGTGGTGTTGGCTATGGATAGGACGGGTAGTCACGGCTTGAGATTTTCGCTGGGACCCGATCCTTCGGGGGTAGTCACAGCTTGAGTTCTTAGCTGGGACCCCGATTTGGTTTATTAAGCGAAAGTCCGGCTTGAGTTCTTCGCTGGCACCAGGTTGGATTTAAGAGAGCTGTATAAGGGATCAGCTCCCATATATTATGGTTGATATTACTGGGTGTGTGAGTGTTCCAAATTACCTTTTTGATGTTATGATGTGCAATTATTGTTGATGTTGCATTTCACTCTACAAGGTGTATTAGCTTTAGATAGTTATAGAGATTATGGTTAAAATTGATATTTTACTCTCTGAGTCGAACGCTCACTCCTGTTCAATATTTTTCCAGGCCACAGGAGGAGTTATTTTATAGAGCAACCTGTTTTCTTCCTCGCAGGTTTAACGTTGATTATTTAATTGCTTTACTATCTTTTCTAAATTTAAAATCTAGAACTCCGCATGTGTTAGTAATAGTGTGGACCTTGTTAGAAATTGTGTTAATTTAAATTTTTGAGATTAATAAATGAAAATTTGTATGCTATTTAAACAGTTTATAAATGAGGTAACAGGGTTGAGCTGAGCTCCCTTGATTTTAGTTTCTGAAAATTTCTGGGCTAAGTTGGCCAGAAATGAAATTATAACAGTTTGATTTAAATTATCTTATATGCATATTGGGCCTAAATTGTGGACCTGGTTATGGATTTGAGGAATAATTAGGCTTACTATGGGCCTCGGGGGCTTTAAGCTGGCTCAGGTCCTATTGCCAGTCCGGCCCATAGGTTGGGTCGTGACAAAGATAAAGAGAGCTTGTGGCCAAAATGGCATCATCATAAAAGTATAAAAGTGCCTTGGGAATGTTACAATAGCTTGCTAACTAAGCTATTCAATGGCATGCTAAAGTCATGAAAGATGCTAAATGAGTAACGGAAGAGTACTGAAGTTGTGCAAATTATTATGGCATTGAAATAATGAGTCACATGACGAAGTTATGAAAAGAGTGATTGAATGCAAACTTAAGTACACTACTAAGGTATTAGAGAACCACATTGGCTTTACCCCTCGTAGATCAATAACACAACTTATCTTTTTAATAATAAGATTAATGGAAACATTTAAGTAAAGGAAAAAAAAAAAAGGATTTTCACATAGTATTCATTGACCTAAAAAAAAGGTATATGATAGAGTACTAAAAAAAGTTATTTGATGGATGTAAGCGAAAAAGGGAGTAACTCTCAACTATATAGATATTATCAAGTACATGCATAAAGGAACGTCATAAGTGTAAGAATAATGAGAGGGGACACGGATAAGTTTTCCAAAATAATGGATTTATACCAGAGATCGGTTTGAGTCCATACCTATTTACCTTAGTTATGAATTAATTGACTAGTCATATTCAAAATGATGTCTTATAATGCATGTTATTTGCAAATGATATTGTTTTAGTGAATGAAATTAATGAATAAGTTAATCATAAGTTGGAGTTGTGAAGGACTGTTAAAAGTAAAGTAGAAGACAAAATATATGCAGTAGGGGTGTTTATGGGTCGGTTTGGTCGGATTTAAGATATTATTCACAACCAAACCGATCACTTTGGTTTCTTATTACTTAAAACTGAAGTCAAAATTTGAGCATAGAAAATCATAGCTTATGGGTTTACTTGGTTTCGGTGGGTTTCGGTTTGAGAAAATAAAATAAAAAGAAATGCAGTGATATTCAAGGACACAAAATCAATTTTCAACAATTTATGAACACAATTGAAAAAGAAAATATAAAAAACTTAAATGAAAAACTAAGAACAAAAGCTCAAAACAATTACAAATAAGAATAAAAAATATATGCAATTTTCTTTATCAAGCAAAATTTATATAAGTAAGAGAGGAGAATGGAGGGTTTTTAAAGAAGAAAGTATAAATAACAAAGCTAGCACAAGCAAATCATCAAATTTTCATGGATGATATTTGTGAGAAATCTTAGCAACAAGAAAGCAACCAATACCACATGCATGCCCATTTGTAAATGCTAGGAATTCCAACTAGGGGTGTGCAAACGGTCGGTTCGGTTCCGAACCGAACCGAACCGATAAAACCAAAAATCGAAAATGGAAAATTTTAAAAACCGAACTGAACCGATCGATAAGAGAAAACCGAACCGAATCGAACTGATAAATTTTGGTTCGATTCGGTTTTAAACCGATCAAACTGAAATTTATAAAATTTCATATTTTTAACATTAAATCTAAATAATAAAAACATAAAAACAAAAAAAATTAGAAATCAAAACTCAAAAATCTTTAGGTTCGGTTCGGTTTTCTTTGATTTTAGTTCGGTTCGATTCAGTTCGATTCAATTTGATTCGATTTTTTTATTTCCTATATATATTAATAATTTCGGTTCGGTTCGGTTTTTTTGATTTTTTTTATGAAAATAACCGAACCGAACCGATTAACCGAAATTATTAAAATTATAAACCGAACCGAACCGATTAATTTTTAAAATCGAACCGATTGAACTGAATTAATCGGTTCGGTTCGGTTTTTCGGTTTAAACCGAAAACTGCACACCCCTAATTCCAACCATGTCTCACAAAGAAAAAAAAAAAAAAAAAGTAATCCCAACCATATTGATCTCTAGATGTCAGGAATCCCAGCCTTTGATGGAGAAAGGAAGACCAAAAGTTTCATATTTGGTGAACAATGGAGAGGTAGCAAATGAGAGAAAAGGGAAATAAAAATAAAGGAACAAGTAGAGTAGAGTTCTGTCTTTTGTGTCCATCATTTAGTAAAAACACCAATTTAAATGAATCTGAACGACTAGAACTTTAAAAGGATGGATAATCAATTTGGGTCAGGTCAATATTCTTTAATTAATATCAAACCGAAAACCGTACCAAATATTTGGTTTATGATTATCTATAATCCAAAACCAATATGCAATTGTCTAAAACTATTATTTTCGATCTGGTGCGGTTTCGTTGTACACTCCTAATATGCAGTGTGTTTTTTAGCATCCATATAATGGGGGGAAAAAGGGGGGGGAGGGGGGGAGACTGCAACCCCCTTAAGAATACGCACACACAAGCACATGCACCACTCTAAATAATTTTTATTATTTTACTATAACATAATAACTGAAATATTTATTTTTTTATATTTCATCATACATTCAATAAATTTTTATGATATCAGCACCCTTAATTTTTTTATTTTTTTAGTTTAATTATATTTTATTGTGGTTTTTTTTAATATATAACATTATTTTTTTGAAAACATATACGCAATAAATGTAATTAATTATTTTTTAAATTAATTGTACATATAATATTAATCCATTGACAGAGCTAAAAAAATTATTCATTGGGATCATTTATTTAGTCAGTCAATTTTAAGTATATATATATATATATATATAAAAGAAAATACTCTTAATTTATCATTATTAAAATTTATATTTTTTTGAAATTAATTTTTTTACTTACAAAATACAATAAAAATTTTAAATAATTGTAAATAAAAAAATTATTTTCAAAAAATATAAATTTTAATAAATTATTTTAGTACATTAAAATATTAAAATGATAATGATAAATTAAGAGTATTTTCTTATATATATATATATATATATATATATATATATATATATATATATATATATATATATATATAACAAAATTTTATAAATAAACTATATAGTTTTTTTAGAAAAATAAATCATACGGTTACTTGAACTGTTTTTATATATATTAATTTAAAATATAAAATTGACACTAATTTTATAACTTATATTAATTTTAATAAAAATTTGTTAAAAATCTTTACAAATAATTTTATATATATATATATATATATAAATTTTTTATAAAGTTAAGTGGATTAATTGAAAACAAAATATGTAACTCAATCACTAGTTAGCTCCCTTAGAGGTGAATCAATTAAAGTATTTAAATTCTATCATACATATAAGAATTAAGGTTTAGGATAAAATGTAACTCATAGGATCAATAAAATAAGCAAATGATTGATTTAAAATTGAAATATCAAAATATTAAAATACAATTTATTGCATACAAAACCAAATCAATCTTAAGAGACTAACTAAATTGAACCAAACCAAAATAAATCAATTTAATTTGGTTCAATTAATTGATTCTTGAATCAAAGAAAACCTAGACATAAGACACCAATAGCTGGTGTAGTTCTCTCTGCCTCTCCAAATAAATCTCAGAAAGAAAATTCAAAATTTATCAATAATCAAACTACTGCAATACCTCAATTGAACAAACAAATCTCAGAACTTTTAATTTTAACAATCAAACAAATCAAAACATAGCAATAAAGCAAGCAATGACACAAATCAAACAAAACCCATACAGAGTGAAACAAATCAATACCCATTACCATTCATAGTGTTTTGTTCAGTATACATTCATAAAGGCAGTACCCACACCAAAATTGCAACTCACAAATAACAATCAAAACTAACCATACGAAATAGAAGCAAGAAATAATTAGAGATAGAAAGAGATTTCCGAAGAGGCAACAACGGTCGAGGTGGGTGAAGAGTCGAAGGCAAGTGGCAACTGCTGTTGTGAGCTCCACAAAGTACTGCTATAATGTGATTGAGAGGGTTCAAAGGCGCTGAGGGCGTAAGACAGAAGTTGACCAGTTAAGAACTACAAGAAATTGAAGGGAGATGAAGATGAGAACTAAGGCCCTTTGGCATTGAGTTTCAGAGTCTGAAACTGCTTTTCTGAATAAAAGTATCATTTTAGATGCCGTTGAGAAAAACAATTTAAAAAAAACTGTCTTATTATTTTAGTGTTTTTATGACTAAAACTGATCAAATTTAATTTTTAATTATTTTTTAACATTCTCTAACTAGTATATTTAAAAAAGTGACTTTCTCAATAGCAGTTTCAATAGCAATGTCAAACAGGCCCTAAATTTAAATTTGGTAGAGCGTAATGCAATGTAATGTAATTAATTATATAATGTAATCAAAATTATAATGTAATAAAATGTAATTATTATTACTTTCTTATATTTGGTTAAAAAAAATATATAATTAGTGTAATGTAATGATAATTTTGATTTTAATATTTAATTTATTTATAGTGTTAACAATAAATGGTAATGGTTGCAATGATGGATAGTCAAGTGGCAGTGGTAGCCAAGTGGCCTACGGCGATAACAGCGGTGGTTAGGTAGTGGTGATAGTAGCCAAATGGTGGTAAATGTGGTAGTGATCAACTAGTGATAGTAGTGATTAAGTGATAGTGGTGATTAAGTGATAGTGGTAGTGATAACAATGGTGGACAGGATAGTGGTGGTGGAGGTGGTAGTGACAGGATGGGGGTGATGGTGGCAATTAGGAGTGTGCATTATTCGGTTATAATCGAATAACCGAACCGAATAGATAAAATTTAATTATTTTGATAAGAGTAAATTCAGTTTGGCTCTGTTTTCAATAAGTAATAATAAAAATTTTTAGTTTTTAGTTATCGGTTCGGTTACCTTTAATTTGGTAACCGAACTAACCGAAATTCAATTAATTATAATTTTATTAATATTTTATTATTTATAATTATTATTTTTATGATTTTATAATAATATTTAACTTATAATTATTATCATATTAATATTAAATTATATTTATTATTTTTTATGAATAAAAAAGAATATGAACATATTTTTATTAATATTTTATTTAATAATTAATAATATAAAAATATATATTTTATTTTTTTCTGTTAAATTGGTCATAACCTATGACCACTGAATATTTTCAGTTTCAGTTACTTTTGATTTTTTCTCAATTTTGGTTTGGTTTGGTTAATATTTTTAGAATCAGTTAATAATTCAGTTAGTTAAAAATTCAGTTCGGTTTGATTCGGTTAATCGAATGCTCGCCCCTAGTGGCAATGACAGTGATGGTCGAGTAATAGTGATGGTTGTAGTATTAACAATAACTAAAAAAAATCAAAATAAGTAATCATGATTACATGCATTTTTGTGTGTAATGATTATTACGTTATTTTAAATATAATTGATTACATCATAAAATTATTATTACATTACATTAAATTTTTTTATGTTACCAAATAACGTAATTAAATATGCAATGTAATCATCATCACATTACAACTTTAATTACGTCAGACGAAACATAACCGAGGTTGTGATCCATGACCATGAGGAGGGGTTGAGCTTGAGTGTCGATTGCGAAAGGAAGACAATTGTCAAAGCATTCAGTTTTAACCATAAGGAAGGGAAGGGGAAAATCTAGGCAAGGCCTGCAATTCTTTTGACTATCGCAGGGCTTAGGCTTTCATATCAGGGGTGTGCGATCAATAGGTTTATTTCCCAATCGAACCGAACAAACTGAACTACAGAACTCCTCTAAAATAGAAATCAAAACGAAATGCTAAAAAGAACCAAATTGGTTCGATTCGGTTCATTAGTTTGAAGCAGCCATACATCGGAGAAATCAATTCCAATTCCATCAATTGCAAATTTCACAGCCAAACAGCAAAATCAAAAGCAAAAACAAATGAAAACAATCCTACGTAATCACAATAACTCAACAGAAATAACAAGTCCACAGTTGGAAACACAACAATCCCACACGACACGAGTAATACAACCAGTTACTAATTCTATATGATGAGATCTATATTTATGGGGCTTAGAGGAGAAGGCCTGTAAGAGATGGCCTATTCAATTTTTTCAATTATTTTAGGTGAAATAACCAAACTGAACTTAAAATCAAAATTATTCAAAATATGTAATCAAACCAAATCAATTGAACCAAATAACCAAACCGAATAGACCAAATTAATTTGGTTTAATTCAAATTTTCAATTATAACTGAAAAATGCTCACCCCCAGAAGAAAATAAAGTGCAACTATTTTTTAATGAGATTATAAGATCCATAATAAAGTGAAAGGTAAGTTATATATAAGTATAGTCAGACCATTTTTTTTTGTCTGGTAGCAAATGTTGAACATCTGAGGTATAAAATACCCACAAGATTGAGTGTAGTAGAAATGTGAATATTAAAATGGATATATGATAAAACAATAATAAATAATACTAGGAATAATTACATCCATTAGAGAATATATGTATCATATATTGAAAATAAAATAAGAAAATATCGATTAAAATAATTTAATCATGTCCAACGTAGAGCATTAAAAGCCCTAATATGAAAGTGTAATAAATAAGTAAGAGTAGTAAGATGAGAAAACGAGAAACTTAAGATGATGTGAGGAGAAGTGGTACTAAAGGATTAACAAGTTTTAGATATTAATGCGAACTTGATATTTAATAGAGCTAAGTAGCAAATATATATA
The DNA here is from genome assembly GCF_030052815.1 of Hevea brasiliensis. Lineage (NCBI taxonomy): Eukaryota > Viridiplantae > Streptophyta > Magnoliopsida > Malpighiales > Euphorbiaceae > Hevea > Hevea brasiliensis. Next base: position 76,795,472 of record NC_079506.1, on the reverse strand, counting down.
TATAATGGACATCAACTGATTTGATATTGTTGTAACAATAGAAAATGTTAGAAAGTAAACCCAACGAATGATTTTCAATGAGAAGCAGCTTCAAATATTGTAATCAATCCTGAACAAAATGTAGTTATATACCATCATATGATGAAGAAACTTAATTACAATCTTCAACCAATTATTTCAGCAAATGTAAATGAAGATATTTAATAGTTAAGATCAACAATCAATAACATTCACATTTTGTAAATAGCAATGTAAAATAAAAGAGCAAAGAGAGCCAAACTAACATTACACAATAAACTAAGCAGAGACTCCATCAAAATTTGTTCAAACAAATTCAAAGGTCAAAAGATTATAAAAAATATGGTTGACTAATTAATCCATGATATCATAAAAAAATTGTAAGAGAAACCAAGAAATAATGAAACCAAAACAAAATGAAAATGTACAAATAAGAATATTTAATGATCAATAATATTTCTGGAAGATCATGAAAAATATAATCCTAGAAGAGAAGTAAATGTGAATGCTACCAAAGCAATGAAAACAAGAATATGGATCCAGAAACAAGAAATTACCATGGTTAATATGATGTCCAGCCCACATGACTAGAAACAAAATTGCAGCTCATTTTCCACTCCAATCAGGTGATTAAGTTTCTGTTAATTTACATGACATCAATACATCTATCCACATCAAATAAATTAACCTAAACTCATTCATCTATCTTTCAGCTGCATGTTCCACTCATATTTAGTGGTGGATTGTCTATATACAGGTTTTCATTTCCATCATTCACTATCTTTTCTCTTTCTTTGATGTTTCCCCATTGTCTAAAATCTCTACATCCTTAGCATCTACTATTACTTGATGAAGTTCCAAAGGAGTAGCTGCTGGGTCCAACTCCAGACAACCTTTAGGAGCATTAGGACCTTCTTGACCTGTAAGCAAGTATGAGGGAATGAGATGAGAAAATCGAAACATCTCTTTCTTTGGAATACACCTGATTTCTCCAGGGTCCAAATGCTGGTGGAACACTGTCTTGAAACCCACAACCTTAACTAGTGGAGCAACCGTTACTCCAAGTTCTTCACTGTAATCTTCTAGTACTTCCACCATGTCATACTTGTGCACCACCTTATCTTCTGTGATTTCATTCCATTCAGGAGACCAATTCCGATAGAGAGCCCAAACATCTCCCTTCTGAGGGTATATGCAAATTACCCCCCAATTGCCTTTTGTCCACTTGACCCTGTGTGAAAAGGAATTAAGTGAGTTGTAAACCTCATATCTACCTACTCTGAATTCACCACACGTTTTTGAGAAGCCAGCATTAACCCAGTTTAGTGGGCCCAGTTCATTGTTAATCTTTGAATTAAGCCAACTGATCTTCATTTCGAACGGATTCAATGAGATTATTTTGTGGACCATTGCATAGTATCGGGGCATCCCATCATCAACATCATATGCAGCCCATACCTGGCTTTCTCCAAAGCAATTTTCAGTTCGATCCTTGTCAAAATTATAAAAATCGGGATCTGGGACATCTATTGACATTGTTGCCAGAGTTTCTATATCTGCTTTTGCACCAGAACATCCAGAAGAACACTTGATGCCACGCATTACATTATCTGTACACAGTGGCTCAGCAGACTTATTTTGACCGCACATTTCGGGCTTTGACTGAGATTTTTCTCCTCCGTCATTTTCTTTCACATTAATCTTCTCATTTTTAATGGTAGATTTAGTTACTGTAGCTGAGTTCCATTCATTTAGTTTCTGACAAATTTCTGCCCTAGCCTTCTCCATAAGTAGTGTTTCATTCCCAAACTGGAAGACATATCTTGTGCCACAGGGCTGAGTAATTCCATTGACCCTCTCTCTTTCAAAACTACCCTTCTTAGATCCAGATAAATCAGAAACTTCTCCTCCTGCACCCATTTGATCTGCAACATTGCTTCCATAGTTGCTTAGACCAGCATCTTCAATGCTTCGTCTTCTCTTAGCAGAATTGGAGCATCCACCAGAGGATACATCACCTGTCTTTTCGGAGGTTTGATTCTTTCGCTTAAGGGTCTCCTCTCTTTTTGTGGCTGCCTGAGCTTCTTCCTGCTCTCTCTTCACTTTTTCATATGCCTGCTGAACCACACTAGCAGCAACAGATGAGGCACCACCAGCTCTAAAGAATGGACCCCACGGGAAGTTGGTCTGACTATACGAGTCTGGTCTGCCAGGTCCTGCATTTGGAGGGGCCACATTGTTGCTTGCAGAATTTGATGTGTTTTTACTGGCAGCTTGATGATTTGAGCTTTGCCGCTGGCGAGAAAAATTCCATATGGTGGAAGATTTAGAACCAATTGAAGTTGGAGGAGTTGTTTCAACAGCTAAAAATGGCTCACGACAATTAGGACATAAGAGATTATGATTAAGATAAATTCTGAGATACTCATATTGCATCTTGCATCTATGACACACTGTCCAAAAGGAATTAGGAATCGACTTATGAGATGCAACTGGAGTTGAAGAATGACCGGTGCGAGGAGTATTCTTGGGTGCCTTCACACTTGGTTTGGCGAAATTGCAAAAACCACCAGACCCAGGTGTTGCTGATGAACCCCCAGCGGGGTTGGAAGCCTTTTGAAACACTTTAGCATTTCTCCTCTTCATGTCATGTGCCACTCTCTTAGACTTGTCAGACAATAAACTCCAGGCCTGAGAAATAAGCTTAAACGCACCATCAGCTCCTATAGACTTGTTTTTGTCAGGGTGAAGCAATAGAGCAAGTTTCCTATACTGTTTCCGAACATTCTCATCATCAGCTTTTGGATTCACACCAAGGATCCCATACCAATCTTCTTCACCATTTATTTTGTTCTCAGCTGAAATATACACATCAAATGTTGCTACCATCTGCGGAAGACCCTCAAGCCCAGGATACAAATTTTGGGCCTTCAAAGCAAATCTCTTTGCTCCTGCAAGGTCATTTGCTAAAAATCTCTTCTCAGCAATCTCTTTTGCCTTGGCAGCCTCATCTTTATTGCATTCCATTTTCCTCGCTCCACCACGTCTTGTACTATAGTGCTTCTTCTAATATTTTCTTTAATCCTTTTTTCTAGTGACTGTTACAGAGTACAACAGTAAATTCAACAGATACAGCTACCACATTGTTCCATTGTACAAATTCACAGTTTCATCATGCTTCAAAAAAGTAGCTATCCTCAAAAGTTCAAGCACCTCTTTTCAAAATGTTCCTCATAAACCCTTGACCTTCCTGCCTTCAAGACAACTCTGTGTGGTCCAAACATGGGACAAACACTTTGTTTCAATCAATCAGTATGGATAATAAAATTAATCCACATCATAATTGAGCTAAAAACACTGAAAAGGTGACATCATGACATTACAAGAGAGCAATGTTATGCCCAAAGCATTGGCATAAATCTTGAATAGTCTTGTCAAATGTTATCATACAATAGAGAATAAGGGTGACCCAGTGCACATCGCATCCTGCACTTGTGGACTGTGGGAAAGGTTGAAGTACGCAGCCTTATCCCTACTTTGAACTCGAATATTGACCTCCAAATTACAAATGGAGAAACTTTACCAATATACCAAACATCCCTTGTCATCATACAATGGAGAGGACTACGAGACAACAACATCAACAACAACTAAACCTAATCCCAAACTAGTTGGATTGTCATCATACAATAGAGAATGATCCTAAGTTAAAAACAACTAAGCCTTAATCCCTGAAAACAGATTAATCATTAAGCTGAACCACATATGCGTTTCTTGGTAAATGGAAATACAACATACATGAGAAAGACAAATAAAGCTTCAACTACAAAATACGAGAAGAGAATTGCAATCTTGTATAAAACAACCAGCTTGCAATTAGCTTAAGCAAAAGGAATCATAAACACCAGAACTCAAGAAATACAAAAATTCAAAGATCGCATAAAAGTATGTACAAGAAACGTAACCAAATTACAATCCCAGATTATAACTAACACTACCAATCCAAAGTATAACAACATCAAACCATAACAAAGAACAGAAATTCACAAAATACTTGTAAGGACAAAGAAATTACCAGGTTTTCTTAAAGCTGCTAAGGTGGGTAAGCAGACTGATGAACTAAAAGCTATTGCTTTCTTCTTCCCCTCCCTCCGGTTAAGTAGCTGAATCACTTGAGTTTGGCGTTTAGGGTTACCCAACCTAAGTTTTATTCTCTTTTTTATTTCATTTCACTACCTCAACTTTGATTTATTTCATTTTAATCATTTACGTTCAACGTAAATTTTACTTTTTATTAATTCATTTCAAAAACTCAACTTTAAGTTATTTTATTTCAGTACCCTAAACTTAATTTATTATTAAAAAATTTCAAAATTTTAATTTTTTATAATTAATTAATAATTATTTATTTATAAAATAATTTTATTTTTAATAACATTTTTATTTATTAAATTTATTAATAAAAATTAATTAATTATATCTTTTCTATTTGTTATTTTTCTTAACGTGTGTTATACTTTGTTTTTATTCATTATATTTATTCATAATTTAACTTTTTTATACGTAACTTTTTTTATTTTTATGTGTAATATAATATTATTATAATATATTAATCTTTCATAATAAATTCTTAATATGTTGCTTTCCAAATTTTTTTATTTAATAATATAAATAACAAAAATTTTTTGATACAGTAAAGTTTATTTATATTATATTATGTTATATTATATTATAATAAACATTTAATATGCTACTAATTCTAAATGAATATTATAAAAAAATTCATAGATATTATTTTGTAATATTTTCAAATGTTAATAATACATATTTTATAATTTTTAACAATACATATTTCGATGATAATATTAATATTATCTACAATGAAATAATAATATTAATTTTATTCTAAGTTAAAATCCTAATTTAAATAGACAAGTAGTTTTAAACAAAATAAAATTTCATTTACAAATAAATTTTAATAAAATGCAATTAAGTTATAAAATTTAATTGTACAGCTGTGCACCTTAAAAAAAAAATTAAAAGAAATCCTATCCTAAGTTAACATCTTAATTCAATTAGACAAGTGATTTTAAACCAAATAAAATTCTTTTTATACTAATAAACTTTATCAATTTAAATTTAGATGATGTCATATCTATTTACAATGTATAATTAAGACTATATATTAATTATGGACTATATAAAAATTAATATTAAATTTTATTTTTCTTTCTTTTCTTGATAATTTTAATTATAAATACGTTAAATTAGATTATAATTTTTATTTTAATTATATATATATAATCTTTAATCATATACATCCCACAATAGTTAAAATTTCTATAATTAAAAATAGTTTAAAGTATATTAAATGATATATTATGCGTGAACAACAAACTTTAAAACTTAATTGTAATTTAGGTATAAATTTAATGATAACAATAGCATAAATTGTTTCAAAAATGAAAATTTAAATTAAAACCTAACAGAATCGAACTATAATTGAAGTAATGAGAAAAAAACAAAATTAAATTTGAAAAATCGAAGAATCAAACCAAAATCATATCAAAATTTTAATGTGATTCTGATTCTTAGATAGTCTCCAAACCGGAATTTAAACCAAATATTCTTATGGCTTATAGTCTTGTAAATTTGAATTAGACTTGTTTATAATATGTTTAACATTCAAAATCATACTAAAATTAGTCATTTTAATTTCAGATTTAAATATCATTAGGATTCAAACATTTTTACTTTTCTTTATAAATTGAAATTGAATTATCCAATTTAAGATCAAATTGACTTTTTTAAAATGAAATCAAGACTAAGAAATTTTATTATCTGATATCAAGTCTATACTCTCATATATAAAAACCAATGATTCTATATTGAAATCTAATCCATGACCACCCCAATTGAAATAAGTTTTTTTCCCCTTAAAATTATCACTTAAAATATTAAAAAGAATGAAAGATTAAAATCATGATATTTTGAAAAAAAAATTGTATAAGACATTATACAAATAATAATAAGTAAAAAAAATTATTGATAACGAGAAAATAAATAAATAGTATAATAATTTTTCTCTTAATTATATTTTATTATCATTTTTTTTATATTTTGGAGAATCAAAATATTAGCTATAATATTTAATTATATAATAATTTTTTTAAGACCTATTTCATCACTAATGGTGAATTTAGTTAAATTATTGGATGCATGCATGAAAAATTTGTGTTATTACTCTTATAAAATATAATTGTCAAAGATAATGACATTATCATACTTTAAAAAATTTTGTCTTATGGAAGAATTTGACAAGAACAATAAAAATAAAATAATAGGTATGAAAAATTTTAAATATTTATATATTACACTTTAAATTTTAATATTAATTATTATAAAATTTTAGTATTTTATTAAAATAATTAATTTTTATATTTAATTGTTATATATGAATAAAATAATTATAAATTACAAATTATTTCACGTGCCTCAAAGACTAAGTAGCGTATGAATGTATAAAAGAGGGGAAGTAGTAGTGTTTATAATAAAAAAAAATTGTGTAGAAAATGCTTAAAAGTATTACTAAAATAAATTAACATACTAAAATCCTTTACTATTTTTTAAAAATATTGTTTATAGAAAAAAAATAATGAAGAAGTTAAAAAATATTTATAATTAATTATCTTTATAATATGTGCATTTTAGTTTCTATTGAAATAATTCTAATATATTATTAGTAAGTATAATTATTATTAAGATAATATTAAAATTTTAATTTATGTTAACTATTATAATTTTAGAAATTGAAATTTTTAGGGATTTAAGATTGCATTCTATTGAAAGCTATTAGCAATGACAAGGTAAGGCTTTGTTCATAAAAGTATTAGCAGCAAATATATGTTATTGGCAGCAAATATTTCTGATACGTTTTTGGAAATTTGTAAATAATAAAAATAATAAAATGTATCCCACTTTTATATATTATATAGAATATTTAATTTTATAATTATAAATAAATATTTTAAATTATTGAAAAACTTAAATTTAAATATAAATAGAATTAAAAATTTTAAATTTGTATAAATTTTAAAATTAATTAAATAATAAAAAATAATATAAGTGTAAATAATAAAAATAATTAAAAGTATTTTAGAAAACCTTAGTATTTTTCCTTTCTTCATACATTTATATAGATTACGGTTAATTTAATTTTAATAATTTTAATTTAGATTTCATAAATTTTATTTAAAATCAAAATTTAAATTATAAATCAAAAAGTTATTTTTTATTAGAAAAGGAATTTTAGAATTAGTATTTGATTTAAAAAACTAGATAAATAAAAATTATTTGAAAAAAAAAATCAATAAAAATTAACAGTTCAATCTAAAGTTTAACTTTATTTTTAAATTTTATGGAAATTAAAACTCAAACTAAAGTTTAATAAAACTAAATTAATATAAAAGTAGAAATTTATTAATAATTTATCAATATTAAATAAATAAAATTTATTAACAATAAAATAATTTAATTTCTAAATACTTATAAATTAAATACTAAATAAAACAAAGCATTATTTCCTATTAACTGCATATGTATATACTTGTTTTCATTATTATTTATAAGATTCCTTTTCCACTTTATTTATCTTCATTAAGCCAAAACAACCCCTTATTTTTATCTTCTGTCAATATTTTTATCACACACCTAATTATATATCTTCATACACTTTTGATAATATCAAACATTATAAATACTTCATAAAATAATTTTTATTAATAAATAATTATCAGTTTTGACCATAAAAGAATTAAAAATATGAGAGAAAATAGAAGGGTAAAATGTTAATTTTCTTTTAGAAAAAATGAAAAAAAAATGATAATTTTTATTTATTTTTACTTGAAAATCTATTATTGTATGTCAAAGAGACTTTCCTGAAATAAAATTAAAGCTCAAGGATTTGTAGTAACAAATAGAGGTTGACAAATAAAAATAAAACGATTCTCAAAATTGATTGAGGAATGCTGAATAAATATAGCTCTTCATTTCATCCCCACTTGTACAATTAACTTTCTTTTGCTATTCTTTCATGACATAAGTGGGCCTTCATTTCTATAAGTGATCCTCTAAGGGTTGGGCCAGATTTGAGACAAGCCTGAGTTAGGTTCAGAGTTTTATACCACATAAGCCCGAATCTGGCCTAATATTTTCAATGTTAAAAGCTTAAATTGATCCTAATGCTATGTTTAGAAAAAAGTTTTATAAGGTAAAGGGAGGTTTTATAAGTTTTAAAAAAATTATTTATGTTTGAGAGAGTTCAAGGTTTTATGAGTTATGATTTTTTTAAGATTTTTATTTAGTTTCTTTTTTATTTAGTTAGAAGATCGGGAGAGTAAGAACTCAAATTTGAATTTATCAGGTGTCATCAGCCATTCAATCAATCCATGCTAGGCATTTTTTTTTTCTTTTATAAAGTGACTCTTTTAATTATTTTGATCTAGATTTTGTATTCTTTTTATGGCTTTTTTAAATTTAAACCAAGATTGAAGATCTTATGCATAAAAGGAACTAAAATCTTATATGAACTAAAAACAATTTGCAACGAAGACAAAATGCAAAATCCAACTATGTTAGTATAAAGTATTTAAATGTTAACATGATGGTCATTGCTACTAAAAATTATTATTGTTATTATTTATAATGTGATATCAAACTAAGTATACCATAGGATTCACTTTAAATTAATAATATTTTTATAATTAATAATTAACTAGTCATTTTGTCAGCATGTTGTGTAAATTATTTATTATTTTATTTTAATAATATTAATATATATCTTCATATTGTATGTTTTCATAATCATGCTATAAATTTTTATTAATGAAAATATTTTAACTAATTATAATTTCATTTCAAATATTAATAAATAAAGGGGTATTTGGTTTACCTGTTGGGTTCAGCTGATAGCTGATAGACATCCAAACAAGTAAATTGTGGTGTTTGGCAAGCTTCAAAAAATAGAGCTGATAGCTGATGGGCAACTGATATGATACCCATCAGCTGCAGTTTGTATCAACTCTATTTTTAGAGCTATTTCTCATCAGCTGATAGCTGATCTGGTTTTATTTTTTATTTTGACCATATTATCATTTTTTATTTAACTTGAAAATTAATATTATTAATATTTTTATTTTTTATTTATAATTTTAATATTTTAATTAATGTATTTTAACTTTGTTAAAATATTTTTTATTAATAACATAAAATATAAAATATTTATTTATATCCAAAAACTTAAAATTAATTATAAAATTTTCTATTAACAATAATAATTATTTTATTATTTTATCTATATTTTTAAAATTATTTAATTATCTTAAAAAAATAATTATTTTCTTATTTCAATAATAAAATAAATGATATAATATAAAAGATTAATAATTATATATTTATTTAAATAATATAATATATTAATTTAATAATTATATATTTAATTTAATAATAAAATAAATAATATAATGTAATAAATTTATAATTTTATATTTATTTAAATAATAAAATAAATTATATGATATATACCCTTATTAGTCATTTCACATATTAACAGCAACAGCTAAATATAATTTTACCAAACACTTAATATAAAACAGCTATCATCAGCTATCAGTTATCAGCTATCAGTAACAGTTATCAGTTGTATTCAACAGTTAATCCAAACAGGCCCTAAATAAGTTAATTAATATATTATTTTCAAATTAATAAACATATACCAATAAAAAGATTAACAAATTAGAAAAACACATATGCCCCTCAATGATTTTTGAAATATTATTATTAAAATTCGACTTTAAATATAAGGAAGATTTTTAAAATAAAATTTTAAATTTTATAAATAATTCTTTAATGAATATATATATATATATATATATATATATATAGATTAACATAATTTTTAAAATAATAATTAACCCTTTTATATAATAAAAAATTTAATTAAAAATAATTAATTTTTACAAATTTATAATACGATAATAAATATAAAAAAATAATATGATAAGCAAAGTTTTATAATATTTGAAATTGAAAACTTAAGAATTTTAAAATTTTTAAAAGATGCAATGAAAAGAAGTTTAGATAATTTTTTTTTTTTTGGTGTGTGATAAGATTTTACTAATTCAAATTTGAAAATATTTAAATAAAAAGTTCTCATTTAATATAATAAGCTAATTTTTTTATATAAAAAATACAAAAAATAATAAAAAAAAGGCTTTACCACGACTATTTTTTAAACACTCTTATTAAACTAGGTAGCATACTGTTGTAAATCTATTTTTAAGGTTTAGCTTTAATATATAGATATCAAACTAAGTGTACCATAGGATTGACTTTAAATTAATAATATTTTCATAATTAATAATCAAACTGGATTCAAACTTATATTAAATAAAAAGATTCATTCAAAATTATTTCATAATTAATGGTCAAAGTTAAAAAAAAAAATCACATTTTTAATTGGCTATCACATCCAAGGGTGGAGCTAGCTCCATGGGCCAACAATTTTTTCCTCTCACATAAATTATACCAAATAATTAATTATATAAATATTTTTCAAAAATAAAATTATTAAAAATAAATTAAGAAATACCCATTAATCATTCATTGATATGAAAACAAATCAAGAATAAAAGTCAATATAAACTTTAAAAAAAAAAACATATCCAATAAAAATTAAGAAGGAAAAATCTAACAAAAATAATTTTGCAAATTCACAGAGGAAAATCAATTTTCATTAACACATGTAGAAAAAATGCAAAGAAAAAATGATTAATTCATATATGCAGAAGAAAAATAGAAATAGAATAAAATTTATATAAATTCTTAAATTAAAATTCTAGCATTCCAGTTATAACAACTGTAACCCCAACTCCTAGTACCAAACTTCATATCCCAAACTGTAACAATTGGAGCACCGAGCACATTAAGCTAGTAACATCAAATAATATGGCAAGCATTACGTGTCGTAATATTAAGATCTTAGATATATATTAGGACAAGAAATCGGCTTCTTTTGATTTTGATATAAATTAATTATAATTAGATCAGGAAGAACTTGAATTTTGAATATTAAAGTATATTAATTATGTTGATAACTATTTACAATTATCAAAAAATTGTATTAAATTGTAATATTATTAACAAGAAAACATATAGTATATATAAATGGCACCATCAGCAAAATAAATAAAATTTATTTAAGTTATTAAATTACCTAAATTTATAAGAAGAAAATGACGTAAAGATCTCTTATAGTAGCCGGCAATATTTGCTTTTTTTTTTTTTTGAGTAAAACAATACTTACATGGGTCGGCAATACTCGGTGAGTTGGTGTTTTTTTATTTTAAGAAGAGGCATTGACAAGTTAGCACTTTATATACTAGTAGGATTCTAATTCTTAGATTTATTGTTTCATTGGTGCAATTGGTAGTATGACCTATTTACATGAGTGAAAAATTAACCTGCTTTACAAACCCTCCTTTTTTTTTTTTATTGTTTTTAAGTGCTGCGGGTCATGGCCCCTCTAAAACCTTGAAAGGCTCCGCTCCTAATTACATCTAAGGTCACCATATAAAAATTTTACTTACATGTTATGTCACATCTTTAATTTTTTTTTTGTTTATTATTTTTATTCATTACAAAACTGTGAGAATAGGAGATTATATTAAAGGGCAAGTTAAATTTTATTGTACTTAAAAATATTTTTCCTAAATATTTGAGAACAATTGTTTAGATCGTCTCCTATTAATAATTTTTAGGAACAATAAAAATTATATAGTCCTAAAAAATATTTTAAGAAGTCAATAAAAGGTGATCATTCAAAAATTTTGTCTCAAATTATATAAATCTTATATACAATTGATATATATATATATATATATATATATATATATATATATATATATATATATATATATATATATATATATATATTGTCCTTAATAAGCTAATTTTAAGGGATGATTTTTTTGTTGTCCTCCATTATTGTCTCTATTTCTATAAAACTAAGAAATATGATCAAAAGGATAAGTAATTTTAATAAATTAGTAAAAATATTATGGGCCACATTATTAAAATTTTAACTAATTATACAACATATACATATTTTCATTTGCTACTAATTCTTAAACTAAAATTTAACCATATGTAAAATTTAATTCTTTTTTTTAATAAAGAAAAATATTTAATGAAAAATAAAAATAAAATTGATCATAAAAAAATATGATATTTATATATTTTGATGCATTCTTATGGGCATTCCAATTACAACTTGATCTGAAATTTGTATGGCACATCTCAAAATGAATATTGTATGAGATTTATAATTATAGCGAAGGTTTTGGTTTTGTCAGTTTAAATATTTAAAAATTTTCTATTAGCACTAAATTTAGGGAGTAAAAAATTATTAGTCCAATACAAAATTAGTGAGCTAAGAGTACAAAAATTATTAGTCTAATGATGATTAGGCCTTATATTATAAGAAACACAAGGTGAGATCAGTGATCTACTGGGCAGCCACTTATATGCTCAAGTTAGTATTTGATAGAGAGACTATTTAAGAAAACGAAAGTAAAAGTTTAATAGTAATTCTATCAAAGTAAGCATACCTATTTGTGAGTTGTTCTGATATTTATATAAAGAAGATTAGAGAATCGTTGGAGCTAGTTTCAAGAATCTCAGAATGCTCAGTTGTTATCTCGAGATTCCCACTTCTGACTCTACCACTTCTGTTGACTTATTCTCTTGGCAATGCTCGGTTGATGAATGGATACACTTTATCATCCCTTATTAGCTCTTAAGCATGTTAATTTAAAGAGCAGAATTTAAGCTAAATAAACGTAACCAAATTGCAATCCCAAATTATAACTAACACTACCAAACAAAAGTATATCAACATCAAACCATAACAAAGAATTGAAATTCACAAAATACTTTGAGGACAAAAAAATTATCAGGTTTTCTGGGGAGATCTAGTAACTGAAAGCTGATGAAGTGCGTAAGAAGACGAATGAACTAAAGGCGATTGCTTTCTTCTTCCCCCTCCAGCTAGGTCGCTGAATCACTTTTAGTTTTGAGTTTAAAGTTTACCGACCTAAGTTTTATTCTTTTTATTTCACTAGTTTTTATAACTTGCATTGCAAATTGTACTCATTGTAAATAAACAAAAAATTTTAAACCCTCTCATTAAGCTAGATAGCATACTGTTGTAAAGCTATTTTTAATATTTAACTTTAATATATAGATATCAAACTAAGTGTACCATAGGATTGACTTTAAATTAATAATATTTTCATAATTAATAATCAAACTGGGTTCAAACTTATATTAAATAAAAATATTCACTTGAAATTATTTCATAATTAATGGTCAAAATTTAAAAAAAAAATTCACATTTTTTATTTGCTATCACATCCAAGGGTGGAGCTAGCCCCATGGGCCAACAATTTTTCCTCTCACATAAATTATACCAAAATAATTAATTATATAAATATTTTCAAAAATAAAATTATTAAAAATAAATTAAGAAATATCTATTAATCATTCATTGATATCAAAACAAATCAAGAATAAAAGTCAATATAAACTAAAAAAAAACATATCCAATAAAAATTAAGAAGGAAAAATCTAAAAAAAATAATTTTGCAAATTCATCGTGGAAAATCTATTTTCATGAACACATGTATAAAAAAAGGCAAAAAAAAAAAGATTAATTAATATATAAAGAAAAAAAACATAAATTAAATAAAATTTATATAAATTCTTAAATTAAAATTCTAGCATTTCAGTTATAATAACTATAACCCCAACTCCTAGTACCAAACTTCATATCCCAAAGTGTATCCACTGGAGCACCGAGCACATTAGGCTAGTAACGTCAAACAATATGGCAAGCATTACTTAATCTTATGCCATAATATTAAGATCTTAGATATAAACTAGGACAAGAATCTGACTTCTTTTGATTTTGATATAAATTAATTATAATTAGATTACTATTTACTAAGAAGAACTTGAATTTTGAATATTAGAGTATATTAATTATGCTGATAACTATTTACAATTATCAAAAAAATTGTATTAATTTGTAATATTATTAACAAGAAAATATATAATATATATAGATGGCACCATTAGCAAAATAAATAAAATTTATTTAAGTTATTAAATTACCTAAATTTATAAGAAAAAGACGTAAAGATCTCTTATAGTAGTCGGCAATATTTGCAATTTTTTTTTGAGCAAAACAATACTTACATGGGTCAGCAATACTTGGTGAGTTGGTGTTTCTTTATTTTAAGAAGAGATATGGACAGGTTAGCACTTTATATACTAGTAGGATTTTAATTCTTAGATTTATTATTTTATTGGTGTAATTGGTAGTATGACTTATTAACATGAGTGAAAAATTAGCCTACATTTTATGGGCTTTACAAACCCTCTTTTTTTTTTAGTTTTTAAGTGCTGCGGGGCCATGGCCCCTCTAAGCCATTGAAAGGCTCTGCTCCTAATCACATCTAAGGTCACCATATAAAAATTTTATTTACAAGTTATGTCACATCTTTAATTTTTTGTTGTTTATTATTTTTATTCATTACAAAACTGTGAGAACAAGAGACTCTATTAAAGGACAAGTTAAATATTATTGTACTTAAAAATATTTTTCCTAAATATTTGAGGACAATTGTTTAGATCGTCTCCTATTAATAATTTTTAGGAACAATAAAAAATATATGGTCCTAAAAAATATTTTAAGAAGACAATAAAAGGTGACCATCTAAAAATTTTGTCTCTACTTATATAAATCTTATATACAATTGATATATATATGTTGTCCTTAATAAGCTAATTTTAAGGGATGATTTTTTTGTTGTCCCCCATTATTGTCTCTATTTCTATAGAACTAATAAATGAGATCAAAAGGATAAGTAATTTTAATAAATTAGTAAAAATATTATGGGCCACATTATTAAAATTTTAACTAATTATGCGAAATATACGTATTTTCATTTCCTACTAGTTCTTAAACTAAAATTTAAACATATGTAAAATTTAATTCTTTTTTAATAAAGAATAATATTTAATAAAAAAATAAAAATAAATTTGATCATAGAGAAATATGACATTCATATATTTTGATACATCCTTATGGGCATTCCGATTACAACTTGATCTGAAAATTGTATGGCACGTCTCAACAAATTGCAATCCCAGATTATAACTAACACTACCAAACAAAAGTATATCAACATCAAACCATAACAAAGAATTGAAATTCACAAAAATACTTTGAGGACAAAAAAATTAACAAGTTTTCAGGGGATATCAAGTAACCGAAAGTTGATGAAGTGTGTAAGCAGACAGATGAATTAAAGGCGGTTGCTTTCTCCTCACCCCTCCAGTTAGGTCATTGAATCACTTTTAGTTTTCAGTTTAAAGTTTACCAACCTAAGTTTTATTCTTTTTATTTCACTAATTTTTATAACTTGCATTGCAAATTGTACTCATTGTAAATAAACAAAATTTTTTTATACAATTTTATAAAAATTTCTATATTAATTAACTGATAAATGTTAAAATATTTTATAAATTTGTTTTTATATTTTCTTAATAATATGTTGTTGAAATTTTCCTACATTCAAAATTCATTTTACTTATTGAATTAACGGTTTTGTTTAACTTAACAAAGTAATATTTGATTACTTCTTTTTCTTTTGCTTTGTTTTGTTTTTTTTTTTGTTTTTTTTTTATTTTTTTATGTTCCATTTAAATTACAAGTATTTGTGATTTTAAAACTTATAGGTTTGGTTTTGTGGAAATTGGTTTAAAATTCTATTAGGACTATTCTTTATTAAGGTTTTATTAATTAATGTATTGATTAATTTTTATTGACCAATTAAAATAAAACAAAATTAATTTTTTATTATCATAATACTAAATTATCATGGGTATTTTTGATAATCCTTAATTATATATTTTAATTGGTTTTCTTGCAACGTTATATAGTACATATTCATAAATAAACTTAATTTTGCAATTTAATTCTATTTAAATTTTTATTCCCATAATTTTATTCAAAATTTATAATTTTATCAATTTTATTATGATTTTAAAATTCAATCACAATTTCGTCTAACAATTTAATTAATTATAATTAAAATATATAAGAGATTCGTTTCAGAAAAAAAAAAGTAAATTAATTTATAAGCGTAAACTAATGCTAATGCAATTTAAATGTAACATAAAAAAGTACAAAAACAAAAAAATAGAAAAAAGTAATTAAATAGTACTTAATTAAGTAAATCATCAAAACCATTAATTCAAGAAGTAAAATGAATTCTTAATGTAGGAAAATTTCAACAACATATCGAATTTCAAAATAAAAACTTATATAAAATAAGATATATTATATAAAATTATAAATAGAATTCTATTTAGAATTAAATTAGAAAAATTAGTTAAAATATGATTGAAATGTTAATAGTGTATGATAAATTAATTAATTATATATATATAATAGTTATGTGGAAATTGATTTAAATTCTATTAGAATTCATATTCTTTAATAAGATTTTATTAATTAATGTATTATTAATTTAATTTTTATAAACCAATTAAAATAAAATAAAATAAAATAAATCTTTTATTATCATAATGCTAAATTACTATTGTATTCTTGGCAATCTTTAATTATATATTTTATTTGGTTTTCTTGCAACGTGCATGATACATTGGTTGTATATATTCATAATTAAACTGTTCTGTAAGTCATGCTTTTGTTAATTTCTCGTAATAATAATAATAATAATAATAATAATAATAATAATAATAATAATAATAATAAGTAACTAATTAAAATATTTTATTATCTAAAAATATAAATAAATTAATAACATAAAGACAACTATTATGAATTAAAAATTATGTTTCTTTTTTATATATTTATAATTTTTTTTAAATATTATAATTTCATGAATTTTTAGTTGAAAAGAATAGAGAAGTTATTACAGTTAGAATATAAAAAATAAATTAACACTTGCTTGGTTGCCTATTTTCAAAAATAGTATAAAAATTTATATTTTATAATAATTTGGCCTAAACAATTAAAATTTTACAATTTCATCCCATTTAAATCGTTGTTTTTATAATTTATTCAAAATTTTATAATTTTATCAATTTCATTACTATTTTAAAAATCAATCACAATTTTATCTAACAAAATTTAATTAATTATAATAAAAATTTATAAGAGAAATTCATAAGTTAATGATAACTCATTAACTAACTTTAATATTTTCAAATACAAGTTATTTTTTAAATGTGCGTTGCATATTTTTTAAGCTAGTTATATATATTGTAATTATTATTCTAATAATATAATAATTTTTTATTTTTTATGACACATATATTGTATGAGTACTTATTATTTTTGAATTAAGTTAATAAAAATGAAAGTATATCAATAAAAATAAAAAATTACTTTAGTAAAATTTATTATGAAAAATTTATTATTATAATATAATTTTATAATTATATCTATTTTATAAATATATAAATTTTACTATTTATTATTTTGTTGGTTCATATATTTTCATGTTAAATTTCTTCAATAATAAAATACATGGGTTTATTAAAACTAATTAATTTTTAACATTATTAACTTTTTTTATAAAATCTAAACTTTTTTCAACACCATTTAAGAGTTTATACATGTAATAGTAAAATAAATTCAACTTAATATAATTTCAAATAATGTTGAATTTTTAGTTATTTTTATTTATTTTTTTAATTTTATTTGATAAAATTATCTATAGACAATTATATTAATAAGTATTAATATTATTAATTTTTATTTGATATATAATATATTACATAATTTTATATTTTCTGATGATATGAAGAAAAACTTTAAAAATAAAATTGATAAATATATTAATATTAATAAGTTATTTATAAATAATAAATTAATAACAAAAATTTTCTTTTTATATACAAATAAAAAATCAATGCTAATAGAATTGAAAAAAACTAACATTAGTATATTATTATTTTTAATTGGAGTGATTATATTAAAAACATATAAATAATTATTCGATTTACAATAAAACTAATTTATACTATATTTTTAAATTAAATTTTTTATTATTATTTTTTAAAAATAAACGTCAAATTTTAACAAATAAAGTTGTTGAATCCAAATAAATAAAAATTTCATTAAATGATATAATACTTATATTCATATGAAAATTTACTATTTGTCATGATAGAATAAGATTATAGTATTAAAATATTAAAAAATTATTATTTTTTTATATGTACTCTCATTAGTATTTTTTAAAATTTTAATAATGTACCATTTTAAAATAAAAAAATCATTATTATAAATTTCAATCATCTAATTATATTAATTTTATAATTAAACTCAAACCTAATATATTATGTTAATTATTAAATTTTTAAGTAATATATTTGTCTATTTAATTTTTTTCTCATATATATAATTTATTTTATATGCTTTATATGTAATTATATATTATTTAAAAATTTTATATTTATAATTTTATTATGTATTACATACTAATTAAATATTTTTTTTTATAAATCAACATATACGAATTTTTTTATATATTAATGTAATAATTAAGAATTTTAGAAATATATATATATAATTAAAAAATATAAATTAATTTTATATAAAATATTTTTAAAATGCACTTATAAGAAATTAAATTAAAAAAAACTTCAAAAACATTAATAAAAGAATTCATATATTTAATTGGCAAAAATTTATTTATTTTCTTGTTTATTTACATAAACTTAAATATAATTGTATTAAGATATTTTTACATAAATAATTATTATGTTAATTATTAATTTTTTAAGTAATATATTTATCTATCTAATTTCTTTCTCATATATATAATTTATTTTATATGCCCTGTACATAATTATATATTATTTAAAAATTTTATATTCATATAATTTTACTATATATTGAATATTAATAAAATATTTTTTTTATAAATCAACGTATATGAATTTTTTTTATATATTAATGCAATAATTAAGAATTTTAGAAATATATATAATTTAAAAAATATAAATTTATTTTATATGAAATATTTTTGAAATGAACTTATAAGAAATTAAATTAAAAAAAAGAAACTTCAACAATATTAATAAAAGAATTCATGTGTTTAGCTAGCAAAATTTAATTTATTTTCTTGTTTATTTATATAAATTTAAATATAATTGTATTAAAATATTTTTGGATAAATAACCATAAATAATTATAAGATAAAGATAGAAATATATTATGATTCATTAAAAAAATGATTTATATAAATAACACATCTTTCTATTTTTATAAATAATATAAATCATGAAGGTATTTTTATGGAATTTTATTTTGAATTATATTATAATAAAAATTTAATTAAGCATGATTTAAATATAAGTACGACTAAGAATTTTAGATTTATATAAATTTTAAAATTATAGATAATTAAATTTTAAATCCTGAAAATTTTAAATTTATGTAAATCGTAAAATTAAATTAAATAATAAAATATAATTATGAATACTATGAATAGTAAAGAGTAATTTGGGCAAAGCTATTGTTCCTCTCTCCTTTCACACATTTATATGTTATATAGAAAAGTTTAAGACTAATCTATTTCTACAACTTTATCTAACTTTATCCTAATAATTAAGTGTAATATAATGACTGAATACTTGCATTATAATACAAGAGGTCAAACCCCATTAAAATTGAAAGTGGGTGCAAAATAATCATTAAAACCACAAGTTATATCCTCATGCATATACATCAATGAAATCAAGCCCTGTAACCTATGCAATTTCATCACTATAAATATTACATTTTTATAATTGGACTCTAACTAATGTTCATATGCTTGCTCCATGAATAGCTAAGCTAGCTTTATACATTTTTTTGTTGTTGCAATACTCATAATCTCTTTTTCTCCAAAAAACCCAAAGCCAAAAATCTCAATGCCTTTATGGTCTCAAGTTCCATAATAGTTGCTTTTTCTTTTAGCAAGCGGTCAACTATATCCATTAACCTCTCCTCTTCCATCATTCTCTGCGCATAAACTGCCAAGTTTACATTATATTTTCCCCTATTGAAATCTAATGTTTTCATAGAAGTCAAGAGCTCCAACAACACGATGCCAAAGCTTTAGATATCACTCTAATCATTAACTGATATTCTTGATTTGTCTTATTGTGGGTTATTCTTTGTGTGAAGTCATGTGTTTCTGTTGAACTTGTATCGCAGGTAATCTTTACATAGTAGGATTGTGAATTTCAAATACCTATGTGATACTCTTTTGTAGAATTTTCTACTCTTGGTTGGGTTTATCACTGCATCAGCTCTCTAACTTTTGACATCTCTATTGCATCTTTGTTTGGCATTTACCGATGATATTAAGAGTTGATATCATATCTCATTGCCAATTAGTGATGAGCCTGGTGAGTCACACATATACACAAGTAATCACCAAGTTAAATATGATTTAATTAATTAATTAAAGAGTTTAATTGATTAATTAAATAGGTTTGGTTTGCAATTAGATTGCAAGTCCCTATCATGGCTTGAAACCAAATCTAAGTTATTGGATATATAGTATAAGTTAAATTTATATTTAAAGTGTTTAAATATGAATTTAATTATGAGAAACTAATTAATAGATATTAATTAATAATTTATATTTGATATAAATTGATTAGAAGAAGAAAAATTATTATTTTGGATTGAGAACTCAAAATTAAGACACAAGGGTATTTTGATCATTTCACAGGGTGACACGTGACACCATGAGATGGTGATACATGGCACTACACATAAGCTTGCCAATTGTCTTTTAATTATGTAAGATGATCAAAGTCAAGATTAAATCTAAGTTTCATACTTGGCACAATGTGATTGAGTCAATTAAACTAAGAGCCAATCAGAAGGTGACATGTGGCGAGGGTTTTAAGTGATGACCTAGCTATATAAGGGAAATGATGCAATAACAAAAAACACAAGCTGCTGTTGTTTCATATGTGCCGCCACCCTTGGAGACCTCTTCCTCTCTTCTTCTTAATCTCTCATCAATTCAAAGAGAATTGCCAATATTTTCTTGAATTAAAAATACTAGAAATCATTTCTAGTGTCCTGTATGCATCTATAACATCTCTAAAGGTAAAACCCGATTTTCTAATTAATTAGAAAGGCTTGAGAAGCTGTTCAAGGGGCTGCCATTGGTGATCTTGGTGTGGACAAGCTACAGGGACAACATCTGGTGTCCTAGGCGCATCCCAAAGGTGCCAAACACAACTACATTGCAACAAAAGGTTAGCGCACTTGTTCTTGATTTAATCTAGGGTTCTAATGAATTAATCTATTAATTCTAAAATCTTAAATGGAAAATTTAGATCCAAAAATATATTAAAAGTGTTTTAATATGCTGCTTATCATTGAAATCAAATAGATAAATAATGAATCTTGTATGATGCATGAGACCCTAGAAGAAAAATTTTGAATTCAATGATCTAAACTTATGTTTTTCATGCTTCCGCTCCTTCACCCGTAGTATACCTAATGAATTATCAAACTTTGCCTACCGATAACCCATTAAATATACTACAAGGGATTTTGAATCAATTTCTATTCATTTTAAAGTGTGGGGTAATGATGATCAAGTAATAAAAAGCCTTTAATTAAAACTATGTCATGAGCCCTTTTTTTTTTTGGTATTAAGGAAATTTTTCCAAAATTTTGGCAGAGTGCCAGTTAAAAATTGAGAAAACAGTTCTTCAAAACTTGTTTAAAATACTCCCAATATGCAATAAATCCATGACTCTAATTAATCTCAACACCATTCAATCTTAACCAACACAATTGTCACAAATCTCAATATTTATGGAATTCTAAAAGAAATTTAACTACTGCATTTATTGATAAAAATAAGTTTATATTACAAAAATTTACATTAACCAAAATAACAGTACAAGCTTTTATACAATTGCTCAACGTTCATTTATGGATACATACAATTTAATTTACATCAAAAGAAAATTTACAAAGGGTATAACTAATATACCTGGAATAAATCCAAATACTGCTCTCCCTCAACCACAAGCAGCTCACTCTGCTGCTTTGTCTATGCTTTGCCCGTGACAACATAAGAAATCTATCGCTAAGTATTACACTCAGTAGTACACAACTAAATTTTAAAAAATCATTTATAAAGCACATCAATTATATATACCAAAACATAATAAAGTAGAATTTTCAAAATTTCAAGTCAATAAGATTCATGTATTTCAAACCATATTTCACAAATCACAAAGTAAGAGTATTTTCAAGAACACATAGTCTAGATCATGACATAAAATTTCATGATCAATGTCTTATTGTACACCACGACAGAGCAAATTACCTCACTAACCGTTATTAATGAGGGAAGGGCTAGCTAGCTAATGAGTACTCATTTAGTCTTACCCTACTAATTGTTACTAAGAGGAGACATAAGCAATTTTAATTATCAAACCCCAAATAGCCATTACTATTGGGGAGTTCCGAACGGAACTGTCATGCTAACTGTGGTTTAAAAATAATTTCATAAAATTTCTATTCAAATAATTGTATTTCAATTCGCACAACACATTTCATTTAATGAAATTTATAAAATTATAATTGCATCCAAATAGTTTATAATCACAATTTATTCAACTCATTTACAAAATTAAAATCAATTGAGAAGCTTAGTTGGTTACAAATCTCTTTCGCTTGCTTTAACTCAATCCCCTCTACTTCTTTCCTTGGAAGGCTCTTTTTCTACTGAACACAAAATTAAAGTGTTTCAATACCTATCCAAATAATTTCTAATAATAATTTCAACGATTGAACTTTGCATTGTCAATTTATTTATATAGTCCCATAAGTTGAGTTCTTTGTATTTTTTTTTATGGTGGTTACTATTCATTTGACTAGTTATGTAAAATGTTGACTTTCCATATTTAATAGGTATACCAATTCTAAACTTAAGGTCATACCACATTTTGGGTTTTACATTTATTGGCATTGGTTGTCAAATTCAATTTAAAGTTTCCTAAGAGAAATTGCAAATTTTTCAGTTTTTGTCTCTAAGGTTTACTATTCTATTGGGCCAATCTACAGTGAAAATTTGACTAAACTTCCTTCATCAAAGTTGTTCCTTAATGTGTCTGGTTTAATTCTCTCTTTGAATCACTTCATTTGGAGTTTTGTAGCTTAAGTTATGGCATTTTAACTATAACTGGCCGGATTAGTCATTTCTAGATTTTCTGGGCAATTTAGGGTTCTGGCAGTTTTGATAACCTAATTTTGGTTGGCAATTTGGCTAGGTTATAGTCAGAATTTGAGTTTCTATTCTTCATGAAAGTTGTTCTAATATGTCTAAGCTTTCTATGGTCATAAAAATTAGGTCATTTGGACTTTTTCACACTAAGGTATGACCATTTGAACATGTACTATTCATTTGGTCAATTTTGTCCAGTAACAGGGTACTAATTTCGGATTCAAGTAGACTTTAGGTCAATTTGGGGTCAGTTTTAGGGTAAGGTTTCTTCATCAAAATTGTAGCATTATGACCCTATTTTTATCTCCAATTAGCCTCACACCAATTGGAGCAACAGAATTCAACTTATAGCCTTTTAAGTGGACAAAGGTCAAGCTGCCAGAATTCAACAACACCACATTCATAACTCATTTCAATTCCAATTATCAAATTGCACTTATAAGCACCCTAATTGACCAAATTGAGCATCACAAATACCAATTGGTCAACAATTCTCAAAATCTCTAATTTCTCCCAAGAACCCTAATCACCAAAAACCCTAATTTTTTAATTGTTTATTTCATGCAAATTCAAGTATACCAATTACATCAACTTACTCACCTAAGCTTACATATACCTTTAATTCAATCAAATTCTGTCAAACCCTAATCACCCTCAAGCTGGTCGAATTTCATGGCTTCTCATTCATGCAAGATTTTCATGTTTCTTTACATAAATTCATCAATTTTCAACTTAAATTCATGCATTTACACTTAGTTAAGTAGAGAGATAACTCATCTTAGTGATGCTCTTCTTAATCTTCACTTCCTTTAAATTTTCTCCCAATTTCTTGATTCAATTCTAGGGCCAATTAAGAGTTTTTTTTATAGGTTTTTGTTAGGGTTTATGGGGTGAAATCAAGCTTTGGAAGCTTGAAATTGCTTGGCTATGGTGGAAGTGTGAGAGAGAACAAGAGAGAGAGAGAAGGAGGCAAGTTGAAGAAGAAGACCACAATTATTTTTTCCTTTTTAATTTCTATTTAATCCTATTTATACCTACCCAAAATTAATTTAATTAAATTAAAATTTTTTATTGTGTCATGCTTACTTATGCATGATGTCATAATTCACTTTATTTAAATTTCTTTTCTTTTCTTTTTTCCTTTCTTCCATTCACCTCTTCACTTTTAATCCATTTTTTATAATTTTAGTTTCCTATATTTTAATGGACATTCAGTCCAAGAGTCACATCTAAGTGTGAATTAACCTAATTACCCTTATCGGTCTGATCAATTTTTCTAGTAACACTGAGTTACACTACAAGAATTGTTACTTTTAGCAACCAATTTTAACAACCGAATTTTTATTTTCTCATTAATAATATATGAATAACGACCAATACTATGATTGATTGTAATTATGTAAAATTTTAACAACCATTATAAAATTCCCTTGTTAAACAATAAAATTTAGTCGTTATATATAAATTTTTTTTATTGATTTATTTTCTCAATTTTTAGAAGTCTTTTACAAGGAAAAATATTGCCCTTGTTGATTAATTATATTTTTTCCTTTTAGAATTTGGTTTCCCTCCAGCGGGTTTTTTCTTTTGTCTCTAAGGTTTCCTAATTCCTTCCAATTAGTAACTTCCACACAAAACCAATTTCTCCCTAATGTTGTAGCCTTAACATACATGTTTCATAGGGTTCTATAGAGTAGAGTTAATTAGTCCTTAGGGTTCCATTCAAAATTGAGTGTTCTAGATTCTCGAAACCTAGATTTGAAAGCTTTCACCTGTTGCCAAGCGTGGATTTGGAAGTATTACTGTGTGGGTGTGTCTTCAATAGGTATATTTTACATTTACAATTCCCATTCCAATTGTTGAGTTCCTTTTGATGCTAAATTTGTTTAGCAAGTTTTGATTCAGATCATGTAATTGATTCTATTTTTGAGGTAAAAACTTTCTCTTGCGTGTTCTAATGGAAGAACTTGATTTTATTTTGTGGTGTTCTTTCATCCATTCAACTAGGCACTTTAATTATTTCCTGTTGTGATTTATGTGATATGGAGATTCTTGGAGGTTTTTTATGCTCTTCTTGGTTGTTGGGTCTTGTTGAACTGTTGGGTCTTGTTGATTTACTTGTTAGTTTCTTCACCTGTTTGCTGTAAATTTTTTATCTTGATTGGTTGGAATTGTCCATTTGATGTTTGATGTGAATTGCTCCTAGATGTTAAGTCTTTGTTCTTGGTTGTATGTAAAGATTTAGGTTATGATCACCTAGCATGTCAAGTCTTAGGAAGGGTATATAGGGTTGTTAAGAGGAAAAGGGGGTGAATAGAAAAAAGGAGAGAAAGTGAAGAAGAAGGGGAAGACAAAGAGAGAGAATGAGAAGGAGAGGGAGAGTTAGAAATTAAATTGATTCATATTAAATGATTGAATTAAACATTTTAAATTTATTTGGTAGCAGCAAGGTAACTTCATATGAGAATTTTATTAATTATTTACTGCAGGATCAACACTAGGATTCCACACTATGTACCTCTAGCTGTTGGTTTCATTTGTGCTCTGCATTATTAACTGCTCTGTTTAACATTAAGGGCATGTGGTTTTAATCCCAATGATACTAGATATTTTTGGCAGTGCCAATAGGGGATAAATTTGGTTTTGCGTTTTGGGCAAGGACTAGTATTTTCATTCATCATGTTTCTAGTTCATCAGTTGCACTTAATACTTTTGCTGAACACCTTAATCAACCTATTATTTTCCTGAATATTGCATATTTAAATCAACCTCTAAGGTCATTAGACTTTGAAATTGTCTGCTTCCAATGTGTTTTGCATGCATTATATATGAATATTAATTAATTCATGACTTGATGTATAATCTTTTCTTCGTTAGAAGAATGGTTATGGTTTGGATTCTCCATTTGTCTCAGATTCCAACTCTGCCTCAGGTTCGCATAATAAAGGGAACAAGCTAATTTTGATGAGTGCTGTGGTTTCGATTGTATTGATTCTTGGGATAGTGATAGCCTTCAAGTGCTAGCAAAAGAAGAAAAGGGAGCAAGAGCAAACTCGGTTTTTGAAGCTATTTGAAGATGGGGATGGCATTGAGTATGAAGTAAGGCTTGGCAGTGTAATATGAGGAATGGTATTAACTCGGCTATCATTTGTACTGTATGTTAATTTACACAAATTTTGAATGGTGTTTGTCGCAAGGGATTTTGCGGTCGCACCGAAGTGGAAAAGAATGAGGAGTCGCCACCTTAGTTTTGAGGGAAACTAAAGAAAACCATTTGTGAAGACAAATTGAAATAAAACCACTTCAAAACAGAGATTCTAAGTTCGGGGTTCGTAAACGGGTGGGGAAGGTGTTAGGCACCCCACCTCGTCCCTTAATAAGGGTAAGTAGATTTAACTTCGCATTTTTTTATAAATTAGTTAGGAGGGCTTGAATGGAAATGTTAATCCTTTTAACAAAAAGGAATATTTAATTTTTCACTAAGTTTGGATTACCCAGATACATAAGTAAATGAGATAACCTTAGTGAGTTACTGTTGTATATTAGTTTTGTTTGAAGGGCTATTTGGTTAAAATTCAATTTGAGAATCGGATAAGAACTCTCCTCCGATCTCTTTTAAAAATTTTGAATTGAGAATCGGATAAGAACTCTCTTCCGATGTCTTTTAATATTTTAGCTTGAAGATCGGATAAGGACTCTCCTCCGATCTCTTTTAATGTTTATTAAAATTTTAGCTTGAGGATCGGATAAGAACTCTCCTCCAATCTCTTTTAATATTTATTAAAGTTTTAGCTGAGAATCGGATAAGAACTCTCCTCCGATCTCTTATAAAAATTTTGAATTGAGAATCGGATAAGAACTCTCTTCCGATCTCTTTTAATATTTTAGCTTGAAGATCGGATAAGGACTCTCCTCCGATCTCTTTTAATGTTTATTAAAATTTTAGCTTGAGGATCGGATAAGAACTCTCCTCCGATCTCTTTTAATATTTATTAAAGTTTTAGCTGAGAATCGGATAAGAACTCTCCTCCAATCTCTTTTAATATTTATTAAAAATTTTAGATTGAGAATCGGATAAGAACTCTCCTCCGACCTCTTTTGATTAAATGGTAGTCGGATAAGGATTTTTCCGATCTCTCTAAATTTTACCTATCGAGAAGGCCTAAGGCTAAGGGTTCTGACGTTCAAAGGTGTCAGGGGGTCTGCGCAAGACCTCTTTGACTTATTGATACCTTAGGACTGGGCAGGGGATGCCAAACCGAATCCTTCGACCTTCCTATATGGTCGCTCCACCAGCATTTTTGGTAGCCGATCTATTCCATTTAGTTATCCAGGGTTTGGTTTTACTCTGTCTTATGACGTCTTGCCCTATGACCTATTGAATTATTCTAGTGACTCAGCTTTACCATTTTCCAGGCTTATTATTCAGACCTTTCATTATTTTAAAAGGACTCTTAAGTTGCCGTTACCTACATCTCATCCCCTTCAGAATATTTGTCATTTTCTTCTTCTAATCTGACGGTCCCAAATTCTCTTGTCCGGGCCGATCCGAGGGCTGGGAGTGAAAGGCGCTGATCTTGTCGTTTTCTTTTTCGATCCGAGGGCTCCGAGCTCATCCTTACAAGTAAGATCAACGGTGGAGATTAGGATGTACAACGCTGTCCTGACGTACGCATGTCAGAAATGCGGGCGATTCTAGGGCGTGCTGTTGAGATTTTACCTGCAACGCTTTAACTACCTCGGCTCTGATTATGGTGACGGCGGTAGGCGCCTTATTCCTTTTGTTTTCTGCTCTCTCTTCCTTTCCGATCTTCTTAACATGATCCTTCTCCTATCTTTCATACCGATCTCCCCTCTTCCAATCTCTATTATTCAAATATTTCCCTTAACCAGGCCCGGTCCTGTCAAAGCATTAATTCCCCTCGATTCCCGAAGTGTCCGCTTCGTTTTCTGCTTAGCAATAAATGTCCGATTTTCCCCTATATATACCCCTGACAGAAGAGACTTTCTTCATTCGATTTTCCTCTCTTCCTTCTTACTTTCCAGTTCTAGCTGCTTCGGCAGAAGTTCCGGCCATGATTGTGGCTGTTGATCCCTTTCCGATGGATCTCTTTATTCCCCGACTGAAAATTTACGACCCCGGTGCTCGAATAATCATGATAACCTTGTCTGATGTTGGTGAGAGAACTGGACCAATTAACCGATCTAGATCGCGGACCTTGATCGTGCCGATCTCGAGTCATTCGACCGGTATAATCGGCGAACCGATTTCGGCCGAAAAGACTACTAATGTTCCGCCGACCCTTGGCGGTTGCTCTTCCAAGTTTATTCAGCTTCTCACCACATTGGGTGTTCCGACAGCGGCTTTCCTCCACATTGGGTGTTTCGACAGCGGCTCGGTTCCGGTCGATGACATCCTTTGGATCAGTCACAATGTTGACTTTGACATAGGTCCTTTAGATGGGATGTTCCACCAGTCTCTGAGATCGCCCAAATGATGTATTTTATTTTCAATGTAATCTGATCTCTAGAGAACCCAGAAATGATGTAGTCCAATTTTAATGCAATCCGATCTCTAGAGATCACCGAAATGATGTAGTCCAATTTTAATGCAATCCGATCTCTAGAGATCGCCCAAATGATGTAATCCTATCTTTTGGAAATAAAGATTTTATTTTGTCAATTATCATCTTATTATTATTGCATTAATTATTTTCCGATTTCTGAAGTATTTACCCGATCTGACCTTTAATTTAAATGACCCTAAACGATCCGCAATTCAAAAGATTTATCTTAATCTGTCGATCTCTAGTTAGCCGATCTCTTTATGGAATTTCCAGAATATTCATGAGATGTGTCAAAAACAGCTGGCAGATCTCGCTGACCGATGCACCGCCTAGGATGCCGTGAGCATTAAATGCTCGAACGAGTATAAATAGGGGTGGGGGTTAGCCATTTGCTCTCTTGTGTCATTTTCAGTTTCTCGCGAACAACTTCGAAATTCTCTCGTTTTCTCAAGCTCTTCCGACTCCGATCAAGCTCCGGTAAGGGTTTAGATCCTTCTTTTAGTTTAAATTCCTTATTTCCTTTGAAAATGAGCGGCGCCGAAGGTCAGAGAGCGGCGAGTCCTCCTTCCATCCAGTTCTCGTGGTCATCTGATGAAGTAGAGGTGGTTGGGCCAAAGGCGCGACCTGAACCTCCTAGAGTCTCCGTTCCAGCTCGAGAACAAGTGACGTCATCAAGGCATGCGCCTTCTTCAGGGAGAGAGAATCTTCCCATGGACGAGCTGCCATCGGTCCTTCAAGAAACCGATCTGCAGTCATTTAGCCAGGAGTACAACATTGAGCCCGATTCATATGAACTTATCCGGTGTCACGGCGATCTCCGGGCCGATCATTTCTTCGAAGAGAACGACATGATTATGGTATACGAAGAATAGTTGAAAGCCGGGCTGCGGTTCCCTCTTGACGACTTCTTTAAGGAAGTCTTAAAATTTTTCCAAGTGTGCATAGCTCAAGTTCACCCGAACTCGTGGCGGATCTTAGTAACCTTCTGAGGCCTCTGCTGAGCTAAGGGATTCCGCCCTACGCCTAAAGTATTCACCGAATTGCATAGGTTAACTCGTCGAAAGGACGACGAGTACTGGTTTTTCAAGGCAAAGCCACATTGCGGGCTCTTCATCGATCTGCCCTCCTCCCTGAAAAACTGGAAAAACCGCTTCTTCATTCTAAGGAGCAAAATTTCGAACGGCTTTGAGGGTTTCCCTCGTAGCTGGCTGCACCAAGGCCCCTTAATTCCGAAGCGTCTCGTGTTGAATAGGGAAGAGGGCATAATGGTGATGGAGTTGAACGAGCAGGCGTCCAGAGAGAAGTTCTCTTGCTTGGATGCAGTGACTGCCGAGCTGCACTATTGGACTATGGAATGGATCACTGGCAAAGATCGTGGGCTCCAGCTCTCTGACCTCGGCATCGATATTTTCTACATCTCAAATCTCAAGACCTTAGCGATCTCACTGACCTCTTCTTTGTGCAGGTATGGCAAGCGGCGAAGCCTCCAAGGAGAGCCGGAAGTGAAAGAGGGAGATCTCCCGGAAGGTACGGGAGATGAAACGAGTTGAGGAAATGTAGACACCCAGGCATGAGCCCGGGGAAATACAAGAAGGCTCGTCTCAACTTTCGGGACCGGTGATCGCAGAAGTGGTCCGATCCCCTCCTCGCCGGGAAGAGCCGCCTCCACCTCCTCCAGTTGCTCCGAATGCAGAAGAGGGTTCTTCTCAACCTAACGTGAGGACTATCTCCCGCGGTGCCCAAGTCTTAGTCCACTCACTGGAGAAGAATCGTACGGTTCGAGAAAACCCCGGTTTTGCCAAGGTCTTGGCGTCCTCTATCTGTCTTCGAGAAGATCGGGATAGGCTGTCTCCGGATAACCTTGATGATATCTTGACCCGATCCATGAGCCCGAACGTGGAGTGCCTGGTGAACCAGCACATCATACGGGAGAAGGCGCATCGCTTGGGTAAAAAGGTCGAGAGGATGGGTCATGAAGCAGCTTCCCTCCGATCTCAACTTTCATCCGCTCAGGGTTACATATCTCAAATTGAGGGGCGAATGAAGTTCTATGAGGACAAGCTGGCCGAGCAGGCCCACGCTTTTGAAGAAGTGCAAGCGCTCCGGGCCGATAAAGCTGCTCAACTCGCTCACCTTGCTGAGGAGCTCAAGGTGAAAGAAGAAGAGATAGTGACTGGAGTGGCCGGCGCTTATGTGAATGCTCACAGAGATCTCCTGGCTGAGCTCAAGAAGCGTTACCCTGAGGAGGACTTCTCCTGGATGGCCAACCTGGCTCCCGAGGATGAAGGTGAGGAGAGTGAGGAGGAGGCTGAGGGTGAGACAGGGGACGGACAAAATGTAGATCAGGCTGGGGGTGATCCTCCAGCTGAATAACTTGTACAAATTCTTGAAATGAAATGAAATGGAATGCCTCTAAATTGTCTGAGTATAACTGAAAGTGATTATTAACCTAAGTGTGAGAGATCGGAAAACACAATGAGCACGAGATCGGTAGGGAACCAACGCTGAACAGGACTTGATTAAAATTAGAAATTTGGCTTGAACATTTAAGATCGGGATCATCAGTAAACCGGAACGAAACCTTTGATTATTCTTAAACTTTTGAAAGGGAGATCGGTAACAAAAATGGTAACAAAGATCTAGTGTTAGTTCAATTTCATTTGTCAACAGAGATCAGGAATATACTTGACTGGTCAGGAGATTCGACAATGGGTTTAAGAGATCGGTGAGTGATTTAATAGACTGGTAAGGCTTTGAGTGATGTGAGGACTTAGCATTGATTCAATTCCTTGTGAGGAGAGATCGGAAATGTGGTTATCTAGCAAAGAGAGATC
Source organism: Hevea brasiliensis (assembly GCF_030052815.1). Taxonomy (NCBI): domain Eukaryota; kingdom Viridiplantae; phylum Streptophyta; class Magnoliopsida; order Malpighiales; family Euphorbiaceae; genus Hevea; species Hevea brasiliensis. Next base: position 76,763,648 of record NC_079506.1, on the reverse strand, counting down.
GGAAATGTGGTTAGCTGTCAAAGGGAGACTTAGTACTGGGGATCGGTTTCAAAGCTTATTAATTCTGGGGATCGGCCAAAATATGGTGTCGACAGTTGCCCCTCTTTACATAATTTCTATTAAAGGGCAAAATTTTCCCATGTAGGAATTATGTAAAGATTCAGACCCATATTTTGGACGATTAGGTGTTCGAAGTTAGGGAACTAAAGCATACCTAAGTTAGTGACCTAGAGATTGGCAACAGAAGTTAAAATACTAGAAAATTAGAATCAACTTGGATCAAGGAACCAGAGGTTGATAACAGGAAATGTAAATTGCAGGAAATTAAAATCAACTTAGATCAAGGAACCAGAGGTTGATAACAGGAAATGTAAATGCATGAAATTAAAATCAACTTAGATCAAGGAACCAGAGGTTGATAACAGGAAATGTAAATTGCAGGAAATTAAAATCAACTTAGATCAAGGAACCAGAGGTTGATAACAGGAAATGTAAATTGCAGGAAATTAAAATCAACTTAGATCAAGGAACCAGAGGTTGATAACAGGAAATGTAAATTGCAGGAAATTAAAATCAACTTAGATCAAGGAACCAGAGGTTGATAACAGGAAATGTAAATGCATGAAATTAAAATCAACTTAGATCAAGGAACCAGAGGTTGATAACAGGAAATGTAAATTGCTTGAAATTAAAATCAACTTAGATCAAGGAACCAGAGGTTGATAACAGGAAATTTAAATGCATGAAATTAAAATCAACTTAGATCAAGGAACCAGAGGTTGATAACAGGAAATGTAAATTGCAGGAAATTAAAATCAACTTAGATCAAGGAACCAGAGGTTGATAATAGGAAATGTAAATGCATGAAATTAAAATCAACTTAGATCAAGGAACCAGAGGTTGATAACAGGAAATTTAAATGCATGAAATTAAAATCAACTTAGATCAAGGAACCAGAGGTTGATAACAGGAAATGTAAATTGCAGGAAATTAAAATCAACTTAGATCAAGGAACCAGAGGTTGATAACAGGAAATGTAAATGCATGAAATTAAAATCAACTTAGATCAAGGAACCAGAGGTTGATAATAGGAAATGTAATTTGCAGGAAATTAAAATCAACTTAGATAAAGGAACCAGAGGTTGATAACAGGAAATGTAAATTGCAGAAAATTAAAATCAACTTAGGCCAAGGACCCAGAGGTTGATAACAGGAAATTTAAATGCATGAAATTAAAATCAACTTAGATCAAGGAACTAGAGGTTGATAACAGGAAATGTAAATTGCAGGAAATTAAAATCAACTTAGATCAAGGAATCAGAGGTTGATAACAGGAAATGTAAATGCATGAAATTAAAATCAACTTAGATCAAGGAACCAGAGGTTGATAACAGGAAATGTAAATTGCAGGAAATTAAAATCAACTTAGATCAAGGAACCAGAGGTTGATAACAGGAAATGTAAATTGCAGGAAATTAAAATCAACTTAGATCAAGGAACCAGAGGTTGATAACAGGAAATTTAAATGCATGAAATTAAAATCAACTTAGATCAAGGAACCAGAGGTTGATAACAGGAAATGTAAATTGCAGGAAATTAAAATCAACTTAGATCAAGGAACCAGAGGTTGATAACAGAAAATGTAAATTGCATTTACAAAGCAAGCCTAATCCGGACACAAGAAATTCTTCTCCAATGAAGTGTACTTAACAGAATCCCGAAGGCCAATGATGAATGAAGGACGAGTTGCAAGACTTGACCTATAGCCTCACTTCTTCAAATGCCCCACTTCAGTTTTTTGACTTTCTCCTAAAAAGTGCCCTTGCGGATTTTCACTTCCCTTTCGTCTAGAAGCGCCCTTCCGGGTTTTCACCTCTAGTTTTTTTTTTATTTTTTTTTTTATTTTTTTTTGGGACGCCCTTTCGGGTTTTCATCCTTCACTCATTTTACAGAAAGTGCCCCTTTGGGGTTTTCGCCTTCTTTCACACATTTTGCTAGGAGCCCCCTTTCGGGTTTTCACCCCTACCCCCTTTTCTCCAAGTCATTCCCTGCAAATCTCATAGTAAAGTACGTGAGGTTATCAATTGTCAAATCCTAATCTTATGGCAAAAAATTTTAACAGATTAATAGTGCATTAAATAACGAGATTGCAGAAAGATAATGTTAAAGAGTGAGTATAAAGGGAAGATAAAAGCATAGGGAACGAAATATGACTTTATTATAGCTTTAATAAAAACAAAGATAGAATTTCAAAGGAAAAGGGTACAAGGATAGATCTCACATATTCCTTGTGGCTGGCTTTGAAATCCCTTAACTGCCATTATTTCAAACATTTCTGAAGTTTTATGTCGTGATGATTCATTTCCCTTCTCGGTTTCGTGCTTCTCCCTTATTTCTCCATTTTCTGGTTCCAGGGGCGCCCTTTTTGGGTTTTTGCTCCTAGATTTCCTCCTTTTTTTTTTTTTTTTTTTTAGCTCGCTCTTTCAGGACGCCCTTTCGGGTTTTCATCCTTCACTCATTTTACAGAAAGCGCCCCTTTGGGGTTTTTGCCTTCTTTCACACATTTTGCTGGGAGCGCCCTTTCGGGTTTTCACTCCTACCCCCTTTTTTTTATTTTTTTTATTTTTTATTTTTAGGCATAGTATCTCTTGACGGTGTCAGCATTCATAGGTCTTGGCAATTCTTCATCGTCCATGTGGGTCAAGATCAAGGCTCCTCCAGAAAATACCTTTTTAACCACATAGGGTCCCTCGTAGGTTGGTGACCATTTACCCCGGGAATCGTTTTGATTCGACAGCACTTTCTTCAGAATTAGGTCCCCAGGTTGGAATTCGCATGGGCGAACGCTTTTGTCAAATGCCCTAGCCATTCTCTTCTGGTACAATTGCCCATGACATGCTGCTGCTAATCTTTTCTCGTCCAGCAAGTTTAACTGATCCAACCTTGACTGGATCCATTCTGACTCATCAATCCCTGATTCCTTCAGAATCCTTAAGGAAGCAATTTCAACTTCAATAGGTAATACTACTTCCATCCCGTAAACCAGTGAGTATGGAGTTGCCCCGGTTGAGGTTCTTACAGAAGTCCGGTATGCGTGAAGAGCATAGGGAAGCATATCATGCCAATCCCTATATGTGACTGTCATTTTCCGGATTATTCTTTTGAGATTTTTATTTGCGGCTTCCACCGCTCCATTCATCTAGGGACGGTATGGGGAGGAATTGAGATGTCGGATCTTGTATTGATCACATAATTTCTAAATCTTAGGACCATTCAGATTTTTGGCATTATCAGTGACGATTTCATTGGGGAGGCCATGCCGGCAGATGATATTGTTTCTGAGGAATTTGAGAAACGTGTTCTGTGTAATATTGGCGTATGACGTGGCTTCGACCCATTTAGAAAAATAGTCAATTGGTACCAGGATAAATCTGTGCCCATTGGATGCCTTAGGGTTGATGGGACCAATCACGTCGATGCCCCACATTGCAAAAGGCCATGGTGAGACGAGGTTGAACAATTTGTGAGGTGGAACATTTATCGGATCTGCGTAGATCTGACACTTATGGCATTTTCGGAAATATTCGATGCAGTCTTTTTCCATGGTGGTCCAGAAATATCCCCGTCGCATGATTTGCTTAGCCATCATATGTCCATTAGTATGGGTGGCACAGTTTCCCTCATGAGTCTCAAAAAGGATTCTCTTCGCCTCTTTTGCATCCACACATCTCAACAATTCGCCGTTGGAGCTCCTCTTGTATAGGGTCTTTCCACTGGGGAAGTATCCCAATGCTAATCTCTAAATCATCCTCTTTTCGTTTTTGCTTGCCCCCGAAGGGAATTCTCGGGTTTTGCAGTAGACCAGGATGTCATGGTACCAAGGTTCATCATCAGGTTCTTCTTCAATTACGAAGCAATAAGCTGGCTCATTCCTTGTCTTAATCTTCAATATCTGAGTCATCTACCCTTCTTCGATTTAAGCCATAACAGCTAGAGTAGCTAAGGCATCAGCAAATTGATTCTTGTCTCTGCTAAGATGAGTGAAAGAGATTTCTTCGAATTTCTTAATAAGCTCCAGTAAGTAATTCTGATACGGGATTAGCTTAGGATCCTTAGTTTGCCATTCTCCCTTGACCTGATAAATGATCAGAGCTGAGTCTCCATATACCTTTAACTTCCTGATTTTCATTTCGATGGTAGCTTGTAAACCCATCACACAAGCTTCGTATTCCACGACGTTGTTGGTGCAGTCAAATCTCAACTTGATAGCTATCGGAAAGTGTTTTTCATCCGGGGATATCAACACAGCTCCAATTCCATTACCGGACAAATTGACAGCTCCGTCGAAATACATTTCCCATACATCTGCTGGCCCCTCTTCTTCGCAGTCTACTTCATTAATATGCTCATCAGGGAACTCGAAATCCAGGGCTTCATAATCCTGAATAGGATTTTTTGCTAGGAGGTCAGCGATCACGCTACCTTTCACCGCCTTCCGAGTCATATAGACTATGTCATATTGGGAAAGTATGACCTGCCACTTAGCTATCCTGCCTGGTACGAATGGGCTTTCGAATACATATTTGATAGGATCCATCCTGGAGATGAGCCATGTCTTGTGATTCAACATGTAGTGCTTGAGGCGGTTTGCCGTCCAGGCTAACGCGCAGCAAGTCTTCTCTAAGAAAGAGTACCTCGACTCACAATCATTGAACTTTTTACTCAGGTAATAGATAGCCCTCTTTTCGGCCGGGTCATCATGTTGTCCCAAAACACATCCCATCGAGTTCATTTGGATGCCATATACAGGATCGAGGCCTCGCCACAGGTGGAACCAATCTGTGGGCTTGACAGAATCGCTTGATTGTCTCGAAAGCCTCTTCACAAACTTAATCCCAATTAGTGCTGTTGTTCTTTCGGAGCAGTCTAAAAATAGGCTCCGCTTAAGCAGTGAGATTGGAACTGAACCTTGATATATACTTCAATTTCTGTGAAACCGCACACCTCCCTTCTGTTTCGGGGGATGGCATCTCTTGAATAGCTCGAACTTTATCGGATCTACCTCTATTCCTTCTCGCTCACTATGAATCCCAATAATTCACGACCTAGCTCCGAATATGCATTTGGCGGGATTCAGTTTCAACTGATATTTCCTGAGTCTCTCAAATACTTTCCTCACCACCTGCACGTGGCTCTCTTCTCCCCTAGATTTGATGATCATATCATCCACGTATACCTCCACTTCTTTATGCATCATATCGTGGAATAATGTGACCATAGCGCGTTGATAGGTAGCATCGGCATTCTTCAACCGGAAAGGCATGACCCGATAGCAAAATACTCCCCATTGAGTGATAAAAGCGGTTTTCTCTTTGTCTTCCTCATCCATTGGGATTTGATTGTACCCAGATGCCCCATCAATGCATGAACATCTGCCCAATCCCACAGCATTGTCTACTAACACATCAATGTGGGGGAGAGGGAAATCATCCTTTAAGCTTACTCTATTAAGATCCCTGTAATCAACGCACACCCTAACTCTCCCGTCCTTCTTCATTACCGGGACAACGTTAGCTATCCATTGGGGATATTTGACTACTTCCAGGAACCCAGCATCATACTGTTTCTTGACTTCATCCCGAACTTTGAGCAATGTGTCAGGATTCATTCTTCTTAGTTTCTGTTTCACCCGGATTATCCCCGGAATAAGGGGAATTTTGTGTGCCACTATCTGGGGGTCCAAGCCAACCATATCATCATAGCTCCAGGAAAATACGTCCAGGAATTCTCTAAGCAAACTAATCATATCTCCCAATTCTTCACTCTCCACAACCTTAAGTTCCCTCTTCACTTCTTCCGTGCCTAGGTTTATGGTGCGTGTTTCATCGCCACCAGGCATTAGGGAAGGTTCATCCCTTTTATCGCTTTCTTTTGTGAGCTCCACCTCAGAATCACTTGAAGTAATGGCAGTTATAGGGGTTTCAAAATTAACCAGAGGAATTTCCGAGCCTATTGAATTATTAGGTGTTAATTGATGAATGTTCCTGAATGAGCGAAAATAGAATGTATTATAAGGATGGAATTCAAATGGAGAAAAGAATTGGAAATAAATGCGCTATTAATTCATTAAAAATTTATGACATAAGAAAAGGGTCCATTTACAATGTTACACTTGTCATCATGGACGAAATGATCAAGTGTAGATAACCAAAGGTACTTTACTCGAAATTAAGTACAGGGATGTCCTCTGCTGTCCAGTTGTCCAACTCTTGCCCCTCAGCTATCGGCGAGACTAGAGCCTCATACAAGGAATCCAGGTGGATGACATCAATGGATGGTTCATCAAGTGATTCTTCCACATCTGCCGGATTTTCAATGACCGGTTCGGTGAAGATCTCCGCGATTCTCGGGACTACCTTCCCTTTTCCCATTTTCTGGTCAAATCTTTGATCCCGAAGCATTTTCCTCATCCAGAATCGCCCATTCATAAGGGCATCTTCCTCATATCCCAAACCGCGCGGCCTATCTTCTGGATAGTCGGTATGGGTTCAACGATTCCCTGTAATGTGGCGCCTAGGCCTTTGCCTTCTTTGTACCCACTCCTTGATATTATCTTGGCTACCATAGCCATAGCCCCTTCATTTCTGGTTTCTTGCAACTCAAGGGCCTAGAAGGAGCTTTCCAACGACTCCTCGGCCGCTTCCACATAAGGGAGTGATTGTGGCTTGGTGACCAAAATGGCTTCTTCTCCTCTTACAGTAATGATTTTGCCATCCATAATGTATTTTATCTTCTGGTGCAGAGTTGAGGGAACGACGTTAGCAGAATGGATCCAAGGCCTCCCCAGCAACATAGTGTAGGCCGGTTCAATATTCATCACCTGGAATGTGACGTTGAAGGTACATGCGCCAATTTGGAGTGGTAAATCAATATCTCCCAACACTTCTCTTCTGGTACCGTCAAAGGCTCTTACCACCATAGCACTTTGACGTATATCTGATTGATCAACTGGCAACCTAGCCAAGGTAGCACTAGGGAGTACATTGAGAGCTGATCCGTTATCAATAAGTACCTTGGCTACTATACAACCCTTACATTTCACTGTTACATGCAGAGCTTTAGTGTGCCTTAAACCCGCTGGGTCTATCTCGTCTTTCGAGAAAGTAACAAAACTGGACGCCTGGATTTGTCCCACTATCTTCTTAAATTGTCCCGGAGTGATGTCGGGGTTTACAAAGGCCTGATCCAGGATTCTCTACAAGGCTTGTGGTGCACTTTTGAGCTCAGGATCAGCGATAAGAGTGAAATTCTGGCAGGTGTCTTTCTCAACTGTTCCACCACATCATACTCACTTTGTTTCATTATTTGGAGCAGCAGCTCCTCCTCTTCTTTATGTCCGGCAGGCTCTACTTCCCCTGTCTTCTCAACCTCCTCTTCTGTATTCTTCGGTGACTCTCCCATCTTTACTTTCCCTTTTCTCTTTTCTTTCTCTTCGTTCCCGTAACACCTCCCACTTCGAGTTATAAACTCGACTTCTTGCTCAGGTGGGGAGGATTTTGTGGCAGTAACGGGCTGAAGATTAACCTGGGGAGTAGTACTGGTGGTAGGTCCGGCATAAGTCATTTTAAAATGCTCATGAGGAGTAAAACATGGTTTTGGTGGTGCCGGAGGTGAGGCAAGATTAGGAGCTGATGTACTGCTTGATGCTCCTTGAGTGAAAACTTGGAAATTATAGTTCCAAGGGACAGCGTGAGTATTGGTGACAGGGAGCTGAGGAGGAGTTCGGATAACCGTTACTGGCGGTGAGGCTACTAGGGGTGAGAAGGTGATTCTGGGTTTGGAGGTAGAGGCATTCTGGCTGTATCTAGTTGTGTTCACTCCTCCTTCCGTCTTCGACCTTGTCCGGCACCTCAGAACTTTGAGGGATAATAAGTTCTGAACCTCTTGCTTGAATTCCTCACAGTCCTGCAGCTCATGATCAGTTGCCCCTCCATGGTAAGGACATCCCGTATCCTCTACTGACTTTGATGCCTGAGGGCAAAGGTAGCCTTCCCTCATTGCCACGGCAAAAATATCCTCAAAGTGAGGAATCAGCTCGTCTACCTCCAGTGTCGACCTCTCTCTGTCAGACTCTATCATATTTACACCATTGCCCGCATTATGGTTGGGCAATGGGTTTGAGGTAACATTAGGGAGGGAACCATTTCCCTCAATTTTCAGCCATCCGTTCCGGATTAAAGCGTGCACTCTCCCCCTGAGTGCTCCGCAATTGTCAGTTGAATGCCCTTGTGCCCCTCCATGATACTCACAACGGGCAGTGGCATCATACCACCTAAGATATGGAGGTTGAATTGGGTCTAGGGGAACTGGTACAATCTAGTTTATACCGACAAGGTATCGGTATATTTCACTGAGTGGGAGGGGAAGAGGTGGATCAGGGTTTCTCGGGGGTCTTGGGTTGTTTTGTGGTGGTCTTGGTTGAGCAGGAGGAGGAGGTGGTCTAGGTTGGTAATTTGTAGGTGGGGGATACTGTGGGCGCGGGTGTGGATAATTCGGGAAAGGAGGCGAAATGTTTGCGATGGTTTGGCCATGAGGAGAAGGATATGGTCGATAGTTATTTTGGGGAAGTGGGGAGTAATTATTTTGCCGGGTGATGGAATGCACATCACCCTCCTTTTTCTTGCCAAAATTGGCAGTCTTCTTTGCAGGGTTCTCAGCCAACTCTTGCAGTCGTCCCATTCTTAAATTGACCTCTATTCTTTCACGGCTACCGATGATGTCGGAGAAGTTGTTGGAAGTTTTTCCAATCATCAAGTTGAAGTAAGTAGCTTTAAAAGTCTCGATGATCAGAGATCATAGCTCATTGTCGATCCAGGGGGTGTATACGCCGCCTTTTCTCTCCATCTCTGGGCATACTCCTTGAAGCTTTCCCTGTCTTTCTGCACCAGGTTCTGGAGGTCCCTCCTTGTAGGGGCCACATCACAATTAAATTTGTACTGTCTTAGTAAGGCATCAGCTAAATCCTTCCAGGAGCGCAGTTTGCTTCTGTCCAACTGAATGCACCACCTCAGGGCTGCCCCGGAGAGGCTCTCATGAAAGAAGTGGACTAGCAGCCTGTCATCATCTGTCAGAGCGGACATCTTGGTGATATAGGTGGCCAAGTGAATGCGAGGGTCTGAATTCCCAGTGTACTTGTCGAAATCAGGGACCTTGAACTTGGGCGGCACCACCACATCAGGAACCAATCTAAGCGATGCCACATCGACTGAACCATACATATTTAGTCCTTCGATTGCTCTCAATCTCTCTTCTAGAGCAAATAGTTTCTCATTTTCTCTCGTCTTATTTTCTCCTCCCACTGCATGAAATGCTCCCCCAGTTGGGAGGTGAGGGGTGGAGTGAACTGGAGGGATTAGAATTGAAGGGTATGGGTCGGTGTTTGAAACGGTTGGGTAATGAGAGTAAGGTAGGTCATTATTCATGGTAGCCGGATTGACAGTGATTGTCGGGTTCAGAATAGGCGACTGAAAGGTAAAAGAAGTTGAAGCTTAGTGAGGATCCATTGTTGTAGGAGGTGGAGGAGGTAGTGGTAAGTTAGGTTCTGAAGCAGGTTTATTCTGGGACATTTCCCTCATTAGTCTCATAAGTTCTGAGACCTGATCCTTCAATTCGGAAACCTACCCTTGTAGGTTCTGTACTTGTTCCTGATCTTCCATTATCTTCTTTGTTCGAGATCTTGTTAAGTACACTCGCTTGGGTTGAACCGTGTGCTTGGTCAGACTTGCCTTGTTTGAAGCAATGTTGATTTTCTGTAAGGAGTAAAAAAAAGGTTTTAATAAATTCATAATTTCGTAAAAAAGCTAAAAGTCCTGGTCCGGACGAAGGATACAGTGGCATGCGGGAGCCGGAATGAAATCTGCGAAAGGATGGTTGCATCAACTTTATCATGGCATCATTCAATAGTCTGACTGTGAATGACTGGATTGAATGCGCATTTATGATACCTGTCCATATAGCGCATTCAATTTTTCACATAACCCTAGCAAGGGAGTTCCTACGGGAGTCATATTATTCATTCACAAATTTGCTAAACAATGGTCCAAAAATCATTTCATTAACTGAATAATTTGTACACCGTATTCTTTACATCGGCCTAGGCTCTGGGAGGTTCTTTATAATGAGATGACATTTTCTGAGATATTCATATAACCTTTCTTCTTGTTTGGCAGGGTCGAATGCTTTCAGAGCATACTCGGATTCAGGTAATAATTCTTGTTTTCCCTGTGCTATCGTTCTCTCCAGCTGGTCAACATTCTCTTTCAGCTCTTGATAAAGAGCATCTTGTCTTTCTTTCTCCTTCCTTTCCTTAGCACATTCTTTCAAGATATCGTTGATGAGTAGTGCCTGTTCTTTCAATTTGAGCTTCTTCTTTCTGTTTTCTTGTTTATACTCCTCAACGAGTATTTCTTGGTATTTTATTTTTTCCTGAAGCTTACTATTTTGTATTTCTACTTCTTTTACCACAGCTTGGAGAGAGTCTTTTTCCTTTTCCCATTGTTCCTCTTGCTCTTCGAACCCTATCTTTTCGGCCCTTGCCTCTTCCCTAAGTCTTCTCACCTTTCTTTTAAGGTTTTGTTGTTGGTTCTCCAACTGTTTCATTTGTTCTTGCAATTGTGAGTTCTCGGTATTCGCCTTTTGTAGTGAGTCAGCCAGACGATTATCAGCTTCTTCTAATAGGACGTTTCGGCGAGGGTCGCTATCTTCGAATTCTGCAGTTGAGTGTTCTCGGTCCCTGTCAGCCCTCCATTCAAGATAATCGCGTGTGGCACTTGGACCTTTAGGCGACCTTTCCATCAGAGAGATGTTTTCCCAAGATTTGTGAGCCATTTTCAACCCTTCCTCTTCCTTGAGCTCATGGTAGAAATGACCTTGGTGGTATTTTTCAATGTTGATTCTGGACTGTGTTGAGCCAAACTGCCTCATTACCAATGCCGGAGTGTAACTTGTGTATCCGGTCACTCCGATTAGGGATCTTGATGATTACCTCCGTCTTTGATTAAAGCATTGGCACGATGCCTGATTTCCTCTAACAGTAATCATGGCTATTGAAACTCAAAATCCGTTCCCGCCACTGCTGTTTATTCTTCGGACTGATTACCAACCGAGTCATCTTCTCGATGGGAGGCTGGTCAAGGTACCAAGTTAATCCTTTTGTCTCCACAAGACACATGTGACTGATAATCCAGAGGTACAACAATTGAGAACAACACTTAATGGACCTTTTGCCCTGTTGTCTGCAGTAGGTAAGGGTTAATAAGGTCTCCGTAAGAATTGCCGGTATCGGATTGACCTCCTGCTTTTCTACTGCCCAGAATACTTCCACCGTGCTGCGGGTTATGATTCCCGATGGTCCCGGGAACAAAATCAGGCCTTAGATTCCCAAGGCGAGTGTCACTGAAGCTCGATCCCACTGTTTCTCTTGGATGTATTGATCTAACTACTTCTTGAGATGTGTCCAATACCAACCATGCGTGTTTCCTTTAACAGTTTCTTTTGGCTTTACTTCTTCTGGGGAAATACCCATCATATGTGCCAATCGTTTCCAAGCCTGCCTATGCTCGAGATGAAGGTAGATCCGATTTTGCGTCAGGTAAGGAATCTCTAGTAATGTCTGATATTCTTCCATAGTGGGAACTATATCAATATCATTGAAAGAGAATACTTCGTACTTAGGACTCCAAACCGACAGCATGGCCTTTAATGCCGAGATTTGGACATTGACTCGCATTAGGGTTGCAATCCTCCCGTACTTCTTCTCAAATCGTGCCTTGACCTGATCGGGAAGCGACCTCCAACCGTTAGACAGACCCTCGAGGCTGTTCATTCTGACCTCAATTTTATTCAGATCCAATGAAGGTAGTAAGTTAGCATGCGCCTTGGAAACATCATTTTGTGGGGGTACTAGAGTACGAGCTGATTTGGACCAAAGTTTAGCATTCTAAACTTCTTCTGCCGACTGACTCGAGGATGCCATGATAAAAATGATGCCTATCCTTTTTACAGACTTTTGGTTTGGTGATGCCTGCGGAAAAACTCGTTAGCAGGATAAATTCAGGTAATCTTGCATTATATTGTTGGCAGAGTGGTACCTACACATTTATCAAAGTAGGAAAATGTGTAGGTTTTCTTAACAATATGATTCAGATTACCTTTAAAAGTAAGAACAAAATAAAATAAACAGAATAGGGTAAGAGTAAGTATGCCCCTTTTGTCCTAGGATAGGGAGACTCCTGATACCGGATGAGTGCTACCTAATTGGATAGTTTTATATTATAAGGTAGCTTATTACAGCTTTCAGCTATTGTGATGGTTTAGCTCAGGATCTAGTTTTCTAAGAGCCACAGGTTCCCAAATTGCCCCTACTATAAATAGTAGAGCCTCATTCTATCCCCATGATATTATCGGGAAAATTCCACGGATATCACAGTGAATAGAACGAGTTTCAATTTGAGCAGAAGCCTTCACGGATACTAACGGGGTAGAACCCACGGGTACCGCTACATGAGCCCCTCCTACTTTCCTAAAAGGGTAAGAAAGCCCGGGTATAGGGCTGAAGTGTGTGAGGACATCGTGTGAGTGTTCAGTGTGTGAAGGGACATCTTTACCTCTTCCCAATTCAGGGGGATTTTATTTTTCTTTATTTTTCTTTTTTTTTTTCCTTTTTTTTTTCAAACGAAGAGCACTGCAAGGAGTAAAACGAGCAAAACAAGCGGAACAGTTAGTAGGAATAAACAAAAATTAACACATAAAATATTACTGGGTGAGCCCACCTAACTATAATTTGATTGAGAAATTAGATCTACTTTTGGACCTCTGGACCGGGGTCAAGTCAAAAACCGTCCCCAGTGGAGTCGCCAAGCTATCGCAAGGGATTTTGTGGTCGCCTGAACGAACCCTCACCGAAGTGGAAAAGAATGAGGAGTCACCACCTTAGTTTTGAGGGAAACTAAAGAAAACCATTTGTGAAGACAAATTGAAATAAAACCACTTCAAAATAGAGATTCTAAGTTCGGGGTCCGTAAACGGGTGGGGAAGGTGTTAGGCACCCCACCTCCTCCCTTAATAAGGGTAAGTAGATTTAACTTCGCATTTTTTATAAATTAGTTAGGAGGGCTTGAATGGAAATGTTAATCCTTTTAACAAAAAGGAATATTTAATTTTTCACTAAGTTTGGATTACCCAGATACATAAGTAAATGAGATAACCTTAGTGAGTTACTGTTGTATATTAGTTTTGTTTGAAGGGCTATTTGGTTAAAATTCAATTTGAGAATCGGATAAGAACTCTCCTCCGATCTCTTTTAAAAATTTTGAATTGAGAATCGGATAAGAACTCTCTTCCGATCTCTTTTAATATTTTAGCTTGAAGATCGGATAAGGACTCTCCTCCGATCTCTTTTAATGTTTATTAAAATTTTAGCTTGAGGATCGGATAAGAACTCTCCTCCGATCTCTTTTAATATTTATTAAAGTTTTAGCTGAGAATCGGATAAGAACTCTCCTCCGATCTCTTTTAATATTTATTAAAAATTTTAGATTGAGAATCGGATAAGAACTCTCCTCCGACCTCTTTTGATTAAATGGTAGTCGGATAAGGATTTTTCCGATCTCTCTAAATTTTACCTATCGAGAAGGCTTAAGGCTAAGGGTTCTGACGTTCAAAGGTGTCAGGGGGTCTGCGCAAGACCTCTTTGACTTATTGATACCTTAGGACTGGGCAGGGGATGCCAAACCGAATCCTTCGACCTTCCTATATGGTCGCTCCACCAGCATTTTTGGTAGCTGATCTATTCCATTTAGTTATCCAGGGTTTGGTTTTACTCTGTCTTATGACGTCTTGCCCTATGACCTATTGAATTATTCTAGTGACTCAGCTTTACCATTTTCCAGGCTTATTATTCAGACCTTTCATTATTTTAAAAGGACTCTTAAGTTGCCGTTACCTATATCTCATCCAACTACTTATGTATCGCTTGGAACTAGATGACTTACGCTCAGAAATAATAAAGGTTAACAAAGGTATCGATACAGAAATAAACTAGAGCACAACCTTCTTCTGTATCTTTCTAGCGTGATATGAACTTAAAGAAAATAACACACGTAAAGAAAGAAAAATCGACATGCGTAAAACAAGAACTAAACTTAATAAAATGGCAACATGAATATTGACCTGTAAGGAGTCGATTCTAGCGAACTAACCGAGAATCACAAAATGCAATAAGATTGCAAATTGATAGCCGGGAGACTAAGGTTCGCCTTGGAACAAAGAGTGCTTCACTAAATGCAATCGAGTCAGAATTATACCCGAGTTTAAATGAGATTGAGCATGGGCGATGGAAGTGAAAATAAAGATAACAAGGAACTGCAAAATGTGAACGCTGCGGGATGATGAACGAGCTGAAAATGGAAAGTTTCAGTGTTCCAAATCTTTTAAGAAAACACTTCAGAAAATTGGTTCCAAAAGTTCTTCTTATGAAAGTGGAGTAACGATCTGAATTAAATTTCAGAGTTCTTCCGCTATAGTAACTTCTTTTTTTTTTCTCCGTCCCCTTGAACAGTTTTCATGTAGGTATTTATAGGAACTGGGTGCTCCCCATGAAGGGTCAGGATCTATTTTGAGGGAGATGGAGGGTCAGGATTTCGAAGGATATGATCTGAGGCTCAGGAATTGAAGAGGATCAGAACGGACGGCTGAGATCCCCTTCAGAATATTTGTCATTTTCTTCTTCTAATATGACAGTCCCAAATTCTCTTGTCAGGGGCGATCCGAGGGCTGGGAGTGAAAGGCGCTGATCTTGTCGTTTTCTTCTTCGATCCGAGGGCTTCGAGCTCGTCCTTACAAGTAAGATCAACGATGGAGATTAGGATGTACAGCGCTGTCCTGACGTACGCATGTCAGAAATGCGGGCTATTCTGGGGCGTGCTGTTGAGATTTTACCTGCAACGCTTTAACTACCTCGGCTCTGATTATGGTGACGGCGGTAGGTGCCTTATTCCTTTTATTTTCTGCTCTCTCTTCCTTTCCGATCTTCTTAACATGATCCTTCTCCGATCTTTCATACCGATCTCCCCTCTTCCGATCTCTATTATTCCAATATTTCCCTTAACTGTGCCAGTCGGTCAAAGCATTAATTCCTCGATTCCCGGCCCGCTTTCTGCTTAGCAATAAATGCCCGATTTTCCCCTATATATACCCCTGACAGAAGAGACTTTCTTCATTCGATTTTCCTCTCTTCTGTTGTGCCTATTTCTCTACTGATCTGTGGTTTCTTTTCAACCTCAATTTCAGCTATGGGGTTCTTTTCTTATCTCACATTACTGAAGATATAACTGACTCGCCAAACTTTGCAAGTGATTGATTCTCTCATCATGAATTTTATATTATCTTGTGTTACAAATTCTTTGCTGCTTTGTTTGATCTACTGCTAATATGTTGTTTCCATATGATTGTAGATGGTGTTCCTAAAGAAGGACTTAGAATATAAGATGTACTTGTTCGGATAGCTGTCCTACTTTTAATCAAGGATAAGGTGAGTATCCAAATGGAAGTTCTGTCTAGGGTTCTTTTTTTCCTTATTTAATTTTTAAATTCTAAGTGCTTTAATACCTGTATGTGTAATTGTTAATTTGTTAGGGAGGGAAATAATTTACCTTCATTTTCCCTTCACCTTCTAACCTAACTGAACAACAAGGCCTTCTCCTTTCCCTCCACTTCCTTAATCCTCATCTCTTGTTAAACTCCTAAATGTTCTTGTGATGTTTAAAGAACACATCTATTAGCATTTGGTTCAACAACCCACCAAGCACAAGTTAGCATTATTCCTTCATTTGCATTTTATCCCTTAGTGTCAACATTATTTAAAGTGGTGAAGATGATACATAATGCCTGGCTTTTCTTATGAATGTGCTTAGGTAACACCAAGCATATGTTGTTTTAATTAGTTAATAAAAATGATAAATGATAATACTATAAACTAACCCTATTCTTGTTAAAATTAGTGGCTTAAAATTAAAAGTTGATCCTAATGCACATCACGCTTGTTTTCACTAGGATTTATGAGTAAGGGCTTGATGCCTAAGGAACTCTAATGTGAAGCTTAGAATCTTTATTTTGATAGTAAAACCATATCTGAAATCTTACAAATAGTTGCAGATTTTAGCCACTCAAATCTTTTATTTCTCTTCCAGATTTCTTTAGTTCTTCCATTTTCAAATTTGATCTTTGTTCATAAAAACTCTTCTTAGCTATCTTCCATCTAACTTATTCTTTAGATATCAATTATATTGGAAATCATAATTTATGGAATAGATTGTTTTTGAGTGCTCTCACAATTCTTTTAGATTCAAGATGTTAATATGGGGTTGTTTAGAGGAAATAGAAAAAATGGGAGAAGTTGAAAAAGAAGGGGAAGATTAAGAGAAAGATTGAGGAGGAGAGGGAGAGTTAGAAATTAAATTGATTAATATTGGATAATTGAATTAAATAGTTCAAATTTATTTGGTTGCAGCAAGGGAACTTCATATGAGAGTTATATTAATTATTGATCAGCACTAGAATTTATAAGCAGGGGCTTAATGCCTAAGGAATTCTAATGTGAAGCTTAGAATCTTTATTTTGACAGTAAAACCATATCTGAAATCCTGCAAATAATTACAAATTTTAGCCACTCAAATCCTTTCTTTCTCTTCTAGATTTCTTTAATTCTATCATTTTTAGATTTGATTTTTGTTCATGAAAACTCTTCTTAGTGTCTTCCATCCGACTTATTCTTTAGATATCAATTAGATTGGAAATCATAACTTTTATGGAATAGATTGTTGTTGAGTGCTCTCACAATTCTTTTAGATTTAAGATGTTAATATGCCAAATTCTCCATTAGTGACAGATGTTGAGAATAGACCCTGCAATATTGCAATAGTGAGTAACCATTTTTAAACTAATGAGTGAATTTATTTTGAGTGAATTTATTTGGAGTGAGAATTAACCCTGCAATACTGCTTGTAATATTAAATTTGTTACTGACCAAGAATGGTTGTATGGTAGGATACTGCTTGTAGGCCAAAGTGTAATTATTAATCAAGTATTAATTAGTGCAATGCAAATAATTTCACCTAAAAATTTGTTGGGAAGGTTGTTAATCCCCGTGGAACGGATATTAACACTGGAATGTTTAGGATAGAGGGTAACTGATTTATTGAAATGGTAAGAATAGAGTGGAAAAAAAAGAAAAAAAGAAAAATCTATCAACAAATTAGCAATGCAGGATAAATATTATTTATCTATTTGTTTATTTATTTTAATTGAAATCTTAATTTGAGTATTGGTCAACTGTCATATATTATAATGTTGAATAGAGGGAAGAGGGAAGGTAGATGTAGCCAGAATCAAGATTTTATATCACATGTTTTTACAAGGAATTTCTTTCCAAATTGACCATCCACCAACCAAGTTTAATAATTGTATTCACAATTCCATAAAAGACACTATAAAACTTGACATATGAACAAAATCAAAATAAATTAATTTATGCATATAAAGGTTATTGATGTGGCTTTTAGTATTACTCTTCAATAATTTTTTTTCTCCATAATATGGAAAGAATATATATATATATATATATATATATATATATATATATATATATATATATATATATATATAATTTAGTTGAATTAGCTAGATAATGACCTCCTCTCCTATAGTCAACATGAAATATGCCTTGAATTAATTACTAATTTAATTAGAGTGTGAAAATTTAGGACACTTTGCACTAAAATAATTTGACATGACCCTTAAGTTCAAAAGCTCCACAATAGGTGCATATATCACACATGTACGGGTCTTGTGCTAGTTTATGCATAGTCCATTAACTTATCAAAAGTACCTGACTCAACAATCTTGATCCCTATATAATATAAATAATTATGAATAAGCCTCTACATTTTAAAAATATCCCTATATAATAAAAATACTTACAATTAAGCCCCTATATTTTTACAAATTGGTCCTTATATAATATATACTTACGATGATAACTACTCCTTCATTTTGAACTTTTTTTTTCATCTAAATACTTTATAATTTTTTTAATGTTTATTTATTTAATAATGTAACCTAAATTTTAAACTAAATTCTTTTATTTGTCAAATATGTTTGCTTATTTTTATAGGTTATATTTCTGATTAGCTATTTATTAGATAATAGCTCCTAGTAAAGGATGGATGGATCTTGTTGGTGATCGTCCTAATGATATATATTTACGTGGGGTTGAGCAATTTTTAGATTATGCTTTTAAGAAGACTGGGAAGCATGGGGAAATACGTTGTCCATGTGTCAAGTGTTGTAACACGTATTCCGCTACACGAGAAGTGGTAGGGACACACCTCAAGGTGTATGGAATAATACATAATTATACATTTCGGTATCACTATGGAGAAAGGGTAGGTGAATATGAATCTGATTTAGAAAGTGTTCAATTAAATGAAGATGAGCCTAGCAATGAGATGAATGACATGTTAAGGGATTTATATCCGAGGTTTTGTGATCAAGATACAAGTCATATGGATATAAACACCTTTACCCATGATATCCATGAGGAGGAACCAAATGATGAAGTGGATAAATTCTACAAGTTAGTAAAAGATTTTGAGCAATCATTATACCAAGGTTCTAAGAGCTCAAAGTTATCTTGCTTAGTCAAATTGCTCCATATTAAGAGCCTTGGTCGATGGAGTAATGAGTCATTTACTATGTTGTTGCAATTACTGAAAGATGAATTATTGCCCGAGGGATCTACTTTACCAGATTCATATTATGATGCAAAGAAGGTAATTTAGGATCTTGGTCTCTCATACAAAAAGATTGATGCATGTGTAAATAATTGTATGTTATATTGGAAAGAGGATGAGGGGTTAGATTTTTGCAAGATATGTGGTTGTTCTAGATGGAAGACTGACAAATATAATGGGGAAGAGAAGCTTAAAGCCAATGGGAAGAGAATACCAACAAAAATTCTTCGTTACTTTCCACTAAAGCCAAGACTTCAAAGATTATTTATGTCCACAAAGACAACATCTTTGATGAGATGGCATAAAGAAAAGAGGGTAGAAGATGGAGTGATGACACCTTGCTGATTCAATGGCATGGACTTCCTTTGACAAACTACATCCAAATTTTGCCTTAGACCCTTGCAATGTGAGACTAAGCCTTGCTACTGATGGCTTTCAACCTTTTGCTAATTCAAAAATGCCATACAGTGTTTGGCCGGTTTTACTCATTCCATACAATTTGCCTCCTTGGATGTGCATGAAACAATCAAATTTTATTTTGTTAATGCTCATTCCAGGTCCTGAGGGTCCTGGAGATGCAAATGATATCTATCTTCAACCTTTAGTAGAAGAACTAAAAGAGTTGTGGGAAACTAGTGTTGATACATTTGATGCATACGCAAGACAGAATTTCAAGTTGCATGCAGTTTTATTATGGATTATTAATGATTTACCTGCATATGGGAACTTATTAGGTTGGAGTACTAAGGGAAAATTGGCTTGTCCTTGTTGTAATAAGGACACTTATTGGAAAAGGATGGTCAATGGAGGCAAGCAATGTTATATGGGTCATCAAAGATATCTTCCTCTTAATCACAAATGGAGAAATGATAAGAAATCTTTTGATGGCACAAGTGAGCGAAGGTTACCACCCAAGCCACTTTCAGGAGATGATATACTTAATCAAGTTAAAGATCTTCAAGGGGCCAAATTAACAAAGGCTTCTTATATCAAGAAAGTAATCTCACATGAAGGTAGGGGGGATAATTGGAATAAAAAAAGTATATTCTTTGAGCTTCCATACTGGAGGACCCTATTACTATGCCACAACTTAGATGTCATGCACATTGAAAATAATATATGTGATAATGTGCTAGGGACAATCATGAACATAAAGGGAAAAACTAAAGATAACATCAAAACTCGCCTTGATTTGCAAGCAATGAATATAAGGCCTAAGTTGCACCTAGTACAACAAGGGAATAAAGTTGTGATACCTCCAGCATTGTATAGTTTATCTACCGATGAAAAATACAAGCTTTGCCAATTTTTGAAGCAATTAAAAGTTCCAGATGGATTTTCATCTAATATTTCTCTTTGCGTGAACATGAAAGAGCGTAAAATATCAGGATTAAAGAGTCATGATTGTCATGTTCTTCTATTACATATACTTCCTCTTGCAATACGTGATTTACTTCCTAAAGTAGTATATGAACCACTTGTTGAGCTGTCATTGTTCTTTACTCATTTGGATGTGAAGGAATTAAAAGTAGATGTATTGGAGCAATTAGAAAACCAAATTCCTATAACTCTTTGCAAGCTAGAAAGGATCTTTCTACCTTCATTCTTTGACATTATGGTGCATTTGCCTGTGCATTTGCCTAATGA
Organism: Hevea brasiliensis; assembly: GCF_030052815.1. Classification (NCBI taxonomy): domain Eukaryota; kingdom Viridiplantae; phylum Streptophyta; class Magnoliopsida; order Malpighiales; family Euphorbiaceae; genus Hevea; species Hevea brasiliensis. The sequence continues at coordinate 76,743,153 of NC_079506.1, read as the reverse complement.
AGCTAAACTTGGTGGGCCAGTACAATGTCATTGGATGTACCCAATAGAATGAGCATTATATTCATTTAAGTCATGTATTCATAATAGAGCTTGTGTAGAGGGTTCAATTGCAGAGGCATACATTGTGAATGAGTGCATGACTCTTTGCTCAAGGTACTTGCATGGTATTGAGACAAAGTTTAATCGAATGGAGCACAACTATGATGGTGGTAGTAATAAAAATAAAGGAGACTTATCAATTTTCTCCAAAGTAGGATGAGGATTAGATGCTGGTAAAAGTCGTAATCTTGGTATACAAGAGTGGGAGTAAGCTCATATTTATGTATTAAAGAATTGTGATGAAGTCCAGCCATACATCAAGTATGATATTTTTAAACTTATCAATATTGTATTTACTCTATTATTTTTTTCCCAATTCATCACAATTGCCAATAATCCTCTCTTTTTAATTTTTTCCCTAGAGAGTATTCACAATTGCCAGCAACCAATTTGGTAGGTATGTCTGAAGTTCAATGGAATAAAAATTTTGTTAGATGGTTCAAGATGAAAGTAAGTACACTTTAAGTTTTGTATGTGAAGTAAGTACACTTTAAGTTTTGTATGTGTTTTAAGTAATTCTTTTAATTATTTGTAACCACTAGAAATTGACTTTTTATTTTTTCAAACCAATTTTTTTATAGGTTGCATGGTTAAACAAAAACAACCCAAGTCAAATGATGGGAGCTTTACTCTCATTATCACGCAGTCCTACTCAATATGTGACATCTTTTAATGGTTATATTGTTAATGGGTACAGGTTTCATATTGAATCTCATGACAAAGGTTTGAGGATACAAAATAGTGGCGTTGTTGTAATTAGAGATATTAGTGATGAAGTTGACAACATAGATTACTACAGTGTCTTAATTGAGATTATTCAGCTGCAATATCTTGGAGGAAGATGTGTGGTGTTATTTCATTGCAATTTGTGAGATGTTTATGATCGAGTCAGGGGAGTTAAAATGGATGAATATGGGGTTGTTAGTGTTAATTGCAGACGAACTTGGAAAATAAATGAACCTTTCATATTAGCCAACCAAGCATCACAAGTCTTTTATGTCCCAAACAATATTCACAAAGGTTGGTATTGTCTGATAAAGGCACATCCATGAGATTCCTATGACATACCATTAGAAGAAGACATTGAGCCTATTGATTTGAATCAAAGGGGTGAAGCATATCAACATGATGAATTTGTTAGTCCTGAATATGTGGACATGACTACAGTTGATGCAAATGACAAAATTAGTTGGAAAAGGATGGATATTGAGCCACAAATAGTTGGTATATCTTCAACAAAAAAGAAAAGAAAACATGGATCATGAAGTTTATTTAATTTTTATTTTCTGAATGTTAATGTCTAATGTTTCTTTTAGAAATAAACTTTATAGTGTATACTTACTTTATTTTGGATATATATATGTGTAATTAAGTTATTCAACTTAGTTTTACATTTCATTTTGTCTTTTTTCACATATTTATTTATATCATGATATATTTTGTTGGTTTGAAGAAAAAAAAATTGTAATTTACACATTTGATGTGCTAATATTCTGGGTACATGATGCTAGGAAGGGGGTCACAAAAAAAGAAAAGACCTAGGACAAATATATTGAAGAATTCATTCATACCACCAGGTGCATTAGGAAGGGCAAAGAGACATGGACATCGATCAAGATCATTTTTCCCTGTGACATCCACACAAAGTCAAACTGCATCGATTGCACATAATCTGTTAGAGCTACATGATGACATTTCTCTATTTCAAAATGTTGATCCTAGGGAAAACAAATATGGAATACAAGAACAAATACTTGAACAAGTGCATAAAGGTTCAATTCTTATTTTTCTATTTCATTTAGGATTGTGAATTTAGTTTACGCTAATAATTTACTTTTATTCTTAATGTTGATAGATTTTGATACTATGCAACATAATACAACAAGGCAATATCAAAATAATAACACTTCTACTCAAGATTTTGAGATAATAGAAGAAGAGAGTCCACTGCAGGAAGAAGAAAATGAAGGTTCAAATTATTATTATCATATACATTATTAATAATTTATGTTCATTATACTTATTTATTATTAATACATTATTTCTATATTACTAATGAGGTTCTAGCGATTTTTTTTTAGATATTGGCACTTTGCAGAAAAAGAGAAAAACAAGGGGAATGAACAAGGATAAAAAGGTTGCAGCATTGAAGGATGGAGAGAAACTAGATGTGGTTTTTTATAATAATCGAGTTGTTGGAGAAACTAATGTAGAATGGTCAAGACACTTGGGCAAAATAGTGCGTGACTCGAATATTTGTCTAATAAGAGTGCACTCATTGAAGCAAATTGGAGAAGATGTAAAGAATCATATGTGAGATTCGGTCAAGGTACCTTACTTTTAGCAAAAATTTTGATTGATTTAATTCATATTTATCCATTCATTCTAATTCTTTTTGTAGGAGAAATTTAAGAATGTTGATATTGAGCTATATCGAGAAAAGACTTTAAAGCATATGAATCATTTATGGAATAATTGGAGAGGAGATTTAAAACGCCATAATATAAGTCCTTGTGGTTCTTTTCCAGAGATATTGAAAAATGTTCCTCATGGGATGCATCAAGAAGATTGGGACTGGTTAGTTAAGAACCATTTTTGCACCACAAAGTTTAAGGAATGACATTTTATTTTATTAATATTAGAAATTATGTAAATTAAATATAAATATGTTTATCTTCAGTTTTATTATTCTTTAAAATTGGTTGATATAATGTTTTTAAATACCTTGTTAATGCAGGAAACAAGTGGTCGAAACTCTGGGAATAAGAAAATTTTAAATATGCTTCATCGTACTGGTAGCAAATCCTACAGGCATATTATCTATGACTTGGTAATATTAGTGAAAATTTTCATGCTTTTATACCTTAGAGATAAAATATATTATGCTATTGTGTAACAATATTATATTTTATAAAGGGAGGCAAGGATGGTAATCCACCAGACTTATGAACTATATTCTTTGAAACTCATAAGAAGGGTGTAGATTTGGTAGACTCTAACATTCAAGAGAAATAAGTATGTTATATTAGTTCTATTGCAAATATGTTTCTTTTCATAAATTGTCATATTTGTGTAGTTAATTGATCATAATTATTATGGGATCAAATTAGTGATGTCATCCAATCCAACCCTTCTTTGTTTCATATGGAAGTAGTAGAGCAATGTTTTGAAACATGACATCGCAATCATGTGATTGGTTATGGGGGTGGAATGAAGGCAAAAGAAGTAAAGAAATCTCATTCCAGTAGTGTTGGCCTTCAAGAGGAGAATCAATTGCTTAAGGATTGTTTGTCTGAAGTAGAAGCTAGGATGAAACACCTTGAGGACTTATTATTGAGCCAACATTCTAATGCTCCAATTGGAACTTCTCCATCTACAGATCAACCTATATGATTGTGAGACGGTAAATTATATTATTTTTCATCTATTATATTCTTCATGTTGTATTTAATATAGGTTATATTTTAAGTTGTACATAAATAAATGGAAATGTATTTCTCGATTATATATTTATTAAAGATAAATGAATATAATTAAATTGAGGAGCATGAGAATTGGATTGGAAGCTTATGAGTATTTTTGAAGTTAAGTTTTATGCAGGTTATGAGTTTGAATTGCTTGCTTGAAATTTTGGAAATGTTCAAAATACAAATGAAATTCTACCGAATTTTTTATTTGACATTTATAGTAAAATTGTTTAGAAATAAAATATTAACAAATTTTAAATTAAATGTGAAATTTGTTTCAAATTATTATTGGTGTTTTAAAATTCTTGTAATCTAATTATATTTTTATATTTTGTTGCAGATATGATTTCACAAATGGTGAAAGCATTGGAATAACTTTTTTGGATGAAAATGTTCAAAAGTAATTGGGAAGATATTGTTAATTTTTGTTTCAACGTTTACATATTTGTATTTAACTTATTGACATGCACAAATTAAATGTGAACAATTAATATTAAACTAACATTTTGAGATAGTTTGTTACGATATTATTCAAAATAATTTATAAGCATTATTTTACTTATGAGTGCATATTAATTATTATTTTATTATTAATTGCATATTAAAATTTTAGGTATTTTAAAAGTGAAAGCAATTGAATCATCATCATTAAAGATGAATTTTGTATTTATATTGGTTATTGATCACTTTTTTTGGTTGTTAATATTTTTTTACAATCATTTTTATGGTCGTTAATAATTTTTAATGACTATTTTTCTGTCACACCTTACTCCTCTGTAAGGCATAACATGATCCCGTAGAATACCTAATGAACTATCGAACTTCACCTACCGATAATTCATTAAGTACTCTACAAGAGATTTTAAAACAATTTTCTTATTTTTGATAAGTGGTGAGCATTTTCTAATAAGTAGTTAAAACATTTAATTAAAGTTGGAAACTAATTAAAATTTTTGGCTTATTTTATTTTTCAGCAAATTTTATAAAAATTTTGCCAGAGTTCCGTCTGTATTTTGAGAAAACAGTTCTTCAAATACCTGAAATAAAGCACTTCCAATAAATTTTCTCAACCACTTCTTCAATTTTACAATCAATCTCAATTAATTTCAACTCATTTATCAACTTCCAAAAATCAAATCCACCATTTTCAATATCCAACAATCATCAAATTCCATTAATGAATTTCATTCAATTCAAAATAAAATACTACCATTTATGTTTCATTAATGACAAAATAATTTATATACATTACTGCAAAAATTTACATTGAGAGAAATTCAAACTAAAATTTATTATAAACTTAATATAAGCTTTGTACAAGCTGCTCAAGACCGAATATACATGTCCATATATTTATGTGCATTACATGCATCAAAAGAAATATTTACAGTTAGGGTATAAATTATACCCGATAACTTCAAGCTGATAGATCCTCAACCTCGTGACTCACGCTTCCTCTTGTCTCTAAATCTGCGACAGCAATAACAGCCATCGCTGAGTACTAGGACTCAGTGGTGCACAACATACTAAAATAATCTTTATGCAGAATTTAAATCACATTTATTCAAACATTGAACTGAACATGAGAGTTAAACACAAAACATGAATTATGAGATTTTATTCCAAACACTTTCATTTCAAAGTATCAAAGCACATTTCATAAAACCCACAGTTATATCATGCCATTCGAAATAAATATAATCTCAATAGCCAGAGGCTAAGGAAAAGTCACATCACAAGGCTAGCTAGCTCAAATATATGGATATCCATTCAAATTCCTCTTCTACTGGCACACCTCAACACTTCTTCCAGAGAAGGAATCAAAATTCGAAACTGATTACCCCCACTAGTCATGCTAGTAAGGTGTTCAAATATATGGTCATGACACTGTGGTTTCAAAACTTATCTTAACAATTTGCTAAACATTGCCATTTCCAAACATACATAATAACTTTCAAAAATTTAGATCAAAGCATTATAAATAATGTCACAATTCATTTTTTCAAACCATTCAAAACAATATGTAGCAAATAATTTACAGAAATTATACGTTGTGCACAAACCTTAAGGGAGTCACCTCTTGGCCTTGACTCGATTCCTCGGGTTCTTTCTCGGTGTTCTTTTTCACTGAAACACACAATTTCACAGTGTTTCAGTACCATAACTTAGCATAAATCCAAAAATAAATTTAACTTCACTTTTACCTAGCTTTAATGTGCTAATCTCGACGTTCTTTAAATTTTATGTTTCGGGGTTACTATTCACTACACTATTCAAGTTAAATTGTTGACTTTTTAAGGCTTAATAGGTATGGGAATTCCAACTTCACCCACATACCACATTTTAGTCACTAAATTTGTTGGTTTTAGTTGTTTATTCAAATTCTAAGTCTTTTAGGCAAATTTGAAAATTTTCAGTTTTGGTGTCTAAAGTTGCACTGTTCCATTAGTCATCTTACTGTTGGAATTTGGCAAAACTTCCTCCATAGAAAATGTTCCCTATTGTCTTAAGTTTATTCTCCTTTTTAAATCACTCCAATTGGAGTTTTGTAGCTCAAGTTATAGCCATTTGAACCATGGCTGCCGAATTAAACTTAACCCAGATTTTCTGGGCAATTTTGATTCTAGCAATTTTAGGTCACCAATTTGAGGTGGCCAAATGACTTGGTTAATGGAATAATTTGGGTTTGTGTTCCTCATGAAAGTTTTAGGTCTATATCTCAACTGTCTACTGGTAAAATTTCAGGTCATTTAGACCTGCATAGCTCAAGTTATGGCCAAATAAACAAATATTGTTCATTTGGTCAGTTTGTACAGGACAGACTGAGATTTTCTAAGTTTGGTGAATTTGTTCACTAGGTTTTGGTCACTTTTTGGGCATACTTCCAAAATGAAAATTGTGTCATTTAGTGTCTATTTTCATTCCCAATTGGTCTCATACCAATTGGACTTGTAAATTTTCATTTTTGGTCCCTCAAAGGGACCTTGGTCATGCTGCCAGTAGCATGACCACACTCAATCCGAATTTGATCTCAACTCCAACACTTTCAACACACTTCATTTGGTCACCATTGACCATTTCCCACTTCAAACTAGGTCAATCATATTATTTACCTATTTCTCACATTTTTTTCTCTAACCCTAAGTGTCCAAACCCTAGTTTACCAATTCCTTACATTTGATTGATTCAAAGCCTATATACATGTTTCTTCATCTCAAACAAGATCACATATACTTTCAAATCTATCAAACCATGCAAATATAACCCTATACACATGCTGGCTGAAATTCACTCATGGTCCCTCAATAAATTTTTCTTTTATTTAAAGTTTATTTACAAGTTCAATAAGTTAGAAATATAAGAATCAAACTAAAATTGTCAAGTTTGCATACTAACATTTCTTAGAACTTCAAATCTTCCAAATCTCTATCTTTTGTTCTTCTTTCCTCTTTCAATCTTCTTCTTAGGTTGAGATAACAAGCTCTAATGAGGTTTCTATGGAGGCTATTAAGGTTTAGTGAAGAAATTAAAGCTTGAGTGCAAGCTTTAATGGAGGACATCCATGGAGAAGTGAGGGAGGGTTTCGGTCGGCTTGGTTGGAGAGAAGATGAGAGTAGCTTTTTTTTTTTTTGTCTTACTTAATAGATATTTAACTTAGTCAAATTTGGTAGGAAATTAAAAATCAATTTTGACATCATTTTGATGTCATAAAGTGATGTTATTAGCTTTTTCTTTTCTTTTCTTTTCTTTTTCATTTATCTATTAGTTCTATAATTTAATTCTCGACTCCAAAGTTTTCTTTTCTCTGATTTTATTTGATAGTTAGGTCAGGAGTCAGCTCTCGGGGTCAATTGACCAAATTGCCCCTCGCCGGTTCAACCCAGTTTGTAAATGATTCAATATTTCTTCCGGCTCTTTGACCTAATTCTTTGACTGACTTAACAATTATTTTTCATGATTTTCTCTTTTCCACTGTGTTCGTAAGGGTCCTAAGGACCGTAGCGTCACATTTTACGATTCAAAATTTGAGTTTAAAATGACTTCGCAATCCTTCCCGAGAAGGTCACCCATCGCTGTAACTCTCGGCTCGTTTAACTTCTTATGTTTTATTTTTCTTATTTATACTTAACTAATTGACAATTATTAATTATTTGTGTTTATAGCTTATCTAGTTATCTTAAATGTGGTTCTAATCCCCTTAATTATCCGGACCGACAACGATCACCGGAACAGTGAAATATACCAAGCTATATAAACATGGGTGTTACATTTTCATTGTTGTTATTAATTTTAATGTTAATTTCTCTACTTCCTTAATTGTTTTCTACAACTACTTTTTACTGTGGTTAATAGTTTTTAACGATCATCTTTTTCTCTTGTTAAAACTTTTTAACGACCTTTTTTTTTGGTCAATAACTTTTAACTACTATTATTTACCGTTGTTACTATTTTTCAACGACCAATTTTTTCTTCGTTAATAATTTTAACGACAACATCAAAGGTCGTTACATTGTAAAAATAACAGTCTTCTAATTCAAATTTAACGACCATTTTCTCTTTCGTTAATAATATTAACAACGGTTAAAATAGTGGTTAATACTATAAGTTTAACAACGGATTATTATGCCCTCATTATTATTATTTGAACTTGTTCTCTATTCTTTTCTGTGGTTTTCATATTACCATTAACTTCGTAATTATCCCTAGGCCTGGGGTGTCACAGGATCCCACACGAAATTAGGGTAGCAACTGAGCTCGCAATCACTTCCCGGTACGGTCACCCATCGCTGGGATCTCAGCTCATTTAACCCATTATGCTTCGCTTTTCTTATTTGTATTTCACCTTCATATAATTTCTATTAATTTTTATTTAGGGCTTTTCTAGATGACACAGATATAGTTCTAGACATCCTGACTGTCCTGACAGACACTAGTCATCGAAACAGTAGAATGTATAGACTACTTAATATGGAGGTGTTACAATTCTCCCCCCCCCCCCCCCCCCAAAAAAAAAAAAAATAAAATTTCATCTTGAAATTTTACCAGGTTTAGTCTCTGAATAGTTATGGGTGCTGCCTCCTCATGTCCTGCTCATGCTCCCAAGTAGCCTCCTAGCCTGAATGATGGTTCTACAGCACCTTAACCAGTGGTATCTGCTTGTTCCTCAGCTACTTCACCTCATATGCTAGAATCTCTATGGGCTCTTCCTCATAAGTGAGGTCTGGATTCACTTCATCTCTTCAACAGGTAGAATGTGAGAGGGGTCTGATCTGTACCTCCTCAACATAAACACATGGAAGATATTATGTATCTTTTCTAACTTTGGAGGTAGTGCCAATCTATATGCCAAAGGACCCACTCTTTCCAGAACCTCATACGGTCTAATGAAGCGAGGACTTAATTTCCTCTTTCTGCCAAATCTCATAATTTTCTTCTAAGGGGAAACTTTGAGAAATACCTTATCTCCCACTGCATACTCAATATCCCTCCTCTTCAGATCAATATAGGACTTCTGATGATATGATGCAGTATTAAGTCTGTCTCTGATAAGCCTAATCTTCATCTCCGTCTGTTGTACAATCTCTAGGTCGATCAATTTTCTTTCACCTGCCTCATCCCAACATAAGGGAGTTCTACACTTCCTGCCATATAAAGCTTCATATGGAGGCGTCCCAATGCTTGATTGATAGCTATTATTGTAAGCAAATTCAATCAAAGGCAAGTGTGTATCCCAATTACCTTCAAACTCAATCACACAAGCTCGTAGCATATCCTCCAAGATCTGAATTACCCTCTTAGACTGGCCATCTATCTGTGGATAGAATGTAGTGCTGAAGTTCAATCTAGTTCCTAGGGCTTTTTGTAAACTACCCCAGAATCTAGAAGTGAACCTTGGATCTCTATCTGACACAATCGATACTGGCACTCTATGAAGTCTCATAATCTCATCAATATAAAGTTTAGCCAATCTGTCTAGGCTATAATCCATCCTCACTGGCAGAAAGTGTGTAGATTTAGTTAATCTGTCCATAATGACCCATACATCATCATGATTCTTCTGTGTTCTAGGAAGTCCCATCACATAGTCCATTGTAATTCTTTCCCATTTCCACTTGGGAATTAGCAATGGCTGTAGCAAACGGGCTGGAACTTGGTGTTCTGCCTTAACTTGCTAACAAGTTAAGCATTTAGATACATATTCAACTATGTCTCTCTTCATACCCATCCACCAATAGTGCTCTCTGACAGTTCTATACATTTTAGTCTCACCAGGATGCATAGCAAAAGGAGAGTCATGTGCTTCCTTCATAATGATTTGCCTCAATTCCACATCATTTGGAATGCACACTCTGCTCTGGTGTATCAGTAAGCCATCATTATTTACAGAAAATCTAGGTTTCTTGCCATCTCGAGCTTCTTTCATCAACATCTGATACTTTTTCTCATTTTATGCAGCCATTTTAATATGATCAATCAACATCGGTTGCACTTGCCAAGTAGCTACCATCTGTCCCTCACCATCAATCTCCAAATTTGCATGTAGTGCCCTCAACTCATGCACCATAGGCAAAGGAGAAATTCTTAAACTAGCCATAGTCTTGCAACTTAAGGCATCAACTACCACATTTGCTTTTCCTGACTGATAATCTATCAAGCAATCATAGTCTTTGATCAATTCTAGCCATCTCTTCTGTCTCAAATTCAACTCTTTTTATGTGCCCGAATATTTCAAGCTCTTGTGATCGGTGTAGATATAACACTTTTTCCCATACAGATAGTGTCTCCAAATCTTCAGAGCAAATACTATAGCAGCAAGCTCCAAATCATGTATATCTCTCATGTGGCTTCAGCTGACGTGATGCATAAGCAATGATATTTCAGTCTTGTATCAGCACACATCTTAGCCCATTGTGAGAAGCATCGCTATAAACAGTGTATTCTTTACCCGATGTAGGTAAAGTCAGGACTGGAGCTTCAGTCAAACATCTCTTCAATTCATCAAAACTCTGCTGGCATTTATCAGTCCACTGAAATTTTATATCTTTCCAAAGTAGCTTGGTCAGTGGAGATGCTAACATAGAGAATCCCTTCACAAAACGATAGTAGTAACCAGCTAAACCTAGAAAACTGCAAACTTCTGTAACATTTTCTGAGTGGCTTCTAATTAAGGATAACTTCTGCCTTATTGGAATCTACCTTTATGCCTTCAGCTGATACAATGTGCCCCAAGAAAGAAATTTTTTCAACCAAAATTCATATTTTGATAGGTTGGCATACAACTATTTCTCCCTTAAGATTTGTAGCACAATTCGCAGGTGAATCATGCTCCTCTGCATTCTTTGAATACACAAAAATGTCATCAATAAACGCTACAACAAACTGATCTAAATATGGCCTAAGATAGTGCTCATCAAGTCCATAAAAGTAGCTGGATATTAGTTAACCCGAATGGCATAACCAAAAACTCATAGTGGCCATATCGAGTTCTAAAAGCAATTTTTGGAATGCTCTGCTTCCAAAGGGTCCAATGTACCTTTAAACTCAGTAGCTCCAAATTTCATCAACTTATCATACTGTCTCATTGGAGGCTATGGTTGCACTGTTGGTATTTGAATTGGGGCTTGTGTTGGCATATTTCCAGCCATTTGTTGGAATAAGGAAGCCATCTACTGAGCGAAGTGAGCAGGAAACTGCGGCATGGGTGGAGCTGGTGTAGCTGACCCACTAACATTCTGGAGAGCTGGGGCTTCCCCCTACGCCTCAGCCTCAACAGACTGCTCAACTGAGCGATCCCCTTCTTTCATATTCAATGAAAGGATATTTTATCTCTTGAACAAAAAAACAAGGAGATTTCCCTCAATTAGTTCATATTCATGATGTAAATGCCTCATATGTATCAATTAAAAACACTTGAGTAGTTGTACAAATCAAGGAAATAATTCGAATTCATAGTTCAAAACTCATTTAAAACATTGCTGAGATATCACTAAAACATATCACACCTTATCCCTCTATAAGGTATAACATGATCCCATAGTATACCTAATGAATTACTGAACTTCGCCTACCGATAACCCATTAAATATACTACAAGGGATTTTGAACCAATTTCTATTCATTTTAAAGTGTGGGGTAATGATGATTAAGTAATAAAAAGCCTTTAATTAAAACTATGTCATGAGCCAAATTTCTTTTTTTTTTTTGGTATTACGAAAATTTTTAAAAATTTCGGTAGAGTATCGGCTAAAAATTGAGAAAACAGTTCTTCAAAACCTGTTAAAAACACTCCCAGTATGCAATAAATCTATGACTCCAATTAATCTCAACACTATTCAATCTTAACCAACACAATTGTCACAAATCTCAATATTTATGGAATTCTGAGAGAAATTTAACTACTGCATTCATTGATAAAAATAAGTTTATATTACAAAAATTTACATTAACCAAAATGACAGTACAAGCTTTTATGCAACTGTTCAATGTTCATATATGGATACATACAATTTAATTTACATCAAAAGAAAATTTACAAAGGGTATAACTTATATACCCAGAATAAATCCAAATACTACTCTCCCTCAACCACAAACAGCTCACTCTGTTACTTTCTCTACCTCTTTGCCCTCGACAGCATAAGAAAGCTATCACTGAGTATTACACTCAGTGGTACACAACAAAATTTTAAAAACTCATTTATAAAGCACATCAATTATATATACCAAAACATAATAAAGCAAAATTTTCAAAATTTCAAGTCAATAAGATTCATCTATTTCAAACTATATTTCACAAATCACAAAGTAAGAGTGTTGCTAAGAACACATAATCTAGACCATGACACAAAATTTCACGATCAATGCCGTGTTGTACACCACGACAAAGCAAATCACCTCACTAACCATTATTAATGAGGGAAGGGCTTGCTAGCTAATGAGTACTCATTTAGTCTTACCCTACTAACCGTTATTAATGGGAGACATAAGCAATTTTAATTATCAAACCCCAAATAGCCGTTACTATTGTGGAGTTCCGAACGGGAGTGTTCATGCTAACTGTGGTTTAAAAACAATTTCATAAGATTTCTATTCAAATAATTGCATTTCAATTCACATAACACATTTCATTCAATGAAATTTCCCTTATAGGGTTGGCAGCACATAATTTATAAAATTCAAAGAAAAATCATAATTGCATCCAAATAGTTTATAATCACAATTTATTCAACTCATTTACAAAATTAAAATCAATTGAGAAGCTTAGTTGTGTACAAACCTCTTTCGCTTGCTTTGCTTCAATCCCCTCTACTTCCTTCCTTGGAAGGCTCTTTTTCCACTGAACACAAAATTAAAGTGTTTCAATACCTATCCAAATTATTTCTAATAATAATTTCAACGATTGAACTTTGTATTTTCAATTTACTTATATAGTCCCATAAGTTGAGTTCTTTGTACTTTTTGTTATGGTGGTTACTATTCATTTAACTAGTTATGTAAAATGTTTACTTTCCATCTTTAATAGGTATACCAATTCTAGACTTATGGTCACACCACATTTTGGGTTTTACATTTGTTGGCATTGGTTGCCAAATTCAATTCAAAGTTTCCTAAGAGAAATTGCAAATTTTTAGTTTTTATCTCTAAGGTTTACTATTCCATTGGGCCAATCTACAGTGAAATTTTGGCTAAACTTCCTCCATCAAAGTTGTTCCTTAATGTGCCTAGTTTAATTCTCTTTTTAAATCACTCTATTTGGAGTTTTGTAGCTCAAGTTAAGGCATTTTAACCATAACTGGCTGGATTGGTCATTTCCAGATTTTCTAGGCAATTTAGGGTTCTGGCAGTTTTGATAACCTAATTTTGGTTGGTAATTTGACTAGGTTATGATTAGAATTTGAGTTTCTGTTCTTCATGAAAGTTGTTCTACTATGTCTAGGATTTCCATGGCCACAAAAATCTGGTCATTTGGACTTTTCTACACCAAGTTATGACCATTTGAACATGTACTATTTATTTGGTCAATTTTGTCCAGTAACAGGGTAATAATTCCGGATTCAAGCAGACTTTAGGTCAACTTGGGGTCAGTTTTAGGGCAAGTTTTCTCCATCAAAATTGTAGCATTATGACCCTATTTTCATCTCCAATTAGCCTCACACTAATTGGAGTAATAGAATTCAACTTATAGCTTTTTAAGTGGACAAAGGTCAAGCTGCCAGAATTCAACAACACCACATTCACAACTCATTTCAATTCCAATTATCAAATTGCACTTATAAGCACCCTAATTGACCAAATTGAGCATAACAAATACCAATTGGTCAACAATTCTCTAAATCTCCAATTTCTCCCAAGAACCCTAATCACCAAGAACCCTAATTTTTCAATTGCTTATTTCATGCAAATTCAAGCAAACCAATTACATCAACTTACTCACCTATGCTTACATATACCTTTAATTCAATCAAATTCTATCAAACCCTAATCATTCTTAAGCTGGCCAAATTTCATGGATTCTCATTCATGTAAGATTTTCATGTTTCTTTATTTAATTCATAAATTTTCAACTTAAATTCATGCATTTACACTTAGTTAAGTAGAGAGATAACTCACCTTAGTGATGCGCTTCTCAATCTTCACTTCCTTTAAATTTTCTCCCAATTTCTTGATTAATTCTTCTCTTCTAGGGCCAATTAAGAGTTTTCTATAGGTTTTTGTTAGGATTTATGGGGTGAAATCAAGCTTTGGAAGCTTGAAATTGCTTGGCTATAGTGGAAGTGTGAGAGGGAACAAGAGAGAGAGAGAGGGCGGCAAGTTGAAGAAGAAGACCACAATTATTTTTTTCTTTTTAATTTCTATTTAATCCTATTTATACTTATCCCAAAATTAATTTAATTAAATTAAAATTCTTTATTGTGTCATGTTTACTTATGTATGATGTCATAATTCACTTTATTTAAATTTCTTTTCTTTTCTTTTCTTTTTTCCTTTCTTCCATTCACTTCTTCATTTTTAATCCATTTTTCATAATTTTAATTTCCTACATTTTAATAGACATTTAGGCCAAGAGTCGCCTATAAGGGTGAATTGACCAAATTGCCCCTTATCAGTATAATCAATTTTTCTAGTAACACTGAGTTACTTCCTGAACTCCGATCCAATTATTTGAGCTTGTTCTCTATTCTTTTCTGTAGTTTTCACATTACCATTAACTTCATAATTATCCCTAGGCCTGGGATGTCACAGGGCCCACACGAAATTAGGGTAGCAACTAAGCTCACAGTCACTTCCCGGTACGGTCACTCATCGTTGGGACCTCGGCTCATTTAACCCATTGTGCTTCGTTTTTCTTATTTGTTTTTCACTTTCATATAATTTCTATTAATTTTTATTTAGGGCTTTTCTAGATGACACAGATATAGTTCTAGACATGCTGACTGTCCGGACAGACACTAGTTGTCACACCCTACCCCTCAGTAAGATGTAACATGATTCCGTAGTACATCTTATGAATTACCGTACTTCATCTATCGGTAACCCATTAAATATACTACAAAGGATTTTAAAATAATTTTCTTACTTTTTGAAAGTGGTGAGCTTTTATAACAGGTATTAAAAATATTTACTTAAAGTTTAAAGACTAGTTAAAATTTTTGTCCATTTTTATTTTTACGCAAATTTTAGAAAATTTTCGGCAGAGTGCCATCTATATTTGGGAAAAACAGTTCTTCAAACACTTGTAAAAACCTTTCCAATAATTCAATTCATCAAAATCAACCACTACCACAACACAAATCAACATTATTTCTCCCAACTCCATAATTCAAAACAATTCTCAATTCAATTATCTTTAGAAATAATATTAAATAACTTCATTCATATTCCACTAAAGAAAAATTAATTTACATTCATTACAAAACTCAAAAATAAGTTTGAATATTACAATAATTTGTATTTCATTACATACCAAAATAATATTACAAAAAGTTTTTGTACAACTGCTCAAACAATTCATATACATATAATTACATGCATAATCAATATCTAATATACAAGGGTATACCTATAATATACCCGAGGCTAGTCACACATAGTCTTTAAGGTGCAGCTACAGGAATCTCATTCAACTGCTCTATCTCTATTCTCACCAGCGACAACATACAAAGCTATCGTTGAGTGGTGAACTTAGTGGTGCACAACTATAATTTAAAATGTAATACAATATACATTGATAATAATTATACTAAAAATTTTGAAATCTCGAAATTTAACCAATTTTCAAATGTCAAAATTTTCATTGCCAATAATAATAGTCACTTATTAAAATAACCTTGATCAAAATTTTAATTTGTCAAATCACAACTGAACAATAAAAATAATTCCTGCAATTATGGAAATAAACAATTATTTTAAAAAAATAATTTGTGCACAATCTCATTTAAAATCACAATTTATTATCAATCAAAACCCATTCTTTATCTCACTAACTATGCAAGACTAATCCGAAAGGGCTATTTTCGGGGGGCGATTCTAACTCTCTATGGTCAGGGAGGTCGAATCGGGATTCTAACACCCTATGGTTGGGTAGGTCGAATCATCATGCACAGTACACAACACAATAATGAAACTTTCGATAGGTCAATAACAAAAACTTAGATCTAACCTCTAATAAGAGGAGAATCTAAGCCTGTGCACATACCATGGTATTCAAAACAAAACAAAGCTAACTCTATTGTCTCATCAATAAATGATATAGAGACGGGTAATAGCCTAGTCAAGCATCTATAGTAAGATATAAAACCATATCAAGCATTTTTTTTACCTTTTTGTGAGCATAAATCACAACACAATATTAATTCAAGATCAATTCCAATATTCCATAATTTTTTTTTCTGCTCATCACATTTCAAAACAAAATTCTGTATTTTATTCATGCAAACTGCATGTCACAATTCAAAACATAATTCCAATGAAATTTGCAAACATAATTTATCCAATCCAAAACAATATTCAATAATTGTTAAAATAATATTTCACAAAACTAAACTCATGCTTACTATATCAATTTCAATAATCATTGAAATAAATTTCGTAATTGATAAAAATAGTGCATAAGGAAAAATAAAATCATTTAATTACATAAAATATTCAAAACAAATTCAATTAAAAAACTAGTTGTGCACAAACCTCTTTTGCTGACCCAATTTACTCAAACTTTCATTTCTCCTTCGAAGATCCCTTTCCAACTGAAACACATAAATTTAAAGTGCTTCAGTATCCATTTCTAATACTTAAATCCCAACAATTTCTTTGCAAACTTATCTTACCTATTACGGTTTATAAATTTCGGGTCTTTCACATTTTTGTGTATGGTGGCACTATTCATGGCACTATTCATGGCAAAATGTTGACTTTTCTATACTTAATAGGTTTATTAGTTCTAATTGCATCCATACACCACATTTTGGGTGTCAATTTTGTTGGCATTGATTGCCAATTCAATTTCTAAGTCTCCTAAGAGAAATTATAATTTTTCAGTTTTAGTCCCCCGTTTTCTACTGTTCCATTGGTCTGGTTATTGTGAGAATTTGACAAAGTTTTCTTCATAGAAGTTGTTCCTTATTGTCTTAACTTTATTTCTCTTTTTGAATCACTCCATTTGGAGTTTTGTAGCCCAAGTTATGCCTATTTTTCTAAGGCTGGCCGGATTTGGTGTTACCCAGAATTCTGGGCATTTTCTGGATATTGGCAGTTTTTGGTGTGCTGACTACAGGTGGTTTTTCAAATAAGTTATGGTCAAAATTTGGATTTTTTTTCTTCATGAAAGTTGTAGGGGTATGTCTCAACTTTCCATCGGTATAAAATTCAGGTCATTTGGACCTTCTTAGACCAAGTTATGATCATTTACGTAACTACTATTCATTTGGTCATTTTTGTACAGGTCAGTGTGCCCTAATCCGAATTTAGCCTAATTGTTCACTAAGTTATGGTCATTTTCTAGGCATGATTCCTAAATGAAAAATGGTCCATTTTGTGTCTAATTTCATTCCCAATTGGTCTCACACCAATTAGGTTGGTAAATTTTCAGTTTTAATCCCTGAAAGGGACCTAGGTCAAGCTGTTAGCATACTAACCCTAACCAATCCGAATTGTAACTTGGTTCTATCAATTCACACACTCCACAATGGTCTTAATTAACCATTTCTAGCCCTCATTAAGATCATTTACATCCATTGACCATTTTCTATAATTTTTCTCCCAAACTCTAAGTGCCAAGAACCCTAGTTTTGGCATATGTTTCAATTGATGCACTTAAAGTAGATATTCAACTTTTACACATTCAATCAAGCCTAATTACATGTTTAATGCACATAACCATCATCAAAACCCTAAGGGACTATGGCTGGCCGAAATTCATGGTTTACCAAGACATGCATAATTTTTGTAATTCCTAAATTTAAATCCTCATCTTCAAGTTCACTTCCATGCATACATAACTAAATTAACTTAAAAGAAAGCTTACCTCAATAAAGTTTTTCTATCTTCTTTAATTCTTCAATTTTCCTTTTGTTTTCACTTTCAATCTTCAAATCAAGACCCAAGAACAAGTATTAACTAAGGAAACATCAAAATGGCTGAATTTTTGGTTTAGAAAGCTTTAAAATAAGCTTTCATGGTGGGAAAATGGAAGAGATGAGAGAGAGAAGAGAGAGAGGGGCAGCATATATTTGAAAAGAAGACCAAAATGATTTTTTTTTCTTTTAATTTGTTATTTTTATGTATATTTATCCCAACATTGACTTAGTCAATTTAATTAATTAAAGTATAATTAATTATGACCTCATTTTGACATCATCATGATGATGTCATTAATCCTTTATTCTCTTTTCTTTTCTTTTTCCTTTATTTTTTAATTTTTCTTTAATTTAATTCTATATTCCAAAATTTTCATTTTTTCGATTTTATTAGACAATAGGTCAGGAGTCAGTTCTAGGGGTGAATTGACCAGATCGTCCCTCGCCGGTTCAACCCGGTTTGCAAGTTATTCGGTATTTCTTCTAGATCCCTGACCTAATTATTTGACCTACCAAAAAATTATTTTTCATGATTTTCTCTTTTCCACTGTGTTTGCAATAGTCCTAAGGACCGCGGCGTCACATTTTCCTATTCAGAATTAGAGTTACGATCGACCTCGCAGTCATTTCCCAGGAAGGTCACCCATCGCTGTGACTCCCGGCTCATTTAACTTTTTATGCTTTGTTTTTCTTTTTTATACTTAACTATTTGAAAATTACTAATTATTTGCATTCAGGGCTTATCTAGTTGTCTTGTATATAATTCTAATCCCCTTAATTGTCCGGACCGATATCGGTCATCGGAATAGTAAAATATACCAGGCTATGTAAATAAGGGTATTACAATTCTCCCCCCCTTAAAATAAATTTCGTCTCGAAAATTTACCTGTATCTGTCTCTGAACAGCTGTGGGTGCTGTCTCCTCATGTCCTTTTCACGCTCCCAAGTAGCTTCCTGACCTGAATGATGGTTTCACAGCACTTTAACCAATACAATTTACTCATCGATTGCTCACCTCGTGTGCCAAGTTTCTTATGAGCTTCTGTCATAAGTTAGATTCAAATTCATTTCAATTTTAGAGGTAAGCAAATCTGTGTGCTAGTGGATCTACTTTTTCTAGGACCTCATATGATCCTATGGATGAGAACTTAGTTTTACTCTTTTCTTATCAAATCTCTTGATCATTTGATGTAACCTTTAGTTTAGTTTAGAATATTTTAATCTTTTCTTGTTGTTGTTTTAGCAATTATTTTCCTTTGTAGTCTTTTTTTTTTTAATTGACCTTGTTGGTCATATATGAACTGTTTATCTCTTTATTGCCCATAGGTCCATAACCATTATGTTACCATCTCCATTTATGACTAAGGCCTATGTGCCATTTTGCACTATCTTGTTTGCTTTTGTTTAACTTATTTCTTTCTTGATAAAATAGTTCGGGATATCGTTACGCGTCTTAAGTAGGTTGTTTGCCCTGGTGGTAATTCCTCATCTAGTGTTTTTCTCATTTCTTACTGTTCTATTTGTTTTCTTTTTTTTTTTTTTTTTCATTCCACAACTTAACTTTAATTATTTTATTCCTCAATTTTATCTTCTTCCTTAACTTGACTGTCGAGTCATGATTTAGCACCTCTTATCATCCCTAATAAATCCGTTATACTTCAATATTACTTTGATTTGGTCCTCTGACTATTCTAGTCAATACTTTAACTAATATTCATAACGCTTCTTTATTACATTTGCACCAACTATTCTAATTGTTACTTTCATAACTCTTTTATCTATTGATATTCTATAGCTTATTTTGCACTGATGTGTAGTCATTACTTCCTTTTGTACTAAACTATAACTTTTCGATATTCTAACTTTAGAGTTTTAAATCCCGGGTTAGGATTTTCAAACTCCCTTCTAATAATAAAATTCTGTCCAGATAGAATTTTACCAAAACAGATGCCGTTTGCAATAATCCTCATCTTAGTGCACTATAGGGTAGTACGTAGCTCCACACAATAATCTCAAGTCAGTACTGTAATCTGCATCTTACAGGACAAACATTAAGAACATTGCATAGTTACTATGATACAGCCCAATAGATCAAACTTTCCTATATCTTATCCTTTTCGAATTCACTAATATCCAGAACTTATTCTGATTACAATATTCATTGACAATTACTAACAGTAACATTTTTGCCTCATCTAGAGCAATTATATTACTGTGATTTACTTTTAGGTCCTCTTGCCTTATTTTAAATAGGCTCACTAATTAACTTATAATTTATTGTATACTAATAATTACTTTTCGCTGACAAACTCTTCCAAAACTAATGTCAATCACACTTATTATCATAGTTTATATCCTAAAGGACTAGTTACTAATGCATCAAAATTTATTCCCATGCAAAGAAATAACAACAGAACATATAATTCTATCACTAACATACAAATAAGTAGTGTTGGGATCCAATAATAACTAATTGTTTCCTCTAAAAATTAAAAACTTACCAGCAGCTACATCTGAAGTTTCTGCTATTTCTCTCTAGCATATAGTGGATGCTCTGGCTGACACGCCACTATGATCGGGTGGATTTGTCGTGCTTGGATTGCGAGAGGTACCAATTCTATTTCTAGCTTGGCCCTGACCAACTGTCTACGAACTTCGGAGAGCAAATCGAGGTGCTCTGGTGCAATCTATAGCAAAATGTCCGAGTTTGCCACAATTGTAGCAGGCTCTAGTGGCCCTACGACACATACCCCCGTGTAACTTGCCACATACCTCACAGACATGGAGAGGGTAGGAACTTCAAATTCTTTACCGATGGGTTCTCGATTGCTTTCACCCTGAAGATCCGCCTCTGTCATATTTATAACTTTGGGGTTCCTCAAATTCTTTTATTTTCCCCAATTGCCTATTTGAGTTCTGACCCATAGATTTCTCACTCTTTTCTATTTCATACTGCCCTTATGGGGGTTGAGTCTGTACTTGGGCTTGAGCTTGGGCTGACAAACTATCAGCCATTTGTTGAAAGAAGGTGGCCATTTGCTGGGCCACTTGTGCAGTGATTTGTACCGGTGAAATTAGTACAATCGAGCCTTCGACACTCCAAGGAGCTAAGGCCTCCCCTTGTGCCTCAACCGTATCTGATTGTTCTACTGGTTTATTCCCCTCTTCCATTTCTATTCAGAAAATTTTCTTTTCTCGGAATAACCTACACAAGGAGATTTCTCTCCATTAACTCATATTTATGATGCAATTGTACTATATGTATCAAATATTTGAGCAGTTGTATGTACCGACAAAATATTTCAAATTCACAGTTCAAAATTTACTTTAAAACCATTGCTCTGATACCACTAAACATGTCACACCCTACCCCTCGGTAAGATGTAACATAATCCCGTAGTACATTTAATGAATTATCGTACTTCACCTACTGGTAACCCATTAAATATACTACAAGGGATTTTAAAACAATTTTCTTACTTTTTAAAAGTGGTGGGGTTTTATAATAGGTATTAAAAATATTTACTTAAAGTTTAAAGACTAGTTAAAATTTTCGTTCATTTTTACTTTTACGCAAATTTGGAAAATTTTCAGCAGAGCGCTGTCTATATTTGGGAAAAACAGTTCTTCAAACACTTGTAAAAACACTTCCAATAATTCATTTCATCAAAATCAACTACTACCACAACACAAATCAACATCATTTCTCCCAACTCCATAATTCAAGACAATTCTCAATTCAATTATCTTTAGAAATAATATTAAATAACTTCATTCATATTCTACTAAAGAAAAATTAATTTACATTCATTACAAAACTCAAAAATAAGTTTGAATATTACAACAATTTGCATTTCATTACATACCAAAATAATATTACAAAAGTTTTTGTACAACTGCTCAAACAATTTACATACATATAATTACATGCATAATCAAAATCTAATATACAAGGGTATACCTATAATATACCCAAGGCTAGTCACACGCAGTCTTCAAGGTGCAGCTGCAGGAATCTCATTCAACTACTCTATTTCTATTCTCACTTATGACAGCATACAAAGCTATCGCTGAGTGGTGAACTCAGTGGTGTACAACTATAATTTAAAATGTAATACAATATACATTGACAATAATTATACCAAAAATTTTGGAATCTCGAAATTTAACCAATTTTCAAATGTCAAAATTTTCATTGCCAATAATAATAGTCACTTATTAAAATAACCTTGATCAAAATTTCAATTTGCCAAATCACAACTGAACAATAAAAATAATTCCTGCAATTATGGAAATAAATAATTATTTTAATAAAATCATTTGTGCACAATCTCATTTAAAATCACAATTTCTTATCAATCAAAACTCATTCTTTTTCTCACTAACTATGCAAGACTAATTCGAAAGGGCCATCTTCGGGGGCGATTCTAACTCCCTATGGTCGGGGAGGTCGAATCGGGATTCTAACTCCCTATGGTCGGGGAGGTCGAATCATCGTGCACAGTACACAACACAATAATAAAACTTCCGATGGGTCAATAACAAAAACTTAGATCTAACCTCTAATAAGAGGAGAATCTAAGTCTGTACACATACCATGATATTCAAAATAAAACAAAGCTAACTCCATTGTCTCATCAATAAATGATATAGAGACGGGTAATAACCTAGTCAAGCATCTATAGTGAGATATAAAACCATATCATGCATTTCTTTGTCCTTTTTGTGAGCATAAATCACAACATAATATTAATTCAAGATCAATTCCAATATTCCATAATTTTTTTTTATGCTCATCACAATCCAAAACAAAATTCTGTATTTTATTCCTGCAAACTGCCCGTCACAATTCAAAACATAATTCCAATGAAATTTTTCAAACATAATTTATCCAGTCTAAAACAATATTCAATAATTGTTGAAATAATATTTTACAAAACTAAACTCATGCTTGCTATACCAATTTCAATAATCATTGAAATAAATCCCACAATTGATAAACATAGTGCATAAGGAAAAATAAAATCATTTAATTACATAAAATATTCAAAACAAATTCAATTAAAAAACTAGTAGTACACAAATATCTTTTATCGACTCATTTTACTCAAACTTTCGTTTCTCCTTTGAAGATCCCTTTCTAACTGAAACACATAAATTTAAAGTGCTTCAGCATCCATTTCTAATACTTAAATCCCAACAATTTCTTTGCAAACTTATCCTACCTATTATGGTTTATAAATTTCGGGTCTTTCATATTTTTGTGTATAGTGGCACTATTCATGGTACTATTCAAGTCAAAATGTTAACTTTTCTATACTTAATAGGTTTATTAATTCTAATTGCACCCATATACCATATTTTGGGTGTCAATTTTGTTGGCATTGATTGCCAATTTAATTTCTAAGTCTCCTAAGAGAAATTACAATTTTTCAGTTTTGGTCCCCTGTTTTCTACTGTTCCATTGGTCTAGTTATTGTGAGAATTTGGCAAAGTTTTCTTCATAGAAGTTGTTCCTTATTGTCTTAACTTTATTTCCCTTTTTGAATCACTCCATTTGGAGTTTTGTATCCCTAGTTATGCCTATTTTTTCTAAGGCTGACTGGATTTAGTGTTACCCAGAATTCTGGGCATTTTTTAGATATTGGCAGTTTTTGGTGTGTTGACTACAGGTGGTTTTTCAAACAGGTTATGGTCAAAATTTGGGTTTGTTTTCTTCATAAAAGTTGTAGGGCTATATCTCAGCTTTCCATCGGTATAAAATTCAGGTCATTTGGACCTTCCTAGACCAAGTTATGATCATTTACGTAACTACTATTTATTTAGTCATTTTTGTACAGGTCAGTGTACCTAATCCGGATTTGGCCTAATTGTTCACTAACTCATGGTCATTTTTTGGACATGATTCCTAAATGAAAAATGGTCCATTTTGTGTCTAGTTTCATTCCCAATTAGCCTTACACCAATTAGGTTGGTAAATTTTCAGTTTTGATCCCTGAAAAGGACATAGGTCAAGCTGTAAGCATACTGACCCTAACCAATCCGAATTGTAACTTGGTTCTATCAATTCACACCTCCACAAATGGTCTCAATTGACCATTTCTAACCCTCATTAAGATTATTTACATCCATTGACCATTTTCTATAATTTTTCTCCCAAACCCTAAGTGCCAAGAACCCTAATTTTGGCATATGTTTCAATTGATGCACTTAAAGTAGATATTCAACTTGTACACATTCAATCAAGCCTAATTACATGTTTAATGCACATAACCATTATCAAAACCCTAAGGGACTATGGCTGGCCGAAATTCATGGTTTACCAAGACATGCATAATTTTTGTAATTCCTAAATTTAAATCCCCATCTTCAAGTTCACTTCCATGCATACATAACTAAATTAACTTAAAAGAAAGCTTAACTCAATGAAGTTTTTCTATCTTCTTCAATTCTTCAATTTTCCTTTTCTTTTTCACTTTCAATCTTCAAATCTAGATCCAAGAAAAAGTTTTAACCAAGGAAACATCAAAATCTATGGCTGAATTTTTGGTTTAGAAAGCTTTAAAATAAGCTTTCATGTTGGGAAAATGGAAGAGATGAGGGAGAGAGGGGCGGCACATATTTGAGAAGAAGACCAAAATGATTTTTTTTTTCTTTTAATTTGTTATTTTTATTTATATTTATCCCAACATTGACTTAGTCAATTTAATTAATTAAAGTATAATTAATTATGACCTCATTTTGGCATCGTCATAATGATGTCATTAATCCTTTATTCTCTTTTCTTTTCTTTTATTTTTTTATTCTTCTTTAATTTAATTCTATATTTCAAAATTTTCATTTTTCCGATTTTATTGGACAGTTAGGTCAAGAGTCAGTTTTAGGTGTGAATTGACCAAATCGCTCTTTGCCGGTTCAACCCGGTTTGCAAGTTATTTGATATTTCTTCCGGATCCTTGACCTAATTATTTGACCTACTTAAAAATTCTTTTTCATGATTTTCTCTTTTTTACTATGTTCACAATAGTCCTAAGGATGGCGACATCACATTTTCCGGTTCAGAATTCAGGTTACGATCGACCTCGCAGTCATTTCCCGGGAAGGTCACCCATCACTATGACTCCGGCTCATTTAATTTTTTATGCTTTGTTTTTCTTCTTTATACTTAACTATTTGGCAATTACTAATTATTTGCGTTCAGGGCTTATCTAATTTTCTTAGATGTGATTCTAATCCTCTTAATTGTCTGGACCGATATCGGTTACTGGAACAGTACAATATACCAGGCTATGCAAATAGGGGTATTACACTAGTTACCGGAACAGTAGAATGTATAGACTACTTAATATGGGGGGTGTTACATCACAGGAGCTGTAAGGTGCTGCTATAAATATGTTCTGCTGTGCATGATAAAGGCCAACCACTCAATCAATCAATCAATTACAAACTCCAACAATCTATTTATCTTTATTTTTATCTGTCTTTTTATTTTCTAAGCCTTGCATTTATTTTCCAAGCCTTATACATAATTTTCTAGCAATTAATATAATTTCTTGTTACTTCAAGTGAGATTTTGGACAAAGCTGCATTTAGCCTAGTTAGGTTCGCACAACTGTTTAATAGAAGTTAGAAGAGCGCACCACTGATACACTCCGTATCTAGCATGCCCACAATTCCTAAGTTATTAGCTAGCCAAATTGTTTCCTAAGGAATACAAACAAAAAATCAAGATGACTTATCATTCATGTTTTGCCTACCTACATATATATGCCGTGTATATGCAATGACTACCATAAACATTAAGCTATAAGTTCACAATGCAATCTCATACTCTTTTCTAATCTTCTCTCATCATTTGAAAAAAAATAATAAATGATAAGTAACACCAAACTATAATTTGCATCATATACATAAAAATCACCATTATATCCTTAACCAATTCCTTACCCTCTCCCCGGCTCCCACCCCTAACCTCCACATTAGGGCCATTATATCCTTAACCAATGTACTCCCTACCTACTTCTTTGGTGGCCTTACAACTCCTCTCTTTTGCCTGCTCTTCTCTAGCACCTCTTCTCCTAGAGTTCATTGACTTATAGCTTGGAGTTCACAAGTAGCAATACTTTCTAGTGAAAGTTCTTTAAACAAAGTAATTGAATTATTGATCTCAAAAGAATTTTAAATGCAAACAGAGTAGACCCCTTCATCAAGCTTACATTGAATTATTTGATGAAGATCTACCTACTACTGGATCATCCTCCTTTATCTTTCAAATTTCTATAAATAGTTTATGTAAGTGTGTAAATGGTTTGTATAATTGGTTTTCTAGCTATAGTTTTATTTTAATAAAATTATTCAAACTTTCAAAAAAAAAATGCAATTATATTGATAAAAAGTTGGATTATACTATAAGAAATAAGTTAAACATTTAAGGTCCTTTGTTCTTTCATCAAGCCTACATTGAATTATTTGATGAAGATCCACCTACTATCGGATCATCCTCCTATACCTTTCAAATTTCTATAAATAGTTCATGTAAGTGTGTAACTGGTTTCTATAGTTGGTTTTTTAGCTATAGTTTTATTTTAATAAAATTATTCAACTTTTCAAAAAAAAAAATGCAATTTTATTGATAAAAAGTTGGATTATACTATTAGAAATAAGTTGAACATTTAAGGTACTTTCTTCTTTAAAAAAATTTTTTTAGGTAACACACACATTCATTAGGATTACACTTATTTTCTTTATAGTTATCCATCATTTTTTTCAGAGAATCCATTAGACAATATTTATTTGCATTGTATTTGTGTAATTTCATATGCCACAATCTTAATACAAACCCAACATCAAATTCTTATAATCCCATTTAAACACTATTACATGAAAATTCTATTACACTCCTAATACTATATATAGAGTTTTTAAATTAATTTCTTTACTTTTTAATTTTATGACATTTTTATTTTTTTAAGATATATTAAATTTCAAAAACAATTTTTTTGATAATTACTTTTTAAATATTAAGATAAGATTGTAGACCTGTAGGAAAAACTTTTTTTTCCTTTTTATATTAAATATGATAATAAATAAATAAATAAAAATATGTTTGATAACAACACTTAAATTATTTTTGTTTAATAATATAGTAGACGGTTTTTCAAAATAGAACTTTGAATTTAAAAATGATTTATTTTAGTTTTTTTTAATGAATTTAAGTTTAAAAGATTTCCTAAGCAAAGTAGGAAAGCAAAATAAATTTCTATTTTTTTGCCTATTTTCATTTTATTTTATAACTCCTTCCGTTTTCTAATATTTTTTAAACTTAGACTCGTATTCAAATAAAACTTTTTAAGTATTTAATTATTTATAAAGGATAATAAAAATTTCCTATTCAAAGAAAGAAAAAAAAATCTTTATCCATTAAAAATCTTTTAGCTTTTTTTTTTTTAATATAAACTTCTGTAGATTATTTTACTTTTTTTTTTTAATTTTAAGATTTTCGTATTTTTTGAAAAAATATATTATTTTTTTAATTATAATAGAATTATATTATAAAATACACTTCTTATTAATTATTTTCCTTTTTTCAATTCTAGGATTTTTCTTTTTAAGAAAAATATTAATTTTTATTAACTAATTAAATTTAGTTCTTCATTTTCATAAAAAAAAATATGTAGCATTAAGAATTTTAAATATATATAAATTATAAAATTAATTTTAATAATAAAAAATATAATTTTAAAGAATTAAAAATTTTTTAGGAAATCCTAATGTCCTCCTCATGCATTTATATATATTATAGATTATACATTAATTGTATTTTTTATTTTTCACTTATTAGTTTCTTATTTTAGCTAATTAATTCTTATAAAATTTTATATTTAATTAAAATTAGTAGGACTAAGAATTTTAAATTTATATGAATTCTAAAAATAAAAATTTTAAATTTATATAAATATTAAAATTAATTTAAATAATAAAATATATTTATAATTAATTTAAAAAATAAAGGGCATTTTTGGGGAAGGGAATGTCCCTCCCCTTCCCACATTTATATATGGTATGGATAGATATAGATTTAGTACCTTAACTTTAATTTATTTCTTTGTAGTCCTTTAACTTAACCTATTTTTACTTTATTATTATTTCATTTCAAAAACTCTATTTTATTTCATTTCAGTACTCTAAACTTATTTTATTATTAAAAAATATCAAAAATTTAATTTTATTTCAAAAAAGTTCTCATAACTGGCAATATCAAATTTTAATCCTCTTTTATTTTCTCCCCCTCTTTCATATTTTGAATTTTTATGATTAAATTAATTAATAATTATTTTTTCATAAAATAATTTTATTTTTAATAACTTTTTTATTGAATTTATTAATAAAAATTAATTAATTATACCTTTTCTATTTATTATGATTAATTTAATTTTAATAAACTATAATTTAAATTTCATAAATTTTATTTAGAAATAAATTTAAATTTTAAACCAAAAAGTTACTTTTCATTAGAAAATTAATTTTAAAATTAGTATTTGATTTGAAAAACTAGATAAGTAAAATTTATTTTAAAATTAATTTTTAATAAAAATGAACATTTCAATCTAAAGTTTAACTTTGTTTTTAAATTTTATAAAAATTAAAACTCAAACTAAAGTTTAATAAAACTAAATTAATATTAAAAGTAAATTAATAGAAAAATAAAAATAAAAATTTATTAATATTTAATAAATAAAAATTATTAATAATAAAATAATTTTATATCTAAATACTTATAAATTAAATACTAAAAATTAAATTAAATGAATAAAATAAAAATAAAAATAAAATAAAAATAAAAAAATAAAGCAACGCATTATTTCCTATTAACTACATACATATATACTTTTATTATTATTATTTTTAAGATTCCTTTTCCACTTTATTTATTTTCATTGAAGCAGAACAAGCCCTTATTTTTATCCCCTACCAATATTTTTACCCAATCATATATCTCCATACACTTTTGATAATTTCAAATAGCGACAAACATTATAAATATTTCATAACAGAACAAGAAACAATGGGGTAAAATAATTTTATTAATAAATAATTATCAGCTAATTTGACCATAAAAAATTGAGGATGTGGGAGAAAAGAGAAGGGTAAAATGTTAATTTTCCTTTAGAAAATAGGAATAAAATGATAATTTTTATTTTTTTAATTAAACATCTATTATTGACGGTGAAAGAGACTTTTCTGAAACAAAATTAAAGTTCAAGGATTTTTAGTAATAAATTGAAGTTGATAAACAAAAATAAAACAATTCTCAAAGTTGAGGGATGATGAAAAAATATAGCTCTTCATTTCGTCCCCGCTTATGCAATTAACTTTCTCTTGCTACTTCTTTCATGATATAAGTGGGCCTTCATTTCTATAAGTGATTCTCGCCAGGTTTGAGACAAGCTTGAGTTAAGTTCAAAGTTTTATATCACATAGGCCTGAGTCAAGCCTAATATTTTCAATGTTGAATGCCTAAATTGATCCCTAACGCTATATTTAAGAGGAAGTTTTATAAGGTAAAGAAAGGTATTATAAGTTTTAAACCATTATTTA
Organism: Hevea brasiliensis; assembly: GCF_030052815.1. NCBI lineage: Eukaryota > Viridiplantae > Streptophyta > Magnoliopsida > Malpighiales > Euphorbiaceae > Hevea > Hevea brasiliensis. The sequence goes on along the minus strand of NC_079506.1, from coordinate 76,713,417 downwards.
TGTTTGTGAGAGTTCAAGGTTTTATAAGTTAATGATTTTTTAGGTTTATAAAAAAAAATCTATTATTTAATCCACCAAATTGGTGGATTGAGGAGGTAAAGTTATCTGATTTTTTTTTTTTTTAGAAGGTAATGGCATGAAGATCTCCTATAGTAGTCGACAATACTTCCATTTTTTTTCTAAGCAAAGCAATACTTGGTGAGTTGTATTTCTTTATTTTAAAAGGATATGGATACTTTAACACTTTTTATGCTAGTAGGATTCTAATTCTCAAATTTATTGTTTTATTGGTTATTGATAGTATGGCTTATTAACTTGAGTGAAACTTTGGCCTAAATAATATGAGCTTTACAAAACCTTTTTTTTTTTAAAGTGTTGTGGGGCCATGGCCCCCTAGGCCCTTGAAGGGCTCCAACTCGATCACATCTAAGGTCACCATATAAAAAATTTATTTGCAAGCTATGTTACATCCTTAATTTTTTTTGGTTGTTTATTATTTTTATTCATTATAAAATTTGCAAGAATAGGAGACTATATTAGGGGAAAAGTTGAATTTTATGGTACTTAAAAATATTTTTTCTAAATATTTGAAGACAATTATTTTGATCATCTCCTATTAATAATACTTAGGGATGATAAAAAATATATAGTCCCGTAAAATATTTTAAGAGGACAATAAAAGACAACCATCTAAAAATTGTCTCGAATTATATAAATCTCATATACAAAGGATACGTATATATATGTTGTCCTTAAACACTCTAAAAGCTAACTTTAGGGGATAATATTTTGTTGTTCCCCATTGTTGTTTCTAGTTCTATAAAACTAAGAAATGGGACCAAAAGATAAGTAATTCTAATAAATTAGTAAAAATATTATGGGACACAATATTAAAATTTTAGCTAATTAGACGGCATACATATATTTTCATTCCCTACTAGTTTTTAAACTAAAATTTAAACATATGTAAAATTTAACTCTTTTTTTAACAAAGAATAATGATTAATAAAAAAATAAAAATAAAATTGATTATAAAGAAATATGACATTTATATATTTTGATACATTTATATATTTTGATACATTCTTATGGGCATTCCATTTATGACCTGATCTGAAAATCATTTGGTACATCTCAAGATGAACATTTTATGAGATTTATAATTATGGCTAAGGTTTTGGTTTCATCAGTATAAATATTTAAAAATTTTCTGTTAGCACTAAAATTTAGGGAGTAAAAAATTATTAGTCCAAAACAAAGTTAGTGAGCTAAGAGTACAACTTTGATTAGTCTGACGACGATTAGGCCATATAACAAAAGAAATAAAAAGGTGAGGTCAGTAGCCTATTGGCTAGTCATTTCGATACTCAAGTTAGTGTTTAATTAATAGAGTATTTGAGAGAATGAAACCAAAGTTTAATAGTAGTTTTAATAGAGTAAACATACCTGATTTGTGAGTTTTTTTTAATATTTATAGATAGAAAATTAGAGAACCATTGGAGCCAGTTTCGAGAATCTTGGAATGCTTATTTCTGTCTGCGACTCTACCTCTTCTGTTGACTCATTCTCCTGCCAATACTTAGTTGATTGATGCTCAGTTATGTTAGGCGAGCATTCACCCACTAGCTGCTCAGGTCGCATCACCTAAGGCTATGTTCGATTTAGTCATCCAAGCCATCTGATGCTTGGACTGATCATTCCTAAACCTCTCTTGATCTTTTAGTTGTGTTGACTCCTCCACTAAGCCTTCTGACCATTTGACTGTCTAACTGCTGTATTACTCTTTGACTGAGCCTTTGAGCACTTGACTCAATTTTGGGCAGGGCTATATCAAGGATACCATTCATTTTTAGTGGCCCCTTATTAAATAATATTAAAAATAATGGGGAACAAAATATATATTAGTCCTTATTTCTATAAAATTAAGAAATGGGAATCAAAATTTTAATTCAAATTGATCTTAATATCTAATGAGAAGGAAATTTCTAAGTCTCTACGCATTAAAATATGTAGAAAGATGTGTATTGAGAATTTACTTCAACTAGTTAGTTGCATTTAAAGGACCATTCAGGTATGAACTTTGAACTCTTATTTTACATTTTTTTTCTTTTTTCCATCAGGTTATTGTTATTAAAGTCATAATTAATTGCTATATTCATTTGATTTTAGGATAATTTTTGTTAATTTAGCATAACATCATATTTCATTGTTATGCCTATTGAGTTTCAATTTTAAAAAGTTTTGTTCAATTAGCCTAATGTTCAATGTTCTTTTTGTTTCCCCTGTATTGGTTATATTGATATATTGTGAAAAATCTACCCATACAAATTAAAGAACATAAAATGTAATTTGGTTTAACTTAATCCTACTCTACCAAATAAATTAACTATCAAAGAAAAAAATAATTATACAACCAATAATTAATTTTCCCACCCTTAAAATTACTCAAGCAAAACTTATAGAATTCGACACACCTCTATACTTTGTCAGCTCTCTACTATATAAAGACCAACCAACTACTCATATATATTGGCCATTAAAAACCTAGTCCTTTTGCAACTTTAATTGTTAAACTTTACAATTTAAATTTTACTAAACTTCCTATTTTATCTAATCTCCTAATTTCAATTTAACTTGGACTCTAACAATATCCTCCTCCAAGTAAATGGAACTAGTCTTCAACACTTCTTCCAAAGTCAATTTTCTCTTAGATACTTGCTTGTACTCTTGAGTATTAATGTGACCCCTTGCTTCAACCTGCATTTTTCCAATCAATGTGCTTTTTTCCGATTTGTAGAGATTCTTTGCACCAATCTTTTCACCCTTCATGACCACGAGAGAACCTTGGTAAACTCTCATGACTCCACCAAGAATAGAACACCTATAACCCAAAGAATCCAACATACCCAATGAAATCAAATTCCTTTCAAATTCAGGAACGTACTTCACTTTATCAAATAATTTCACATAAAAATCATGCAGTTGATTTTCACTCTTCAAACACCTTCGATCTTCATCTTTTTCTCAATGGCAAGCTTCACTTTCTCTCTTTTCTTTTCTTCAATCATATCAAACCACTCCTTCTTTGAGCATATATGGAATGAGCAAAAGTATAATCCATTAACCTCTCATCTTGTAATTGATATTTTGCCTTTTTCTTATCATCATCCATATTCAAACATTCATTGTCAACACCATCATTAATTGCAATTGGGTAGTTTCTTTTTTTTTTTTTTTCCGACTCTTTTTGAATCATTTAAACTTTGCAAGATCTTCCATCATCTTCATACAATGGTATTGAATGTGGCTCTTCTCATGACAGTAGTAGTATTCTCTATCTTTAAAGTCAACTCATGATCTCGAGCTTGATCTACTATTTCTTCTTCAATTATTTCCACGTGGATTGCTTTCACCATGACTAAAACCAGCAACAAAGCCTCCACCTTCATTACTAATACCCATCTTCTTGAACTTCTAATCATCCAAGATAGATACGGTAATCTCCTCCACTTTTAAAGTCTCCTTCCCAACTATTAGGGCTGTCACCAAGCTTTTATAAGATTGTGGGAGAGATGTTAGAAGTAAAAGGACTTTATCTTCATCATCTACCTTCACACCAACACTAGCCAATTGGGTAATTAATTTATTAAAAATATTAAGGTGATCCCTCACATCAATATCTTTATATATTCTAAGTTGATACAACTTCTTCTTTAAGTACAAATGATTTGTAAGTAACTTTGACATCTGTAAGCTCTCTAATTTTTTTCACAAAATAAACTCAAGAAGTCTTCTCCAAAATATTATACTTCACATCAGGAGCTAATGTTAATCTAATCGCACTTACCGCTTTTTGTTGAAACTTCTCCCAATCATCATCTTTCATGGTTGTCGGTTGCTTTTCATTTAATACTTTAATTAATCATTGTTGTACAAGGACATCATTCACAGTGCTTTATCATAAATTAAAATTATTTTTTCCATCAAATAGCTTCACCTCAAATTTTGTGCTTGCTATCTTTGACATCTCAAATCACAACTTTCATACCAACTGTTGTGAAAAATCCACCCACGCAAATTAAAGAATATGAAATTTAATGTGGTTCGGTGTAAATCTACTCTACCAAATAAATCCATTATCAAAGGAAAAAATAATTATACAACCATTGATTATTTTTTCACCATCAATATCACTCAAATAAAATTTACGGAATTAAACACACATCTCTACTTCGTGAGCTCTCTACTATACAAAGTCTAACTAATTACTCATATCTACAGACCACTAAAAATCTAGTCCTTTTGGGGCTCTAATTATTAAACTTTATAAGTTAAATTTTACTAAACATTCTATTTTATCTAATCTCCTAATTTCAATTTAACTTGGACTCTAACATGATAGCTATTTTGGTGGATATGATTTATTTCATAAGAAACTCTATTCTGCATGGTTAAGATGGTTATTCTTAGCTTTAAAGAAAGGCTATTTAGAAATAAAAGGCCAAATGTTTATGTGATTTTGCAATTTTATCCAAAAGTTTCAATTTTGAATTAGCTATCTTAACCTTTCGCATTGGGTGTAATTATAGCCTAAATTTAAAATAAAATTCGCAATTGGATGTAAAAGGCTAAATGTGTATGGTAATTTGTAATTATAATCAAAAGTTCCAATTTTGGAACCCCAAATCCCTAAAGTTAGGTTTTAGAGTGTTTGAGGACAAAAAAAAAAGTATATATAAATATATATGTGTGTGTGTCCTTTATATATGAGATTTATATGTTGCTTGCATTTGTAACATAATCCCTTCACCTTTAAATCCAGAAATTTTTTATGAGAATAGCAACGGGCACTACAATTTTTGATGAGCTGCAGTTATGAGCGAGCTCCAGCTGATCGCGGGTGAGTGAGCCGTGGAATATCAGGTTGAGTTCTATCATTTCCTCTGGAATTAGGGATTTCTATTAGTTTGGATTTGGAAAGAATAAGCTAAATGAGCTGGGCTTATAAAAATTAGTTCCCTTAGCTTGGCCCGCATTATCCACTTTGTTTCCTAGCCCATATCCAATAGTGATTCTGCTTCCTCCTTCCGCTACACGCTTCATTGGTTTCTTAGCTGACTGGACATACTACAACGCCCTCTTAGCGTCTGTTTGTATTAACTGTTAAATACAACTGATAGCTGTTACTATTAATTGATAACTGATAACTGATAGCTGATGATAGCTATTTTATATTAAGTGTTTGGTAAAATTATATTTAGCTGTTGCTGTTAATATGTAAAATGACTAATAATGGTATATATCATATAATTTATTTTATTATTTAAATAAATATAAAATTATAAATTTATTACATTATATTATTTATTTTATTATTAAATTAAATATATAATTATTAAATTAATATATTATATTATTTAAATAAATATATAATTATTAATCTTTTATATTATATCATTTATTTTATTATTGAAATAAGAAAATAATTATTTTTTAGATAATTAAATAATTTTAAAAATATAGATAAAATAATAAAATAATTATTATTGTTAATAGAAAAATTTATAATTAATTTTAAGTTATTGGATATAAATAAATATTTTTTATTTTATGTTATTAATAAAAAATATTTAACAAAGTTGAAATATATTAATTAAAATATTAAAATTACAAATAAAAAAATAAAAATATTAATAATATTAATTTTCAAGTTAAATAAAAAAGGATAATATAATCAAAATAAAAAATAAAACCAGATCAGCTATCAGCTGATAACAAACAGCTCTAAAAATAGAGCTGATGCAAACTGCAACTGATGGGTATCATATCGGTTGCCCATCAGCTATCAGTTCTATTTTTTTAAACTTGCCAAACACTATAATTTATCTGTTTAGTTGTCTATCAGCTATCAGCTACACCCAACAGGTAAACCAAATACCCCTTTAATCTCTTGAGCTATATTCATGGAGCGAAAATATCAGTTGTATCATGATTCCTGATCCTTAGCCTTATTTCTTCCTTTAAACCATTCAAGAAAAATCCCAATGATTGTTGGTTAGATAACCCTTCCAACCAGTGGCGGATCAACTGCAATAAATTAACCTCTCTTTTTTTACAAAGTAATCTTATATATTTATATATTTGTTTAAATTGACCCCTCGTAAATTTTTTTCAATGAAGAATGTCAGTTGACCTTATATATTGAGTAAATTATTGTATTTACAGTGTGAGTACACATTCACTCACAAAAGATATGAATCTTATCTTTTTAAATTTAAAATTTAATTGTTTTATAGGAGTCTTAAATACACTATTTTTTAGTGCATCAAATATATTATATAATTTGCTTATATATTGACTCTGATTTCTTTTTTTTTTTTTTTAAGATCCGCCACTTGAGTTGCACTAGTTACAAAGCTATCAATGTATTCATCGACTGTCTTCTCTTGTCAGATCGCAGCAAGGTGCTCAAAGGGATTTGCTAACACATCACTGCCACACCTATGTAATAGTTCCACCCGAAGTTGAGCCTACGTAATCTCTGGAGATCTTTGCGTTAACAACCTCAACCAATGCAAGGCTGCCCCATCCATGCAAAATAAAGCCAAGGCCCACCTTTAATTTCTCCTGCGTCTGGTTTATGAAGAAGTATTGCTCAACCCTTGCGATCCACCCCATAGGGTCAGACCCATCAAAGTTTGGTCACTCAACTCTTTTAACAGCTAATGCTGTTTCATCCATTACAATTGCCTAGGCTACTGGATGGACTACCAAGGCATTACCAGCTACTGTGGCTTAAGGGATAGATTAAGAGGTTTCACCTTCTTCTACCATGGTTTTGCCACGAGATAACATAGTAAGTAGAGATTCAATTTTCTGGAAACGATGTTCCAGCTCTAGTCTCAATGCCATCATCACTTCCTCTAGTGACCACATATTCTTTTCCATTTGTTCTAGTCTTCCACCTTATCCGCCATTCTGGTTTTGGTCATGGGTCTCTGCAATTCCCTCTAACGGCACCAACCCATCCAGCTGAATCCCTCTTGATTCCATTTCTTCATTCATTTCTGCTCCTCTTTATCCTTTTTCTATAGTGCACTCTCAAGAGCCTTGGGCTCGAGTCCATCCCATTTGGGCTCCAGCTGCTATCAGCCTATAATTCACGAATGTGGATATTAGATTATGGGAACACTTCCTTAACTAAGGAGATCGAGAGGCTGAGAGAGCAATATATAATACGATAGAATAAAGAAGGGAAACCATTTTTTTTTTTGAAGTATTTATGGTCAATGATATCTTTCAGTTAACACACACACACACACACACACACACACACACACACATATATATATATCTTCCTAGCAAGAAGAACATTTTTTTTTTTAATATTTATGGTAATGATGTTTATCTCTAAGTTGCTATTATTTACTCTTATGTAGTTGTCTTATTTTTCATACATATGCTTGTAGCCAAAACATTGAAATCTTTTTTCATAAACCTTTCATGATATCAAAGCTCAAATGAGCGAGACAACTCTAAACTCTTCTACCAATTCTCAAATCATTATGACAAGTCCTACTTCTTATGCACATCATTACTTTTCTGTTAAAATGTTAGCCTCAAAGCTCAATGCACCATGATTTCGATGATAATGAACATTGTGATAATTAGGAGGTTCATAACTGCATTGGAAAGTGTGTATGAAAAGAACCTACTTATTAGATGAATGTTCGTTGAGTATATGAAAATTAAGCTAACAAACATAAAATAAATTCTTACAAAGTTCCCATTGTTTAGTAGGAACGTGAGTATCAAAAATCGAAAATTCTATGGCAATTGCAAAATCCCTAATCTGATGAGAATTGTTCAAAAGACAAGCTAAAGGTCTATTTTCTTGTATTTGTTACTCTTAGCGACGGATGAATTTCGTCGTCAATAATATTAATTAGCAACGAAATATCTATGGATCCATTGCTTACATGTTGGTGGGACATTAAAATTCGTCATTGCAAGTCAGTCTATTTGCATTAGTTGTGCAGTAGCGATGAATTTTTATCATCGCTACAACGCTTTACTGACGATTGGCAGTGGAACAACATCGCTAATTCATATCACTAATAATACTTATTAGCGATTAGTTTGGTGACAAATCCTTGAATCCATTGCTGAAGGTGTATTTTCTTGTATTTGTTACTATTAACTATTTAAGAGCCTTTTATTATATATTTGTTTGTAATCAAAGGTTCCTGTTAATCCAAAGTTTATATCATAAAGTTTTCACAAATTTTAGTTATAAATATAAATGATTAAATAGCAAGAATGACATGACCAATAACATTTTAACTCTAATAAATATCTTATCTTCCATAAGGAATTAAAACTCTTAATATCCCAATAGATGATCTGCCTAAATACATTAATATCATAGAAGTGTAAAATGCAAGATAAATGTAACGACCCAAGCCATGGCCCTGAGGAAGTCAATAGCAGTCCACAACAGATTGAAGGCACTCGCTCGTGCTAATCATCTGGCCTAACCTTCACTCACTTCTTAGGCATTGGTCCTAGGGAGTATTCAAGGGTCAGTTAACTCATACTTAAGAGATCAGTACTAGGAATTGGGTCAACTTAAGACTGCCGGAACCCCTAACTAGCCTAAAAACTGTAAACATATATATAACACCTATTCTATCAATACTCAAACATATAACAAACTGTTACACCTTAATCTTTTCATCCATACATAAATGCCTTTAACATATAAATGGTTCATATTATGAACCTTAACATACATAAGCTCTAAAGTGTAATGGTTCCGCATGTAAACTCCCAAAAGAGGTTAACATAATCGTAAACATCATCATTCCTAAAGAAGAGTGCTAAAGCTACCCCTATTACTCTCTCTCCAAAGAACTCTTCTAAACTTGCAAACCTACACCTAGGGGTTAGGGAAAAAGGGTAAGCTTACACAAGCTTAGTGAGGAAACTAACCAACATTAATTATATCATTCATTTCATATATATGTAATGCATCATCCAAATGAGTTTTCAAATCATAAACATTTCATGTAGAATGGACTTATCACTAGTGACTCCTCAAATCCAATGTACTTGGCTCATACAGAGGCTCTTTAGGACTTTCGCTTAAAACATGACCTATGTCATGCACTAGGGGCATCATAAAGATCTCCCCTTGGATTTTATGGATCCATAACATGCATAACATAATGTGGTCATAACATGGAGGGAGTCAGTGGATCATCCATCATCCATCAAATGCACCAACAATAATTATGCAATTATGTAACATATTCATGCTCTAAATGCATACATCCTAAATAAATATGACATGATACACGAGGATGATCATAAATTAAATTTAAATAAATTTCATTTTATTAAGGTTAGAATTACTCACTCTTGTAGCCTATTAACCTCCTATCTCGAATAGTAGCTATCCTTAATCTTTCAAGTCTCTCAAGCTCGATCCTATAAAATTAGACCCTAGAAAGTTATACAAGGTTCTAAAACTTTGTACACATATTAAAAATCTTATTCTAGGTCCTTTGGAACCATGAAACTATATTTTGAGACCTTAGAAAAAAAAGTAGAAAAAGTTAGGTAGAATCTACTTCGACTGCCGAAGTCTTAGGCTTCAGATGGCCTTTTAGTCTAGTGTTGACTGCGGCTACTGAAGTCTTAGACTTCGACTGCCGAACTTAGAAATTTTCTAGATTTTCTAAGAAACTGCATGCTTCGGCTGTCAAAACTATGATTTTTGACAGCTGAATCTGGGAATTTCCAAAATTCCTGAGTTGAAAACCTATAGATTCAAACTCCCTAAAAGCCCTAAACTCATTTTAAAGTTTGAAAACATAAACCAAACACATATACACATCTCTAGGGCCTAAAGTAACTTGAAAACATGCTTAATTTCAACATACAACTTCCAAGAACAGAAAACTTAGGTTTTTTCCAAAACTAACATAACATAAACAAGGATTCCCTCAAATCTATCAAGGGAAACTGGCCATTTAAGGTCCAAGAATGAAGTTGTAACACCCACCATTTCTCGATGTTAAAATTTTTATTGTTGATGGAATATTCTGATGAATTTGAAGATTCCACGGATAAGGAATTAGTGGTCAAAAGTGCATGTGTTTGTATGTACGATGTTTGTAGAATATATTTAAAAATGAAAATGTTTAAAAGATTTCCATCCCTAAAAGTTTTTAGTTTTTCTTTTGGGTGGAAGAAATTTCGGAAGCTAAAGGAAAGACTTTCGACAATTGAAGTCCTTTTTACTGTTTAAATTTCTTGTTAGGCAAAATGGACTTCGGTAGCCAGAACTAAGGCTTCTAGCAGTCGAAAGTCTCTCGACAGTGAGGGTATAAAAAGGCTAATAAGTTATTTTCTGCCAAAAAGAAACTCAAACTTTCTTTCTCTCTTTCTACCAAGTTTTGGTGACATGCAAGTTTGAGTTTGAAGAGGTTTTCGTAGCTTTTGTATGATTCGAAGCTTGATTCTTTTAAAGAGAAGCTTAGTGAGTGTGGGTTAGAGGTTGAATTGCCAATTCACTTCCTTTTCTAATTCAAGAAAAAGTGATAAATACCCTTCCTTTTTTATCTTTCAAAGGAATCTAAGCACTTTTATGTGTGTTAGATAGTTTGTTTTTCAAATGCATGTATGTTTGGAGCATGAATAGGTTGAAAACGGGTTACATGTTGAATTTTTGGTGTTTTCTTTGTTAAATGTGATGTGTGAAGTAAATAGAACTTTGAATTTTGGCTTTTAATGTTTGCATGTTAGTTAGACTTGATTTCAAGTTCCCTTAGGCCTTAAATGGCAAGTTTCTTTTGTTGGATTTAAGAATTTCTTAATAATGTTATGTTGAATTTTGATGGAATCTTGAATTCAAGTTCAATTGGTGTTGCATATGAGCTTGGAGTATGGATTCAAGTTGTTTTAGGCTTTGGGAAAGTGTATAAATGTTGGAATTGTGTTTTAGAGCTTTGTGGTATGTTTTGCAAGAGAATTTATGCTGGTTTTCAACTTGAAAATTTTAGAAATTCCCAGGTTTGGGTGCCAAAAAACATTATTTCGGCAGCCAAAGTATGCAGTCTCTCAGGAAAATCTAGAGAAATTCTAGGTTTGATAGCTGAAATCTAAGCCTTTGGTAGTCGCAGTGGCTACTACCCAAAATGGACACCCGATGTTTAAAGGTTCAGTAGCCGAAGTCCAAAACTCCAGTAGCTAAACTTGGTTCTACTAGCATTATTTCCTCTCTGATTCTAAGGTTCTAAAACATGATTTTATGACTTTTAAGGGCATATAATAAGATGTTTGATATATGTATAGACTTCTAGAGCTTCAAATAACTCATTAGGTTCTGATGGTTATAGGATTAGACTTGAGGGATTCAGAAAGCTAAGAATTCAATGTTAGCTACCGCTCGTGTTAGGTGGTTGATAGTGTTAGTAGTATGCCCTAGAGCATATCATTTAGGATGTTTCTTGTACATGTTTTATTAATAAAAGGCATTTTCACTTTTCTGTTTACATAATATATTTATATGTAATAGAAAAGGTCCATTGATATTTTGTTAGAAATTCTATTCTTAATTTGTTAAGAATATGAGTGACAATATTTCTAGCACAAAGTATCATAAATAGGTTCACAATCGATAATATTTTACAATAAGGACATGACTTATCCAAAAAAATTGTATTCATGTTTGTTCCCAAGTTATTTATATGAGATATAAATAAGATGGAATTATGAGTCTCATGCCATATAACAAACATGATAGGCACTTATACATGATAAGTAGGTCGAACCAGTGACACTTATGACAAGCACATGGAGTTTACTCTTGTCAATGTATTGTCATAAATCATATCAGTGCATATAATCTTTAGTCCTGAGATAGAACAATTATCTTGTATGTAGATGGTTTGAGTTTGATACTGCTTTCATACTTGTACTGTGTATGGGTATATGGGCATATGTTGGCTCCTACTAGTTATATATGGAGGTAGGTGTTGATCAAGATGGAATCTGTTCCTCTAAGTAAATAGGGATAAAATCCTATGTTCATTTAATTGTTCTTGATGTTTCAAGTTCCTAGCCAGGACAGATAGATTTATTCAGAAAATAGTTTCTGATGAGAAAAATCTTTTAATCAAGAACTGGAATTAAAAGATAATATAATATTCATAGCAAATGGGATTTGACATAAACCATGACTCCAGCTCGAATTGGGATTTTGTAACAGAGAGTTTCTAGTGCATGATAACATATGATTATAGGTTCATTTAAGGTAAACCTTATTACTGATTGGGTGGTCATGGCATGCTATACTAGGTGTTAACCATGGTCTATGAGGTGCATAAAATGGTTTAAAGAAATCATTTATGGTAAGAAAGAGTTCTGATGATATTAAGAGTTGATATCATGTCTCATTGTCAATTAGTGATGAGCCTAGTAAGTCACACATATACACAAGTAATCACCAAATTAAATATGATTTAATTAATTAATTAAAAAGTTTAATTGATTAATTAAATAGGTTTGGTTTGCAATTAGATTGCAAAGTCCCTAGCATGACTTGAAACTAAATCTAGGTTATTAGATGTATAAGTATAAATTAAATTTATATTTAAAGTGTTTAAATTCCTTTAAATATAAATTTAATTAATGAGAAATTAATTAATAGAAATTAATTAATTTATTTATATTTGATATAAATTAATTAGAAGAAGAGAAATAATTATTTTGGGTTGAGAACTCAAAATTAAGACACAGGGGCATTTTGGTCATTTCACAGGGTGACATGTGGCACCATGAGATGGTGACATATGGTATTACACATAAGCTTGCCAAATGTCTTTTAATCATGTAAGATGATTAAAATTAAGATTAAATATAGGTTTGACACTTGGCACAATGTGATCGGGTCAATTAAACCTAGAACCAATCAGAAGGTGATATGTTGCAAGGGTTTTAAGTGATAACCTAGCTATATAAGTGTTGTTATGAAAAGAAAAAATGCAACCAGCTGTTGCCTCCCTTTGTGTCGCCACCCTTGAGGCTGTCATTCTCTCTTCTTCTTCATCTCTCATCAATTCCAAGAGATTAGCAAACAATCTCTTGAATTAAAAATACTAGAAATTATTTCTAGTGTCCTGTTTACATCTTTAATCTCTTAAAAGGCAAAACTTGATTTTCTAATTAATAGAAAAAGCTTTAGAAGCTGTTCAAGGGATGCCATAGGTGATCTTGGTGTAGACAAGCTAGAGGGACAATATCTGGTGTCCTAAAGATGGATCCCAAAGGTGTCAAACACACTGCAGTGAATCAGGAGGTTAGTGCACTTGTTCTTGATCTAATTTAGGGTTCTAAAATTAATATGATTAATTCTAAAATCTTAAATGGAAAATACAGATCCAAAAACATATTAAAAGAGTTTTAATATATTGTTTATCATTGAAATCAAATAGATAAAAAATAAATTTTGCATGATGCATGTGACCCTAGGTGAAAAATTTTTGAATTCAATGATATAAACTTGTGCTTTTCATGCTTCTGCTGCTTTAATTGGCATCAGAGTCACTATATTTGCCATTTAGATTGTTGATTATATGATTTAATTGTGTGGAATAATCATGAGATGATAGATCCATTGCTGGTTGGATAAAGAAGTGTGGCGGCATGCTTGATCTCACTATCAATGGTGCGCCATCTTTGGGCTTCATGGGTGGCGCAAGGTTTGGTTTTAAATTCTACAATTGTTGTATGATCTAAGGCTTATCCTATGACTAATTAAAGTGTTTAATTAGTAGTTTTAATCACATAATTAAATTGTAATTCAGATATAAATTTTAAAAATTTTTTGAATGTGATTCAAATCTGAATTTTTAAAGTTATTTGAATGTGATTCAAATCTGAATTTTTAAAGTTGTTTGAATGTGATTCAAATCTGAATTTTAAAAGTTGTTTGAATATGATTCAAATCTGAATTTTTAAAGTTGTTTGAATGTGATTCAAATCTGATTTTTTAAAAGTTATTTGAATGTGATTCAAATATGAATTTTTAAATTTGTTTGAATGAGATTCAAATCTGAATATTTAAATTTGTTTGAATCATATTCAAATCTGGATTTTTAAGTTGAATATGAGATATTCAATTTAATTTAAGTGTGTATGTTTTATTTAATTGTTAAATTGTGATATGCATGATGGATGATCATGGACTATAAAAGACCAATGTGATTGGATTTATTTCTTTTATGTTTTCTTTGAGTTGTAATTTAAATTAATTTATTTTAATTTATTTTTGGGCATATATTATTAAGGTTGTAATAATTTTTGGGTTGTAATTTCATTTATTTAGTTCTTGTAAATTCGCCTTGGTATGCCAAGGATTACTATGTAATATTGGATTGCAAGAAGATCAAGGAGGTCAAGAGCATTGGTGGGACCAGTGGGAGGAATTCAATATCAAGTATTGATTATGTACTCCTTCAGCAACTCTTGTAATATGAATGAATGAAATGTACCTAGGAATGCCCTGATTCAATTCTTGGTGGCTTAGAATTGAATCCCTTAGAAAGTCCATAATCATACCATATTTATTGTTTATCCATGAATGAATAAGATGTATGGGAATGTATGCAATTATATGATATATGCATGCTAAATAGATAATGTGCAAAGTGAGACCTTAATAGTAATTAGGATGACCATAAAATCTTCTAAACAAATGATTAAGTTGGAAATGCTATAATTAAAGTAATTATAACATGGGTCCTCCATAGGGGCAATTATTTTAAGAAATTTTAAATAGTTGCATATGATGCAATTAATTTAAGCGATTTTCTTAAGAATAATTATTAAGCATGAGATGATGTAAATATGTAAATAGTTTGGTGGCCAATATTGGATGTACCTAAGGATATTAAAATTATTTGCATAATTACTGACTCAATGGGATCAACTTAACTAATGCAAGATAAATCAATAATGGATGTACCTGAGATTTTGAGCATTAGGGGCTAGGTAAAGGATTGAACCTCACATAAGATGTGACGGGCAAGCAGTTGCTCACTTATAGTTTATTGTAATTCCAATAATGGATGTACCTGAGGATGATCAATAGAATTATAAGAATTCAATCACCCACTAGAAATCCATCCAACTAGGATTTCCGTTTTCTACTTTGGAAGTGTAGGATTCGCTAAGTTAGTGGGAGGACCAATTTGATTAAAAGACCATAATCATTTTGGTTAATTACATGATACATTCACTAATTAATCTGGTTATTTTCTGCAATTAATTTTCTAATAATAATAAGCACAGAACAACCACCACCATCCAATATCCTTGCAAGCATACTTGATCATAATAGGTTGACAGGACCTAATTTGTCTTATTGGTTAAGAAATCTGAAACTTGTCCTGAACCTTGAACATATAGGATATGTTCTGTCGACACCATATTTTGGCCGATCCCCAGAATCAATAAACCTTGAAACCGATCCCCAGCACTAAATTTTCCTTTGCCAGCCAACTACATTTCCGACCTCTCTTTGCCATATTACCGATCTCTCTTCACAGAAAATTGAATCAATGCTAAGCCCTCGTATCATCTAAGGCTTTGCCAAGTCGCTCACCGATCTCTCAAGCTAATTGTCAAATCTCCTGACCGGTCGATTACATTCCCGATCTCTCCTGTCAAACAAAATTGAGTCAATACTAAATCTTTATGTCACTGGTCTTATTGCCGATCTCTCATTTTAAGTTCAGGAATAATTAAGATTCCAATCCGATGTAATGATGATCTTGATTTTAAGTGGGTTCACCAAATTTCCAACTTTAATCAGGTCCCGATTAATGTTGATTCTCTACTGATCTTATGCTCACTATGTCTTCCGATCTCTCACACTTAGGTTAATAATCACTTTCAAGTTCTTTCAAGATACTCAAACAATCAAGTGTTTAATAATTTAGAAATGTTCCGATCACAACCATTCATTGAACAAAAGAGTCATTTCATTTCAGAATTTGTACAAGTTATTCGGCTGGGGGATCACCCCCAGCCTGATCTACATTTCGCTCACCCTCTCCCTCCTCCTCACTATCCTCACCCTCGCCCCCGGGAGCTAGGTCGGCCATCCAAGAGAAGTCCTCCTGCAGGTAACGCTCGAGTTCGGCTAAGAGGTCCTGGTGAGCATTCACATAAGCACCTGCTATTCCTGTCACCATTTCTTCGTCTTTCGCCTTAAGCTCCTCGATAAGTTGAGCGACCTGAGAAGCTTCGTTGGCCCGAAGCGCCTGGACAAGAAGGATAGACCTTCGAAAGGTATGTCTATATCTTGTTATTTAGATTCTGATGATACTCATAGTTCATCTACAGCTTGGGTTTTAGATACTGGTGCTATTTCTCACATTTCTTATGATATGCAGGAACTAGCAAATAGTAACAGCTTGCGTTCTCGAGATGTTAGACTCCGGATTGGTGATGGCTCAACTGTTGAAGCTTTAGCCATATGATCTAAATCTTTTTACATGCTTTGTCTTTGGATAATATTTTATATGTACCTAATTCTTTTAAGAACATCATTTCTATATTTAGTTTGACTAGAAATGGCTATGAATTTCAGTTCACAGATGATGTTTGCAATATTTATTTTGGAAATAAATATGTTAGTTCGGGTTATATGAATGATGGTCTTTATTATTTGGATAATAATGACAAACACAAAATGGATGCAAGTGATCTAAATGAATGCAATGCCATGGTGAAAATCAACTCAAGTTCAAAATATATTTGGCACTTAAGGTTATGTCATGTTGCAGAAGATAGGATTGCAAAACTGGAGAAAATGGGGATTCTATCCTCATTGGGCTCTGAGCCTACTCCAACTTGTGAATCTTGCCTTCAGGGCAAAATGACTAGATCACCCTTTGTTGGACAAGGGCTAAGAGCTGAAAATATTTTGGAGCTAATACATTGTAATATATGTGGTCCATTTAAGGAAATGGCTAGAGGCAGTTTTCATTACTTTATTACCTTTACTGATGATAAATCAAGGTTTAGGTATTTGTATTTGATGAAATACAAACATGAATCCTTTGAAAAGTTCAAAGAATTTAAATCTGAAGTAGAAAATCAAACAGGAAAGAGTATTAAAGCTCTTCGATCAGATCGTAAAGGTGAATACTTGAGTACTGAATTTGATGAATACTTGAGAGAGCATGGCATTGTTTCCCAGTTGACTCCCCCAGGAACACCACAGCTGAATGGTGTATCTGAAAGGAGAAATCGCACCCTATTGGATATGGTATGTAGTATGATGAGCTATACTGATATGCCAATCTCCTTTTGGAGATTTGCAGTAGAATCAGCTTTGCATATTCTGAATAGGATTCCATCAAAATTAGTATCTTCCACACCTTATGAGATATGGCATGGAAGAAAACCAAGTCTTAAGCATGTTAAGATTTGGGGTTGTCCAGCTTATATCAAAAAGCTAAACACTGATAAATTGGAAACCAGATCAGAAAAGGGTCGATTTGTTGGATATCCAAAAGATAGTTTTGGATATTATTTTTATTTGCCTACATTACAAAAGGTTGTGGTAAGTAGAGATGCCACATTTCTTGAACAACAGTTTGTTCAAGAAGGAGGCAAAGGAAGGCAAATAGAGTTGGAATTGGAGAATTTTGACCAACCAATAGATCATATGGATATAGATCCATCTAGTTAACCTAAATCTATTAATGAAACATCTACAACTATTCCTCGTAGAACAAAAAGGGTATCTCACCCATCAGTGAGATATGATTTCCTTCATGAAGAAGAACAAGAGTTGTCTACTCATGAAGAAGTAGATCATGGAGATGATCCACTTACCTATGAATAAGCTATATTAGATATAGTCTCTTCAAAATGGATTGATGCTATGAAATCCGAGATTGATTCCATGTATAAGAATCAAGTTGACCCACCTGAAGGTATTGTACCTATGGGAAACAAATGGGTTTTTAAGAAGAAAATTGGTTCTGATGGAAAGGTAGAGACTTATAAGGCAAAGCTAGTGGCGAAAGGGTTTCGCAAAAGGCAAGGAATCGACTATGAGGAGACTTTCTCGCCTGTTGCCATGCTTAAAACAATTAGGATTCTATTAGCAATAGCTGCATACTATGATTATGAGATTTGGCAGATGGATGTCAAAACAGCTTTTCTCAATGGATACATTGAAGAAAACATTTTCATGGAACAACCTAGGGGTTTTGAATCCCAAGATGGTTCCAAGGTATGCAAGCTAAAGCGATCCATTTATGGGTTGAAATAAGCTTCGAGGAGTTGGAACATCCGTTTTGATGAAGCCATTAAGTCATTTGGTTTTATCAAAAATGAGGATGAGCCATGTGTATATAAGAAGGTGAGTGACTGTGCTATCACTTTCCTTGTCTTATATGTGGATGACATTTTGTTGATGGGTAATGACACAGGTATGTTGATAACTGTAAAGGTATGGTTGTCAAATACATTCTCCATGAAAGACTTAGGGGAGACAACCTATATTCTTGGAATTCGCATCTATAGAGATAGAGCGAAAAGAATAATTGGTTTATCCCAAAGTCTATACTTGGAAAAGGTGTTAAAGAGATTTAACATGCTTGATTCCAAGACAGGATTGTTACCAGTGAGACATGGTATCCACCTTTCTAAAGAGATGTCTCCAAAGACACATGAAGAAAAAGACAAAATGGCCAGGATTCCATATGCTTCAACCATTGGAAGTTTGCTGTATGCAATGTTGTGCACTAGGCCGGATATCACATATGCTGTTAGTTTGACTAGCAGGTATCAATCCAATCCAGGTTTGGAACACTGGATAGCTATCAGGAATATCCTTAAGTACTTAAGAAGAACTAAGGATTTATTCTTGATATATAGAGATGGAAACTTGCAATTAGATGGTTATACTGATTCTGATTTCCAATCAGATATTGATGATAGAAAGTCTACCTCTGGGTATGTGTTCATTTGTAATGGAGATACAGTCAGTTGGAAGAGTTCCAAACAAAGTACGATGGCAGATTCTACTACAGAGGTCGAGTATATTGCTGCATAAAATGCTGCAAAAGAAGCTGTTTGGAAATAAGAAACCCCGGTCTCACTAGAAATCAAAACACATAGAAAGACGCTACCACATTATCAGAGAAATAGTTGGGCAAGGAGATATAGCCATGCAGAAAATAGCATCAGCTGAAAATCTAGATGATCCATTCACTAAGCCTTTCTCACAAGCTTAATTAGACCGACATCTTGAGAAGATGGGTCTAAGGTATTGTAATGAATAGCTCTAGTGCTAGTGGGAGATTGTTAATAGTATGCCCTAGAGCATATTATTTAGTATGTATCTTGTACATGTTTTATTAATAAAAGGCATTTTCACTTTTCTGTTTACATAATATATTTATGTGTAATAGAAAAGGTCCATTGATATTTTGTTAGAAATTCTATTCTTAAGTTGTTAAGAATATGAGTGACAATAATTTCTAGCACAAAGTATCATAAATAGGTTCACAATCGAGGATACTTCACAATAAGGACATGACTTATCCAAAAAGATTGTATTCATGTTTGTTCCCAAGTTATTTATATGAGATATAAATAAGATGGAATGGTGAGTCTCATGCCATATGACAAACATGATAGACACTTATACATGATAAGTAGGTCGAACCAGTGACGCTTATGACAAGCACACGGAGTTTACTCTTGTCAATGTATTGTCATAAATCATATCAGTGCATATAATCTTTAGACCTGAGATAGCACAGTTATCTTGTATGTAGGTGGTTTGAGTTTGATATTGCTTTCATACTTGTACTGTGTATGGGTATATGAGCATGTGTTGGCTCCTACTAGTTATATATGGAGGTAGGTGTTGATCAAGATGGAATCTGTTCCTCTAAGTAAATAGGGATAAAATCCTATGTTCATTTAATTGTTCTTGATGTTTCAAGTTCCTGGCCAGGACAGATAGATTTATTCAGAAAATAGTTTCTGATGAGAAAAATCTTTTAATCAAGAACTGAAATTAAAAGAGAACATAATATTCATAGCAAATGGGGTGTGACATAAACCTTAACTCCAGCTCGAATTGAGATTTTGTAACAGAGAGTTTCTAGTGCATGGTAACATATGATTATAGGTTCATTTAAGGTAAACCTTATTACTGATTGGGTGGCCATGGCATGCTATGCTAGATGTTAACCATGGTCTATGAGGTGCATAAAATGGTTTAGAAAAATCATTTATGGTAAGAAAGAGTTCTGATGATATTAAGAGTTGATATCATGTCTCATTGCCAATTAGTGATGAGCCTAGTAAGTCACACACATACACAAGTAATTACCAAATTAAATATGATTTGTTTAATTGAAGAGTTTAATTGATTAATTAAATAGGTTTGGTTTGCAATTAGATTGCAAAGTCCCTAGCATGACTTAAAACCAAATCTAGGTTATTGGATGTATAAGTATAAGTTAAATTTATATTTAAAGTGTTTAAATATGAATTTAATTAATGAGAAATTAATTAATTTATATTTGATATAAATTGATTAGAAGAAGAGAAATAATTATTTTGGGTTGAGAACTCAAAATTAAGACACAGGGGCATTTTGGTCATTTCACAGGGTGACATGTGGCACCATGAGATGGTGACATATGGTATTACACATAAGCTTGCCAAATGTCTTTTAATCATGTAAGATGATTAAAATTAAGATTAAATATAGGTTTGACACTTGGCACAATGTGATTGGGTCAATTAAACCTAGAACCAATCAGAATGTGACATGTGGCAAGGGTTTTAAGTGATAACCTAGCTATATAAGTGTTGTTATGAAAAGAAAAAATACAACCAGCTGCTGCCTCCCTTTGTGCCGCCACCCTTGAGGCTGTCATTCTCTCTTCTTCTTCGTCTCTTATCAATTCCAAGAGATTAGCAAACAATCTCTTGAATTAAAAATACTAGAAATTGTTTCTAGTGTCCTGTTTACATCTTTAATCTCCTAAAAGGCAAAAGTTGATTTTCTAATTAATAGAAAAAGCTTTAGAAGCTGTTCAAGAGCTGCCATAGGTGATCTTGGTGTGGACAAGCTAGAGAGACACCATCTAGTGTCCTAAAGACGCATCCCAAAGGTGTCAAACACACTGCAGTGCATCAAGAGGTTAGTGCACTTTTTCTTGATCTAATCTAGGGTTCTAAAATTAATCTGATTAATTCTAAAATATTAAATGGAAAATACAGATCCAAAAATATATTAAAAGAGTTTTAATATGTTTTTTATCATTGAAATCAAATAGATAAAAAAATAAATCTTGCATGATGCATGTGACCCTAGGTGAAATATTTTTGAATTGAATGATATAAACTTGTGCTTTTCATGCTTTCTCTCCTTCAGATAGGCTACAAGAGGTGAATAATTCTAACCTTAAAAAATGTAAACTTTTTAAATTTAAATTATGATCATCCTCATATATCATGTCATCTTTATTTAGGGTGTATATATCTAGAATTTGAATATGTTGCATAATTACATAATTATTGTTGGTTCATGATGGATTATGGACGAACCACTGGCTTCCTCTATGTTTATGACTATGTTATGTTATGTATGTTATGGATTCATAAAATCCAAGATGATATCTTTATGATGCCTCTTGGTGCATAACACATGTCATATTATAAGCGAAAGTCCTGAGGAGCTTCTGTATGAGCTGGGCACATTGGATATATTAAGCGAAAGTTTGAGGAGCCTCTGTATGAGCCGAGCATATTGGATATATTAAGCGAAAGTGTAATGGCCCGACCCACTAGTGAAATTGTCCGCTCTGGGCCGAAGCCCTCACGGTTTTAAAATGTGTCACTAGGGGGTTACAAACCGCCAACTTATAAACCAGCATCTCTCCCGTGTTTTGCCGATGTGGGATTTGCCTAGCGTGTTACAGAAAGTTTTGAGGAGCCTCTGTATGAGCCGAGCATATTGGATTAAGGGAGTCACTTGTGACAAGTCCATCCTATGTGAAATGTTTATGATGTAAAAACTCATATGGATGATGCATTACATATGTATGAAATAAATATTTTAAATAAATATGGTTGGTTAGTTTACTCACTGAGCTTGTGTAAGCTCACTCTTTTCCCCTAATCCCAAGCACAGGAATGCAGGAATAAAAGAGTCCTTTAGAGCTTGAGCAACAGGGCCAATTATAGAGTGTTATATGTATATTATTTAAGTAGTGGACACTTAATATGTAAAGGAATAGTTACTGTGCTGGTATTCAAGTTTGGTAGATGTTTTACCTTAAACATAAATGTTGTAATTATGTATGTTTTAAATTTGAGCTAACTCCTCGTGTGAGAATGTATGTATAAACTTATTATACTTTAGCGATTTTATGTATGAAAATGTTCAAATTCTGAACCGATTTTATGTGGATGATGAACGAGAAAACTAAAGTGTAACGATTTAGAGTATGCTTGGATTGTGAGATATAGGATTACGTTTATGTTTAACAGGTTAGGCCTGTTACGGGTTCCAGCAATCTTAAGCTGACCCAATCCCTAGCGCTGGTAATAGCCCCCCTAGTTGGGTCATTACAGAAGTGAGTAGTCTTAGTCAACCTATCCTCTATAACTCATATCGAGTTATATCTGTTGGAGGCTACTGGTAACCCCACAACAAAGTCCATGGTCACATTTCCCAAATTCATTTTGGAATGGGTAGTAGGTTGAGCATTCCCACTGGCTTCTGATGCTCCAACTTCACTTTTTGATAGACCTCATAAGCAGACACAAACTGTGCAATCTCCTTCTTCATGGAAGGCCACCAATACACCTTCTTTAAATCTTGATACATGTTGGTGGCTCTAGGGTGCACACTATACCTAGTATTATGAGCATCTCTCATAATGTCTCCCTTAAGTCCGATGTTATTTGGTACACACAATCTCTTATCATACCTTAACACTCCTTTCCCATCGAAATGGAACTCATTGATCTTACCTTTCTATATCGCTTATGCTATCTTTACCAACTCAAAGGTCTTCATGTTATTTCTCTACTATTTGCCTTAGGTTCACTGGTGTCACCTTCATTTGAGCTATCTAGGTACCCTTAGCTGATAACTCTAATTGTAACCCTTCTCCAATCAACTAGTGCAGCTCCTTCAAGATAGGTGCCTTTCTATGGATATATGAGCCAAATTGCCAAATGATTTACAGCCAAGGGCATCTGCAATAGCATTTGCCTTTCTCGAATGGTACTAGATTGTACAATCATAATTATTGAGTAGTTCTACCCATCTATTTTGTCTGAAATTCAACTCTTTCTGCTTGAAGATGTATTAGAGACTCTTATGGTCTACGAAGATCTCACATTTAGCCCCATAAAAATAATGTTTTCACATTTTTAAGGCAAAGATGATGGCCACCATTTCTAAATCATGAATGGAATATTTAGCTTTATGCTTCTTCAACTGTCTTGAAGAATAAGCTATTACTCTACCATTCTGTATAAGAACGCATCCCAAACCCACTTTAGAGGCATCATAGTAAATAGTGAAATCTTCATTGCCCATAGCAGAGCCAGTACTGGTGCTAAAATCAAACACTCCTTAAGCTTTTGAAAGCTCTCCTCACATTCATTACTCCATTCATATTTCTTATTCTTTTGAGTTAACCTAGTCATTGGAGCAACTATCTTAGAGAAATTGGGTAGAAATCTCCAAACCGAGGAAACTCTTGATCTCAGTGACTGTAGTTGGCCTCGGCCAATCTACCATTGTTTTACCTTTCTTAGGATCCATTTCTATTCCATTCTCTGGCATTATATGTCCCAAGAAGGATATACTCTTTAGCCAGAACTCACACTTAGAGAACTTGGCATATAACTGATATTCCTTCAACATCTGAAAAACCATTCTTAGATGCTGTGCATGCTTTTTGGGACTTTTGGAACACACTAATATGTCATCAATAAAGATGATCACAAAGTGATCGAGATAAGGTCTAAACACCTTTGTTCATAAGATCCATGAATGTAGTTAGGGTATTAGTTAACCCAAATGTCATCAAAAGAAACTCATAATGCCCGTATCTGGTTTGAAAGGTTATCTTCAGAATGTCTGTCTCCTTAATCCTCAACTGGTGATGTCCAAACCTCAAATCTATCTTCGAAAAACAACTAGCTCCGACTAGTTGATCAAACAAGTCATCAATGCAGGGTAGAGGGTACTTGTTCTTTATAGTGACCTTTTTCAATTGTCTATAATCAATGTACAGCCTCAAGGATCCATCCTTCTTCTTTACAAATAGTACAGAAGCACCCTAAGAAGAGGTACTCAGTCAGATGAACCCCTTATCCACTAATTCCTGTAGTTGTTCCTTTAACTCCCTCAACTATGCAAGAGCCATCCTATAAACAGGAATAAATATGGGTCTAGCACCAGGCAATAGATCAATTTCAAAATCTATCTCCCTCTTAGGTGGTAACTTACCTAGGTAATTCCTCTAGAAACACATGTGAAAACTCTCTTAC
Source organism: Hevea brasiliensis (assembly GCF_030052815.1). Lineage (NCBI taxonomy): Eukaryota > Viridiplantae > Streptophyta > Magnoliopsida > Malpighiales > Euphorbiaceae > Hevea > Hevea brasiliensis. Next base: position 76,688,796 of record NC_079506.1, on the reverse strand, counting down.
CATAGGAACTGATACCAGTCCACTTCCATTCTCCACAACCTTTCTAACATGGGCTAGAAACCCTTTACATCCTTTTCGAAGCATTTTTCTGGCTTGCATCATGGAGATCATCCCCTTCACAAGTGATATCTAATCTCCCTAAAAAACTACCTCTGACCCTTCCTGTCCTCTGAACCTTACTACCTTATTCCTACAGTCTACGGTAGCATAATTAGCTAAAAGCCAATCCGTCCCTAGAATGACATCAAAATTCATCAATTCTAGGACCATCAGATCAGTTGAAAAGCATTTATCCTCCATCATCGTTAGACAAGCATAACAGATCATCTCCATCACTGAAGGATCACACTTGGGACCATTATTAAGCAATGGACATTCTAAACTTAAAACTATCAATCCTTACTTTAATACTGTATTAGAGTTAACAAAATAATGTGATGCACCCAGATCAATCAAAACATGCACATTGCAACTTCTAATGTGAAGGTTACCTAACACCACAGTGTTGGAGGTACTAGTTTCCTGTTGTGTTATGGTAAAGATCTAAGCTGATGTTGTTAAACCCCTCCTATGTGAACCTGCTATAGAGGATGAAGAACCTCATCCTTTACCCTATTCCTTTCCTAATGAGGGACCCATAGAAGTCGATCTGTGTCAGTTGAGCCACACTGCCAGATCCTGCTTGTTGAGAAATGACCCTTTCTATATTGGGACACTACCTTGACATGTGCCCTTCCTGTCTACATCTGTAGCACTGAGAGGTTCCTAACCTATAGGGTCTTCGATAAGGCTTCCCACATTTGACACAACTAGAGGTATCTGATCCTAAACTAGATCCACTTCCCACCCTAATGCTTGACTTGATTCTGCTTCAAAACTTATTCTTCTTTTACTTCTTGCCAAACTTTCCTCCTTTATACTTCTTAGTTTCAGAGGAAGAAACGGTCTTGTTCAAGTGACTAAACCTCCCTACATCTGTAGTCTTAGGAATTGTGGACTGTTTAGCCCTTGTAACTTTAAGCTCTAGACTCCCTTCAATGATAGCTCAGCTTCCATCTTTCTTGTAGCATCTACTATTGAATGAAAACTGTGGTTTTTTGCAACTAAAATCGATGAGGACTATCTGAAGTGCAGCCTCTAAGTGTACCTCTTGGCTTTCTTCTTATCAGTATCATACTCCTACCTCACATACTATAGAAGATCAATAAACTTATTTGTATACTCATTGACACTCATATCAGAAGTCCGTCTCAACTACTCAAACTCCACCATATTCAGTTCCCTAAAGCTTTCTGGGAAAGCCCAATTGCTAAACTCTACCACAAACTGAGACTAGGTCATGTTGTCAACCTTACTAGTAATATATGCCTTGTACCAATCCTTTGCCTCTTATATTTTAAGGTAAAGCCGGCCATCTGAATGGCTCTACTATCACTGAGGTCCAATTTATCAGTTATTTTTTTGACCACCTTAATGTATTCGAAAGTATCATCTCCTTCTTTATACCTAGGTGCATCTGCTTTAAGTAGTCCATCATCTTTACTATACCGCTATTACTTGTCTCGATCTTTTATGTAGGAACTGTAGGGGCTGCAGGGGTGGTGGTGGTGGTACTTGCTCTCTTGTAACTCCCTCCATAGGATTTTAAGTTCTCATGGTATTTAAAGAACTTTAGGGTCACTGTTGTGGAGTGTACATGGGAATGAAAGAAGGATATTAGGGGTAGCTCATAAACCTAGGGTTTCCAAAAACTTCCCTGTTGAGGATATTGATACCCAAACCCATAATCTAGCCTTTGCTGAGGTGGGGACACAAACTCTAACTCATCTCCTCCCTTTGCAAAACTCTCTTCTCCCACTCTTCCCATGCCTGCAGACTCATGATTCTCATGCTATTGGGGGAAGCTACGAGAAACCCTTCTTGGATTTATAGACATTCTGGGTGTATGTTTAGTCTCTCTACTGACTTCAAAGGACCTTCTAGGACCTCTTGAAGATTCTCCCCTTCCACTTTTGGTTGCTTGCTCCCTGAAAACAAGGTTGGTGGGTAGTGCTCCAATACCTTCATTCTCGGGTACGACATCATCAGCCTAGTAGACCATCTTAAACCTTGCATTTATGAAAGCCAACCATAAGTGTTGAGCACATAAAAAGTTCATAGAAACCACATGAACACATAACAAATAATCAAGCATAGCAGGAAACATGACATACACATTACATTCATAATATAATATATAGGGATTCAACCTTACTGGACATGTATTTTTCTAACTGTGCTAATCATCATACTTCCTTCCATCTCTATTCTATACTTTTATTAGCATCTAGGTCTACTCATCTAACTTAGGGCTCTGATACCAACTTTGGGTAGTGCTCTAATAACCTCATTCTTGGGTGCAACATCGTCAACCTAGCAGACCATTTTGAACCTTGCATTTCTGAAAGCCAACTAGAAGTGTTGAGCACATAAAAAGTTCATTGAAATCACATGAACACACAACAATTAATCAAGCATAGTAAGAAACATGACATACACATTACATTCATAATATAATATACAGGGACTCAACCCTACTGGACATGTATTTTTCTAACTTTGCTAGTCATCATACTTCCTTCCACCTCTATTCTATACTTTTATTAGCATCTAGGTCTACTCATCTAACCTAGGGCTCTAATACCAACTTTGTAATGATCCAAGCCAGGGCCATTACCGGCGCTAGGGATCGAGTCAGCCCAAGGTTGCTAGAACCCTTAGCCAACCTAAAAACTGTAAACATACATTTAACACTTATTCTATCAACACTCAAGCATATAACAAACCATTAGACCTTAGTCTTTTTATCCAGACATAAATGTCTTTAACATACAAGTGGTTCATAATCTAAACCTTAACATACATAAACTCGAAAGCATAATGGTTCTACATATATACTCCCAAAAGTGGTTAACATAATCATAAACATCATCATTCCTAAAGAAGAGCACTAAAGCTACTCCCATTACTCTCTCTCCAAAGAACTCTTACAAACCTATAAACCTACACCCTGGGGTTAGGGGAAAAGGGGTATGTTTACACAAGCTCAGTGAATAAACTAACCAATATTAATTATATTATTCATTTCATACATACTTAATACATCATCCAAATGGCTTTTCATATCATAAACATTTCACATAGGATGGACTTGTCACTAGTGACTCCCCAAATCTAATATGCCTAGCTTATACAAAGGCTCCTTAGGACTTTCGCTTAAAATATGACCTGTGTCATGCACCAGGGGCATCATAAAGATCTCCCTATGGATTTTATGGATTAATAACATACATAGCATAACGTAGTCATAACATAGGAGGAATTAGTGGGACATCCATCATCCATCAAATGCACTAATAATAATTATGCAATTATACAATATATTCATGCTCTAGATGCATACATCCTAAATAAATATGACATGATACATGAGGATGGTTATAAATTAAATTTAAATAGTTTCTATTTTATTAAAGTTAGAATTGCTGACCTCTTGTAGGCTATCAACCTGCTATCTTGAACGGTAGCTATCCTCAGATCCTTAAACTTCCAAGTCCCTCAAGCATGATCCTATAAAATTGGACCCTAGAAAGTTATACAAGGTTTTAAAACTCTATACACATATTAAACATCTTATTCTAGGCCCTTAGAAACCATGAAACCATGTTTTGGGACCTTAGAAAGAAAGGGAGAAAAAGTCAGGCAGAACTTACTTTGGCTGCCAAAGTCCTTGACTTCGGCTATCGAAGTCTCAAGCTTTAGATGACCTTTTAGTCCAGTGCTAACTGCCGCTGCTAGAGTCTTAGACTTTAGCTATGAACTTGGAAATTTTCCATATTTTGTAAGAAATTGCATGTTTTAGCTGATGAAACTATGATTTTTGGCAGCTGAACTTGGAAATTTCCAAGTTGAAAACCTGCATATTCAAACTCCTTAAAAGCCCTAAACTCATTCCAAAGTTTCAAAACATAAACCAAACACAGATGCATATCTCTATGGCCTAAAACAACTTGAAAACATGCTTAATTTCAATATACATCATCCAAGAACACAAAACCTAGTTTTTCCCCAAAACTATCATAACATTAATAAGGATTCCCTCAAATCCATTAAGGGAAACTAGCCATTTAAGGCCCATAACACTTAAACATGACTAAACTAACAATCAAGCAATAAATCACAAAACACAAACCCTAACCCTAACATGCATAAAATTCCCAAATCTCATATTAAAAATAACTTTACATGAAATTAAAATTATAAAAACCTAATTCCTCATCAACCTTCTTAGATCTAGCTATTAGATCAAAAAAATAGAATATTACCTCTTTTTTTAAAGCTTGGAGGTGAGAAAACTAAAGACCCATAGCTTGAATTTACTCTTCCAAACTTCTAAATAGAAGAATCCACTTTCAAGCTTTGAAAAAGTCAAAGAAACCTCAAAATCCTCCTTGCATGCTTCAGCAGTTGAGAGAGAGGGAAGAAAAGAAAAAACCTAAGTGTTTTGGTAGAAACACAAGCTTTGGTCCCTTTTATACCCTCAATATCAAGGGACTTTCAGCTACTGAAAGTCTAGCTTTCGACTATCAGAGTCTACTTTGTTCAAAAAGAGTATTTGAATAAGAAAAGGGATTTTGGCTGCCGAATGTCCATCCTTTGGATGCTGAAGTTCCTTCTGCCCAAAACACACACTTAAAAACTTTTAAGAAAGAGAAACTTTAAAATATTTTCATTTTTAAATACATTTTGAATACATCACAAATATATATACATAAACATATACACACATAAACATATACACCTTATATCGCCCTTTCCTTCATTCATGAAATGTTCAAATTCGCTAGAATATTTCATCGATGACAGAAATTCTGATGTCAGAAAATGGTGGGTGTTATAATAAAATACCTCAAAACTATTAGAAAAAAGCCATAAATACTCACATTTTTCATTTAAATATGCTAATTCTTTTGCAGGCCTAGAGCAATATTCATCCTATTAATAAACTATGGTAAACATCATACCCCTCTTCGACCTTAGTCCTTATATTCAACTTGTTCTTATGATTTCACTTAATCATTCTAAACATGAATGCCTATTTTCTATTGGCAAACAACTAATTTTGATTTGATACCACTATACATTCAATTATAATTCTATATGAACAAGGTATGGATTACATATATATGTCAATCAAATCACTTTTGGATAAAGCATCTTCATAGTAACATCCAATATGGATGATACCACCTATTTATAGTATAGGTCTGACATTATAAGTAGGTCTCAACTATGGTATGCAAAATATCTATTACAAGTTTTCCTATGGTTATCTATACACCTAGCTTTCATTTCTCTAACTTAACCATCAATAAGTGGTAAGTGCCTTACTAATACTATTAGGATAGTGTTGGTTTTTCTCCATCTTTTCTTGTGAGACTTATCCAAAGGGTTAGCCCTCTTTGGTGGTGTTTTCTGGTTTTTTTTTTTTTTTAATTTTTTTTTTTTTTTTTTTTTAGTGTTACGTCTTTCCTTTTAAGTCTTTGTTACCATTACATTAACTTCTCTTAGCTACCCATACCCTCCAACCTTTCCACCATTAATACTTTGGCATTTCCACTATACTCAATGATCTTTCTAGATGTCTGACTTCATAGAGAATGTTGACTAACTGATTAACAAAGCAAAAGGGCTTAACTTCCAGAAGGTTACCTTACAACTCAATTTAAAGAATGAGTAAGACGATCTCACGGAAGATAGGATTTTAGTGGGAAAATTCATATCTGAGAAATTTTGTATTGCTGTTATAGTGAAAGCTGCCTTATCAAAGTCCTGGCATCTCAAACAACGATTCAAAGTCACAGCAAAAAGGAATAATGTTCTTATCTTCACATTCGACCATAAGTCAATGCCAAAATTTTGCTTGGAAATGGGTCATGGATGATTCATATCTACCATCTTTGTTTACACAAATGGCCCCTAGACATGGCACTTGATAAACTATCTTTCACTCATTCACCATTTTGGGTATAGGTAATAAGACTACCTCTAAATCAAATCAACTTAGAGAATGCTTAAATTATTGGTAATCAAATGGGAACTTTTATTGATGCTGATTTTACTTAAGATGGCCATCTAGGTTATTTGAATTTGCTGTGTGTTAGGGTCATGCTATTAGTAGATCAACCCTTTCCTACTGGGTTTCAAAATCAAAAAATGGATGGAAGTAAACAATGCATCCAATTCAAGTATAAGAAGATGCTTGAGATATGCTATGGTTGTGGATGCATAGGCCATTTACAAAGGAATTGTAAAAAGTTAGATAGCCTTATCAAGAAGGAGAAGAAACATTGTTGAAAAAAAATCCTACAGCCCCTAGCTTAAGGTGTATCAACCAAATGTCAGTTTTTATCCTCTAAGACAACAAGAGTAACCACATTCCTCAAACTTAATTCTAGAACTACAAAACTAGTTAACACAAATACCATAACTCTAACACCCACCAACTAAATTTCTCCTTACTAGCCCCATGAAGATTTTAGTTTTAGTTCCAACTATACCACTGAAAATCTTTTTACTTCCACAAGAGTAGAAAATACCATATCTGATCAAGAACCATCCCCATCAAAACCCCCATGCCTATCTGTTTAGGCAAATTGCCAACAGAAATTAACTAGGAATAAGATTTCCATCCTCGAGGTTCTACCTCAAGCTTTGAGCACCAAGAACACTCCCTAATGTCATCTCTGTAGAATTTTTTCCTAGAGTTGAAATATTGATGCTTTTCAAGGAATACTTTACCACCAAAGGTTTCATTAAGGTTAATATAGACATATTATTTTAATGATTTCCACACCTTATAGATCACTTTCAAATGACAACCATTGTTGTGATGGCAAGGATAGGCTTTTAGCTAAGCAAAACAGAGAAGATTTGTAACAAGGTTTTTCTAGATTTGCAAAGGAACCTTGAGATAAGCACAATTTAGTGGTTCCAGTTGATGAGGAACAAATGGGCCACACTACCATTAAGGATGAGCCTTTCTCAGTGGATAATAGGCATAGGTCCCAAGCTGCTTTTAACCCCACAAATGAGACAAATCTCTTTTCTAATGGCCATTCCAAAAAATAATCAAATCTAACTACAAAGGGCTAGACAGAGATGAAAAAGGACCTCAATGAAAAATGCAATCCTTTAATCATATCTAAACTAAACCTTATGTAACACCCCTCACCCGACTACAGTGTAGCCGACCAAGGCGTGCTACAATCGGTGCCGAAGCACCCTAACTTATCTTACTTTATTTTTTTTAATAATTTTGAACTCGTTTAATTTAATATTAATTATTTTTCTACGAAGAAACCAGTGGAGTTTCCCCTATTTTATTATCGTTTGGCGTATTTCAATATTCACTTGTTTGAAATTCAACAATATTTTAAAATAAAAAAAAATCTCATCCATGCTAATCATAATCATCTCATCAATCATTCTCATAGTTTTCTCATATTTCAAATCTCATCCATACATTTTAATTTCATAATCATTTCCATACTCATATCATCATTTGAAAAATCATTATATAATTCAAATCTATACTCATTTGTACAATTTCATTCATGCTCCATTCTTATAGCAAAATTCTCAAATTTGCATTAATTTACATCATTTGCAATAATTAAATAAATCCTTAATTTACATGATATACAAATTAATTACAATTTGCTAATTTATATTACAATATAAGAAATAAATAACATACACAAAATACATGATATGCTTAATGTGAGCCCTATCTACATGCATTGCTGAGGAGGTGACAACCTTGAACGCTCTGCAGATCAGAACTCCAAAATCTCTGTTTAGTATTCGCTGGGCTTTAACTTCAGTACCTGCGCGAGGAAACAATTCCATCGCACTAAGCATTGCTGCTTAGTGGTGCAATAATATAACAAGGAAATAATATACAAATAAAGATAGAAATAAAACATAATTTAAATAATTAAGATTTATTTATATTTCACATGCGGTTCTAAAATTTAATATGTTTTATCCTAATTTAGTCTTCTTTGAAAGTGTTTATTTCACTACAGTAATAATGTACAAAGAAAAATGATCTGAAAATAATAAATTTATGCTTATATTATTATATAAGTCACATTTGCAATATTTATTTATGTTATAATTTTCTTTGCTAATCTTTTAGCATTTTCTCTATACTTGCTAGGTTTTCTCAGATTATCTCATAATAAGTAAATTTTAATATCGGTCCAGTTCATTTCTATTCTTTCTAGTAGATAACTATTCTAATTTATTTTATGTCATCTTACTCATTTATTTAATTTCTAATATTTTTAATTACTAATATTCTTAACTTATTTCAATAAATTTCACTGCCCAAGTAACCTATGACAGGCTGACTAAACTGGATAACGGGTCGTTGGCACTGGACACCACGGTGTCTCGGGCCGTCATACCATGGGACGCAGAACGTCAACCACGTATGCAGTCAGTATGGCTAAAAAGCCATGATAACACATAATCAGGCATAAAAGCCATGAATGTTGGCATAAAGCCATGAATACGGGCATAAAGCCATGAATACGGGCACAAAGCCATAAATACAGGCATAAGGCCTTTCACAGTACTGCTAAAATAATACCCTATTGACATGCCAAACTATCCAATCTGACACACATGTCTAGGCAATACAAGGGCACATAATATCATTAAATATTAATATATTGTGTTTTATAACTTTATTATTTCATAATAAATTTCATAATTTATACATTCATCATACTATTCATACATTTTCTTCCTTTCTCTTATAAATAGAACTAATGTTTCATTTATATTTTCATGTGATTCATTTATTCATTACAATATTTATATGAATTCATAACTCATACAAGGTGTTATTATCTTACTTGTAATGGAAACATAAATCCTAATGTAAACCTCATCCTATTTATGCTCAACAATCCATCTAGTTTAATTTCATTTCATATTCAAGTGGTATTACTTATGTTTTATTAGACCTACTAGTAAGGGAAATACAAATCTTAATCATATACTCACATAACTTAAATGTTTATTAAGTCATTTAGGTAAATTACTATTTCTATTCCAAGTAATCCATGAATGTTTCATGGATTCCAAATTTCATACCTTAATTTCCTCTACCAATTTAGTTATTATACTTTGTGTCTTTGTATTACTATTCATAATACTATTCACTCAAATTGTTGACTTTTTAATACATAATAAATTTATTGAACCTAAGTTCTCCAAGATACCACATTTTGCATTCAAAATTTGTTGTTATTGGTTGCCAATACCAATTCCAAGCTTAATGTTAATTGGGTAGAGTTTTTAGTTTTCATGCTTTGTTTTTACTGTTCCATTAGTTATTTTTGCAGTGGGAATTTGGAAAAAGGCTCAACATGAAAGTTGTTCCTCATTTTGTTTAGTTGAATTTCTTTTTTTGAATCACTCCATTTGGAGTTTTGTAGCTCAAGTTATGGCCTAAAAACCATAACTGGCCGGATTGGACAGATTCCAAAATTCTGGGTAAAATTGTTTCTGCCAGATTTGGTAACTCAAGTTTGGTTGGCAATTTGACTAGGTTATGATCATAATTTGGGTCAGGTTCCTTCTTGAAAGTTGTTGGTATATATCTCAACTTGTTGCTGGTAAAATTTCGGGTCAATTGGACCTTGCTACATTGAGTTATGGCCAAATGACCAAATACTGTTTATTTGGTCATTTTGCCCAGACAGATTGCAGGTCACCCGGATTAGGGAAAACTTTTGGTCAAGTTGGTTTGCTTTTCTGGGCATGGTTTCTTCACTAAAGTTGTGCCATTATGTTTCTAGTTTCACCTCCAATTGGCCTCATACCAATTGGACTCACGCAACCTCAGTTATAGGTCAAACAATACCCTGGACTCATAGGTCCAAATTTCCTGCATAAGAGAAGCACTCCCAATTTTCAATTTCACCCAACTTCCAAACTTCAATTCACATTTATAACACTTCTAATAGTCAATAATCAACCTCAACATCATCAAATTCAAGTCACAATACAAAATTTCATATTTGAGCAAACCCTAAATCAACTTGTATAAATTTTAAATTCCAAGAGAATTTCTAGCACTAACCTTATTCCTTAGCTTCACTCAACTTCAATTCAACCTTCTAATCAATCAAAAACTTGAAGCTCCTTCTTGGTCCACCTTGGCTGAAATTCCTCTTGCCCCAAACTCAATTTCTTTTTGTTTTCTTGAGTGCTTTCTACTAATTAGGCTTTAGTTTAGGGTGGGCTATAATTTTTCCAAGAAAAAAATTTGGTTGAGACTTAAGGTTTTAAGCTTTGGATTTTAGGTTTTAATGGAAAATTTTAGAGAGGAAGGGAAGAAGGCAAGTGGACGGGAAGAAGAAGGGAAAAAAATACAGATTTTTGTTCAATAATTAACCTATATAATAATTAAATATTTAATGGCAATATGGTAAATAAGTAGAATGGCAAATTTGAAATTATTTTGAAGTTTATAATCATTATAATTTGACTTTTCAATAATTATTTTTAATTTTCATAATTTCAATTAATTAAATTAATTTAGCTTCATTAAATTAATAATCATCATTTTTTGTCAATATTGGACCCTCAAATTTAATTGACCAAATTTTGCTCTTACCGAGTTGTCAGTTTACCTTTCTTTCTTCTTTCTTTTACACATTTTTAATTTAACTTTCATCAATATTTATTCCTATTTTATGTCTAATAATTATTTACTTAATTGGACAAATTGGTCAAAAATCACCTCTGAAGGCGAAATGACCAAAATGCCCTCCGTTTGGCTTAACAAACCAAAATTGTCTGTACCGATTGAAAAATTTTTCTAAACATTTTCTTGGCATTCTAATGCCATAAAACCCTCAATGACTCTTCTATGGAGTCTCAAAAATTATTTTATAATTTTTCCCCCGGGTCTAGAGCTCCTAGTTGCGAGAACCGCAACTTCTCACTAGGTTACCCATCGTTAGGGCACCGGCTCATTTAACTTGGTTGTATTTTATTTCTAAAATTTTTCCTAAATTTTTCTTATTAATATTTGAGTTAATTATGGTTCCTCACTTTAGTTTAAATATTTTTCCAGATGTTCTAGCTGCCCAGACCGACACCGGTCACCGGAATAGTAGAATGTGCGTAATTGCTACAGTGAGGGTGTTAAGGAACTTATTCATTTTGATGATCTCATTCACATTACTACTAAGCTTCTACAGCCATCAAAGTAGAGTTTTTAAACCAATCGACAGAGGAACAGAAATTTTAGAAAGGTATTCGCCATAACTGAAAATGCTTGGCCCGTCAAAATGCAACTTCAAATGTGGATATCTCCATTCATGAACTCATAAAACCAAATGAACTAGATTGAAACAATGGCAAACAAGAAGGGACTATTAATGATATAGCCTAGAGCAATACCTTTGTATTGTATATTGTAAACCTAATTTCCTTAAATGACATTAATGTTTAATTTAACCTAAAATTTTTATGTTTAATTAAACAAACCCATTAGTTTCTTATTAGATGTTTGTTTCTTAAATAGTTGAGAATATTAGTGATGGAACTATCTAATACAAGTGTTATAAATAATAGTTCTCAGTTGAGAATGTTTTATTAGACATTATTTATCAGGTTAAATTGTCACCTTTATTTATTTTCATATATTAATATGAGATACTGATAAAAGTAGAATGGTGAGTCTCATGCCATTCGACATTATAATGTTGGGGCATATACAGTGGGCACTTATAAGATAAGTAGACTAAATAGTGATGCATAGATGATATATATATGAAGTTTGCTCTTGTCAATATATTGTCATCTAGATCATAATAGCGCATACAGTCCCTTAAACTGAGATGACATGGTTATCTCGTATATAGGTGGTTTGAGTTTGATACCACTTACATACTTGTACAATGTTTGGGTATACAAGTGTGTATTGGCTTTGACTAATTATATATGAAGATAGGTGTTTAGTCAAGATGGGATTTGTTACCCTAAGTAACTAGGGATAAAGTCTTGTGCTATTTAAATTGTTCTTGATAAACAAAGTTTCTAGCCAGGACATATAGACTATCAGAAAAGAGTTTTTGATGAGTAGTCTTATTAATCAAGAATTAGAATTTAGATAAGAATATATGATCCAAAGCAATTATGGTTTGACATGTACCGTGGCCCCAGCTAGGATTGGGACTTTGTAACGGAGAGACTTTAGTACATGTATGTATGATTAAGGTTCAAAAGAATGAGATGAATTTCATTAATCACTAATTAGGTAGTCATGATACACTATGCTAGGTATCAATCATGATTTATGAGAACCAATAGTGGAAAGGGAATTTCACTATAGGTATGGAAAGAGTTTCAATAATGTTAAAGAGTTAATATCATTCTAATTACCAATTAGTTATAAACCTAAGAAGTTACACACACAAGAATAAAGCAATCAATACTTAAATAATTTAATTGATTGATTAAATAATTTAATTAATTAAATTAAATTAATGAATATAGTTTTGGAATAAAATTGTAAAAGTTCCTAGCGTGACTTGAAACTAGATTCAAAGAATTGGGTAAAAAGGAAGAAAGAACAAGCTAGTCAAAAAATTTGCATAAGGTGCAACATGGGGCATGTTGTTGCCAAGTGTAAGTGTTGTATAGTGCATGTAGTGTTAGTATAGGTATGTTACACTATGGAAAAAGTTGCATAAGGCATGCAATAACAGCATGGTGCATGTTTACCTTAGGCAAATGTTGCATGAGGTATGTCAGACCTTATGTCAAGAGAGAAAGAACATGACTAGTGGATTTTGTGGTCTTGTGACTTCATCATGAAATGATGACATATCAATTGATTGACTTGATAGAAAGGATAAAAATTGGAAGCTTTTTTTGGCAAGTGTCAATCTTTTCTCCTTAGTGGAAAACACCTATTCTCCACTAACTTACTTTAGGGACACTTTAGGGATATAGAAATCCATAAAGTATAAAAGGTCCCAACCCATATCCAAGAGAATCTTTTTAGTGACTTCTTCATCTTCTTCCTTAAGTTTTCTCTCAACCTTTATTGTTAAAGCTTCAAGCTTTCTTCTATAGCTTTTCAAGAGATATTAGAAGTTATCACTCTTGAATTAAAAAATTAAGGAAATTGTTTCTTTAATTACCTAAATTAAAACAAAGATAACTAAGAAGCCCTTTTGGTTAACACAAGAAAGATCACGTCAAAGGGGATTACGATTCAAATTGTTGGATTGTCTTGATCACTGAGTTCATGTGGATGGATTAGAGAGTCGACATTTAGAGGCCTCACCACCTAAATACAGTGGAAAGTTGTTATTTTGCACCTATCTTGTAAAGTCCCTAAACCCTAGTTTAGGAGCTTTTGTTCATGTTTCATAAATTGCAAAATGGGCTTGATGACTTGTAGTGGTTACAAGTGTTGTAACCTTTGTTTTTTTTATTAAAGTAGCTTATGCATGCAACCTAGATAAAATCAAAATTTTAAAATTTTTGTTGTGCAAGTCTTGCCGTCAGAGACTACCTCAATGGGGAAAAGAGATAGAGATGATAAAAATGAGAAGGTACAATAAAAAATCATGGCTTGGGAACAAATTCTTCTAACAAGGTGGAGGAAGCCAACCTTAGATGGCCCCAATCTCCAAAATGAAGATGCCAAGTTGGAATTGTCAAAGTATGGGGAATCCCTTAATAATCCACAATATTATAGGGATTTCTAGATCTTATTCCCCAAATGTGGTTTTCTTAATTGAAACTAAAAATAATTTCGAAGTTGTTAGAAGAAAATTAAAATGTCTAAGGTTCCTAAATATGTGTTTTTTGATCCTAGTGGTCTATAAGGGGTCTCTATTTATCCTAGGTAGATGATTGTGATCTTTGTATTGTAAAAGCAGACTTCTTTTTCTTATCCATGCTAAGTTGTGTGATGGCAAATTGAATATGGAATGGGATAGGATATTTATCTATGCAAATAGTGATGATGATGTTAGAAGAGATAAATTCTTTTTTCTTCTAAATTATAGGAACCATATAAATCCTATGTCCATTTTTGTTGGTGATTTCAATATTATCTTGAAGTCAGATGAGAAACAGGGAGGTGGGAATTTTCTTCCTCGTTAAGCTGTGGTGTTTGGACATATGGTGAATGGGATAGACCCCATCAACTTAGGCTTCCAAGGGCCTAGGATGACATGGAATAATCGAAGTAGTCATCATAATCTCCTAGCAAAGAGGCTAGATGGAAGTTTTATCACCCCTACTCATCATTTGCATTATCCAAATGCCACTGTGATGCACCTAGATGACATGGAATTAGACCACCAATCCTTGTTAATTAATATGGACCCCTTTGCTCCAAGGGCAAAACGCTAATTCCACTTTGATACCAAATGGGTGACGATGCAAGATGTAAGGGATATTATCACTTCTGAATGGGCTGGCAATAATAGGAACCCTTGTATGTTCAATATTTTAAAGTTAAATGCTTGTTGTATTGCTCTTATTGATTAGGATAGGAACAGGATTCATAATTCTCATCTCAGAATTCAGCAGTTAAGGAATTAATTGGAGATAGCAAAATTGAATCGTTAAGGCTAGGACGGGCATGCCATCCGTAACACACAAAAGGATCTGAGAGTTGAAACAATCCGAGAATAACAATACTGGCCTCTAAAGTATAGAGAGTAATGGTTGAGCTTGGGGGATAAAATACTTCCTTCTTTCATGCCAAGGTGATCAATAAGAGGAAAAGAAATCATATTGTTGGCAAAATTCTCTAACTCAAATCAAACATTTAGCCGATGATTATTTGACAAATATTTATTCATCTCGGCATCTTTTACTTCTAGATTCCAGAGAAAAGTCTTGTATGAAATTAATGCTTCCCTTATATCAGTTGTTACTAGCAAGGAGATTTGGCATGCAACATTTTTAATAAATTTGATGATGGCTCTTGGTTTGGATGGCCTTACAGGGCCATTTTTTCAGCGGTATTGGGATGTCATTCGGACTGCTTTATGCTCAGAAGTGTTGTATTTCTTTGAAATGAAGAGAATGATTCCTGGAGTGAATCACACCTTGATCACTTTGATCCCTAAGGTCAAATGCGTGCAGAATATGAAAGACCTGAGACCAATTGCACTCTACAATGTTTATTATAAAATCATAGCCAAGATCCTTACTAAAAGACTACAAGGTTACATGGATGACATCATTGAGGAAGAACAAAACGCCTTTACAAAAGGTAGATTGATCTTTGATAATGTTCTCATTAACCGTGAAATCATGCATTATCTTAAGCATTATCAGAAAAGGAAAAAACAATGGAATGACAATTAAATTTGATATCAATAAGGCATACGAGTGCGTAGAATGGGGTTATCTCAGACATATGATGGAAGTTTTTGGATTTCACCGCTGATGGGTATCTTGGAAAATGGAGTGTGTATCATTAGTTACTTATTCCATTACCATTAATGGCCACCGTACTGATATCACTAAACCATCTTGGGGCTTGAGGCAATGGGACCTCCTATCCCCGTATCTCTTTCTTCTATGAATAGAGGGGTTATCTTACAGATTGAATTGTTCATCTCTTCAGGATATTGCTATCTCCAAACGTAGTCCTTCCACCTCTCATCTTTTCTTTGTAGATGATTCAATCATTTATTCAAAGTTAATAGCAGGGGAGGCAGAACAAATTAAGAATTATCTGCAACTGTATAGAGAAGCAAGTGGACAAACCATAAACTACAACAAATCCACTATTACGTTTAGCTTTAATATGCCAAGAAATCATAGGGTGCTCATTAGATCCATCTTGAACATCTCTAATACTGGTGGACAAGATAGCTTTTTAAGCCTTCCAGTCTCCATATCAAAATCCAAAAAGCAGACTTTTGATCAATTCAAATCCCATATTTAATCAAAAGCTTTAGGATGGAAGGAAAATTTGTTGTCAAAAGGGGGGAAGGAAGTGTTGATAAAATTTGTTGCTTAAGCCATCCTCGTTTTCGCAACGTCTTGTTTTCGCCTTCCTTCTATCTTTTGTAAGGAAATTAATTCTATCCTAGATAAATTTTGGTAGGGTGAAGAGCATGATGAACAGAAGTTACATTGGATGCATTAGTAGAATATGTGTGATCCTGAATTTGGAAGAGGCCAGGGTTTTAGAGACTTGGAAGGTTTTAGAGATTTGGAAGCTTTCAATAGAGCTATTTCAATAAAACAACGCTAGAGATTGCTTACAAAGCCAAATGCCTTCCAACGAGACTTCTCAAAGGGAAATATTTCCTTTATACCTTCTTTTAGCAAGCAAGATAGGGTCATGTTCATCATAGGGATGGCAAAGTATAATATGGGGAAGATGAATTTATCTTCAAAGGGGCTTGATGGCTCATTGGGACGGGCGAATCTGTTTTATGCAAGGAGGATAAATGGATACCGAATTTTATTCCAGCTAGTCCGAGTGCTAAGTTGGATCATGATCTCTCGATTGTTTGGGTTTCTCAATTGATAGATGCCAACACACTCTTGGAATCTTCAAAGACTGCGTGAAAACTTTAGTGAGGATGAAATGTCAAATAATCGCTCCATTCCGCTATATATGCTTCCTAAAGAGGATATAATAATATGGAATTATGATAGAAAGGGGGATGTACATTGTTAAGTCAAGTTATGCTACAGCTCGAAACTTACGTTAACTGCTAGACTAAGTCCTTCATCTCGACGAGGATTGTCTCAGTTATGAAAGAAGCTTTAGACATTGTCTATCCCTCCAAAACTTTCTATTTTCTGTGGAGTCTTTTAAGGGAGCGCTTACCAGTAAATGTTCTGATTCATAAACGCTTGCCCCATGTATCCCCTGAATGCCCTTTTTGCGGAGCATTGGAAACACCTCACCATTTATTTTTCTCGCTGCATAGAGTGGTTGGTATTTGGTTCCACTCACCCTTGAGATTGAGCTATTCGGTGATCACTGGAAGTTCCATGCTAGATAACTGGTCAAAATTCTTTATGCCATTGCTCCAACAAGATAACACTAAAGAGTTCTTTTCTCTCGGTTTTTAGCTATGGAACACATGAAATCTCAGAATGCTTTTATTTTTAAATAGTAGAATTTCACTTTCCAGCAGGTCATTGATGTTGCTTTAAACCATTTTGAGAATTTTAATTCAGCCTTAACCATTCTTCATCATAGTTCATAAGTGCCTCGCAATGTGTCTCCAGCATGTACTCCCTCGCTAGTAAGAGTAATTAAAATAAATTTTGATGCAACAATTTCCTTTCGAGAGAACATAGGAGCAATCGCTGTTATAGTTCGGAATCATCAAAATTCTCTTTTAGCTTGGTCCCTCAAGCGTCTCCCAGCTATTCCGAATCCTCTAGTGGCAGAGGCAATAGCTTGCCGGGGAGCTATTTCGCTAGGTATCAAGAGAGGCTTTTCGAATGACCAGATAGGGTGATTATCTAACAGTGATCCAGGCCTTGCAAGGGAGAATTCCACCGACATTATGTGGTTTTTTAACAGTCTTCCTAAGTTCCTGTTCACCAAACGAGATTGTAATAGAGCTACTCATTCTTTAGCTGCAAAATCTTTGCATGATAAATCTGTTACTTGTAATCCATGGACACAAGTCAGCTATGTATCAGGCTTTATGCCTTCTTGATTCTTAATGAAATTCAACCTTTCAACAAAAAAAAAAAAAAAAAAAAAAACAAACCAACCTTAACCATCAACATGATCCCTAGCTAAGGGGGAGCATTCCTTCTAAAGTCTTGTTTGCCACTTCTAGTGAATCTCGATTTCATTACGTGTCATTGGTAGATGTATGTCGTACTTGGTATAAATAATATCAGGGGTAGATCGAAGGTCATTAATGAACCAATGACACGTGATGACTCTTTTGGTATCTACATAATTCAATTAAAAATTGATATTGTGAGGAGTATATGATAGCATATGAAAATTTCCCGTCTTCTTCGAGACCCTAACACCTATCTGATCGACTTCCACAATTAAATACCCAGCCACCATTCTTTGTTCACTTTTTGAGAATTTAAAGTTTCAAAGTGAAGTTACCCCCAACCCAACAATACCAAAGTTCTTACTTACTTGTTGTTATGATTTTGCTTGATCATTCTGAACGTGAGGTTTTATTTTCTATTGACACACAACAACTATTGACGCCATTATGCATTTCAATACAATTCTACTCAAACATGGTATAGATAATTATCCAACTACCTAAAGTTACCCTATAATAACATCCAACATATCCTATACCGCCTATTCATATTATAAATATAGCATTATCACAATCTACTCTTCTTTTTTTTTTTTTTTTAATTATCTTACACCAAATTATTAGTTCTTTAACTTAATTATTTAAGTGAATCCCTACTTAATGCTAGACATACCTTCTAAGATCTTATATATGATTTTAGGTGATTCCAATTTCACTACATTAGAATTTGAAAATATCTATCTAATATATATATATATATATATATATATATATGTTGACCCCACAAGCTCAAAGGAGCATAGATTTTGATGATACCAAAACTCAACTAGAATCAAACTAACATTGTTTTAAGTGTTGTGTATCTCAAAGAAAAAGGACACAAGGATTTTATAATGGATTCGTGCTTTTGAAGAAAGGATGACATTCTAAGGATAACACAGGACGAATCAAAGGAGATAAAAGAAGAAAATGTTACCTTCTAAGGCTGCATTGAAAATCAAAATTGAAGGTACATATAGTATAGAAGTTAAGTTTTATTTTTAGGATTACTTGTGAAAAGAATTGAGGAGTAAAAGTCAATGATGCTTATTTTCAATCCCTCAAAAGATTTTCTTTTAAATATCATTATTGGCCTAAAAGTATTTGACTATGATTTGGTGTAAAGTTTTATAGTTTTGAAAGTTATGCAGAAAAGTTTTCCTGGTATGCTAACTGGTTTGCTATTTTCTCAAGTATGCTAACTGTCTCAACTCTGCACAACATCGCACAAAATGATAAAATAATGGCTATTTTCTTAAAATTCGCAACTGTAACGTTCAAATGAGTTTCCAAACGGTAAAAAACGTTCCAAAGCTATAAATACACCTTCCTTTGGCCATTTTGCACTTAATGAAAGTCCCTCTACTGTTCAAAATCATAAAAGCTTTCATTCAAAGTGCTCAAAGTGTTTTATTGCTCATCATTGGCTTATTTACTCAACTCTTCTTTATAGATTCTATTGTATTGAGTGAGAGTGAGTTTTAAACACATTATTATCATTTATGAGAGGTCATTCAAGCACTTATTGAAGCTTGGTTGTGATAAAGTGTTGGGATAACACTTGGTAGAAGTGTGAAGCTACTTGTAAAAGCTTTGGTGAGAAGATTTGTAAAGGGCTTTTGTCTCTTGCCTTTAAAAGAGAAGAATAGTGAAGTGAAGACTCAAAGTGGGATCTTTGAGAGAGTGGATGTAGGCTAGTTGAAGCCGAACCACTATAAAAATTTCAGTGTTCATTTTCTCAACCCTTGCTCTTTACATTTATGCAATTTAACTTCATGATTGATATGCTTTTGCTGATATGACAGTTGATATTGTTTGCTGATAATCTTGCTGCAATCTGAGAAAATCAGTTTACTGCTAAATCTGCTGATATCTGATTTAATCTGCTTGTTGTTTGATCTGCTGTCAGTTAGTATATTTGGTATACTGCTCTGGTTGCTGTGTTAAAAACTTATCCAGATTACTGATATCTCTGCTGAATGCTGATATAATTTGTTAGATCAGTATACTGATTGCATATAGGCTAACCTTGAATTAAATTGTCAATAGAGTTGTATTGTTCATATTTTATGTTAGTCAATTGAGTTGAACCTAGCTGCAATTTTCAAAGGTTTTGAGCAAGAACCAAAAATTATTTTTAAAGTCCAATTCACCCCCCTCTTGGACATATTTTGGGACATCAATTTGGTATCAGAGCTGGTCTCTCTTGCTTAAGGATTAAACCCCTTAGAGTGATCCACACACATGGCTAGTTCATCTAGAAATTTTGCTGGTATACCTGCCCCCTTAGCTGAAGGTTATTCCATCACTAGACCACCACTTTTTAATGGCACAAATTATTCTTTTTGGAAAACTAGAATGAGAAACTTTATACAATCTGTTGACATTGATGCTTGGAGAATAATTAAAGATGGTCCTTATATTCCTTATAAAACCAGTGAAGGAACGGTACAAATTCCTAAAGCTGAAGTTGAATTTGATGATAATGATTGGAAGAAAATTTCTACAAATGCCAAGGCTATTAACATTCTTCATTGTGCTCTTGATATTAATGAGTATAATCGTATTTCAGGATGTCAAACTGCAAAAGAAATATGGGACAAACTAGAAGTCACATATGAAGGAACTGATGTGGTAAAAGAGTCAAAGGCAAACCTCCTCATCCGTGATTATGAGTTGTTTGAGATGAAACCTGGTGAAACTATTGCTGAAATGAGTACCAGATTTACAGATCTTGTCAATCTATTTGAAGCTCTTGGAAAGAGATTTGAGGAACAAGAGCTTGTAAAGAAAATTCTGAGGTCTCTTCCAAAGACGTGGGAAGCAAAGACTACTGTTATTCAAGACACCAAGGATTTCAAAAAATACACCTATGATGAGCTAATTGGTTCTCTCATTGCATATGAGATGATCTATAAGAAAGATGAGAAAGAAGGTGATCAAAAGAAAAAGAAAGGTATAGCTTTCATATCCGAAAAGGTAGATGAGAAAAAGAAAAGTGTTGTTCTTAAAGCTAGTTCAAGTGATGATTCAAGTGCTTCAAGTGATGATGATGAAGATATGGCTATGATAGTCAAAAGATTCAAAAGAGCATTTAGAAAAGGTGGAAGCAAATACAAGAAATTCACAAAGAAATATGCTTCAAAGACTCCAAATCATTCAAGTGAAATAGTTTGTTATGAGTGTAACAAACCAGGCCACATTAAGCCAAAGTGTCCTACATTGAAGAAGAAAAACAAGTTTAGAAAGGACAAAAACAAAAAGGCAATGGCGGCAACATGGAGTGATAGTGACTCTTCATCAAATGATGAAACAAGTGACAAAGAGGCTGCAAACACTTGTATGATGGCAATTGAAAAAAAAAGGTGAAAGCTCACACATCGAAGATAGTGAAAATGAGGTAAATTTTGAACTTTCTAATGTTGATGAATTAGAACTTGCATTTGTGAAGACATATGATAAATATAGAACTTTTAAAAAGAAATGCAAAATTTTGGTTCATGAAAATTGTGCTTTAAGATCAGAAAATATTTCTTTGAGTATGGTTTCAAAGGAAAATGAATTTTACAAATCTCAAATGAAATTATTTAAGGAAGTTAATGATGAGCTTCAAAGATCAAAAGAAGTGTGTGAACAACTTCTTGAGAAAAACAGAATTCTTGAAGCAAAAGTTGAATCTTTGACAAGAGATTTAACTAAATTTACAAAAGGAAAAGAAACACTTGATATACTTCTTGGGAATCAAAGATCCACAAATGAAAAATCTAGAATTGGTTATGATGGATTTATGAAGTATGGAAAATACAAACAATTTTTTGTTAAAGCTACATCCTTTTCTCAACCAAGTATTATATGCTTTTATTGTAATCATAAAGGTCATATGATTAATGCTTGTCCTATTAGGAAAGGAACCTTTAAGGCAAAGAAAGTATGGGTGCCTAAAGGAACCCTACCTAATGTTACTAACACTCAAGGACCCAAAGTTGCTTGGGTACCTAAGAACAGTTAACTGATTTCAGGTCTGCCTAAGGAGTATGCTTGAAACAGAACATTGGTACATTGATAGTGGCTGCTCTAGGCACATGACAGGAAATAAAGGCAAGTTTTCCTCTCTTACTTTGAAAGAAGAAGGGTATGTCAAATTTGGTGATAAAAGTAAAGCTAAAATTATTGGATGTGGAACTATTGGTAAAAATCCTTGCATTGAGAATGTTGCATTAGTACAAGGATTAAAGTATAATCTTTTAAGTGTTAGTCAACTATGTGATAATGGTTTTAAAGTCATTTTTACTTCTACACATTGTGAGATTCATGGAAATAATGTTATGTTTGCTGGTGCTAGAATAGATAATATTTACCTACTTGATTTAATAAGTCTTGAAGAAAATTGTGAAACATGCTTTATGACTTCAGATGATAGTGCATGGTTATGGCATAGAAAATTAGGACATGCTAGCATGAGTACACTTGCTAAACTCTCTAGAAAGAACCTTGTTAGAGGACTTCCAAAGTTAAGATTTGAAAAGAATTTCAATGCAAAGCTTGTGCACTTGGTAAGCATACAAAATCATCTTTTAAATCCAAAAATGTTGTAACTACGTCTAGACCATTGGAATTATTACATCTTGATCTTTTTGGCCCAATCACACCTAGAAGTCTAGGAGGCAAGGCATATACATTTGTAATTGTTGATGATTTTTCAAGATTCACATGGACTTTCTTTCTTGCTCATAAAGATGAAACCTTTGATATATTTGAAGCTTTTTGCAAAAGAACTCAAAATGAAAAAGGATATTGCATTACATCTTTGAGGAGTGATCATGGAAAAGAATTTGAAAATTGTTTTTTTGAAAATTTCTGCTCTCAAAATGGTATTTATCATACATTTTCAGCTCCTAGAACTCCACAACAAAATGGAGTTGTTGAAAGGAAAAATAGATCTTTGCAAGAAATGGCAAGAACAATCTTTGAATGAAAGCAGTTTACCAAAATATTTAGGCGAAAGTGTAAATCTGACAAGCTACATTTTGAACAGAGTTTCCATTATAACTATTTTAAAGAAAACTCCTTATGAACTATGGAAAGGAAGAAAACCCAATATTGCATATTTTCATGTCTTTGGTTGCAAATGTTACATTTTGAATAACAAAGACAGCAATCTCAAGAAGTTTGATGCTAAATCTTGTGAAGGAATATTTCTAGGCTATTCAACAAATAGCAAAGCATATAGGATTTTCAATAGAAAAACATTAACCATGGAAGAATCAATGCATATACTTTTTGATGATGCTAACACTTCCTTGCAAAGGAAAGATTCTTGTGATGATGAAATTGAGCAGATTCTAAATTCAAAGAATTCGAATAATGATGAGCTTGAATCAAAAGAACCAGTGGAGGATGATCAAAATGACAAAGAAGAAGAACTCCCTTGCTCCACAAATATTGAAATTCAAGAAGACTCCCAACCAAATGTGGAAGAACTACAAATTGAGGAACCTCAACATCAAGATATTCCACAAGAATGGAGGTACCATAGAAATCATTCCAAAGATGACATTCTTGATAGTCCATCACAAAGAATGATGACAAGAGCTCAACTTAGAAGATATTTTGGTAATGTTGCTTTTGTTTCTCAATTTGAACCCAAAACATATGATGATGCTTAAAATGATGAAAATTGGCTTTTTGCTATGCAAGAGGAATTAAATCAATTTGAAAGAAATAAAGTGTGGACACTTGTTCCTAAACCTAAAAAGCATTCTGTTATTGGAACTAAATGGGTATTTAGGAATAAGATGGATGAAAAAGGACATGTAATTAGAAATAAAGCTAGACTAGTAGCTCAAGGATACAACAAAGAGGAAGGTATTGATTTTGATGAAACCTTTGCTCCGGTTGCTAGAATTGAAGCTATTAGAATGTTGTGTGCATTTGCATGTTTTAAGAATTTCATGCTTTATCAAATGGATGTTAAAAGTGCATTCTTAAATGGATATATTGATGAAGAAGTTTATGTAGCTCAACCTCCTGGTTTTGAAGACCCTCACTTTTCAAATCATGTTTATAAGCTTACTAAAGCTCTTTATGGTTTAAAACAAGCTCCTAGAGCATGGTATGAAAGACTTAGTAAATTTTTACTTCAAAATGATTTTAAAAGAGGAAAAGTGGATACTACTCTTTTCATTAAGAAACTAGGAAAAGACATGCTTATTGTGCAAATATATGTAGATGATATTATTTTTGGTGCTACTAACCATTCTCTGTGTAGAAAATTTTCAAATATGATGAAAAGTGAATTTGAAATGAGTATGATGGGTGAACTTACTTTCTTCCGTGGATTGCAAATTAAGCAAGTGAAAGATGGAATTTTTATAAATCAGTCCAAGTACATAAAGGATATGCTAAAGAAGTTCAAAATGGAAGATATGAAAAGTATTGGAACTCCCATGAGCTCAACAATTAAATTGGAGAAAGATGAAAAAGGTAAAGAGGTAGATAACAAACTCTATAGAGGTATGATTGTTTCTTTACTCTACTTGACAGCATCTAGACTAGATATTCATTTTAGTGTATGTTTATGTGCAAGATTTCAATCATGTCCAAAAGAATCTCATCTTATAGCTGTTAAAAGAATTTTTAAATACCTCATTGGCACTCACAACATTGGCTTGTGGTATCCAAAATGTGAATCATTTGATCTTATTGGTTATAGTGATTCAGATTTTCTTTGGTAGTAGACTGAATGAGAAAAACACTTCTGGAACTTGTCAATTTCTAGGTCATGCATTAGTTTCATGGCACAGTAAAAAGCAAACTTCTGTTGCACTTTCTACTGCAGAAGCTGAATATATTGCAGCTGGAAGTTGTGTTGTACAGATTTTGTGGATGAAACAACAGCTTGAAGACTTTGAAATTAAATTTGATCACATTCCCATAAGATGTGACAATACTAGTGCTATAAACCTATCAAAAAATCCTGTTCAACACTCTAGAAGCAAGCATATTGAAATTAGACATCATTTTATTAGGGATCATCTTCAAAATGGTGATATTCAAATTGAATTTGTCCCTTCTGAAAAACAGCTTGCTGACATTTTTACAAAGCCACTTAATGAGGAAATTTTCTGCAAAATAAGAAGAGAACTTGGTATGATTGATGCTCTTGATTAAGTTTTGATGCATTCTCATGATTCTATATGAAAATGAAGTGATATATGTTGATTTGCAGTGTTGAAAATGCATTCTGATATTTCTGGTGCAATTTGAAAATTTCTGGGTCTTATCAGATATGAACAGTATTCTGCAGAATTTGATCACAGTGGCATACTGATTTGTTTGCTAATTTTCTTGTTTGCTAAATGCTTTACCACTACTCCCACTTTTTCGTTGGCAAACTGGAAGTCAGGTCTGATTGCTCTAAAACTCTAATTTTTTTTTTCGAGCGCCTATTCTGCATGATTAAAGCCCATATTACTTAAATACCCCTCTATTTAGACCATTGCATCTTTATGCATTTTAAGGGAAAAATGGACTTTTAACACATTAATTAGCGCGGGACTCAAATTTTTTTCTGAACCATCAATCTTCTCACTGTTTCTCCTCTGCTACACGCTACCCATTCTCTGCAAATTCCTACAGTTGTGTCTTTTCAGTTTTAAAATTCAAAACTCCTCCTTCCGTCGCCTCGTCTGCCAAAACCCTAACAAACGCGTCTCCACCTGCAAACCCACTCCATTCGTAACCTTCCGAGCCATCATTTCCCTTCATCGTTTTCAAAGATTTCCGAAACCCATTGGCTATGAATCGATTAAATTGATTATTTCAAGATAGAAAATCCCCAAGTTTTTTTTTTATTGTTGTCATTTCTCTAAATCTGCCGAAAGAAATTATTTCCTGTTGGATATTTTTTTTTCTTGAATCGATTCGCACTCTCTGTCTCTGCATATCTCAGGTATAAAATCTAAAACTTTAATGGAATCATGTTTTACATTTTGTTTGTGCTTGTTTTATTTATCTTGCTTTATAATATCTTTGAGTGATTTTTTTACGCTTTCACTTGTTTGCTCTGTTTTCGCACTCAGCTGTTTATTTTCTGAGCATTAACATTTCGTAAAATTGTTGTATATAACAAAATCATGAATCGGTTGCCGTTGATTCTTAAGAACCCGATTATCTCTTGCTGTCTGTTCTATTTTTGTGTAACATTGCGCTCAGTTGTGCTAAAAGTATGCTGATATGCTTCGACTGATTATATATATGAATATATATATATATTGACTGCTCACATCGCTGAATTTATAATCTCAGTCTTCACTATCATTTCGGCCTATCTTGCTTTTGAAATTGGTTATGGCACGGGAAAAAGGGAAAGGCAAAGCAAAAATCCCCACATATTCATCATCAGACTCCACTGACGCAAGTGTCCCTGCGTCTCCTCCTCCACAAAAAGATGCTCCTCTGGTAATTGGCAAGTCAAAAGAAACACCCAAGAAAAGAACCAGTGAGCCAGTTCAAGACAAAGGAACCAAAAAGAAAAAGACTTCAAAAGCTCCAGTTGTGCATATGGAGAGGGCCATTCATGAGCCAAGGTATATCCACTGGTCTGCTTTTATTGAAGTTTCTGTTCCTTTACAATCCTTGTTTGAGTATCAAAAATAGGATAAATTGTGTTCTGACACTGAAGGAGTATATGTGGACTTAGTTTAAGAATTCTATAAGAATTTAAGGGTTGATGATTCTGACAAAGATGAGTCTTTTAAGGTGAAAATGAAAGGGAAAGTCTATAAGTAACTGTTGCTAGATTAGCTAAAGCCCTAGGAATCCCAAACAGTGGAAATAAAATTTGTTCTCACAAAGATGTTTTTGCTGTGGGTGGATTTAACAAAAGAGATTTTGAGGCTGAAGTGTTTAAAGGGGAAGTAAAGGATAAGACTAGCATTACCCATGCTCATCAACACATCAAAATTCTTCATAGTTTTATCATTTATGTGTTGAATCCTAGAACTGGCAGTCCAAACTATTTGAGTACCCTTGATCTCTGCATAATTTGGCATATTGTGAACCAAATTGAATTTAATCTTGCCTATTTTATGCTGAAGCAAATCATGAAATGGAAACCACCTTACAAGCTACCTTATGCCCATCTTCTTAATGGTCTGTTTAGAGACTTTGGGATACCCTTGGAAACCGAGAAACTTAGGACAAATATGATCCCAATTACAAGTTTGCAAAAAGATGATGATTGTAGAAAGCTTAGATTTGAACAAGGTGCTAGTTCCAAGGATAGTGCAAGCGGTACTTTTAATGTTGAAGGAATTTTGGAGGAAGTAAACAACTTGAGGGAATTTGTTGAAATGGAACTTGGAGAGCTACAGAAATTTAGAGGTTTTCAAACTGTTCTTATGAATGCTCTTGATTCTAAAAGTTGATGGCACTTTGATATTGATGTACAAAATTGTGAAAGAATTGTTTAAAATCAAAGTTCATTTGGGTATTTCAACCACTGAGGCTGGAGAAACCAGTAAAGCTGCTACTGGTTCTGTTCCTCAAACAGAGAAAGAAAAAGAAAAAGAGGAAGAGAAAGAAGAAGAAGAAGAAGAAGAAGAAGAAGAAGAAGAAGAAGAAACAGAAAAGGAAGAAGAAGAAACAGAAGAAGAGGAAGAGAAAGAAACTGAAGAAGAAGAAGAAGAAAAAGAGGAAGAAAAGGAAGAAGATGAAGAAGATGAAGCTGAAACAGATGAAGATGATTCTGATAATGGGAATAGTAATAGAGGCAGCAAAGAAGGTAGTGGGAAGGAAATGAGTGACTCAGAATCTGAGACAGAACCTCAGACTCCTGCTCCTGCTGCTCCTGGAAAAGGAAAGGGAAAAACAACTCCAAAGGAACAAAGTAGTAAGCAGAAAGAGCAAACTGGTAAACCATCTTGCAAAAAGGCTAAAACTGGTAAAAAGTTGACAGCAGAATCCGGTACTACTGCTGCAACTGAGTTAGCAGCTAGCCCTATTATTCCCTTGACACCAGGAACTGAGATGGCTGCTAAAATTCTTCAAACCTTAAGTGATAAACCTATCAAGCCAAAAAAGTTGAAGATGGCTGCTCCAAAACCAATCAGAAGAAGCTCTAGGCTAAAAGGATAAACTGAATTTTGATTGACTTTTGTCTAACAGTCTGTCTGTTAGTTTGCTACTTAGTTTGCTACTTTTAGTTTTTCTGAACTTTAAATTAGTCTGCTATATCAGTTACTGTTTTGACTGTTTACTCACTGCATTTAGACTGATTTTTGACATGCATGATTTCTCCCATATTCTTTTGATGCTGACAAAAAGGGGGAGAAAAGTAATGAATGGTAATCTTGATACTTGTGATTGATGTAGTTTGTGATTACTTGTGGTTGATATAGTTTGTGAATAGTATATTGTTGATATAACTTTATGGTGTGCATATTGTTGATATCACTTGTGAATGATATACAGTTTGTCATTAGTGAGCATATTGTGCATATTTAGTTAATATCTTTAGTCACACTTGACTCCTTAAGAAAATGCTTATGAATATTTCATTGAAATTATTAAGGGGGAGTTATTTGTGATTAATTGTTGATATAAGCACATACATAGGGGGAGTTATTCTCACATATACTTTCATACACATACTCACACTTATTAACATTTACATGGTGATTCAATTGAGTTTTGTCATCATCAAAAAGGGGGAGATTGTTGACCCCACAAGCTCAAAGGAGCATAGATTTTGATGATACCAAAACTCAACTAGAATCAAACTAACATTGTTTTAAGTGTTGTGTATCTCAAAGAAAAAGGACACAAGGATTTTATAATGGATTCGTGCTTTTGAAGAAAGGATGACATTCTAAGGATAACACAGGACGAATCAAAGGAGATAAAAGAAGAAAAGGTTACCTTCTAAGGCTGCATTGAAAATCAAAATTGAAGGTACATATAGTATAGAAGTTAAGTTTTATTTTTAGGATTACTTGTGAAAAGAATTGAGGAGTAAAAGTCAATGATGCTTATTTTCAATCCCTCAAAAGATTTTCTTTTAAATATCATTATTGGCCTAAAAAGTGTTTGACTATGATTTGGTGTAAAGTTTTATAGTTTTGAAAGTTATGCAGAAAAGTTTTCCTGGTATGCTAACTGGTTTGCTATTTTCTCAAGTATGCTAACTGTCTCAACTCTGCACAACATCGCAGAAAACGACAAAATAACGGCTATTTTCTTGAAATTCGTATCTGTAACGTTCAAATGAGTTCTGCAACGGTAAAAAACGTTCCAAAGCTATAAATACACCTTCCTTTGGCCATTTTGCACTTAATGAAAGTCTCTCCACTGTTCAAAATCATAAAAGCTTTCATTCAAAGTGCTCAAAGTGTTTTATTGCTCATCATTGGCTTATTTACTCAACTCTTCTTTATAGATTCTGTTGTATTGAGTGAGAGTGAGTTTTAAACACATTATTATCATTTATGAGAGGTCATTCAAGCACCTATTGAAGCTTGGTTGTGATAAAGTGTTGGGATAACACTTGGTAGAAGTGTGAAGCTACTTGTAAAAGCTTTGGTGAGAAGATTTGTAAAGGGCTTTTGTCTCTTGCCTTTAAAAGAGAAGAATAGTGAAGTGAAGACTCAAAGTGGGATCT
Source organism: Hevea brasiliensis (assembly GCF_030052815.1). Taxonomy (NCBI): domain Eukaryota; kingdom Viridiplantae; phylum Streptophyta; class Magnoliopsida; order Malpighiales; family Euphorbiaceae; genus Hevea; species Hevea brasiliensis. The sequence goes on along the minus strand of NC_079506.1, from coordinate 76,659,225 downwards.
TTGAGAGAGTGGATGTAGGCTAGTTGAAGCCGAACCACTATAAAAATTTCAGTGTTCATTTTCTCAACGCTTGCTCTTTAAATTTATTCAATTTAACTTCATGATTGATATGCTTTTCCGATATGTGATTGATATTGTTTCTTGATTATCTTCTCGCAACTCGAGAAAATCGGTTTCTTGCTAAATCTGCTTTTCTTGCTAAATCTGCGATATCCGATTTAATCGCTTGTTGTTTGATCTCATCGGTTAGTATATTTGGTATCTCGCTCACGGTTCTTTGTGTTAAAAACTTATCCAGATTACTGATATCTCTGCTGAATGCTGATATAATTTGTTAGATCAGTATACTGATTGCATATAGGCTAACCTTGAATTAAATTGTCAATAGAGTTGTATTGTTCATATTTTATGTTAGTCAATTGAGTTGAACCTAGCTGCAATTTTCAAAGGTTTTGAGCAAGAACCGAAAATTGTTTTTAAAGTCCAATTCACCCCCCTCTTGGACATATTTTGGGACATCAATATATATGAAAGTTGAGGACTTTGATAGTTGGTTTCACCATTAATTGACATTTGGTATAATTAATAAATGATAATTTTAAATTTCAATTTGATTTTTTTTCTAATTATAATTATAAATAATATTATTAAATAATATGCAACTGAATAATTTTATCTTAAAATATATATAACAATGGAAATTTGAAATATAAGATGAAATGAAATGTACTACTTGATAATGTTTAAATAATTAAATATTTAGAATTTAAAAATAATAAAGCATGCGAAATTTAATTTTTAATAAATTAATATATATATATATATATATATATATATATATATACAACATAATTAAAGAATAACAATTTTATTTAAATATTTTACTTTAATTTATTTTTTCTAATCATAAATTTTATTATTAACATTAGATAATATTTAGTCGAATAGGTTTATCTTAGAATATATATTAGTAAATTTGAAATGTATAATAAAATGAAAAGTAATGATTTTAGTCTAAATCGGCATAACTAAAAAATAACAAGTTTATTTAAATATTTCACAATTATTTATTTTTTTCTAAAAATAATATTTAACCGCATAATTTTATCGTAAAATATATCATTATATAAATTTGAAATATAAGATATAAAGAAATGTAATATATTTAATATAAATAGGCATAATTAAAAGATAATAATTTTATTTAAAAATTTTGCTTCAATTTATTTTTTTTCTAATTATAAATTTAATTATTAGTAATAGATGATATTTAATCGAATAATTTTATCTTAGAATAATATAATTATTTAAATTTGAAATATAAGATAAATTGAAGAAGAATATATTTAATATTTTATATAAAAAAGATGATATCGGTATTTCACTAAAATAAAATATGAGTGTTTCATACCTCTTAGCACTTGAATATACTACATGTAAACTTTTAAATTTTAATTTTCTTTAAAAAAATGAATTATGTGTTTATAATTGACATTAATGTATAAAAATATAAATTTATAATTAAATAATTAATAATATTAAAAGGATAGGCCATCTTTTATATATATATATATATATATATATATATATATATATATAAATCGATTTTATCCTTTTTATTTATTTTTTCTTTTATAAAATCTCTTCTTTTATTGTGTTAATTTTCTACATGTTCTTTTAATCCTTTCTACACTCTTCTTCCTTCATTATTATTGAACATGGAGCATTCTTCTTCTACCTTTATTAGAAAACAAGTGCTGGAAAAAAAAAAAAAAAAAAAAAAAACTCTCTTCCATCATCAAAGCTCCCATTAAAGTATTTTTCTTCACTTTTTTTTAGCTTTCTTTATTTATTATCAAGTAAATCAATGGCCCATTATTTATATTTTAATTTATCTCTCATTTGAAATAGATTTCTAATTTTTTTAAGATGATTGATTATTAATTTCTTGGTTGTTTAAATGTCACTTAATTAGTTTTGCATTTCTTTTGCATTGAGATTTATTGGGAAATCATTTTAATGTCTAAATTGAGATTAAGATTCTTCTAATATGTCTTTGATGAGATTTTAAAGAGTCAGTAATTTTACTATTGTTTAAAATAATTAAAAAATATTTTATCATTCACTTTAAACTGATCTTTGAAATTGTCCAGTTAGCTAGTCAATATATTTTAATTTTTTGTATTAATAAATTTAAATCTTTATCAATATATTATGTCAAAATATTATAAATAAATATAAATTATTATAAAAGATAATAATGTTATAAATTGATGAAGACATCATGGAGGACTTACTTGATGCACCTATGTTCAAGGGGGTTATCACAAGATCACGGGCCAAGGCATTGCAAGCACTAGTGAAGGAACACCATTTGGCCAAGGACTCACCAAGCCCTAAAGGATGCGCTACTTGCCTAATGACATTGCACATACGAGAAGAAGAAGGAACAAGCATGGCCAAATGCTTGGGAGACCCATTGGAGCATGGCTTAGGTGGCATGCCACGTGACGAATGATCTGGCAACCAAGGAGATGTGGCAGCTTGTGTGGAAGGTGACGTGACATGTGGGACCTCTTCTTCTACAAGTCTACCAACCATTAGAAGATATAGCTTTGCCCAATATGCAAGAGCTATTGGTGTTATTGTCCACTTCTTTTACACTTTTGGTAAAAACTAATTAACCAAATCAGACTACAAGACCAAGAACATTTTTAGGAGATTGTGATCTAATTTGGGAGGCTTCTTTTGCAATTTTGGTAAAAACTAATTAACCAAATCAAACTATAAGACAAAGAACATTTTTAGGAGATTGTGATCTGATTTGGGAGGGCTTATTTTTATGGTATTGTAATTTAACCATTTATAAAAAGACTAAGGGAATTATCCAAGCCAAGCATGGTTCATTGGGTAATAGCCATGCTTGGCAGAAACTCACCTCTAAAAGGGGAGTCTCTCTCATTTTGCTGGAGATTTTTGAGATTGTAATTTTTCTTCCTCCATTATAGGGGAGCTTTAAGCTCTCAAACTGAAACTCTTGTGAGGTTATGTTCTTTGCTAAGTTCCACGTAGAACTTAGATTTATTACAAGTTGTCACTTGTAATATCTTAGGCTTATACTTGAGAAACTCTAGCACAGGTTGCTATTATGTTTCAAGTGCCATTGACATCTTATATTTTCTATTTTTCAAGGTTAATGAAAGTCCTCTTTGTTCTAAAGTGTTGTCTATCTTGTTAGAAGTTGAGTTGTTTGTGTATGTGCTGGTGTGTTTGTGCTTGGGTGAAGGACGGTCCATCTTCCATGGCTGAATGAATTTTGCTTTCCTTTACAACATTCAGCCAAGGCTTGCATCAAGTGGTATCAGAGCTTTTGGCTCCTTCAACTAAGTGTCATCCTTTTGTGTTCTTCATCTTCCTTTCTTTATGTTCATGTGTCATTCGAAGTTTTTGTTGTATTAGTTCCTGCCACTTTCTTGTTGTTGCTCTCTTTCTTTCTTCTTCTATAAAACTTCTTTAAAAAAACTCAAAGAATCAAGAACTCTAACCAAGGTCAGTTTTGACCAAGGTCCTTCCTTGTGGTTCTTAGTGTTTTTAAGGGTCAAAATATACTTGTCACACCTTCCTTGTTGTTTGATAGTGTGGTCATGCTGCTTTACCTCCTTTTTTTAACTATTTTGCCTCTTTGAGTTGTTAAACTTGAATATTGTTGAAAGATTAAAGAATGTGTGTCTAAAAATTCTGCCTTGGTGAACAAATAGAGGGCCTAAGGACTAAAGTCCCAAATTAGACCTAATAGGCAGCCTAAAAGAGAATTTTGGAAATCTAAACAAACCAACCTAGAAATTGATGAAAATTTTCAGATCATCTAGACCATAATTAAGGGGAAAGCATATAAAATTTCAGACCAAAATTTCATTGTTTGGGTAGGGTACCAAAATTTGACCTTAAACAAGACATTAAATAGTTCGCAAAGCAAACCCACCCAGAAAGTTCTGAAATTTTACAGGCTGTCTATACAATGTATTGGGAGTTTCCATACCAAATTTCAAGTTAAAATTCACCCATTTCTGGCAGAATAAATTTCAAGTACCAGACTGCTGGTCATACTGTGCCATATAGCAAACCAACTTAGAGTGAGCTGAAATTTGATGGGACATCTAAATATGATGTCGGGAAGTTCCTAGTAAAATTTGGTGCCAAAATTCCAACATTGGAATTTTCAGGCAGAAGTGAACTCTGAGTGTGTGTTAAGTTATTTTTGTGTTTTGCTCCTTGAACTCCAATTTGGTGTCAAGCTTTTCTTTATTCTCGAGTCACATTTAAGTTTTCTTTGTCTGTTTTGTTCCAAAAACGTGCTTGAGTATTGCTTGAGAAAAATTGGGGTTCAAAAGTGGAATTTGGTTCAAGGACACTTAAGTGGTAAAAGGCAGATGAGTGTGAGATCAAAAGAGGGTAAAAGCCTAATTCTGAATGCCTAAACACTTGAGAGGGTGAGCCATTTAACACTAACCAGATTTGAATTGCAGGAACAAAATGTCTCAAATAAGGGAATTAGAAGAGACTAGTAGGGCCAGGGATGGTGGAGGTGATGAGTGAGACATGTATACTGAAGTTGAGGGAAATAGGAGTGAAACCATGTACAGAAAGGCTGTAGCAAGTAGATTTGAAAGAATGACCAATGTGATGAACAATGTATAAGATACCTTGGAGAGACTTACAGCCGAGTTGGTGAGGGATAGAGAGGAAAGAAGTAAGGAAAGAAGAGGTAGTGTAGAGAAAAACCAGAACGAGGAGAGATATGAGGGAGGCATGGAGAGATTAAACTTGGGTGGAAATGGGAGAGGTAGGAGAGAAAATGAAAGGGTGGAGCAACATGAACTAGAATGGGAGTATTATCCAGATGAGGAGGATTGGGATGAGTATGAGGCCTATGACCATGCCTATCACTAAGGGGGTAGACGGTATAAATTACCTAGGGGGAGGGGCATGAGAGGGAGAAGAGGAGGAGGAAGAATGCAAAGAGAAGATGAATGGGAAAGTAGGCCGAATGGCTACCAAAGAGGTAGGGAGGACCATGAGAGGATAGACAACAATATCAGGAGTATCAAAATGAAGATACCTACCTTCTATGGGAAGAATGATCCCGATGTCTATCTAGAGTGGGAGAGAGAGGTTGAATTGATCTTTGAGTGCCACAATTACACGGAGGATAAGAAAGTCAAGTTGGCAGCCGTGCAATTCAAGGACTATGCCATAGTGTGGTGGGATCAAGTCCAAGCTAAAAAGAGGAGGAATGGGTTGAGACCAATCCGGACATGGGAGGAAATGAAAGAATTGCTAAGGGATAGATTTGTGCCTCCTCACTACATTAGCGAGTTGCACCAAAGGCTTCAAAGATGGACCCAAGGCTCTAAGAGTGTGGAGGATTATCACAAGGCCATGGAAATAGCCATGATTAGGGCTAGCATTGAGGAGAGTGTAGAAGCTACAATGGCAAGATTTCATAGTGGATTAAATGCTAAAATTGCTAACATTGTGGAATTGCATCACTATGACACCTTAAATGAGTTAGTGCAAATGGTGTAGGAGTGGAAGCGTGATTATTGGACATTAGAACCTTAAATTTCAAAAATTATTTCTAAGGTTACATGCACCATACCAAGTTTCTTATGAACCTAATCAATTTCCAATGCCCAATTGCATACCAAAACATATTTTAGCATGCATTAAAATTTCATTTGCCATTAAAGATTATGAAATAACATTTAATTCAATCAAACCCTAACTAAAAGAGGGATTTTTAGGTACTAACCTCTTGATGCATAATTAATGCAATCTTAGGATGTTCTTAGGACCCCAAATATTGTCCCTCTAGCTTGTCCACCACAAGCACACACCAAAGTAGCAATGGTAGCCCCTAGATTTGCTTCTCAAGCCTTGTCAACCAATTTTGAGATGGGGTTTATGCTTTGTGAAGGTTGTATGAATGTATTGGTTGTTAGAAACACTTTCTAGTAATTTAATTCAAGAGGAAATCTTAGTTTTTTTCTCTTGAATCAATTGAGAAATTGAAGAGGAGAGGAAGAGACCTTTGTGCCGTCACACATATGAAAGAAAAGAGTGAATGGCTGATTTTTCTTTATAACCTCTCTTTATATACTTAGGTCAAACCCTAACTCCCTTGCCACATGTCATCACAAGATCCCATCTTGTTATTATTTGATTTAATCCTATGAAGCCAAGTGTCAAGCTCCATTTAAATCATGACATGTGGTCTTCCATCATAGGAAGACAAGTGGCAAGATCATATGGTGCCATGTGTCATCATCTCATGGTGCCACATGTCACCATGTGAAAAGACCAATTTGCCCTTACTCTTTAATTTGAATTCTCAACCCAAAATTATAATTTCTCCTCTTTAAATCAATTTATATCAAATATAAATTAATTAATTAATTGATCTCCATTAATTAATTTCTCATAATTAAATTCATATTTAATCAAATTAAATATAAATTTAATTTATACTATACATCCAATAACCTATATTTGGTTTCAAGTCATGCTAGGGACTTTGCAATCTTATTGCAAACCAAACCTCTTTAATTAATTAATTAAACTCTTTAATTAATTAATTAAGTCACATTTTAAATGATGATTAGCTTGTGTAGATGTGTGACTTTCTAGGCTCATTACTTATTGGCAATGAGAAATGATATTAACTCTTAATATCATTAGAACTCTTTCTTACCGTAAATGATTTCTCTAAATCATTTCAGGCATCTCATAGACCATGGTTGACACCTAGCATAGTATGCCATAGCCACCCAATCAGTAATAAGGAATACCTTAAATAAGTCTTTAATCATATGTTACCATGCACTAGAATCTCTCCATTACAAAATCCCAATTCGAGCTGGAGTCTTGGTTAATGTCAAACCCCATTTGCTATGAATATTATGTTCTCTTTTAATTCCAGTTCTTAATTAATTAGATTTTCTTATCAGAAACTCTTTTCTGACTAAATCTGTCTGTTATGGCCAGGAACTTGAAATATCAAGAACAATTAAATGAACATAGGATTTTATCCCTATTTACTTAGGATAACGGATTCCATCTTGATCAACACCTATCTCCATATATAACTAGTAGGAGCCAACACATGCCCATATACTCATACACAGTACAAGTATAAAAGCAGTATCAAACTCAAACCACCTATATACAAGATAACTGTATTATCTCAGGTCTAAAGATTATATGCACTGATATGATATATGACAATGCATTGACAATAGTAAACTTTGACAAGAGTAAACTCCATGTGCTTGTCATATGCGTCACTGGTTCGGCCTACTTATCATGTATAAGTGCCTATCATGTTTGTTATGTGGCATGAGACTCACCACTCCATCTTATTTATATCTCATATAAATACCTTGGGAACAAACATTATTACAATCTTTCTGGATAAGTCATGTCCTTTGTGAAGTATCCTCAATTGTGAACCAATTTATGATACTTTGTGCTAGAAATACTATCACTCATATTCTTAACAACTTAAGAGTAGAATTTCTAACAAAATATCAATGGACCTTTTCTATTATACATAAATATATTATGTAAAAGGAAAAGTGAAATTGCCTTTTATTAATAAAATATGTACAAGATACATACAAAATGATATGCTCTAGGGCATACTACTAACAAATGGCTATGAAGGTGGAGAAGCAAATAAAGAATAAGCATTTGGCTAAGTATGGAGGTGTTCCATATTCGGTCACCAAGCCTTTTTTGAAGCCGAACCTAGACACTAAGCAAAAGGGGGAGAAATCTACTCCTAGCTACTCTAAGGAGTGGAAGGGAAAAGATAAGAGTGAAGGGAAGGAGAAAGTTGCCACTTCAGTAGCTTCTAATGCCACTCAAAGGAGTAGGGACATCAAGTGCTTCAAGTGTTTAGGGAATGGGCATATTGCTTCTCAATGTCCAAATAAAAGAGTGATGATCATAACTAATGATGGGGAGTTGGAAAGTGAAGAAAAGGGGGAAGAGTTAAAAGCAGATGATCGTGATGATGATAGAGGATATGGGGCCAAAGGGCATGACACAAGTGTCTTGGTGACATGCATATTTTGGCTACACAAGCCAAGGGTGAGGGAGATGAGGACTTAATGCAAAGGGAGAACATCTTTCACACTAGGTGTAAGGTGAAGGATAAAAATTGTAGTGTGATAATAGATAGTGGGAGCTATTGCAATGTGGCTAGTGAGCTTATGGTGGAGAAATTGGGGCTGCCCACACTTAAGCACCCCAAGCCATATGGGTTGTAATGGCTAAACAATTGTGCAAAGGTGAAAGTCACTAAGCAAGTGGTGGTACTATTCTCCATAGGGAAGTACAAAGATGAGGTATATTATGATGTTATCACTATGCAAAGCACTCACTTGTTGCTTGGGAGGCCGTGGCTGTTTGATATGGATGCTACACATGAAGGCCGAAGCAACACCATCTCATTTATCAAGGATGGCAGAAAGGTCAAGCTACTCCCATTGACCCCATCTCAAGTCCATTAAGACCAAATCAACATCCAAAAGTCCATGAGTGGTGCAAAAGAGAGTGCGAGTGAAAATAAAGGAGGGGCCAAACCTAGTGGAGAGAAAATGAGAGGAGAGAATGAAGGGAAAAATGAGAGGAAATAGTCCAAGAAGGAGGGACCAGGTTTGGGGCAAAAGGAGAGCAAGGAGAGAAAAGTGAGTTTATATGCAAAGGGGAGGGAAGTGAGAGAGAGTTTGTACTTGGGGAAACCCATGTTTTTGCTTATGTATTCTGAGTCATGCTTGACTCTTACTGACCTTGACCCTTCTCTTTTGCCGAAATATGAAGATGCATTCCCTTATAAGATACCTCCTGAACTTCCACCAATTAGGGGGATTGAGCATCAGATTGACTTCATTCCTAGAGCTACTATTCCCAACTGCCCTGCTTATAGGAGTAATCCAGAAGAGACCAAGGAATTACAGAGGCAAGTGGAGGAGCTCCTAGCCAAGGGTCACGTGAGGGAGAGTATGAGCCCATATGCAGTACCAGTGCTTCTAGTGCCAAAGAAGGATGGGACATACCAGATGTGTGTGGACTGCCATGCAATCAACAAAATAACGGTAAAATACCATCATCCTATTCCTAGGTTAGATGATATGCTTGATGAGCTGCATGGTAGTATTGTGTTTTCTAAGATTGACTTGAAAAGTGGTTACCACAAAATTAGGATGAAATTGGGTGATGAGTGGAAAACCGCTTTCAAGACAAAGCATGGTTTATATGAGTGGCTGGTTATGCCATTTGGGCATACCAATGCCCCAAGCACATTTATGAGATTGATGAACCATGTTTTGAGGGCTTATATAGGAAAATTCGTTGTTGTATATTTTGATGACATACTTGTATATAATAGGAGCATGGATGAGCATTTGCAACATCTTAGGGCTGTTTTTGATGTATTGAGATAAGAAAAGTTGTTTGCAAATGTTAAGAAGTGTTCTTTTTGCATGGATAAAGTAGTGTTTCTAGGTTTTGTTGTGAGTACCAATGGTGTAGAAGTTGATGAAGAGAAAATAAAGGCAATCAAAGAGTGGCCGAAACCTAGGAATGCTAGTGAGGTGAGGAGTTTTCATGGGCTAGCAAGTTTTTATCGTAGGTTTGTGCCTAATTTTAGTTCCATTGTTGCCCAACTCTATGAATTAGTGAAAAAAGAACATGACTTTTGTATAGGGAGAAGATCAAGAGCGTGCTTTCAATGAATTGAAACATAAGTTGTGCACTGCTCCATTACTTATTCTACCTGATTTTTCCAAAGCTTTTGAAATTGAATGTGATGCTTCTGGGAAAGGTATTGGTGTTGTTTTGATGTAGGAAAGAAAACCAGTTGCATACTTCAGTGAGACGCTCAATGGAGCCACCTTGAATTATTCCACCTATGACAAGGAGCTTTATGCTTTGGTTCACGCTTTAGAGACTTGGTAACACTATCTTTGGCCAAAGGGGTTCATTATACATTCGGATCATCAAGCTTTGAAGCACATCAAGGCACATCTTTGGCCAAAGGAGTTCATTATACATTCGGATCATCAAGCTTTGAAGCACATCAAGGCGTAAGGCAAGTTGAACAAAAAGCATGCAAGGTGGATGGAATTCATTGAGTCTTTTCCCTATATCGTCCAATACAAGCAAGGAAAGGAAATAGTGGCTGATGCACTTTCAAGGAGGTATATCCTTCTTAACACTCTTGATTTTAAATTACTTTGTTTTGAGCAATTAAAGGGATTGTATGAACATGATGATGATTTTAGCCAAGTATTTATTGCATGTGAGCAAGGTGCATTCCATAAATTCTTTAGGCATGATGGGTATTTATTTAGAAAAAAATAAGTTATGTGTGCCTAAGAGTTCAATTGGGGACTTGCTTGTTACTGAATCACATAGAGGTGGGTTGATGGCTCATTTTGGTATTGCAAAGACATTAGACACCCTTAGGGAGCACTTCTTTTGGCCACACATGAGGAGAGATGTTAAAAGAGTGTGTGCAAGGTGTGAGACATGTAAGAAGGCTAAATCAAGGCTGATGCCAAATGGCTTATACACACCCCTACCCGTTCTTAAGGCACCTTGGGTTGATATTTCCATGGACTTTGTGTTGGGTTTGCCTAGGTCACAAAAGGGGCATGACACTATTTTTGTTGTGGTAGATAGGTTCTCTAAGATGGCACACTTTATACCTTGTAGGAAATATGATGATGCCACTTATGTAGCTAACCTATTCTTTAAGGAAGTGGTGTGCTTACTTGGCATTCCTAGAACCATTATGAGTGATAGGGATGTAAAATTTTTAACTCACTTTTGGAAGGTGCTTTGGGGAAAGTTGGGAACTAAGCTTTTGTTCTCCACTACTTGTCATCCTCAAACGGGCGAACAAACTGAAGTAGTGAATAGGACTTTGTCTACACTATTGAGGGCTATGATTAAGCAAAATTTGAAATCATGGGAGGATTGCATACCATTCATTGAGTTTATATATAATAGGGTAGTGCATTCATCTAGTGGTTTCTCACCTTTTGAATTAGTGTATGGCTTTAACCCACTAACCCCTTTGGATTTGTTACCTTTGCCTTTGAATGAGCTCATTAGTGTAGATGGTGCAAAGAAGGCAAAAATGGTCAAGAAGATGCATGAGCAAGCTAGGAGTCGAATTGAGGCTCAAAATGCCAAGTATGCATCCAAAGCCAACAAGGGTCGAAAGCCTCTTACCTTTGAGAAGGGTGATCTTGTGTGGGTGCACTTGAGAAAAGAAAGATTTCCAAATCATAGGAAATCCAAATTGCAACCAAGGAGTGATGGACCCTTTAGGGTGGAGGAAAAGATCAATGATAATGCTTACAAGATTGACCTCCAAGATAAGTATGGTGCTATTAGTGATACTTTTAATGTTTTTTATCTATCTCCTTACATTGGTGCAGATTTAAATTCGAGGTCGAATTCTTTTTAAGAAGGAGGGGATGATGAAGACATCATAGAGGACTTACTTGATGCACCTATGTTCAAGGGGGCTATCACAAGATCACGGGCCAAGGCATTGCAAGGACTAGTGAAGGAACACCATTTGGCCAAGGACTCGCCAAGCCCTAAAGGATGCACCACTTGCCTAATGACATTGCACATATGAGAAGAAGAAGGAACAAGCATGGCCAAATGCTTGGGAGACCCATTAAAGCATGGCTTAGGTGGCATGCCACGTAGCGAATGATCTGGCAACCAAGGAGGATGTGACAGCTTGTGTGGAAGGTGACATGGCATGTGAGACCTCTTCTTCTACAAGTCTACCAACCATTAGAAGATACAGCTTTGCCCAATATGCAAGAGCTATTGATGTTGGTTATTGTTCACTTCTTTTACACTTTTGGTAAAAGCTAATTAACCAAATCAGACTACAAGACAAAGAACATTTTTTGGAGATTGTGATCTAATTTGGGAGGCTTCCTTTGCAATTTTGGTAAAAGTAATTAATCAAATCAGACTACAAGACAAAGAACATTTTTAGGAGATTGTGATATGATTTGGGAGGGCTTCTTTTTATGGTATTGTAATTTAAACATTTATAGAAAGACTAAGGGAATTATCCAAGCCAAGCATGGTTCATTGGGTAATAGCCATGCTTGGCAGAAACTCACCTCTAAAAGGGAAGTCTCTCTCATTTTGCTGGAGATTTTTCAGATAGTAATTTTTCTTCCTCCATTGTAGAGGAGCTTCAAGCTCTCAAACTGAAACTCTTGTGAGGCTATGTTCTTTGCTAAGTTCCACCTAGAAATTAGATTTATTACAAGTTGTCACTTGTAATATCTTAGGCTTATACTTGAGAAACTCTAGCACAGGTTGCTATTGTGTTTCAAGCGACATTGACATCTTGTATTTTCTGTTTTCCAAGGTCAATGAAAGTCCTCTTTGTTCTAAAGTGCTGTCTATCTTGTTAGAAGTTGAGTTGTTTGTGTATGTGCTAGTGTGTTTATGCTTGGGTGAAGGACGGTCCATCTTCCATGGCTGAATGAATTGTGCTCTCCTTTACAGCATTCAGCCAAGGCTTGCATCATAAATAAAATTAAATTGTTATATATTATATGATTAGAGAATATGTGTACCTGAAAATACACTTGTATCAATGATTTTCTATGAACAATCAAGAACAGAGAAAAGGAAGCAAAAGGGTAGGTTCACAACTCCCATTATCCACAGCATTCAAATTCTATCTGATGTTAAATGGGGTTATCAGAATATATATATATATATATATATAGGACTAAGATTTTGGGCCTTTTCTTTAGTGGGCTTATGGATAGCCTGACCTATTATAGGCTTGCCCAATCACATGACCCAATCCATTTAGATATTGCTAATTACTAAACTTATTATTTGATATCATTATTTAATCTGCCAATAAGCCTAACAATTGATTATTGCTAATCCACATCCAAATATAAATAAATAATCCAACAATCTCCCACTTGGATAGTAGTAATCAATTTATTAAACTAAAAGAACATATTAGTAAAATACAAAACAATATCCAATAAAAAGTAAGCAATTTAAACTATAAAATTCGGTTAATAAAATGACAAACAAAATAACATTGAATCCGATAGAGAAAACAATATTATATATGTGCCAACAAAATCTCAAAAATAAAAACTGAATTTAAATGGAATATGTGACAAGATGTGTCTAAAAACAATGGTCTAAGCATTCCATACAAATGCTAACCCAAATGTAACATAAAATAGACTCCCACTGTAACACCCCTATTTGTATAGCCTGGTATATTTCACTGTTCCGGTGACCGGTGTCGATCCGGATAATTAAGGGGATTAGAACCACACTTAAGTCAATTAGAGAAGCCAAAAACACAAGTAATTAGTAATGTTCAATTAGTTAAGTATAAATAAGAAAAATAGAACACAAGAAGTTAAACGAGCCGAGAGTCACAGCGATGGGTGACCTCCTTGGGAACGACTGCAAAGTCATTTTAAACTCAAATTTCGAACCGTAAAATGTGATGCTGCGGTCCTTAGGACCCTTATGAACACAGTGGAAAAGAGAAAATCACGAAAAAGAACTGTTAAGTCAGTCAAACAATTAGGTCAGGGAGCCGAAAGAAATATGGAATTATTTGCAAACCGGGTTGAACCGGCGAGGGGCAATTTGGTCAATTGACCCCGAGAGCTGACTCCTGACCTAACTGTCAAATAAAATCGGAGAAAAGAAAATTTCAGAGTCAGAAATTAAATTAAAGAACTAATAGAAAAATAAATAAAAAAAAAAGAAGAGAAAAAGAAAAAGGTGTAGGGAGATGACATTATGCATGATGCCATAAGTATTTTAATTAAAATTTTATTTAATTGGAATTTATGGTGTTCCATAAGATAAAAAAAATTGAAAAAGTTTATTTACATCACTTGGATGACATCATCATGATGTCAAAATATAATTTTAATTTCTCTACATAATTGACCAAGTCAAAAGCAAATTGTTAAGACATAAAATACTTAAAAAAAAGAAAGAAAAATCATTTTTCTTCTTCATCCACCAAAGGTGCCGCCCCACATCTCCCTTAACACCACCATTACCACACCTCCATGAAAGCTTGCTCCAAGCTTTAAATCCCCCATTAAATCCTAATTTCTTCCCTAATCACTCCATAAAACCTTATTTTCTTCCTTTGAGAAAGAGATTTAGCAAGAAAGAAAGAAGAAAAGAGGAGAAAAATTGAAGATTGAATATCAAAGTTGAGGTAAGCTATTTACTTTGGAATTTTGAGTTTAATACATGTGTTTATGATTGAATGAACTTAGAAATAAGCTTAAAATGAAATGAAGACAAGTGTTAGGGTACAAAGTTGAATTTTGGCCAACTAGGGTTTTGATATATGTATGCATGAATTTGGTGGATTTGAAAGTGTATGTGAGTTTAATTGTGTTGAATAATTATGATTCAAGGCTTGAAAGTAGTTAAATGCAAGAGTTTGTGAATTAGGGTTTTGGACATTAGGGTTTAGAGAAAAAAATGTTAGAAACTTGTAAATGATGTCTTGGACCTATTTTGAAGTGAAAAATGGTCAATGGTGACCAAATGAGTTGTGTTTGAATTGTTGGAATTGAAGCCAAATTCGGAGGGTATATGGTCATGCTGCTGGCAGTATGACCAAGTCAAATTTGAAGGACCAAAACTGAAATTTTACAAGTCCAATTGATATGCCACCAATTAGGGATGAAAATAGACATAAAATGACACAATTTTCATTTAGGAACCATGCCCAAAAACTGACCAAAACCTAGTGAACAAATTGACCAAAGTTGAATAAGAGCGATCACATCAAGATAAACTGACCAAATGAACAGTAATTGTTCATTTGGTCATAACTCGAGCTAGGTAGGTCAAAATGATCTGAAATTTTACCAGTAATTAGATAAGATATAGATCTAAAACTTTCATGAAGAACACCAACCCAAATTATTCCATTAACCTAATCAAATTATTGAGCAAAGTTGAGTTACTGAACCTGCAAAACTGCAGATTTTCACTTGAACAGTAAAGTTCCAATGGCTATAACTCTCTCTAGAAAACTCCGATTTAGGCGATTCTTGAACCGATGGAAACCTAAGACATAGTAGAACATTTTGTATGAAGGAAATTAGACCAAATTATGGACTTAACTTGATCAAATTACTGAACGAAGTTGGATCAAAAATCTGCCAGAACCAAAATACCAGTATGAACAGTGCACGTAAACAGTAACTGTATTTTGGCTATAACTTGAGCTAAAAAACTCCAATTGGGGTGATTCAAAAAATAAGAATACACTTAAGACAATAAGGAACATTTTCTATGAAGGAAGTTTTGTCAAATTTCAATAGTAAAGGGACCAATGGAACAGTACATCCTAAGGCACCAAAACTAAAAATTTGTAACTTTGCCTAAAGGACTTAAGTTTTGAGAAAATGACCAAAACCAACAAGTTTGGTGACCAAAATGTGGTATGTGGGTGAAGTTGGAATTTCCATACCTATTAAGCCTTAGAAAGTCAACAATTTGACTTGAATAGTATAGTGAATAGTAACCCCAAAATGAAAATTTCTAAGAACATTAGTTTAAGCATATTTGGGCTAGAATTAAGTATTTATGAATTAATTATTAGATTTATGGTAAGTTATGATACTGAAACACTGTGAAACTGTGTGTTTCAGTGGAAAAGAACACCGGAGAAGCACCCAAGGAATCAAGTCAAGGCCGATAGGCGACTCGCATCAGGTTTGTGCACAAAAATTTTTAAATTATAGTTTTCATAATGGAATTTGATTTGTTATATATTGTGAATGTGTTTTGTTCATTGTGAATTTCAAGAATGTTGTGTTGCCTATTTTTCAATGGAAATTTGGAATGAAAATTATTTATTGATTTGTATGAAATATTTGAACAAATGGTTTTGAATTTAGTTATGGCTTCGAAAATCTTATTTGAAAAATAGTGTGTTGCCTATTTTGTAAATGAAAAGTTTAGAATGAAATATGATTTGTGAACTGTATAAAATATTTGAATAACTTGATTTAAATTGTTTTTTTTTTTAATTCGCACTTGGCATGGCAATATTAATATGTTCCTCATCCACTTGTGGGGTGAGTTTGATATTTGATCAGTTTCCTCCCTCTCTGGCTTCCCAGTCTGAGGGGCGAGTTTGGATGAGTACTCATTAGCTAGCTAGCCACCTCCCTCATTGATTTCGATTAGTGGGGGTGTTTGCCTTGTCGTGATGTACACACGGCATGTTCAGAAATTTTGTGTCATGGCCTAAGTTGTATTATTGTTTGGCAACACTATGTTTATTAAATTGTTTGATCAAGTTGTGCTATATTAAGTTTTGAAATTTATGATTTGTTATAAATCTGATTTGAGAAAAAATTTGTGAAATGCGATTATGAGATTTTTGAATAATGATTTGTTCATAAATGTCTTATATTATACATTTTATTCTTTATTGTGCACCACCGAGTATTTATATACTCAGCGATAGTTTTCACTTACTGTCGCAGATAGAGAAAAGGACATAGCAGTAGAGTGAGCTACTACAGTCAGAGAGGAGCACGGTTGAAGAATTTCTGTACGGGTATTGTCTATACCCTGGTAGTTTAGTTTGATGTAAATATGATAGTATGCATATGTATCTCTGTAGTTTGAGCAGTTGTACAAATAAAATTGTAATAATATTATTTTTGAGATTTTGCATCTGTAAATTAGTTTATGATTGTAAATTAATGATTTAAAATGCAAAATGCATGAGTTATGAAATGTTTTGAGATATTAATTCTTGATTTGAAATTTGGATTTTGAGTTGAAGTGTTGCCATTATTGTTGATTTGAAGTTTGGTGGTTGCAAATGAATTTGTGATTGAGAAAAATATTGGGAGTGTTTTTATTTTCAGGTTTTGAAGAACTGTTTTCTCAAAATACAGACGGCATTCTGCCAAAATTTTTGTAAAAATTGCGAAAATCTTAAATATCCAAAAATTTGATTTATGTTTGGACTTTAAATAAAGGTTTTTAATATTTGAAAAAAATTTTACCCACCAATTCCAAAATGAACGAAAATTGTTTTAAAATCCCTTGTAGTATATTTAATGGGTTACCGGTAGGTGAAGTACGGTAATTCATTAGGTGTACTACGGGAACATGTTACATCTTACGAGGAGTAGGGTGTGACACCCACTAAACCAAAGCATCATCAAAAGTTTTCACTACACCCATATGCGAAACATGCTTCTGAAAAATACTAATGGGCAAAGCTTTGGTTAATGGATCCGCAATCATTCTGTCTGTAGTAATATGTTCAATCCGAGTCTGTGATTCACAAATCTTCTCTCGAACAAACAGGAATTTGACATCAAAATGTTTAGTTCGACTAGAATTCCTGTGATTTTGAGAGAAGTAAACAGCATGAGCATTGTCGCAATAAATGGTCAAGGACCTTGAGATGCTCTCAACAACAAGCATACTAGAAATCAATTTCTTTAACCAAATAGCTTGACAAGTGGCCTCATAACAAGCAACATACTCTGCTTCCATAGTGGAGGTAGCAATAAGTGTCTGTTTGGCACTCTTCCAAGAAACAGCTCCTCCAGACATCATAAAGATGTAACCAGTAGATTTTCTATCATCTATACAGCCTGCAAAGTCAGAATTAGAGTACCCAATGACTTCCAAATTGCCAGATCTTTTGTAAGTTAACATATAATTCTTAGTACCCTGCAAATATCTCATAACTTTCTTTGCAGCGTTCCAGTGATTCCATTCAGGATTACTCAAGTATATAGCAAGGACACTAATAGCAAATGCTATATCGGGACGAGTGCATACTTGAGCATACATCAAGCTTCCAACATCACAACTATATGGAATCTTTTCCATTTCAGTCCTTTCCTTGTCATCCTAAGGACACTGAGCTTTAGAGAGTTTCTCACCTAAAAGAACAGGTGCAACAGAAGATGAGCAAGTGTGCATGTTAAATCTCTTAAGAACTCAGTCAATATAAGTTCCTTGAGACAAACCCAATATGCCTCGAGACATGTCACGGTGAATCTGAATACCCAGAACATATGTGGCCTCACCAAGATCTTTCATGTCAAAATGACTAGAAAGCATATATTTTGTCTCGTTCAAGTGATTGATGCTATTAGTGGCAAGAAGAATGTCATCAACATATAACACTAGAATAATGAAATGGCTCCCACTCACCTTCTGAAAGATGCATTGATTTGAAGCGTTCTCCTCAAAACTAAGAGAAGTCAAAACTTGATCAAACTTTAGATACCATTGTCTAAAAGCATGTTTCAACCCATAAAGGGATCTTTTCAACGTGCACACTAAATGTTCTTTACCAGCTTCTATGAAACCATTAGGTTGAACCATATACACATCTTCATACAAGTCTCCATTTAAGAAAGCTGTCTTAACATCCATCTGGTGGAGTTCTAAGTCATAATGAGCAGCTAAAGCCATAACCACACGAAAAGCATCTTTAGTGGACACTGGGGAAAATGTTTCTGTATAATCTATACCTTCCCTCTGATTATAACCTTTTGTTACTAGTCTGGCCTTATACCTTTCTATTTCACCTTTGACTCCACGTTTGGTCTTAAAGACCCATTTACAACCAACAGCTTTACAACCATCTGGTAATTCAACAAGATCCTAAACTTGATTGTGATACATAGGAGATAGTTCATTCTGCATGGCTCTCATCCATTCTGAAGAATTAGGGCCACATATAGCCTCCTGATAAGAAATAGGATAAAAAATATCAATACCATCAAACTCGTGTTCCTGTAAATAGACCATATAATCATTTGATAATGCGGGTCTACGAATCCTCTAAGATCTCCTTAAAGGTACAACATCATCAACTGTATCAAGGCCCTCAGCATCTCTAACTAGTGGTTCTAAATTGACATCAATAGGATTCTAAACTTCATCATTACCCTTAGGAGGATTAAAATCTACTGAGGAAGGCAGCAAAGGCACAGGAAAAACAACAGTCTCATCTCTAAGATCTATAACACGAGGCAAAGTCAACAGTCTCATCTCTAAGATCGACAACACATGGTATTTGACTCCCACTATCCATCTCATCCTCAAAATAAATAGCACGGTCTAATTCAATCACTCTAGTAGAGTGAGTTTGACAATAAAATCTACTACCTCTAGAAATTGTACAATAGCCAATAAAGAAACCACTAACAGATTTAGCATCTAGCTTTCTAATCTGAGGGTTATATGGCCTCACCTTTGCCTCACAACCCCATACATGAAAATGTTTCAAACTGGGCTTCTTACCAAATATTAATTCATAAGGAGTCTTAGGCACTGATATACTGGGAACCTGATTGAGAATGTACACAGCAGTTTTTAAGGCATCACCCCATAAAAATTCTGGTAAAGAAGAATGACTAAGCATATATATCACTATGTCCATCAAAGTATGATTTTGCCTCTCTGCAACCCCATTTTGTTGTGGGGTCCCAGGCATGGTGTACTATGCCTCAATCCCACATTCTTGTAAATACAAAGCAAAAGGATTAGGATTTCTACCAATTTTAGTATACCTGTCATAATACTCACCACCCCTATCTGACTTTACATATTTAATCTTCTTCCCAGTTTTCAGTTCAACTGCAGCCTTAAATGCTTTAAAGGCATCCAAGGAATTAAACTTTTCATAAAGAAGATCAATCCAACCATATCTAGAATAGTCATCAATAAAAGTGATGTAGTATTTAAAAGCTCCCATAGCAACAAGAGAAATGGGTCCACAAATATCTGTATGAATCAAATTCAACACACCTTCAATCCTAATTGCTCCTTTGTTTCTAGCTCTAGCAGGAAATTTTACCTTAATGCAATCAACACATGAATTAAAGTCAGATAAATCCAGACTATGCAAGACACCTTGTTTAACCATCCTTTCTAATCTTTCCTTAGAAATGTGACCCAAACGTATATGCCATAACATTGAAGAGTTCTCATTAACTCTTTGACATTTGTGCCCAATAATAATATTGATAGGAACATAAACAGATTGAAAAGGAATAAAATTTAAATCCAACATATATAAACCCTTGCATAAAATAATAGAACCAACAACATAAGATTTAAAATAAATAATAATTTTTCTATTACCCTGAAGAAACACATAGCCACACTTATCTAAAATAGAATTGGAAATTAAATTTCTCCTTGAAGAAGGAACATAAATAGTATCAGTTAATTCCAACACATGTCCAGAAGATAAATTCAAAGAAACAGTCCCTATGAGTTCTACTACTGCAACGTCATTTACTCCTAAGACAGTCTTCTCCTTTTCACTTGGCTTTCTCATGTTTTTTAACCCCTGTAAGGAATTTGAAACATGAATGGTAGCACCAGAATCTAACCACTAAGAATTTGAAGGAACATTAACAACATTTGATTCAAAGCATACTAGAGCTAGAGGGGCAAGTTCTAAACTATTACCTTCCTTCTCATGCTTTTTCTTAAGCTTAAAATAGTCCTCTAACTTATGGCCAGGCTTCTTGCAATAGTTGCATTTGCCTTTGAAGGGCTTCTTCTTAACTGTTAAATTATGATCATGCTTACCACCATTCTTGTTCTCAAATTTAGCTTTAGGCTTCTTATCCTTCTGAAATTTCTCATTAGTCTTGCTATTAGACCCTTGAAAAACATAATTAATAGATGGAGTATTCCCTTTCCTCATAGATTCCTCTTCTTGGCACACAATGGCTATCAACTGATCAACTGTCCACTCCCTTTAGAGTTATAAGAAGTCTTGAGAATTTTGAATTGGGGTGGAAGAGATTCAAGAATGCACCAGACCAGAAAACTCTCTCCCAAATCAAGATCAAAAGACTTGAGCTTGTTGAAATAACTTATAAGTGTCATGATATGTTCCCGTACACCACTGACACCATCATATTGGGTGTGCTCCAGCAAAGAAAGATAATGACTCTTTTGAGCCTTATCAAATTTTTTAAACTTTTTAGCAACAGCCTGTTGAAATTCCTTAGCAGTCTCCTTATCAGGAATACCCTGTCTTATGGACTTATCTATAGTATACTTCATCACCATTAAGCAAACCCTACTAGAATTTTGCCACTTCTCATGATAAGTCTTTTCAGCAACAGTGGATTCATTAGTAAGTTCAGCAGGTACATCAACCCCTAAGGCTAAATCCAGTTGGGCTATTGCTAGGTACATGCTCAGAGACTCTTTTTAATCACCAAAATTAGAGCCATTCAGAGTTTTCACAGCAGATAATTGCATAGAAATAGTAGCTAGAATAGAACAACAGAGGAAACATGAATTATGTATATAACATAGTCACAAAACTAAAGTTTTCTTTCAGATCTAGCTAAGAAAGCAATTATGTATAAAACTGTTATTTATTATAATCCCGCCTAAGGGTCTCGAATTACAATAAAATAAAAAAAAAACTCATTAAGCTCATAAAAAAAATATATATATATATAAACTGACATCTTTAACACTCTTATACCGATAGGGTATTAAAAAATATTAAAGACAATTAATAAATAGCATTACAACCAATAATAACATATTATATTAATATTGTTATACCGATGGACATATCCACTATTAATATAATCCAAATAAGTCCTGAAATCCATGGAATAAATTTTTAACCAAATTAACAGAATAATTTTATGGCTAGTCCCATGATAGGTGAGCTCATAATCACAAAATTATTTACCATAATTAGAATTTCTATGGACACTATATTATGAACATAGTAACAATGTTACTACTCATGAATATGTTCTCAATAGGCATGAACATAATTAGTCCAACAAAACCAATAACTATTAATAAATACATAATATTAACATAATTAATAAACACATACCCAAGCAGAATTGTAAATATTTTATACTCTTGGCTCTTATTAAATTAATCACATGTGACAGAAATTCAATCACATTCAATCATAATCATTATATGAATGTGTTATGTACTGTTTTGAAAATCAACACACAGCCATATAAATCTTGAAATTCGATCATTAGCTAAAAAAAATTATAAAACTGGTGTTCGGCATGATCTTGGCCGATATATATATATATATACATGTTTGTTGGCCATGGGTATATGTATACACGTTTATCAGCTATGGGACAAACGTGTATACATATACCCATGGTCGACAAACAAACGTGTGTGTGTGTGCGCGCGCATTAAAAAAAACTATTAATCAAACCATGAAATCAATTTTAATAACTATTTGTTAAGACTAATATTCAAACATACAATAACAAAATTAACAAAAAAAAATTGTAATCCCTAATCATGCTCTGATACCAATTGTTATAAATAAAATTAATCGTTATAGATTATATGATTAGAGAATATGTGTACTTGAAAATATGCTTGTATCTATGATTTTCTATGAACAATCATGAATAGAGAAAAGGAAGCGAAATGGTAGGTTTACAACTCCCAATATCCACAGCATTCAGATTCTATCTGAATTCTATCTGATGTTAAATAGAGTTATCAGAATATATATATATATATATATATATATATATATATGAGAGTTGGGGCATTTTCCTTAGTGGGCTTATGGACAGCCTGACCCATTATATACTTGCCCAATCTCATGACCTAATCCATTTAGATATTGCCAATTACTAAACTTATTATTTGATATCATTATTTAATCTGTCAATAAGCCTAACAATTGATTATTACTAATCCACATCCAGATACAAATAAATAATCCAACAAATAATAATCTTAAGAATTACTTTAATTGATAGTCATAGATTGTGATTGAAATTTAGAAGTTCAAAAAAAATATTTTTTCTTTCGGATTGATTTTTGTACATATATAAATTAAGAAAATTTAAAAACTCTTCATATTTTATATAATATACGTTTTGATATTTATTATTTTAAAACTATGAATAATCCAACAATTTATTCTTTTATTACTAAATTCTAAATTTTCATTTTTATTTTTAAAATTTTATAATATTTTAGTTTATTAGTTTATTAATAAGATAAAATATTACAATTTTCAAAAATTTTATACTTTTCCTAATGATAATATATAAATAAAATTCGTTACTTTTAAAAATAATAAATATATACTATAATATATTTTAAAATATCAAAATAGTATTATGTAATTATTCTTTTTATTTTAAATAAATAAATAAGTCATTATATGTGAAAACTTTAATCTATCATAATATAAAATAATAAATAAAATTATAAAACATGTAGTGTGTTGACTTTATATAAAAAATGTTATACTGAAAGAAAATATTATTTTAATTTGAATTTGGATAATTCAAAAATCAACGTCTCTTTAAATAATGCATAGGGTCTAGCAGTGCATACTCAATTATCTCATGACTTTGAAGTAGAAAATATAGATAAAGGTACAACTTTCTGAAAATATTGGTTTATCAACCCACGTCCACCTTCTTAAGTAAAATTAATAAAGTGTGCTCCATTAATTGATTTATATTTAATTTTATATATTTTGAAGTAGGAGTATATTCTACTTTAGCTTGTATTATAATAGTGATACTAACACTTTTATATTTTGTTGATCTCAACCTTTAAACATCCTGTGTCATTTTTAAAATTTTCAAACTAATGAAAAAAAAAAGTCACCAATTTCACTCTACATTTGAAAATTAAAAATATAAAATTGTCTCTTTAATTAAATACAAGTAAATTTTAATTATTATTTTGTAATAAATAAAGATAAAATTTATCTGATAATGCTAGTTATTTTTTGGTAGAAACCACCTAGTATCTGAAATTCACTGGCCTGACTAATCTGAATTTGCGCCAGGCAAGCCCACAAAGGGGGGCAAAGCGCTCCTTTCCAAATTTTAAAGGTGCTCCATACTCAAGATTCTACCGCGATAGAATTCGAAAATATCTTAAAGTCTACAAACCGGGATGTGCAATAGGAGACTAAGGAGAATTTTTTTGTAAATAATCTCGCAGGATTTTTGTTTATATGATATTGTCAAATATAGTTGTTGATTTATAGATAATATGGATGGTGAATTAACATCATTTCACAATTTTGCTTACAATTACATAATAAAAAAAAATCTTTTGTTTCATAATTATAATAATAATTATATTGATTTTTCTTTATATTCATAGGAATTCTTTTTTATCTTACTTTTTAAACTAACCAATTTTTGCTTTTGTTATTTTTATGTTTCAAATATTAGCTAGACATTCACTGACAAAGTATATTGTGATTTTCAGGTGTATAACACATTCAATTTGTGTAAATTTCATATTTTCTTTTTTTTTTTTTCATCACCAAATTTTTCTCCAAATTTTGATAAATAAGTTCATTATGTATTGACAATTATTTTTTTTAAATTCTATGTGATCAAATATAGGATTTTGATAAAGACAGTATGTTCGTCTATAAAAATTCAGCAAATCTTTTTGCAACACAACAATAGGTTAGCAACATATTTAATTTTGAATATCCCAATTTCATTTTTAATTTTGAATATCCCAATTTATATCAATTAAAAGTATTACTTGATCAGCATAAATATCATAATTTTCTCTATGTTGTCTATGTGTTTTTTGAATTTGAAAAATTATAAAATGATAATGATTATGATGATTTATTCATTAGTACACATTTTTCTTTCCCCTATTCTTTTTTATATTTTAATTTATTTTAAATATTGTGATAAATAATTAATAATTCTATATGAAACACAGCTATAACGGCTGGAAGGAAGAAGCTACAGTATATTTTACTATTGCTACATTAATGAAACGAAAAGTTATTAATGATAACATCTATTCTAAGAAATCTAAAAGATAGTTACAAAATAACCATCACCTGCTTCTTCAAGGATGTTCAAGAATCTCTCAGTCACAAACTAAAAATTTACCCATTGAATCAAATCCTTTTGGAGTTCTAGCTAATAATGAAGAATATATTTATTTTGGAGATAGGCTTCTGTTTGTACACATTGTGGTACTTTATACTGGAAAGAGAAATGTGTTCAAAAATTATCTAAGCAAAAGTGTACCTTATGTTTTCAATATGGAAAAATATCATTATCCTTACCTAGGGAGACATCATATTATTTTGATGAACTTTTAGATTATCAAGGAGGATCTATTAGTAGAAAATTTAGAGAAAATATAAGAGCATATAATTCAATGTTTGCTTTTACATCGTTTGGTGCAAAAGTTGAAACAAATTTAATAATTCTAGAGGACCACCCATTTTATAAAAGCAGTGGGCAAGTTCACCACTTAATGGGTTCCTTGATTCCTCCAGTAGAGGATATTCCAAGATCTGCACAATTATATGTGTATGACACCGAACATGAAGTGCAAAATAGAATGATTGCATTGCAAGGTGAAAAAAGTAACTCTGACTTGGACCCTAATATTGTTAAAAGATTGATCCAAATGTTTAATGAGAGTGATCAATTGGTAAAGGTTTTTAGAACAGTTAAAGATAGATTCAAAAATAAAGGCATAATACCATTGAACCTTAAACTATTAACACGTAAAAAAACAAGATTCTTCTCAATATGAAAATACAACTTCTAATGATATTGGAGCATTAATTGTTGGAGACATTGGTGAAGATCAAAACAGTCGAGACAGGGCAATTACAAAGGATCACAAAATTACACCCATCTTTTATGTCATTACAATATCTCATATTGTTCCCATATGGAGAAGATGGTTTTACAACTGATATAAGTTGGAATCAATCTTATTATGGAGAAAAACCATGTAGACAAAGAATTTCAGTGAGAAGTTTCTACTGTTTCCAGTTGCAAAAATGACTTATAAGCAGAAATGCCATATTTAAAGGTGGAAAATTATTTCAACAATATTTGGTTGATACATATCCTACGATCGAAGAAGATAGATTAGATTTCATAAGGAAAAATAAAAAAAAAAAAAGCCTACGATCTGAGATGTACAAAGGCATTCATGATGTTATTGTAAGAGGAGATAATGATGCGAAAGCAATGGGTCAAAAAATTATTCTTCCCTCTAATTACATGGGCAGTCCTAGGTACATTTTCAAAACTATCAAGATGTTATGGCTATTTGTAGAAATTATGGCAATCCAGATCTATTTGTTACCTTTACATGTAATCCAAAATGGCCAGCAATTACAAAAGCTTTAAGTATCATTCGTGGTCAAAAAGTTCAAGATAGACCTAATTTGATTATTAGGATGTTTGTAATGAAATTAAACCATATGTTACAATTTATCAAAACCAAAGCAATTTTTGGTTCCATCATCGTAGGTAAGAACTATTTTATATAAATCAAACATTATTTTTTATCATATAACTTATTCAACAATGACAAATAAAAAAACCCTAACACAAATTAAATCTTATTGTAGATCTTTATGTTATTGAGTTCTAGAAAAGAGGCCTTTCTCATTGTCATTCGCTTTTCTGGTTGCATAGTGATTATAAATGTAAGACAATTGAATGAATAAATCAAATTATATCGGCTAAAATAACATATAGAAATTTTGATCCTCTAGGTTATGAAGTTGTTGCTGAGTACATGATGCATGGTTCATCTGGAACAGCAAAAATGGATTCTCCATGTATGAAAAATGCAACATGTTCAAAGAAATTCCTAAAACAATTCAAAAATGAAAATATTATCGATGATAATGGATTTATTTCCTATAAAAGAAGAGATAATGGCAACTATGTTTAAAGAGATGGTATCAAGTTAGATAATAGATTTGATGTTCCATACAATAGAACTTTGTGCGTTAGATATCAAGATCATATCAATGTAGAAATTTGCTCCCAATCAATGTTGATCAAATATTTGTTTAGGTACTTAACTAAAAGACCAAATAGAATTAGAATGGTCATTGAAGAAATCATTATAATTAATGATTCTAGTCAAACATCATATCAACAAATTGATGAAATAAAAGCCTATCTAAATTGTAGATACATTTGTTCACACAAAGCAGCTTGGCGAATCTTTTTTTTCCCTCTTCATCATAGAAATCTAGTAATTTTAAGAATGTCAGTTTATCTACCAATGATGCACAATATAATATTTGATAATAATCAATCTCTTCATTCTATTGTTAATAGGCAAAGGGTTGAAAACACCATGCTAACTAAATGGATGAACACAAATCAAAATTACCCTCATGCTAGATATCTAACCTATAGTCAATTTCCAAGAGAATGGACTTGGAATCATGGAGATAAATAATAGACTCTAAGAATTGGAGGTAATACCATAGGTAGGATGTATTACATACACCCAAATATTGGCGAGTTATATTATCTAAGAATGTCGTTAGACTATGTTAAAGGTGCCACATGTTATGAAGATTTAAGAACAATAAATAATACATTATATTCTACATTTCAAGAACCATGTGAAGCACTTGGGCTATTAGGAGATGATCGAGAGTGGGATGAAGGATTAAAAGAAACAGCTCAATGGGCAACTTCTTCTCAATTAAGATATATTTTTATAACAATTCTCCTATTTTGTAACGTATCTAATCCAAATCTCTCCTTGAAAAATATTGGTGTTCCATGTCTAATGATACAGTGATTAGATTAAAAAACCTATATAACAATTCTAATTTCTAAATTCTAGCGCATGAATTACAAAATTATGTTCTTTATGAGCTTGAAAAAAATATTAAATACAAGTTCTACATCATTAACATCTTTTAAGCTTTCATTGCCTTCTACATCTTTACTTCAATAATTAACTAATAGATTACTAAGAGAAGAGCTGAATTATGATATTATCAAGTTAAAGATTGAACATAATCAATTGCTTCAATGAGAACTAAAAAACATATATGATAAAATTGTCACAACATTAGAAAATAAAGGAGGAGGATTATATTTTGTGTATGATCATGGAGGAACTGGTAAAACTTATTTATGGAGAACAATTATATCAAAAGTCAGGTCAGATGGAAAAATTGTTTTAGCTGTTGCCTTTTCAGGAATAGCCTCCTTATTGCTTCCTAAATGTAGAACAACACATTCAAGATTTCCTTTATCGATAGACCAAACCTCAATTTGTAAGATCAAGAAAGGGCCCCAATTAGATAAATTAATTGAAAAAACATCTCTTATTTTATGGGATAAGGCACCTATGAATGATAAATTTTGTTTTGAAGCCCTAGACAAATCACTTAAAGATTTATTTAATGATGATAGCAAACCTTTTGGAAGAATGCCTATTGTTTTAGGTGGCAACTTTAGACAAATCCTTCCTGTTAAACCAGAAGGAAGCAAAGGTGACATTATTAAAGCTAGCATTAGTAATTCATTCCTATGGTCTAAATGCAAAGTTTATCACTTAAGAGAAAATATGAGATTAACTAGAAGTTTTGATAATGAAATAGAAAAGCTTGAAGTCTCTAATTTTTCAAAATGGATTTTAGATATTGGAAATGGAACCATTAGTGGTATTCAAGATGAAAATGATGAAGATACAACTTGGATTAAAATCCCAAGTAAATATATCCTTGAATATGGATTTGACCCAATAAAAAGCATTGTTGGTGCTACTTATGACAATTTTCAAGATAACTATAAAAATATTCATTATCCAAAGGAGAGAGCCATTATCACCCCAAAAAACAAAGTGGCAGAAGAAATAAATGATAAAATACTTAATTTGGTTCCAGAGGTAGAAAACATTTATTATAGCTCTGATTCTTTATGTTCGACATTTGGAAATTTAGAAGAACTTAGTGTTTTATATCCTATTGAATTTCTTAATACCTTAAATTTCAGTGTATTAACACCTCATGAGTTAAAGTTAAAAGTTGGTTTACCTATTATGTTATTATGAAATATAAACCAAGCTCTTGGTTTATGTAACGGCACAAGATTAATAATAACTCAATTAACCAGCAAAATAATCGAAGGAAAAATTATAACAGGTAGTCATGAATGTGAAAAAAGTGTATATACCTATAATAAAAATGATTGTTCAAGAGTCTAGATGGCCTTTTGTCTTAAAAAGACGTCAATTTCCAATCAAAGTTTGTTATGTAATGACAATAAATAAAAGTCAAGGTCAATCACTTAATAAAGTTGGTTTATATCTTGATGATGTGTTTTTCACTTGGTCAGCTGTATGTTGCTTTATGAAGAGTGACATCTCCAAATGGATTAAAAGTATTGATTTCTCCTTCAGCAACTAAATATGGAGACCATGTAAAAAATATAATTTACCGTGAGATAATACCTTACATATAAATTAATACTATTGCTATTACATGTTAAACTTAAAATAAAACAAAATAGTAAGTATTTTGCTTAATTTATATCATATTTAATAACATAATTTCTTACTCTCTTATCTTAGTTGCTTTCATTATACTTAGATGGAAATACCAATAACGCCAATCAAAGATCTAAAACCTATAGAGTTGTCTGAAGCTATCAAAGCTAGAGTCTGTAGACTATGGAAGACCTACAATGTCAATACAGATAGGCTCCTTAGTCTAGACTACATTTTAGTTGATGAACAAGTATTACACTATAAATTAATAATATTTTTGCTACTACTAAATTATTATTACATATATATTTTCACATTATCCTTTATACTTGATAATTTTTTTCTTCGTTATAGAAAATGATGCCATACAAGCAACAATTAAAGTTGTTGATGTTGATTTCCTTTCTTCTAAGCTCAAACTCAGTTATATATATCACATTAGCAACTTTTATGTTGCTTGCAATAAAAATCAGCACAAAATAGTTTCACTTGTAGGAATGTTGCAGTTTGGACATGCTATAAAAATACTAAAGGTCAATGATTCTCATGATCACATTCCACTTCATAAATTCAACTTTTGTCTTTAAAAAAGAATTGCCAACAACACACTCTTGATTGGTAATAACATAATTTACATCTTTCTTTACTTATTCCCATTATTATTAATTATATTTCATATTAACTTTCTCTGCATATATCAATTGGATTCTCTCTTTATTGACATTATTATATAGTTTTTATTTTTTTAATTTTGTTTGAAATATACAATTTTGCTTTTAACACTATATTGTTTCCTTAATTCATCTGCTTCTTAAAATGCTTATACCTATTACTTTTATCTTGATCCCAAAATATTAATCCTTTAAACTTTTACAATTCCTCTTTACAGATATTATTGGACAACTACTGAGCATGAAAGAAGCTAAAGTCATTTATATTGGTGAAAGACAGACCACAAAAAGAGATGACGTTATTCAAAACCTTGAGTAAGCAATTTTAACAATAAGATGATAACCTTTTATTTGTACTTAAACATAACAATTTCGTCAACCATTTCTATAGTGAAGAGAAATTAAATGGGACTCTTTGGGGAAGACTAGCTCAGTCATTCAATTCCAATATCTTTCAAGGCTTAGCTGGACCAATAATTATAGTATTTGTTGCTATGACTGTGAAAGAATATATGGGTAAAATCACTAACATGTATCTTTTGTTTAGTTTTATTATTTTCTTGCTCATTTCCCATTAAAAAAAAATCTCCAATAAAAATATGTTACTAACACAAGAAAACTAAACTTGGGTAGTTTGGCAGTGACATTATATTATGTGAATC
Organism: Hevea brasiliensis; assembly: GCF_030052815.1. Taxonomy (NCBI): domain Eukaryota; kingdom Viridiplantae; phylum Streptophyta; class Magnoliopsida; order Malpighiales; family Euphorbiaceae; genus Hevea; species Hevea brasiliensis. Next base: position 76,628,450 of record NC_079506.1, on the reverse strand, counting down.
CTGAGATTGAAGAAGTTGACGCACGTAGACAAAGGTAAGAAGTTATAATATATTAACCTTTACTTATTTTAGCTGTTTGTTAAAACATTTACAAAGAAAACTCATTGATGAATGTGATTCCAAATGTGCAGATTCTAAACATCTCAACCGATCCAACTGCTTCCTGCCTCAAACAAGCAACCTATTTCCCCTGCTGAAGAAAAAAATATCAATAGAAAAACAATATCTGAGATTAAGAATATAAATCCACATCAAAATTAGGTAATTAACTGTAGACCCTTATTTTGTGATGAGTATGTGAATTGAGGCTGTGGGAAACCCGATGATAAAAAATTATATGACTGTGAGATGTAATTGGAGGTATGGAGTTGAATTATTAATTCCATGGCATGATATTGAAAAAAAATGAGAAATTAATTTAATTAAATTTAAATAAAATTTTATTTTTTTTAAATTTAATATGGGTAGTTATTAAATGGACCTAAATAAGTTTAATTGGGCCCCATGGCCTAAGAAAATCTAGTTAGGAATTTTAAATAGGACCCATTTAATTTATTTTTTGAAAATTAAAATAAGAAAATATCTTTTCCTTTCTCCCTCTCCCATACAAACTCTCTCTCTCACTTGACCCCACTCTCTTCCTCACTCCCTATTGGTGCTGCCCCCCTTTCCCTCTCTTCCTATTAGTTTAAATACCTCACCCATATCTCAGTCTCACCCAAATTCTATAATCCCAATTATTTAAGTTATCTGAACCTTATTACTCTAGGACTCCAAGCCCTATCAGACCTCTCTCCCAAAACCCTATAAATACTCTACTGGGGTAGAAAAAAAAAAAAAGGAAGAAGAAAAAGAGGAGAAGACCAAAAAAAAAAAAGAGAGAGAGAAAGAAAAAAGGAGAAAAAAAAAGAGATCTAGAAAGATTCAGAAAATTCAGAGCTATTTAGAGATATTCAAAACTCTTTTAGTTCTTTCTTATTTTTTTTTCTTTCCTTCAAGAAGATTTTCATGCAAAATTTCTTAAAGGTTGGTTTTTGTTTTTTTTCTTTTCAAGATCTATGTCACATAATATTTAATTCTATGTTCTTTGTCTTTTAATTTATCCTGCATATTTATGTGGATTATTTAATCATGTTTCATTTGAGGGGATACACAACTATGCACATATTCAGTTTTTTGTCTCTCATGTTTTTATTATTTTTTGTTATTTTTTGAATTTGCAAAAATTTTAGTAAAATTATATTCATATTTTTCACGAAATTCTATTAATTTTAGGCTCAAGAATTATTGAAAAAGCTATTGTATTTTATAAGTTATGGCTCTTTGAAGTTAGGGTTCCTGCAAAATCCAATTTATAGCATACCCGATTTATGAAACCCATATCTCCCTTGTTTATTAATATTTTTGTATGAATCTGGTGTCTAAAATTAATTTCAGAATCTTATGAATCTTTTTCAATTGGTTTCGCATTCATATCTGTTGTGGTTGATGAGTCATGAATTTTACAAAAAAGTAGTGTGATTTTTATCACTAGAAAAAGTTACGATTTGTGTAGACCATTTGGCTAGGGTTTTGTTTGGTTTATAAATTTTATGATCTTGTATGATGTATTGGCTGTCTTTTGTAATTTTTTCATGAATTTTAGGCATGTTTAACTATTTTTCAAAAATTGGATTTCTTACTACTGTCAATTTGCCAAAATCTGAAAATTGTATGTTTATGCAAGTTCTTGCGTGTTCTTGGGTTCTAATTGATATTTGATCTATTTTCTGTATTCTTTTAATTCAAGAGGTGTTATGAAGTGTTTGGATCATGTTAGAAGACTTAGACCATTAGGTAGTTATAACTGATTAGGAATTTTAACTCACTCCTTTAGGAGACTAGACTTAGAATTCAATGTGAATTATTATTTGTATTTTCTTATTTTTCTTTATTTTTTTAGTTTCTTTTTTTTTTATTACAAACAAAATTAGTAAGTAGCTCTAAGGTAAGTACCAAAAAGAGCATTTGCGTGAAGCTTACATGGAGCTAAACGGGAGTAAGCCAGGGATATCATTGCCATACTAGAAGAGAAGACCCTTTTTTAAGGGTAACTTGCCCCAATGGCAACTGCAATTATCAACAAGTAAGTAACCCTAAATTCCTAACATAGTTATTGGCATGAAAATGTAGTAATAATAAGATTTTTATTTGGTAAATTAAAATTAACTTTGTTTTTAATTTAACTGATTTTTGTATATAATTAATTTAAATAAATACTTCGTAAATTAAAATTAATCTTATTTGTAAATTAAACTAATCTTGGCATATAAAATAAATATAATTTAATACTTGGTAATTGTAAAATAAATTTGCATGTTAGAAATCTTTATTGGGTTGTGATTATTTGGGCCTTATGTGATATTAGAATAAATTACACATGTACATAATTAATTTAGTTTAATTATTCTTAGGATAACTTGGTGAAAAATTAATTAATTAGGTTAAATAGAAACTTAGGGTTATTTGAAATTGAATTTGTTTGTAAATTAAATTTTTAATAATAAATTAATTTTAATCATCTGGTAAATATCATTTAAATAATTAGCAACCCCATAGATAGGAATTACTTGCGCATGAAAATTGTTTGTAAACAACAATCATTTTGTGAATTACTTGCCTGTGTAGGATTAAAATTGCATTTTTAGGATAAAGTTTAATAAAGGAATAATAAACAAGACTTCTAGAAACATTAGTAGAGGACTGGCACTTGAATTAACGAGGTTAGACTACGCGTAAGGGTTGCCTAACACCTTCCCTTTACGTACCCACTATCCCGAACCTAGACATTGGGCTATGATAATGATGGTTGTGGAAACTCTGCAAGGAGTAAGTTGCCATCTATGACCCTCAAAAGAAATACTGATTATGTCCTGGTTATTACCCGGGTGGCGACTTTTGTCTATTTGATGCCTTCGTGGCATAAATCCTTAATACCGTGGTAGTGTTATGGGAAGACAGTACTTACCAATGGTTTGATTCTATTAGGATTGTATGAAGTACAGGTCTAAGAAATGATGTCTAAGGAGGAGGTACTTAAGTGAGACCATTGTGACTCCACCATCTTTTCTGAGTATTACCTGGTGCATTTTATATAATTCTAGTGGATGATATTTCACCTCACGCCCCCATCTTACAGTTTGGTGACTCCACTAGGGATTAAATGGATAGTTACTTCAACATGTTTCTATTAGTCTAATGTTATTCTTTTGTTAAACTTTTTGCATTGCACTACACTATTAAACGGATCCTATTTAGGCCCACTAGTACTAGCCAAGGAGACTATAGTTCCACTCAAGCTATGATGAATTGGTGAAAGCTAGAACCCCATACCCGTACCTTTGAGTATATAAAAGAGCCACAACTCCGGCCGTTGTGCTTAATGGACAAGCTCTCGCATGGGTGACCCTTTTCCTACCCAATGAAGCCCATGAGCCATAGATTTTAGCCCTAGGTACCCCGTAGATTTTTGTTGTGCTGGATTTATAATCTTACTATTTAAACCATAAGTTCTAGTGGTAGTTGAGATGAACCTAGGCCTATGCATAAACCCAATATGTGTATAGGCCCAAGTCTATTTAAAAACCCGTTTTAAGCAAGAAGATGCTTACTTATGGTTAAACCTTAAGGATATAAATCCTTTGTTTGTGAGGGAAGGATCATCCTGGACTACCCCCTGTTGGTGTGTCCAGTTTATCATATCCTAGGAGAGAATTTTTTCATACCCTGCACGTGAGAGTTGACGGTATGAGGGGGCGAAGATTTAGTTTTAGAGATGTTATTTTTTATTTTGATTCAATCTTTGGTCCGATTTTAGTTTAGTTTATATGCTTTGATTTTGGTACAATTTTAATTCTATTGGAATGGTTTGGTTTTGGTGTTGTAAAGGTAAAGGCAAAAAAAAAGAAAAGAGATTTTCCATTCATACATTACATTTATGTACATAGTATGTTTAGGTTAACCCCTAAATAATTTTTTTTTTTTTTTAGCAAACATAGCCTTGAAACACACCAAAGAAACTTCCGATCAGGTTACTTGGGTTAGGGAAGGGAAGAGATTAGTAAGGATTTCACATACACTACTTAAGATGGAAGAAACTATGGCTATGCTTGATGAAACCTTGAATGCCAATATGTTTGAGCTGAAAGAGAAACTTGTGGTTAACCTTGGAAAGTGGCCTCGACGTAGACCAATTAAGTGGAATGAAAGTTGTTGAGGTTCAAATTATGTCTCACACCCCAAGGAGATTTTCCCTTTCTAACTAACCCTTATCCAAAATTTTCAAGCCTCTCAAAGCTTAAGACCTCCTGCAGCTCTTAGCACTAAGACTCGGACCAAATCCACTCCCACCTAGCTATGATATCAACCAATGTTGTCAGTTCTACCAAGCCCACAATCATGACACCAATTGATGCTTCCAACTTAAGCATGATATCTAAGACCTAATTGATGCCAAAAGGATAATTGACCTAAAAAATCAACCAAAAAACCCACACTAGCCCTATGTCTAACCAAAATTTCCACCTCCACCTCCACCAGGTCTCTACATGATCTCCACCACCCCAAATAACCCTGACAGGATTATTGACTTTATCCAACCCATCCAAAAGCCCAATGAACCTATCCAACCCATCTAAAAGCCCAATGAACCTCAATCTATAATGGTTGTTGACATTTGTAATAACTCAAGCTATGATGAGGGTCCTTTGGATGTCTGGACCAATTCTAATGAGGAGGTAGCTACATTGCAAGTAGATGGTTTAGCTTCGCCAATGTCTAGTTTTCAAGTTACTAGGATTTATGAAAACTTGACCAAAAGTGGCTACTGTGAAGAAGGGGATGAAGTTTTTTCTTAGCATAAGCCTAGGAAAACATATAGATGGCCTAGTAACTTTTTCTAAGATCAAAAGGCAGATCACAAGGTATGGTTTGGGCTATGAGCCAACTGAAGAGGAAGAAGAGCCAAAGCCTCCTAAGTTCTTGAAAGAGGGGGCAATTACCTAGACATATGATTAGGGGTTACTACATATGAAAGTTCTAAAGCAGAAAATCAGCACCATTGATCTAAAGACTACATGAAAGCCAAGCACCTAAAGCTACACACCTAAGTTTGAGTTTGTCTTTTGTAATGCTCACAGTAGTGATACTGATGTTTCCATTTCTGATGTACTTGATGAAGATTTCGAGACAAAAATTAATAATATGACTAGTCCTTTTGCTTACGTGTTTGATGTTTATTCTAATGGGCATACGCATGATATTCATAATCATTTAGAATCTATTTTTGTTAATGCATCAAAATCGATCTCTATTAATTTGAGTGCACCAGATAATCTTAAAGACAATAAGTTAGCTGAAGATTTAATCCAAGAAGAAAGAGATAAATTTATAGCCTTATTAATAAAGTACCAAGAAGCATTTGCCTAGTCTTATAAAGATATGTCAGGAATTGATCGAGACATAGTACAACACATGATCCCTATAGATCTGAATATGAGGCCTGCATCTATGGGCTAGAAGCATTGATAAATGTTAGGGCAAAGAAAGAACAGGTAATTAGAGATTCGATGCTAGTGGTCTCTTATATTAAAGTTGAATGCGAATTGAAGGAAGCAAAATTGAGGCCATACTTGGAATATATAAAGAAACTATTAGCTAATTTTTGATAAGGTGACCATGAAGCACATACCTCAAACTTAGAATCAGATGGCCAATTCCCAAGCTACACTAGTGTCCCTATAAGAAAAGGGTGATCAAAAGTTGACTTAGCTAGTTATCCTAATGAGGAGTAAAATTTCATGCTATGAAGGATTAGTAGTAGCACATATGGACCTAGAGGGAGAAGGAAAATGGTATGAAGACATAAGGAGGTCTCTAGATATGAGAGAATACTTGCAATCAGCCAACAAAAGAGAGAGAGTAACAATTTATAGATTAACCACTCAACTTACTTTAGCTGGGGGGCAATTCTACAAACTCTTATATGTGATAGAAAAATAGGCTAAGCAAATAATGAAAGAAGTACATGCAGGAATGTGTGGTCCCCATATGAATGGAAAGGTTCTAGTTGGACAAAAATGTTCGAAACATATAAAGATTGGCCCAAAAAAAACTCTCTTACATTTTTTGAGGTTATCGCACTGCTACAAGAACATCACGGGGGCAACACCATTCTCTTTAGTGTATGGGACTGAAGCAATACTACCCATTGAGCTAGAGGTCAAATCCTTTAGAGTGATACTAAAAGCTAAGATCTCAGAAAATGAGTAGGCCTAGAAGAGATATGAAGAACTAGCTTTGATTGATGACAAAAGGATGTAAGCCTTGTATTATATGTAGGCTCATTAGAGGAAGATAGCTAGGGCCTTTAATAAGAAGGTGAAGCCAAGAAAGATCAAAAAGGAAGACATGGTTTTGAAACAAGCTCGGCCCATCCCTTTTGATCCAAGAGGAAAGTTTAAGCCAAACTGGGATGGTCCATACATAGTCAAAAAGGTCTTGCCAGGAGGTGCTGTAAGAATATCAGACCTGGATGGGAATGAATTTCAAGAACCAGTCAACTTAGACAGGCTCAAATGGTACTTTGTGTGAAATTAGGCTGAAAACCTACAAAAGGCTGTCTAAGCAAAAGTAAGAGTAAAAAAAAAAATGTTAGATTGAAAACCTGCAAAAGGCGGTCTAGGCAAAATGAGAGATGAGAGAAGATCTGGATGGAAAACCTAAAACGGCCATTTGGTAGGTTATAAAGTTTATTTCTAACTTTGGAATGTTGAAAATTTAGCAAGACTAAATGTAAGAGGGAGTAATGGTGCACCTGAATAAATAAAAAAGTTTTTTATTACATTAACCAGGAATAGGTTTTATTTAATTATGATTAGGAAACACTGAAATCACAGAGAGAGTTTTGGAGATCCAATCATCCTAATTTTTTTTTCAAATCATGAATTAGATATTTTTTGGTAAGTCCTTAGACGTTGTTTAAGGTGCATGAGATAGTTGCCTAAGGCATAGAAGAACATGCATTAACATGTCACCTTTAGGTGTGTAAGGCATAGTAGAACATGTATCACCACAGTTTCAAGTGTCAAACTACGAAGGGGTCTGATTCTTCCTCAAGATAGCGAGGGGGATACGTGGGTAGTTTAGGATCGTGGTCCTAAATACAAACCCACAACATTTTATAACAGATTTTTTTGGTAAGTCCTTAGACGTTGTTTAAGGCATATGGCAAAGTTGTGTAAGGCATAGAAGAACACGCATCAATATGTCACCTGTAGGTGTGTAAGGCGTAGAAGAACATGCATCAACACAGTTTCAAGTGTCAAATTACGAGTGGGTCTGATTCTTCCTTAGGATAGTGAGGGGGATACGTAAGTAGTTTAGGACCGCGGTCTTAAATACGAATCCACAATATTTCAAATCACACAGTTGCCATTGTTATGAGACCTTAGCTAGTCTCATGATGTAAAGTGTATCGACAGAGCAAGATGCACTCAATTTTCACATGACACAGTTATCATGGTTATGAGACTGTAGCTAGTCTCATAACATAGAGTATGTCGACCGAGCAAGATGTACTCGATCCTTATAGCTAATGTTTCATAGTTATTAGAAGATTGAGTTTTACTTTGACGAACTTGAGCAATGCTTTTGAATTGATTTTAACTTTCGCAAAAGTGGGGGGCAAACTATCAACCCTTATTTTGTGATTAGTATATGCATTGAGGCTGTGGGAAACCTGATTATGAAAAATTATATGATTGTAAAATGTTATTAGAGGTATGGAGCTAAATTATTGTCACACCTTATCCCTACATAAGGCATGACATGTTCCCGTAATATATCTAATGAGATTTGATGACAATAACTACCTGTCCCCATATATTAACACATCACCGTACTGAGGGAGACCAAAAGTGATTGTCTTCAGTCTACAGTCAATCATGGCATGATGCCTGGCTAACCAATCCATGCCCAAAATAATATCGTAATCTCTGAAGGGTATTTCAATTAGATCAGATAGAAAAGTATGTCCTTGGATCACCAAAGGACAATCCTTATATAATCGATTCACCCTAACCTCCTAGCCCAATGGACTAGTCACTAGCACATCAAAGTCCATTTTCAAACAAGGAATGGTGGCAAAAAAAATAATACTAGCACTAACATATGAGTGTGTGGAGCAAGGATCAAATAGCACATAAACAACTTATTCAAAGAGGAAAAAAGTACCAGCTACTATATCAGAAGTCTCAGCCTCTTCTCTCTGACGCATTGTGTACACTCTAGCATGTGCGCCACTTTGTTTTGGCTGATTTACAGTGCTTTGACTACCTGAGGTACTACCCCTGCCTCTGCCTCTGCCTCTGCCTCTGCCTCTGTTGGCTGGCTGTGAACCTCTTATGGCAAAACCTTAGACTGACCCTTCAGTGGTGGTAGGTGGCCCAGATCTATAGGTACTGGTGCAATCCTTCTCAAAATGCCCCGTTCCACCACAATTAAAGCAGGCTTCAGTAGCTTTGTAACATATATACCCGTCGGTGAGTCTTACCACATGTCTCACAGGGACGGGGAGGGAAGGAACTCCTGGTCGTCTGCTGACCCGATCTAGGTGGTCTCTATCCTGAAAACCTTCCCCTATCAGATTTTCTGCCACTCTGTCCTCCAAAGTTCTTCCTCTTACCAGAATTACCACTAGAACTCTGACCCACTAATTTTCCACTCTTCTCTTTTCTGTCTTCTCCTTCTCAGGTGCCCCTTCTAATTCTATTCTTTCTAACTCCAGGGCTTGAGATATCAGTTCAAAAAAGTTCTCATACCGGAACCCAACCACTTGTAACCTCAAACTGGGCTTCAAACTAGACTTAAACCACTTGCATCGGTCTCTACTGGTAGTAAGCAAGTTTCCCACATAATGGCTCAAATAGGAAAAATCCCTCTCATACTCGGCCACTGATTGGTTCCCTTATTTCAGGCTCAAAAACTCCTGTAATTTCAAATCCACATAGGTGTCTCGGATGTATTTCTGTCTGAACTCTCTGAGAAAGTCATCCCAAGTCAACACTGGGGGTTCCACCAAACAATGGGGGACGATCTTTCACCAATCATATGCATCCCCATGTAGTAGTGAGACTGAGTATTCAAACTTCAATTCATCAGTGCAATGCAATTTCTTGAATACCCTCTCCATCTGTTCTAGCCACCGTTCTACTTCCAGCGGGTCCACTGTTCCTTTAAATTCGGTTGCCCCATATTTTATCAGCTTATCATACTCCCTGGCTGGAGGTTGAGGTTGCACTACTGGTGCTTGAATTGGGGTTTGGACTAGCATATTTCTAGCCATTTGTTGGAATGGAACAGCCATTTGTTGGGTGAATTGTGTAGGGAACTACTGCATTGGTGGAGCTAGTGTAGCTGAACCACCGACGTTCTAAGGAGCTAGGGCTTCCCCTTGTGCCTCAGCCGCAACTAACTGCTCTACCGAGTGATCACCTTCTTCCATTTCAATCAAAGGGTATTCTATCTCCTGAACAAACAACACAAGAAGATTTTCCTCTGTCAGTTCATATTCATAATGTAATGCACTATATGTATCAATCAATGACATTGAGTAGTCAAGAAAAATATTCAAATTCATAGTTCAAAACATGCTTTAAAAACTAGCTCTGATACCACTAAAACATGTCACACATTATCCCTACATAAGGCATGATATGTTCTCGTAATATATCTAATAAATTACTGAACTTCGCCTACCGATAACCCATTAAATATATTACAAGGGATTTTAAACGAATTCAATTCATTTTACAATTTGAAGTAATGGTAAATAATTATTAAAGAGCTTTTAAATGGAGTTTCTGTCATAAACTGTAATTTTAATTAATTTGGTATTTCTAAAATTTTACGAAAATTTTGACAGAGTAACGGCTAAAAATTAAGAAAATAATTCTTCAAAACTTATGAAAAACAATTTATAAGTATATATATTTCACATTTCAACTCAATTCAACATTGAAACATCCCATTCCAGTCTCAATAATTTCATCATAAAATATATTTCATAATTTGCAGAATTCCAAAAAGAAATTTAAATATTTGTATTCATTGTGATATCAAAGTTGATATTACAAAATTTACATTAATTGAAGTGACCAAAATAACATTACAAAAAATTTATACAACTGCTCAAGTCTTATACATACATACAGATACATGTACATCAAAATAAATATACAAGAGTATACCTAAAATGTATACCTGAGGTTTGTCCTATTCTGATCAACGCTACTCATTCTGCAGCTCCTTCCTTTTCCTTACCTGCGATAGCAAGAAACAGCTATCGCTGAGCAAACACTCAGTGGTGCATAACTTAAAATTTTAAAGCATCAATATAAATCACAATTTATCAAAACTAAATCAATTATAATGTCAAACACATATAAAATATTACCATATTTCTAAAATGAGGGAATTATTTAATAAAAGCAAATTTTTATTCCAAACAACCATAAAACACAAATTTTCTGAAAATCACACAGTTTAGAACATGACACACTTATCCAACTCATCCCAATAACCAAAGGTTAATGGGGAATACAAGGGCTAGCTAGTATATATATGAGTATTCATTCAATTCATTCTCAACTGGCACATACCTCAACACTTCAGCCAGAGAGAGAAAATAAATATAATTCATCTCACTAGGCAAACTAGTGAGGAATACAAAACACATAGTCATGTCAACTGTGGTTTCAATCATATTTAAACAATTTTCCATTCATCAAATGCATATGTCAACTCACAATAATATTTCATTCAAAACAATTACCCAAAATGGGTTAACAACACATAATTTCTCAATTAAGATTTTCAATGTAATAAAAGTCATAAACTATTCACACAACTCATTCAAAACAAATTCAATTTGAAAAACAAAAAAGATAATGGTTATTGGGCACAAACATCTTTGTACTCCTCTTTCCTAGTTCAATTTGTCCTCTCCTTAGTAGGCTTCTTTTTCACTAAAAATATATAATAGTGATGTCTCAATACTCAATGTCTCAATACTCAATTTAACTACCACTAATAATCAATTAATTAAATATCTAATGAATACCTAATTTACATAAGCAATTTTGAAGAGTTTGGGTTCCAAACAGATTTATGCCTTAACTTTTGAACCCAATTTCAACTTAGTTCTGATCATAATTTGATGAGGTATTCTCCATGAAAATTATACCTCTATGTCTTAGTTTTATTTTCCAATTTGAATCACTCCATTTGGAGTTTTGTAGCTCTAGTTATGGTTAATTAACTAAGTGCTGGTTCACTAACCCTTTGCTGTTCTAGAACCTGGCAGAATCTGGAACCTCACTTTGTCCAGCCAATTAGACTAGCTACAATCATATTTTGGCCTAATGTTCTTCATATGAGTTGTTCCTCTATGTGTCCTGGTCACACAGATTCAAAATCATAAATTTTAAAGTTATGTATAGTGAATGATGGCAATGTAACTGACCTAGACTCATAAACCTTGTGCATTAGGATTTTAGGTTCAGGTTAGTGTTTTGTATTTCACATTTGAGGTCCTTATCCTCAGAATTTGGGTAAGATTTCTAAATCAAAGTTGTATCCCTGTTTCTTAGGTTTTCATAACAGTTTGGCTCATCCCAATTGGAGTTTCCTAGTGGGAGATATGATTTAAAGACTGTTCTAAGGTCAAGTGACTATTTGGATCAATTTTAGGGTTTGGATGGCTGATTTATCCTAGCAATTTGTCTAAGTTCCACTAGGTTATGGATTTTTGTCAAAACACTAAAATTATAGTTGTAACACCCTTCCTGTAGCAATTCCACACATTCTACTGTTCCGGTGACCAGTGTCGGTCCGGACAGTTAGAACGTCTAGAAAAAATTTTAAACTAAAGTGAGGGACCATAATTAACTCAAATATTAATAAGAAAAATTTACAAAAAATTTTAGAAATAAAATACAACCAAGTTAAACGAGCCGGTGCCCTAGCGATGGGTAACCAGGTGGGAAGTTGCGGTTCTCACAACTAGGAGCCCTAGACCCGGGGAAAATTCATAAAATAATTTTTTGGACCCCAGAGAAGGGTCATTGAGGTTTCTATGGCATTAGAATGCCAAGAAAATGCTTAGAAAAAATTTTCAATCGGTACAGACAATTTTGGTCTGTTAAGCCAAACGGAGGGCATTTTGGATATTTCACCTTCAGAGGTGATTTTTGGCCGACTTGTCTAGTTAAATAAATAATTATTATGATCTAAAATATGAATAAATATTGTTACAAATTTAATTGAAAATGAGTAGCAAAGAAAAGAAAAGAAAATGAATTAAAATTACAATTTTGACCTCATGCTTATGTCACTAAGCACTCTCACCCAATCACATTATGACACATGTCCATAAACCACTTAAAATGAGTAAAATGGACAGAAAAATTGAAAAAACAATCTGCTTCTTCTTCCTTCTTCCAGCCGTAACTCACTTCCCACACCCTTCCACCATTAAAAACTTCACCCAAGCTTCCAAATCTCTACCAAACCACCTCAAAACCTTATCCTCCCTTCACTAAAAATTTCCCTTACCACTAGAGCAAGACTTGGGCAGCAATTAGAAGAAGAGAAAGTGGAAGAAAGTGAGGTGTGAACAAGCTTAGAAAATCACCAAAGAGGTTAGTGCCATATTCTTTGCTTTTACATCTTTCTAAACATGAATTTGAGCTAAATTAAGTTGAAAATTTGATAAAAATTGAATTAATGAGGCATGATTATGTTCCATGAAATTTTGGCAGCCTTGACATGAGTTAGGGTTAGGAGAATTCTTTGATTTAAAGTGACATATTAGCTGCCCATAGCATGAGATGAGTGCTTGAACATGATTGTGTAAGTGAAATGCAAGTATAGTGCATGCATGAACTTGAGAACTTGGACAATTGAATAACATTAAGGTTTGCTCATGTAATGGTATGTTAACCTTGTAATGGTCAATTAGTGACCATTTGAATGTGTGTGAGGAGGAATTGAAGTGAGTAATGATGTTGGAGTGGAACTTAGGCATGCTGCCCTTGGTGACCTGCAGGACTGGGTATGAGTCCAGCAGGTTTGGGTAGCTATAAATGGAGTTTTAGAGGTTTAATTGGTGTAAGGCCAATTAGACATGAAACTAGACACATAATGGCACAACTTTGGTGAAGAAACCCTGCTCAAAAAACTAAACCAAGTTGACCAAAAAAATTGCCCTAATCCGGGTGACTTGCATTCTGCCTGGGCAAAATGATCAAATGAATAGTGTCTATTCATTTGGTCATAACTCAGTGTAGAGAATTTTTTGATTTAAAGTGACATATTAGCTGCCCATAGCATGAGATGAGTGCTTGAACATGATTGTGTAAGTGAAATGCAAGTATAGTGCATGAATAAACTTGAGAACTTGGACAATTAAATAACATTAGGGTTTGCTCATGTCATGGTATGTTAACCTTGTAATGGTCAATTAGTGACCATTTGAATGTGTGTGAGGAGGAATTGAAGTGAGTAATGATGTTGGAGTGGAACTTAGGCATGCTACCCTTGGCGACCTGCAGGACTGGGTGTGAGTCCAGCAGGTTTGGGCAACTATAAATGGAGTTTTAGAGATTCAATTGGTACAAGGCCATAAACCCTACCCATAATGGCATGAAACTAGACACATAATGGCACAACTTTGGTGAAGAAACCCTACCCAGAAAACCAAACCAAGTTGACCAAAAAAATTGCCCTAATCCGAGTGACTTGCATTCTGCCTGGGCAAAATGACTAAATGAATAGTGTCTATTCATTTGGTCATAACTCAGTGTAGAAAGGTCCAATTAACCTAAACTTTTACCAGCAGAAATCTGAGACATAGACCTACAACTTTCATGAAGAAACTTAACACAAATTTTGACCATAACATATTCAAAAAGTGACCTGCAGTCACTGCACAAAACACTGTAGATTTGGTCAGTCCAGAAAATCTGGAAAGTTTGCAATCCAGCCAGTTATGGTGTTTAGGCCATAACTTGACCTACAAAACTCCAAATGGAGTGATTCAAAAAAAGAAATGTAACTAGACACAATAAGGAACAATTTTCATGAAGACAATTTTACCAAATTCCTACTGTACAAATGAATAATGGAACAGTAAACATAATACTTGAAATCTGAAAATTTTGAATAACTAACACTAAGCTTAGAAATGGTATTGGCAACCAATACCAACAACTTTAGAATGCAAAATGTGATATGTTGGGGATATTAGAATCAATATACCTATTGTCTATGAAAAAGTCAATATTTTAGTTGACTAATGAAATGAATAGTAACCTCACATGTAAAGTACAAATATTCAAGAAATGACTTTGTAATTTGCCTTAGTAGGCCTAATGTGATTGGTTTGAATAGGTTGGCATGCCAATAGGGTTCTGATAGCAATACTACGTACGATGTATGGCTTCATTGCCATTCTGTGATGATAGCCTATGGCTATACTGATTATGATGTTATACTTGGCTTTATGCCTTATTGCTTTTATGGCTTATTAGCCATTCTGTTTGCACACCGGGAGACACATTGTGACCGATGGTGTGACGGCCCGAGGTACCTGGAACCCAGTGCTAGTTTACCCGTTTATCCAGTCTGGTCAATTTGTATAGGTTACATGGGCATGGAAAAGTATAATTGTAATTGAATTGATTACTAAAGAAAATAAGGAAATTAAATATCAAGAATGATTACAATAAAATGAAGAAGCTCAAAATCATGAACAAAACAATTAACAAAATGCATGAAGAAGTTAATATCATAAAATGTAATTAGCCTTTGACTAAACAATAAGTTAGTAATTATTTATTTCTTATGAACATAATACCTAGGAAATTATTATTTTTATTTGCATATTATATTTTCTTGTATTATTGTCACCACTAAGCTTTATGCTTAGCGCGTCGCTTTTGCAATGCGTAGGTATTGAAGATTTGGACAGAGGGCCCAGTAGACCACAGATTGAGTAAGGCCGTTCATAGTTCTGCATACTATTCGTGTCACCTCATAGACTACAGTGCATTGGTACGACACTAGGTCCCATTTTGTATTTTATGATTTTTGTAAGTTTTATAATTAAACTCTTATTTTATCATGTATATTTGAAACCTATGTAATATAATTTTATATTAATGTAAGTATTTGTAACTTTGTGTTTATAAATAATGTCACGACCTAACCTATGGGCCGGACCGGCACCTGGGCCAGCCTAAAGCCCCCGAGGCCCATAGTAAGCCTAACTGTTCATTAACCCAACTCTAAGGCCCATTTGGGCCCAATATCAAGAAATCAACCGGACAGAGTCCGGCCATAAAGTGGACCTTTCAACGGGGAGTTTTTTACTCACCCGACCTGTAAACAAAATATATCATCAATTGGGGAGCTCAGCTCACCCTCCACATACTCAAATCAACATAAAGATAAATGGGAGCTCAGCTCCCTCATCCAGTCCATCAAACATGCGTATAATAATTTTACAGGTCCACATAACAATTTATATTACAGACCCGAATCATTTAAATATTTCTAACACATGCGGAAATTCTAGGAGTAAATAAAATTACAAAACTATTGATAAACAACCTGCGAAGGAGAAAAGCAGGTTAACGACAATAAAATCCTCCTGTAGCCTGAAAAAAATTATTGAACAGGAGTGAGCATTCGACTCAGAGAGTAAAATATCAATTTTAACCATAATCTCTATAACTATCTAGAACTAATGCAACCTGTATAGTGAAATGCAACATCAACAACATTTTCACATCATAACATCAAAAAGGTAATTTGGAGCACTCACACACTCTGTAATATCAATCATAATATATGGGAGCTGATCCCCTATACAGCTCTCTTAAATCCAACCCGGTGCCAGCGAATAACTCAAGCCGGACTTTCGCTTAATAAACCAAATCGGGGGTCCCAGCGAAGAACTCAAGCCGTGACTACCCCCCGAAGGATCGGGTCCCAGCGAAGAACTCAAGCCGTGACTACCCGTCCTATCCATAGTCCACACCACATCAAACGCACGCCAACGCACGCACACTGCTCCAAATTACCACAACAACATCCATGGCACGTTAACAGTTATGAATGCAATATAAATCGTGCCTAGAGTTTAACTACATAAATATATGCATATAAGTGATGCATGGGCATACTTGAACATATAATAATATCGAAATTACAATTAAAATTAATATTTTACTCACAGACTTGACAACGGTCACTGTGGCAGCTGAGCGGAGGAAGAAGGCTGTCCCGGCTCACCTGACAATTACATTACAATTATTTAATACAAATGACTCTATACAAATCAAGAAAAGACCAAATACGTCCTAAGTCGTGCCGAAAATTCGGCAGAGTCTCCCCTATACCTAGGACCTACCCAACCTGCAAAAGGGCTTAAAACACACTTCTATATCCATAATCCATATATCCACAACTCAATCACATCACACAGCCCCTCTTGGGCCCATCAAATCAGTCATTCATCACAATATGTAAAATTTCAATTTAGTTCTTATAATTGATCATTTTTGCAAAAACTACCCAAATAAGCTCTAAAAATTCTAAAACTTTGCCCCACGGTCCTTAGCAATATTACTAGGCCATTGCAAAAAGAATCATAATTTTCTAAGCTACCACGAATATTTTATGAATTTTTAATCCTATTTAAGCACTAGAAAATTATGAAAAAGCAAGGTTCGGGTTTACCTTTGTCGATTCCGACTTCGGGAACACGCTCGGGACGTCTGACAATGGGGGGGTAGCCAAAATCTTGGTCCAATTCGGAGACTTTTCCGGTAATGGGTCTGTCTGGCCGGAAATTCACAAACCAGGTCAACTGTCGAATTTCCGCGAATTGAAGATACCTACATGAAGCCCATAATACGGGGGTTAGTATATAAATTTTTCAGAATTTTCTAAGCTCACTAAATGCTCGGAAAAACACTGCGAATTTTCGTGGGACCCACCGAAAAACGGTGTCGGAAAAATTCGAAATTTATGTCGCCGCGAAGCTCTCGATGAGTGGAGCGCTCTGGTACTCTCGGTTTTCTCGTGGGGTTTACGGTTTGTGAGAAATCTAGCCCAAAAGTCAAAATGGGCTAAAACTTCCCGGGCAAAAATTGGACAAACCGCTCGATGGATTTCTGTGTTCTTGGTGTCTATGGAAAGCTCTCGACGGGTAGATGAGTTTAGACACAAGACCCGGTCCTATTGGTGGCCGGATCGGTCGGATTTTGGCCGGGAAGGCGAGCGGTCACGCGCGAGCTGCGCATTGCTTCTGAAGCCGTTTTCCGGCGTTCCAGGAGGCGGGCGGCCGTGGGGGAGGGCTGAGGTGGGGCGCCGGCGAGGTGAGGAGGCAGGGGAGGCGGCAGCGCGGCAAGGGGAGGAGGGAGGAGAGAGAAAAGAGAGAGAGAAGGGAGAGGGGTCAGACGCGCGCGGGAGGAAGAAGGAAGAAAAAGAAAAGGCCGGTCCGATTTGACCGGTCCGATCTGGTCCGGTTCGATTCGGCCTGTCCGATTCAGGATACAAAATTTTGAATTTTTACTCTGCCTCGGGACTAAAAACGAGGTCCAAAAATTTCGAAAAAAATTCTAGAAAATTCAGAAAAATTCGTAGACTCCAAATGTATTTTTAGTTTTGCCACATGGTCTTTAAATTAATTTTTTAAAAATCATCAAAGTTTATATTTTCAAAAAATCGAACCCGATTTTTAAAATCCTAAAAATCTCAAAAAAATTCCTAAAATTTAAATAAAATTAAAATACCAATAATGCTCATAAAATAATAAAATTTAAAATTTTGGGGTGTTACATTCTTCCCCCCTTACAGAAAATTCGTCCTCGAATTTTACATAAGGCAGAATAAAGCACATGATTATACATTGAACAGATAAGGGTACTTGCTACGCATGTCCCGTTCTGACTCCCAGGTGCACTCTTCCACCGACTGACTCCTCCAAAAAACCTTAACCATAGGGATCTGTTTTGATCTCAGCTGTCTCACTTGGTAGTCCACTATGGCTACAGGTTGCTCCTCAAACGTCAAGTTCTCTTTTAGCTCTATTACATCCGGCTGTAGTACATGAGAAGGATCTGAATGTATTTCCTGAGCATGGAGATGTGAAACACAGGATGAACGTGAGAAAGGTTGGGTGGTATCTCCAACCGGTAGGCAACTGCTCCAACTCTATCAGTAACCTTAAAAGGTCCAATAAACTGAGGTGCCAACTTGCCCTTCTTTCCAAATCTCATGACTCCCTTCATTGGAGAAACCTTCAGGAATACATAGTCACCCACTGCAAACTCCACATCCCTCCGTCTGGGGTCTGCATAACTCTTACGCCATCTTGAAAGTCAAGTTTTCAATCGTTCCCTGATTAAGGGAACCATCTCTGAAGTGTACTGCACTAGGTCTACATCGTGCACCTTCGCTTCCCCCATTTCTGTCCAACACAGAGGAGACCTACACTTTCTTCCATATAATGCCTCATAGGGTGCCATCCCTATGCTGGAATGGTAACTGTTGTTGTAGGCAAACTCCACCAAAGCTAGCTGATCATCCCATTGACCTCCAAAATCCAAAACACTCATGCGAAGCATGTCTTCCAGTGTTTGGATTGTCCTTTCTGATCATCCATGCATGCGAGGGTGGAAAGTCATCGAAGTTCAACTGTGTGCCAAGTGCCTCCTGCAACTTTCTCCAAAGCTCGAAGTGAGCGGGGCCCTCGCCGGATATTATGGAAGCTGGAACTCCATGCAATCTGACTATTTCTCGAATGTAGAGTCGGGCATACTGTGCCACAGAATATGTAGTCTTCACAGGCAAGAAGTGAGCTGATTTGGTTAGACGGTCTACAATTACCCATATCGAATCATATCCTCGCGTGGTACGAGGCAACCTGATCCACAAAATCCATAGTGATCATTTCCCACTTCCATTCTGGGATAGGGAGCTCTTGCAGCTTCCCTGACGGTCTCTGGTGTTCAAACTTCACCTTCTGACAAGTCAAGCACTTGGACACAAAGTCTGCTATGTCTCTCTTCATGCCATTCCACCAATAACTATCCTTCACATCATGGTACATCTTGGTGGAGCCTGGGTGGACATTGTACATTGTATAATGTGCCTCTTGCATGATTTCATTTCTGAGATTGTCCTCATCGGGCACACATATCCTAGAACCTTGCATAAGGGCGCCATCATTGGCAAATCCAAACTCACCACCTTCACCTTGCTGTACTCTTTCTATGATCTTCATCAATTGTTGGTCTCTGTGCTGGGAAACTCTAACTCTGTCCCGCAAGTCTGGCTTCACTGAAAAATGAGCCAACAATACCCCCTCATCTGAAAGATCTAGGATTAAACCTTGATCCATAAACTCATGTACTTCTTGAATCAATGGTCTCTTCTCTGCTGAAATGTGCGCCAAACTGCCAGAAGATTTTCTGCTCAAGGCATCTGCTACTATATTGGCCTTCCCAGTGTGGTACTGGATGGTGCAATCATAGTCTTTCAAAAGCTCCATCCATCTCCTCTGTCTCAAGTTTAAATCCCTCTATTGGAAGATGTACTTCAAACTCTTGTGGTTGGTGCATATCTCGCATGCTTCACCATACAGGTAGTGTCTCTAGATTTTTAGTGCAAAGACTATAGCCGCCATTTCCAAGTCATGGGTGGGGTAGTTCTGCTCATGCCTCTTCAGCTGTCTTGAAGCATAAGCCACTACATTTCCATTCTGTGTTAAAACACACCCTAAGCCAACTTTGGAGGCGTCACAATACACGGTGTATCCTTCACCACTCATAGGTAGTGTCAACACAGGGGCAGTGGTTAGACACTCCTTGAGCTTTTGGAAACTCTCCTCACAGTCATCTGTCCAAATGAATGGAACAATCTTCCGAGTCAACTTAGTTAAGGGAGTTGCTATCCTGGAAAAATCCTGTACAAAACGCCTATAGTAGCTAGCTAGACCTAGAAAACTTCGCACCTCAGTGACTGTTGTAGGCCTAAGCCAATCAGTTACAGCTTCAATTTTCTTGGGATCCACTTGAATACCTTCACTTGAAACCACGTGTCCCAAGAATGAGATGCTTTCTAGCCAGAATTCACATTTCAAAAATTTGGCATATAGCTGGTGCTCCCTCAAAGTCTGCAACACCATCCTCAAGTGCCACACGTGTTCTTCCTCGGTCTGAGAGTATACTAAAATGTCATCTATGAATACGATGACAAAACGGTCCAAAAATGGCTTGAACACCCGGTTCATCAAATCCATGAAGGCTGCTGGTGCATTAGTGAGTCCAAAAGACATCTCCAAGAACTCATAATGACCATATCTTGTCCTGAATGTCGTTTTGGACACGTCTTCATTCCTGATTCTCAACTGATGGTAGCCTGATCGCAGGTCTATCTTGGAAAAGAATCTAGCTCCTTGGAGCTGATCAAACAAATCATCGATCCGAGGAAGTGGATACTTGTTCTTCACAGTCACCTTGTTCAGCTGTCTGTAGTGAATACACAACCTCAATGACCCATCTTTCTTTCTTACAAATAGCACAGGAGCACCCCAAGGTGAAGTGCTCGGACGTATAAAACCCTTTTCCAAAAGCTCCTGTAGCTGGTCCTTTAGCTCTTTCAATTCTGCTGGTGCCATCCTGTAAGGTGGCATGGATATGGGATTTGTACCCTGAACAACATCAATGTAGAACTCTATTTCCCTTCGGTGGCAACCACGAAGCTCCTGCAGGAAGACATCCATAAATTCTCTGACAACAGGAACATTTTCCATGCTGACACCTTCTACAGATGTATCTCTCACCAATGCCAAATACCCTTGGCATCCACGCCTCAACATTTTTCTAGCACTAATTGCTGACACCAAATTATATGGAGCCACGCTCCTGTCACCGTCAAAGCTAAACTCTTCCATACCAAGTATGTGGAAATACACCTTTTTGTTCCTGCAGTCTAAAGTGGCATAGTGAGTTGCCAACCAATCCATCCCCAAAATTACATCAAAATCCATTACTGGTAGAGGAACCAAGTCTGCTGGGAGGATCTTTCCATCCACTACTACTGGGCTACTCGGAAAAATCATATCTACATCTATGTTGTCACTAAGTGGGGTAGCTACCGACAAAGGACACTCTAAAATTGTAGGGTTTCTACCCAACCTCATGGCAAACACAGGGGAGACAAATGAGTGCGTAGCACCCCGATCTATTCAAACACGAGCTTCATAGGAACAGACCAGAAGAATACCTGCCACAACTGCATTCGAAGCCTGAGCATCCTGATGGGTCAGGGTGAAAACCCGGGCTTGACCCCTACCCTGAGTGGCAGAACCACGATCGACTTCTACCTCGATCCGCCTCCAAATCGATGTCCCCTTGTCCTCGGCCTGTTGGCCACTAAATCGCACCGCCATGCTGGAAGCACCCGGATACAACTGACGAGGAACATTTGCAACAGAACCCTGTGACCCCATCTGTGGCTCGCTGAACACGGGGCATTCCCTAGCAAAGTGACCTGGTTGGCCACACCTGAAGCATAATCCTGAACCCATCAAACAAGGTCCTGAATGTCCTCTTCCACACTGTGCACAAGGTGCCAAGGAGGATCCTGAACTGGACCAGGCTGCTGTACCGAACTCGTGACCACCGCTTTGGATCCGCACTGGTTTGAATCCTCGAGGTTTGTGTCTAAAACCACTTTTCTTGTTCCTACTCTTTCCTCTGTAATTACTCTGGCCACTACTATCCGGAGTACCCATTTGGGGAACGCCGGTAGAACCCTCTGCTCTGTTTTTCTTTGCTCTTCCGCTGTCATCCACAGCATAGCTAATCTCAATCTGTCTAGCTCGATCAACCACCACATCAAAAGACCGATCAGACATCATGGCCAGGTTTGCATACCTCCTGTCAAGCCCCTTTAGGAATCTCTTCACCTTCATAGTTTCTGTAGCTACTGCTGTAGGGGCATATCTGCTCAATTCCAGAAATTCTGTAGCATATTCATCTACAGACCTGTCATTCTGTCTTAAGGCCTCAAAGGCCCACTGTTTCTAATCTCTAAAGCTTTCTGGCACAAACCGATTGATGAACAGTTCCACAAACTGAGCCCACGACAAACCTTCCATCCGAGGTAACACGTAGTCATCATCCATTGTCTAGGCATAGGCCCCATGACATGCTGTATACACTCTATTAGTCTTCTATCAGTCAACTACAATTCTGTTCCTGCCTGTCTGCAGGAATCCAAGAACCGATATGCATTGTCTGACATATCATAAGTACCAGGCACTAATTTCCTAAAATTGATTATCTGTTTGTAAGGTTCTCCTCTTGGTGCGGTGGACTGTTGCTGCTGTGGAGGGTGGACCATACACTGCGCCATCATATCGATGGTTCTCTGCAACCCAGCTAGAGTAGCTACCATGGGGTCCATGGGACCCTGTGCCATGAAAGACTGATCCTGAACTGTTGGCAGCTGCTCTTCTACTTGAGCAGCTCTAGGCCTCCTACCCCGCCTCCTCGGGGCAGGCGCCTCATCCTGTGCTGACACCTCATTAGGCACAGCTGGCTCTGGTGCAATGGCAGCTCTCCTGCTTCTACGCATTTTCCTGAAATTCAGCAGCATTAGCCCACAAAATTAAAAACTGCACATTACACAGCTCTATAGACTCATATCTATACACAATATATGGAGCAGAAACTAGAAGCAAAGATGACAATGCAAAACGAATGTGAACCCTATTTTCCGCATGTGACTCCTAGTAGACTCTTCCCAACACTTTAGATGACATTCCCTAAGAATCTGGAGCCTAAGCTCTGATACCACATTTGTCACGACCCAACCTATGGGCCGAACCGGCACTAGGACCTGAGCCAGCCTAAAGCCCCTGAGGCCCGTAGTAAGCCTAACTGTTCATTAACCCAACTCTAAGGCACATTTGGGCCCAATATGAAGAAATCAACCGGACGGAGTCCGGCCATAAAGTGGACCTTTCAACGGGGAGTTTTTTACTCACCCGACCTGTAAACAAAATATATCATCAATTGGGGAGCTCAGCTCACCCTCCACATACTCAAATCAACATAAAGATAAATGGGAGCTCAGCTCCCTCATCCAGTCCATCAAACATGCGTATAATAATTTTACAGGTCCACATAACAATTTATATTACAGACCCGAATCATTTAAATATTTCTAACACATGCGGAAATTCTAGGAGTAAATAAAATTACAAAACTATTGATAAACAACCTGTGAAGGAGAAAAGCAGGTTAACCACAATAAAATCCTCCTGTAGCCTGAAAAAAATTATTGAACAGGAGTGAGCGTTCGACTCAGAGAGTAAAATATCAATTTTAACCATAATCTCTATAACTATCTAGAACTAATGCAACCTGTATAGTGAAATGCAACATCAACAACATTTTCACATCATAACATCAAAAAGGTAATTTGGATCACTCACACACCCTGTAATATCAATCATAATATATGGGAGCTGATCCCCTATACAACTCTCTTAAATCCAACCTGGTGCCAGCGAAGAACTCAAGCCGGACTTTCGCTTAATAAACCAAATCGGGGATCCCAGCGAAGAACTCAAGCCGTGACTACCCCCCGAAGGATCGGGTCCCAACGAAGAACTCAAACCGTGACTACCCGTCCTATCCATAGTCCACACCACATCACACGCACGCACACTGCTCCAAATTACCACAACAACATCCATGGCACGTTAACAGTTATGAATGCAACATAAATCATGCCTAGAGTTTAACTACATAAATATATGCATATAAGTGATGCATGGGCATGCTTGAACATATAATAATATCGAAATTACAATTAAAATTAATATTTTACTCACAGACTTGACAACGGTCCTTTGTGGCGGGCGGAGGAAGAAGGCTGTCCCGGCTCACCTGACAATTACATTACAATTATTTAATACAAATGACTCAATACAAATCAAGAAAAGACCAAATACGTCCTAAGTCGTGCCGAAAATCCGGCAGAGTCTCCCCTATACCTAGGACCTACCCAACCTGCAAAAGGGCTTAAAACACACTTCTATATCCACAATCCATATATCCACAACTCAATCACATCACACAGCCCCTCCTGGGCCCATCAAATCAGTCATTCATCACAATATGTAAAATTTCAATTTAATTCTTATAATAGATCATTTTTGCAAAAACTGCCCAAATAAGCTCTAAAAATTCTAAAACTTTGCCCCGCGGTCCTTAGCAATATTACTAGGCTATTGCAAAAAGAATCATAATTTTCTGAGCTACCACGAATATTTTATGAATTTTTAATCCTATTTAAGCACTAGAAAATTAGGAAAAAGCAAGGTTCGGGTTTACCTTTGCCGATTCCGACTTCGGGAACACGCTCGGGACGTCTGACAATGGGGGGGTAGCCAAAATCTTGGTCCAATTCGGAGACTTTTCCGGTAACGGGTCTGTCTGGCCGGAAATTCACAGACTCGGTCAACTGTCGAATTTCCGCGAATTGAAGATACCTACATGAAGCCCATAACACGGGGGTTAGTATATAAATTTTTCAGAATTTTCTAAGCTCATTAAATACTCGGAAAAACACTGCGAAGTTCCGTGAGACCCACCGAAAAATGGTGTCGGAAAAATTCGAAATTTATGTCACCGCGAAGCTCTCGATGAGTGGAGCGCTCTGGTACTCTCGGTTTTCTTGTGGAGTTTACGGTTTGTGAGAAATCTAGCCCAAAAGTCAAAATGGGCTAAAACTTCTCGGACAAAAATTGGACAAACCGCTCGATGGATTTCGGTATTCTTGGTGTCTATGGAAAGCTCTCGACGGGTAGATGAGTTTAGACACAAGACCCGGTCCGATTGGTGGCCGGATCGGCCGAATTTTGGCCGGGAAGGCGAGCGGTCGCGCGCGCGCTGCGCGTTGCTTCTGGGGCCGTTTTCCGGCGTTCCAGGCGGCGGCCGTCCGTGGGGGAGGGTTGAGGTGGGGCGCCGGCGAGGTGGGGAGGCAGGGGAGGTGGCAGCGCGGCAAGGGGAGGAGGGAGGAGAGAGAAAAGAGAGAGAGAAGGGAGAGGGGTCAGACGCGCGCGGGAGGAAGAAGGAAAAAAAAAAGAAAAGGCTGGTCCGATTCGACCGGTCCGATCCGGTCTGGTTCGGTTCGATTCGGTCGGTCCGATTTAGGATACAAAATTTTGAATTTTTACTCTGCCTCGCGACCGAAAACGAGGTCCAAAAATTTCGAAAAAATTCTAAAAAATTCAGAAAAATTCGTAGACTTCAAAGGTATTTTTAGTTTTTCCACGTGGTCTTTAAATTAATTTTTTAAAAATCATCAAAGTTTATATTTTCCGAAAATCGAACCCGATTTTTAAAATTCGAAAAATCTCAAAAAAATTCCTAAAATTTAAATAAAATTAAAATACCAATAATGCTCATAAAATAATAAAATTTAAAATTTTGGGGTGTTACAAATAACATATGAGAATTTATTTATGATTTGAGCCTGATGATGATGTGAAATAAATGAATGACAAATGGAGGAATTGTTAAGAAATTGATGTGATACAAATGGAGTTTGAGAATGATTGGAAATTATTGAAAGTGTTTTTCACAAGTTCCGAAGAACTGTTTTATCCATTTTTAGCCGGTACTCCGCCGGATTTTCTATAAAATTTTCGGAATCCCAAATGAATTTATAATTTCAATAAATGAATTAAATGAGTTGAATTTCACAAATTGCACTTCATATCCATGAAGAAATAAATCAAGGAAGAATAAAAATAATTGAAATAAAATATGGTGTCTGGTACATTGTGTGGCATATCTTGCTCAGCTACACTGTAGACGGGTAAGGGGTGTCACAATAGTTCTAGGTCTTATAGAGATTTTGGCTTTGGATTCACTGCATTTGCAGTTTTGTGGACCAAGTTATGACATTTTTGCCAAAACTGGTCGGATGGCCATTTGTCTAGGATTTCAGGTCAGTTTTGGTTCTGTTTAGAATTGTTGACTTAAATTGTTCTAGAAAATTGGTTGGGCTAGAGTTAGAATTGGGCTCTATGTTCTCCAGGAGAAATGTGCTTCTATGTCTAACCTTTCCAATGGTTTAAAAATCAGGTCATTCTGACCTTCCTAGAGTAAGTTATGGCCATTTGATATGGTCATTTTTTTCTAGGTCCAGCATATGATTACCAGGATTCAAGCAAATTTTAGGTCATGATAGGTTCAGTTTCTGGGCAGGGTCTCTACATGAAAAATGTGGCTTTAGGTCTTAAGTTTCACCTCCAATTGGCCTTACACCAATTGGAGCCATACAATTCAACTTATAACCACCTAAGTGGACTGAACTCAAGCTATCTAGAATTCCAACTTAGGGCACACTAACAATTCATCATTTCCAACCCTCAATTCAACATCAATTCCTAACCAAAGCTGGCCAAATGACCATAATTAAGTCTTATAAGTCTCAATTGGTCAACATGCCACAAAACCCTAATTTCCATAAACCCTAATTCTCCCAATTTCACAATAATTGCCAATTCATGTAAATTTCACTTCACTAATCACCCATACAACTTCATTTAGGTTCAATTTTATGTTCAATTCAATTAAGTATCATCAAATCCTAATATATCCTAGGCTAGCCGAAAATGCTCCCTTAAAATTTATACATGATTTTCATGCTTTTTCATTTGATTTACCCATATTCAACTCTATGCCATGCATTTATAATTAATTTAAACTAGAAAGAGAATTTACCTCAAATTGATGATTTCTCAACTTCAATTTCCTTCTAGTTTTCCTTCACTTTCTTCCTCCAATTCTTCAATTCAAGGTTTAATTAGAAGTTTTTAAGTGATGGACTATAAAAATCATGGGGAAAAAGGTGAGTGTTTCATGCTCTAATAGTGTAACAATGGTGGAATGGTGAGAGAGAAGGAAAAGATGAGGGAGCCGGCCACTTTGGTTGAAGAAGACAATTTTGTCTTCTTTTAAATTTTTTGTCTTATTTATCTTGTAATTATCCCATTATTTAATAAATAAAAATTAAAATTTTTAATTATCTCATAGTGATGTCTTACTTATGTCATTAAAGTAATTAAATTTTTGAATTTTCTATTTCTTTCATTTTCTTTCTTTTCCTACACCTTCACATTTTTAATATCTTTCTCAATATTTTAATTTCACATATTTTATTGGACATTTAGGTCAAAAGTCTCCTTTAAGAGTGAATTGACCAAAATGCCCTTCATTGGTTTCAATCCATTTTCTAATAGTGCTTAAGAACTTATTGAATGCTAATTTAATTATTTGAACTTGTTCTCTTTTTTTTCTGTGGCTTTCACATTCCCATTAGTTTCGCAATTATCCCTAGGCCTGGGGTGTCATAGGTTCTCACACGGTTTTAGGGTAGCAACTGAGCTCGCAGTCGCTTCCTGGGTCGGTCACCTATCGCCTGAACCTCGGCTCATTTAACCGATTAGGCTTTGTTTTTCTTATTTTCATTTCATCTTCCATGTGATTTCTATTAATTTTTATTTATGGCTTTTCTAAATGACTTAGATATGGTTCTAAATATCCTGACTGTCCAGACAGACACTAGTCATCGAAGCAGTAGAATATATAGACTACTTAGTATGAGGGTATTACAATCATTAATTCCGTGGCATGATCTTGAAAAAAAAAATAAATGTTCTTTTTTTTTTGAGAAATCAATTTAATTAAATTTAAATAAAATTTTATTTTGTTTAAATTTAATATGGTTAGTTCTTAAATGGACCTAATTAAGTTAATTGGGCCCCATGGCCTAAGAAAAGCTAGTTAGGAATTTTAAATAAGACCCATTTAATTTATTTTTTGAAAATTAAAATAAGAAAATATATTTTTCTCTCTCCCTCTCCCATACAAACTCTCTCTCCCACTTGGCCCCACTCTCTTTCTCACTCCATATTGGTGTTGCCCCCTCTCCCTCTCTTCCTATTGGTTTAAACACCTCACCTATATCCCAGTCTCACCCAAATTCTGTAATCCCAGCTGTTAAGTTATCTAGAACCTTTTCACTCTAGGACTCCAAGCCCTATCACACCTTTCTCCCAAAACCCTATAAATACCCTACTAGGATAGAAAAAAAAAAAAGAAAAAAAAAAAAGAGGAGAAGACCAAAAAGAGAGAGAGAGAGAGAGAGAGAGAGAGAAAGGATAAAAAAAAAAAAGAGATTTAGAAATATTCAGAAAATTCAGAGCTAGTTAGAGATATTTTAGAGCTATAGGAAATTTAGAGATATTCAAAACTCCTTTAGTTCTTTCTAATTTTTTTTTCTTTCCTTCAAGAAGATTTCCATGCAAGATTTCTTGAAGGTTGGTTTTTATTGTTTTCTTTTCAAGATCTATGCCACGTAATATTTAATTCTATGTTCTTTGTCTTTTAATTTATCTTGCATGTTCATGTGGATCATGTAATCATGTTTAATTTGAGGGAATACAAAACTCTGCACATATTCAGTTTTCTATCTTCCATATTTTTATTATTTTTTGTTATTTTTTGAATCTGTAAAAATTTTAGTAAAATTATATTCATATTCTTCACGAAATTCTATTAATTTTAGGCTTAAGAATCACTGAAAAAGCTATTGTATTTTGTAAGTTATAGCTCTTTGAAGTTAGGGTTCCTGCAAAATCCGATTTGCAGTATACACGATTTATGAAGCCCATATCTCTCTTGTTTATTAATATTTTTGTATGAATCTGGTATCTAAAATTAATTTCAAAATCTTATGAATCTTTTCCAATTGGTTTTGTATTCATATCTATTGTGGTTGATGAGTTATGAATTTTATAAAAAAGTAGTGCGATTCTGTCACTAGAAAAAGTTACAATTTGTGTAGACCATTTGGCTGGCGTTTTGTTTGGTTTATAAATTTTATGATCTTGTATGATGTCTTGCAGTCTTATATAATTTTTTCATGATTTTTATGCATGTCTAACTATTTTTCAAAAATCGGATTTTTTACTACTGTCAATCTGCCAAAATCTGAAAATTGTATATTTATGCAAGTTCTTGTGTGTTCTTGGGTTTTAATTGATATTTGATCTATTTTTCTGTGTTCTTTTAATTCAAGAGGTATTATGAAGTGTTTGGATCATGTTAGAAGACTTAGACCATTAGGTAGTTATAATTGATTAAGAATTTTAATCACTTTAGGAGACTAGAGTTAGAATTCAATATGAATTGTTATTTGTATTTTCTTATTTTCTTTATTTTCTTTAGTTTCTTTATTTTTTTTATTACAAACAAAATTGATAAATAGCCCTAAAGTAAGTACCAAAGAGGGCATTTGCGTGGAGCTTGCATGGAGCTAAACAAGAGTAAACCAAAGATATCATTGTCATACTAGAAGAGAATGCCCTTTTTTTAAGGGTAGCTTACCCCAATGGCAACTGCAATTATCAACAAGTAAGTAACCCTAAATTCCTAAAATAATTGTTGGCATGAAAATGTAGTAATAATAGGATTTTTATTTGGTAAATTAAAATTAACTTTGTTTTTAATTTAACTGACTTTTGTATGTAATTAATTTAAATAAATACTTGGTAAATTAAAATTAATCTTATTTGTAAATTAACTAACCTTGGCATGTAAAATAAATATAATTTAATACTTGGTAATTGTAAAATAAATTTGCATGTTAGAAATCTTTATTAGATTGTAATTGTTTGGGCCTTATGTGATATTAGAATAAATTACACATGTACATAATTAATTTAGTTTAATTATCCTTAGGATAACTTGGTGAAAAATTAATTAATTATGTTAAATAGAAACTTAGGGTTATTTGAAATTGAATTTGTTTGTAAATTAAATTTTCAATAATAAATTCATTTTAATCATCTGGTAAATGTCATTTAAATAATTAGCAATCTCATAGATAGAAATTACTTGCGCATGAAAATTATTTGTAAACAACAACTCTTTTATGAATTACTTGCGTGTGTAGGATTAGAATTACATTTTTAGGATAAAGTTTAATAGAGTAATGATAAACAAGACTTCTAAAAACATTAGTAGAGGATTGATACTCGAATTAACAAGGTTAGACTAGGAGTAAGGGGTGCCTAACACATTCCTTTTATGTACCCACTATCCCGAACCTAGATATTGGGCTATGGTAATGACGGTTGTGGAAACTCTGCAATGAGTAAGTTGCCATCCATGACCCTCGAAAAAAATACTGAATATGTCCCGGTTATTACCCGGGTGGCGACTCCTGTCTATCTATGCCTTCGTGGCATAAATCCTTAGTACCATGGTAGTGTTATGGGAAGACAAGACTTACCAGTGGTTTGATTCTATTAGGATTGTATGAAATGCATGTCTAGAAAATGCTGTCTAAGGAGATGGTACTTAAGTGAGACCATTGTGACTCCATTATCTTTCCTAGGCATTACCTGGTGCTTTTTATATAATTTTAGTGGATGATATTTCACCTCACGCCTTACTACGACCACCCCCAACCTCTTACATTAACACCGCAAGAATTCATATCAATATTATAATTAATAGCAAAATCATATTATAACTTGCATTTATTTATTTATGAGCAGAAAGTACTCTTCACTTGTAAAGCTGAGATCGTGAGTTTCAATGAGACGCAAGGATGGTTTTATAGGGCATGTCCACAATGTTTTGTACAAGCAAAAAAAGTTGGACCTCAATGGTGGTGTCCTAATCATGGCCATTTCTCTAACCCACCAACACCATGATAAGAAGCAATGGAACCTCTTTATTACATTTCTTTAAATTTAATTTACAATTTAAATAATTAAATATTCATGATGACAATTAAATTAAACAATTATAGTTTGTTTTCAAATTATTCTCTCTAACCACTATATATATCCATAACAATAACATTATCTTTCTTTTGAAATATAACATTAAATTACATAATACATCTTTTTCAAATAGGTATCATTTGGTTTGTGATATAAAAGGCAAAATAGGGCAGACTCCCATCCATTTATTTGGTAGGATTGCTCAGGCCTGAATTGGTGTATCATGTGCAACAATCACAAAAGATCTTGATCACGTCAATGAACACAGCATCCCACGACCATTAAGCAATATGATTGGCTCAATAAGAATTTTTCAATTGCACTACCACACAAATGTAGCTCCGCCAGACCTCATTGCATCTAAGGTCTATAATGATGACACAGTTTCAAGCATTGATTATTCTCAGCCTCAGCCTATACATGCTCAGCCTCCAATCTCATCTTCACCATCACCACCACACAACATAAAAGACACAATTTCTCCTTCACCTAGGCATGAAGAAGAAATCCTCCATTCTCCTCCAACTAATCCCCAACCACTAGCAAAAGGACTTACTTTTCCTATGAAAAGATAGCTCTTCACTTCTTCCATTCAGATCAAAGAGAAAAAATCTAGGTAATAACAAATTAAAGATTTCACACCATTACTATTTAATCTTTCATAATAAGTTAAATTACAATTTTTTCCTCTAGGGACGAAGATGAATCATCTGCTTCTGCACCGTCAAAATCCTCTTTCAAAGAAAAAACAACCAAACAACTTAATAGATATATATCTATTTCCTATATCCTTCAAACATAAAAAGATTATTAACTACTGTCATTCAAATTATATCATTTTATATTAGAAAAACATTTGTATTAGCTTTGGAAATTGAGGAATAAGATTGAAATAATCTTTTACTATTCCATGATTGTTTTAATTTTAAATTTTGTTTAAAATCTTAAGAATATAGTAGTTTTACATGTGAGAATAAATTTATAAATTTCAAGGACATAGCAACAGATAAGAAGAAGTTCGGGATTCAAGTTTAACTAACTTGAATAATATTACATACTTGATATTATAATATAGATAACTAGAATTTGTTGATATTATAAAAGAGTTTTATGTGCCTAAAATGTCTATAAGAACACCTATATCAAATGAAACCTTGTCAAGTTATTAAATGATATTTAAGCCCTTATCCTCTTATCTTTATTGGCTGAAGTTACACTTTTGATTTACAATTTTGCTTGAAAATACTTTTCAAGAATTATTGCAATGACATATGATATGCTCCTATCTTTTCACTTTATTTTATCGTAGCCTTTTATAATTGATATTGTATATAATATAAGATTATAACACACTTAATATCATATTTGTTCTCAATTGTCTATTAATTTTATTCATTATATTTTTTGCAGTAGCACACAACTAAAGGAGAAGAAGCTCAAACTAGCTTGAAAGCAATCTCAATAACCTTATTCTATAGGATTAGAAAAGAAATATTAGCTCTCTTTTGCTAACAAATACAATGGCTGCCTAATTATATATAAAATATATATGCCGTTTCATTTTGCACAAGTTAAGAAGCATGATATTACTAAATCAATATGTATTTATGTATATACTTATATAGGTCATTTTGTTTGTATATAAAAAATGACAATATATCTAGATTGTTAAGGATTGCAAAATAGATAAACATTAACAAAGCAGACATTTTGCTAATTTTGTCAATGTCATTATATGGCATCAATGTATGTAAGATGTGTTTGTATATTCAATTATTAAAGAATGTTGGGTAGGAAAATATTGCCAATCCGCAGCAAGCTGCGGGTAACCGTGCTTGTGTGTGTATGTGTGTGTGTGTGTATATATATATAAAGACTAAAAAATGTAAATAAAAATTTGATATTTGTATCTATCATTAATTGACATAATTGAAAAATAATAATTTTATTTAAAAAATTTCATTTTAACTTTTTTTAATTATAAATTTATTTATTAATATTAGATAATGATTAATTTAACAATTTTATCTTAATTTATTTTAAAGTTTCATTTTAATTTATTTTTTAACTATAAATTCAATTTTATCAGGCTTATTATTATAATTAAGAACTGAAAAATTGAAATATTAAGAGTCTATTATAAATATTAAATTAATATGATATTTTCAACTTTATTTCCATATGGCTATTAACAATAATTTTTCAAGTATGTTAGTAAGTTATATATTTTTTTATTTTAAGATATTAATCATACTTTTTTATTTTAAGATATTTAATTTTTAATCATATTTTTTACTTAATGCATTCACATTATTTGATACATTTCAGATACGTTAAAAGCTTCTTTACAAATAATCGAGCCAAGAATTACAATTCTACATTTTAAAAATATTTGTTTACATAATTTCTCTTAATTTTATTTTATTTTAGTTAATTATTTAATTTGATTTTAATTAAATACTACTAAATTAATAGACATTAGTATATAAATTAATATAATAACTAGTTTTTTTGTTAAAATAAATAATTTAATTAATTGAAATTTATTTAATTTAAATTAAATAAAAATTAAAAATTAAAAACATTGCCACACAATGTGCGAATAGTTAACTAGTTAGTTATTATAAATTTAAAATTAATGGAAACATTTTAGTGCAGGACTAATTTAGTCAATAATTTCACATTCGGAAGAGAAAAATAGAGTTATAAATTTAAAATTAATGGAAACATTTTGTTTTTGGTTGAATAAAAAATTAATGGAAACATTATTAATTGAAAAAAGAAATTTGATTCTATAATTTAAATATGGTCATGGTCTTTATATTATAAAAATATGGAATCGCTGTCATCCAACCTATGAATATGTAAAATATTGAGTGAAAGTTGGGTGTAACATTGGGTGGGAATATAATATATCAAATAATTTAATATTTCTTTTCACATATATCATGAATCCAGCTAACGGATAAATGATCACATCCAACACAGGAGAGCTTTAATATCATTATTGCTTCATTTATTTTTAAATAGTAATTTATAATTAAGTCTATGAGGTATCACAAAATTCATAAGTCAATCCTTAATTTAATTTTAAATTACAATTTAGTCCTAAATTTAAATTTCGTTAACAAACTAATCTTGTCATTAATTACTTTTCAATTCCAACAATTTAATCGTTAAAAATTTTTTTATTAGTAAAATAGTCTCTATATTTAAATTTTATATTTAAGTAATTATTTATTTTATATTTAAATAATTATATAAAATAATTCTATATTTAAGTAATTATTTAATATATAAAATAAATAATTACTCAAATATAAAATTTAGATGTAAAAATTATTTTATTAATAAAATAAAATTTTAGAAATTAAATTATTTTAAATTGAAAAATGATTCATAGTCAATTTAGACAATAATAACTAATTTGTTACTCTTTTTGTTTATAAATAATAGTTACATTTATGGTTTTCACAATGATTAAGAAAATAATTAAATAATTTTATTTTTATAAAAAAAATTAATAATTTACTTAATTACTCTTTATCTAAATTGAGTAATTTACGAATATCAAAATGATAAATTATTTATTTAATTAAAAAAATGATAATATTAGTGATAAAAAATTATATAAATATTTATTATATTTTATAAAAATAAAAAATAAAATTAAAAAAATAATTAACTATAATTTTAGATAAAATAAAAAATAAATATAAATATTATTTATGAATAGAGAATAATAAAATTAAATTTTAAAAATTAAATTATTATCAAAAATATATTAAAATATAATATATGAATTTTATATATTTCAAGACTTAATTATAAATTATTCTTTTTAAAACTATTTATTGCAATAAAAAATATTAAATCATTTATTATGACCAATGAGCTCTTGCTCTTGTTATATATATTATAAAATGTCGAATAGCTCTCATCCGACATGATCATTTAAAAATAAATAATTAATTAATAAAAAAAAAAAACAACTCATCTAACATACGAATAAAATATTTAGGGAAAGTAGGATCTGAGTGAGGTGGGAATGTGCGGTCAAGCAAGTTAATATATTTTTTTTTCATATATTTAATTGCACATATAAAATAGGAAAGCTTTATCAACTTTCTTATTTTTTATTATTTTATTTATTTTATAAAATATTTATTGCAATAAAAAAAATTAAATCATTTATTTAAATTCTTAATTTATACATTAAAAATGGGTCTTTCGAAGACTAAAAAGTCTTCGATATAATAGATTGCACCGCTATTATTATCATTGATATTTTCAATTACCTACCACATGTAATTAATTAATTAATTAATTAAAGATGAATGTCATAATCAATTAAATGAAGGAACAAGCATAAATACCCTTCCACTTGTTGGTTGGACCAATCTTAAATTGTCGGGGTACTCCTCCCTCACCACATACAACTTCACCAAGTAATCTCCACTTCATGAACCTATGCAATATCAATGACCATGGCACTGTCAAAACAGACAAATTGACATTACCAGTGCGCGCGCATATATATATATATATATATATATATTATCAATGAGCCCCTCGATATATTCAAATTGCAAAGCTATTATCCATCATTTGTTGTGAAAAATAGCTGCAGAAAAATTAAAATTAGAATGAAAGAAAACTTGAGATGTGTTTTATGAATATTGTCCTTAAAGTTTATATTGTCAATAAGGTTGTAATTAACCTTCCAAGATTCAATAGGTTCTTCTACAGAAACGTGTAGGTAGTAGAATAGCCTATTTAAAATATGAATGCAAGATTATTACAAATATGAATGGCGTCATCTATAGTCTAAGGGTCTATTTGAAATATGAATATAAGATTATTATAAATATTTCTAAGAGAAGATATAGTTATTATCTCTCTTGATGTATCAATAATGATTTGGTCCTTGGGATGATTCTTCTTGAATGTACAATCTTTGGATAGGTCTTTATTGAACTTCTTGATATGGGACTAATTGACCCTATTGCTCTTGAAGCTCAACTTCATTATTTTCCAAATCATTCAAGGGATCTTCTTTGAGTTGATCTTAATTTCTATTAGATTAAGGATCTCCAAGGGTCAACTCATCGATATTACCTCTAACATCATCATCATAAGAAACATCTTTTCTAAGATCAAAGAGGTTAGCTTTATCAAATACAACATACATTGACTCCTCAACAACTAAGATTCTCTTATTAAAAACTTTATAGGCTTTACAAGATATAGAGCACCCCAGAAGATACCTTTATCAATTTTGGGGCTAAATTTATCTAAATTATCATTAGTATCTAAAATCATTCAGAGTGGAGAAAACTAATCCATGTAACTGACCCCAAATTTTTGGGATAAAGGTTTAGTTGAGTTGAGTTGTATCATTAGTATCTAAAATGAAATATTTACAATACAAAACTCTAAAATAACCTACTTTAAGTTTCTTGCCATTCCATAGCTCACGAAACTGGTGAGCTTTTGGGTCCAAAATCAAACTCTTATCCAATGATCATCAAGCGATCATTGGATAAATTACAAGAATAGTTGTTCTTAAACTTTAAGATTGTAACATAATCATTTTTGAATTTAAAAATGTAACATAAAATCTCTTAAATTTTAAAATTTTACATAATAAAATTCTTCTAATCTATAATAGTTGGTTTATACAATCCAAAATAACAATGACGTGAATTATTCTCTCTTTTTTATGTGATAGTGGTAAAATTAATTATGATTTTTTTTCATATATTAACCATAAATAAAAATATCAACAATATGAGATAATAAAATATTAGATGTATAGCAGCTGATTAGAGAGACTTTACCTTTAAAAAATAATAACAAGCATCTTCGGTATCGTCACTTTAAATTGTCCATATTTACGTATTACTTATAAACTGATTATTAAGAATTTATTATGTAAAATTTTAAAATTTGATAAATTTATTATATTTTTAAATTTAAAAATAATTCTATTACGATTTTTAAAATTCAAACTAACTACTCAAATTTATTATGAGAAAACTCTCGGTGGTTGATCTGTGTAGTGAGGCCATAATTGTGTGGACGGTGCGCAGTGAATTGCGGAGTGTGCCCTGAAGATTATTATTATTATTATTATTATTACGGTCTTATGTTAGATTTGTGAGTGATTGAATAAGAAATGTTTAGTGTTTATAATTTTTTTTTCTTCTGAGTATTGATTTATTTATGAAGTAAGCCTTTTAGAATTGTTTTTAATTTTGTGTTATTTAATTTATAAGGTTATTTTCATAATATATAAATTATAGGAAAAAATATTATTATCCATTTTAATAAAATGAATTATTTATTTTTTATATTAAAAAAAATATAATTTTTAAATTTTTGTATCATTTATTCTTCAATTTTTTTGTCTAATTTAAATTAAGTTCTTAATTTATTAACTAATATCTTTAAATAAAAGAGAAATTATTTTTACGGAAATTCAATAATTTAAATTTTAAAAAATAAAATAATTATATAATTATATTTTTTTTAAATTACAAGATTTTAATGAGATTAAATTAATATTCAAAATAAATAAAGAGATTAAAGAATAAAATGAATAAAAATATAAAATTTAATTAATTAATATATATTTTAAATTAAGAGAATTAAATAATTAATTTTATTAAAATATAAAAAAATAATAATTTTCATAAATTATTATATGTTACCTCCATTATTGGTATCAACGTGGCGTGTTAATTTATTAAAAAAAAAAAAAAAAAAAAAAAAAAAAAAAAAAAAACTTGGCTCGTTAATTATTTGTTGATGACAGGACCTTGAAAACCAGCAAACACGATAGTTGCTAATGTGGGACATCAATTAAAAAAAAATCTTATCTTTGTGTCCTATCATATATACTTCACCGGCAGAAGATGACGGAGGCCACAACCACTTGCATAATCTCCTTCTACTGGAAATAGCTGGGATCTATCCCAACAACACTGCATTTTGCTAAACAAGAAAAACAAGAATCTGTGACGATGAGCAGGTATTTCTTGTTTCCCGTTGGCGTAATTATGTTTATTAGGTCATTAATATACTTAATTTTACTCCTTTCTTTTTTTAAATAACTATCGAACTCCACCTAATGGCAGCCAGGGAAATGATCCGAATGCAGCGGCAACCAGAACTGGAGAACTTACAAAATTCCAATCAAACGCAGTGGATGTCCTATCGAGCATAAACTCTCTGTTCACAGTTGCTGTATTCTTGGGCTTATCCTTCGCATCTCCCAACCAAAAAAGCATTGATCCCCGATCCGAATGTAACCCAGACGCCACCATGCTCAAGAGACTCGTCTTATGGGAGGTTATATCATTTTCTTTCTTCCTCTTCTCCAGCCTATTCTTGAAATCACTCCAACTATATATCAACATGTTAGGAGATATAAAATGGGTCGTCAGGGGCATGTTCTACATATCGGTATTGACGACGACACTTGGCGTTGCAAGTTTTACGGTTTCCATGGCTTACCTTATTCAGATACAGGTTGGGAAGATGTCTTGTTGGATTTTTGAAACAACTCTCTCTGTGATCTTTCTAGCTGTGATGGTGTTTCTGGGTATCGTAAGTTATTTAGTCGTCACTGCTCTAACTTTCTCGCTCACAACAGACGATTTTGACCAACATCTTTCTAGTACTACTGTTTTTACCACTGCTGCAAGTTTTTAATTCTTGAATATTTTATTTAAAAAAATGAAAAATTTGGAGTTGTAACATAATTTTACTTTTAAGTTAATGTTATTTTGTACAATTTTAATTGCTATTTATTATGCTCCTTACTTATTGTTTACTTAAAAAAATAAAAATCTAATTTCACAAAGAATCAATTACTCATAACTCATTTTATTGCTCAACATGCAAATCATGTTCCAATCGTAATATCTAACTTTCGTTAGATTGAAAGTTTGGATCTTATTAATTTTCTTTCTAACTCAATTGTAATATCTCCATGAGTTTAATAGTATGCATTATATAATTGGAACAAAGGAACGAGCTACACAAATTTGGAAGCAATTCGGTGATGGGGGGTTTTGTTCTTGGCACTTCAGGACCCCTTTTCAGAGTACAAAGTAATTTATTATAACAAGCGATGGTTGGCTTCCCTCATGCACAATTTTGTTTCAATTATTTTATATTTGATCTCCCTAGGATATTTTGGAATCACTGTTATAATGGTGAGGATATTCTGTTGTACTGGATTGTACAAATCCTTATAGTGGTCTCTCACTTCTTTTATAGTCAATATGCCACTGCCTTATTCTGGCAAGTCAACTTGATACATCGGATTCTTTTATTGATCCTCATCCAATGCAATTATTATTATTATTATATAATGAATATAATTTAATTATTAATTATGATAAAAGCCATATAAGATCTATCTTTTAAAATTAAAAAAAAATAATTAATTCTCTTTTATCTTTTAAATGTAATAAATAATTTTAGATAAAATAAAAAATTAAATATAAATATTATTTATAAATAGAGAAAATAATAAAATTAAATTTTAAAAATTAAATTATTATTAAAAATATACTAAAAATTAATATATAAATTTTATATATTTCAAGACTTAATTATGAATTATTCTTTTTAAAACTATTTAATGCAATAAAAAATATTAAATCATTTGTTATGACCAATGAGCTCTTGGTCTTGTTATATATATTATAAAATGTGGAATAGCTCTCATCCGACATGATCATTTAAAATAAATAAATAAAAAATTAAAAAAAAAAACAACTCATCTAACATATGAATAAAATATTTAGGGAAAGTAGGGTCTGAGTTAGGTGGGAATGTGAGGTCAAGCAAGTTAATATTTTTTTTTTCATATATTTAATTGCACATATAAAATAGGAAAGCTTTATCAACTTTATTATTTTTTATTATTTTATTTATTTTATAAAATATTTATTGCAATAAAAAAATTAAATCATTTATTTAAATTCTTAATTTATACATTAAAAATGGGTCTTTGGAAGACTTAAAAACTCTTCGATATAATGAGATTGCACCGCTATTATTATCATTGATATTTTCAATTACCTACCACATGTATATAAGTAATTAATTAATTAATTAAAGATGAATGTCATAATCAATTAAATGAAGGAACAAGCATAAATACCCTTCCAGTTATAGGCTGGACCAATCTTAAATTGTCGGGGTACTCCTCCCCCACCATATACAACTTCACCAAGTAATCTCCACTCATGAACCTATACAATATAAATGACCATGGCACTGTCAAAAACAGACAAGTTGACATTACCTGTGCGCGCGCATATATATATATATATATATATACTGTCAATGAGCCCCTTGATATATTCAAATTGCAAAGCTATTATCTATCATTTGTTGTGAAAAATAGCTGCAGAAAAATTAAAATTAGAATGAAAGAAACTTGAGATGTGTTTTATGAATATTGTCCTTAAAGTTTATATTGTCAATAAGGTTGTAAATAATCTTCCAAGATTCAATAGGTTCTGCTACAGAAACGCGTAGGCACTAGAATAGCCTATTTGAAATATGAATGCAAGATTATTACAAATATGAATGGCCTCATCTATAGTCTTAGGGTCTATTTGAGATATGAATGCAAGATTATTATAAATATTTCTAAGAGAAAATCTAGTTATTACCTCTCTTGATGTATCACTAATGATTTGATTATTGGGATGATCCTTCTTGAAGGTCCAATCTTTGGGTTAGTCTTGTTGAACTTCTTGATAAGGGACTAATTGACCTTGTTACTCTTGAAGCTAAACTTCATTATTTCTCAAATCATTCAAGGGAACTTCCTTGAGTTGATCTTAATTTCTACTAGATTGAGGATCTCTAAGAGTTAACTTATCGAGGTTACCTAAAACATTATTATCACAAGAAATATACTTTCTAGGATCAAAGGGGTTAGCTTCATCAAATACAACATGCATTAAATCCTCGATAACTAAAATTCTATTATTGAAGACTTTATAAGCTTTACAAGATATAGAGCACTCCAGAAGATATCTTTATTACTTTTAGAGCTAAATTTATCTAAATTATCATTAGTATTTAAAATTAAGTACTTACAATAAAAAAACTCTAAAATAACCTACTTTAAGTTTTTTTGTCATTCCATAGCTCACGGAATTGGTGAGCTTTTGGGTCCAAAATTAAACTCTTGTCCAATGACTATCATGCGGTCATTGAATAAATTATAAGAAGAGTTGTTCTTGAACTTTAAAATTGTAACATAATCGTTCTTGAATTTAAAAATGTAATATAAAATCTCTTAAATTTTAAAATTTTACATAATAAAATTCTTTTAATCCATAATAGTTGGTTTATACAATCCAAAATAACAGTAACGTGAATAATTCTTTTTTTTTTTTATGTGATAGTGGTAAAATCAATTGTGATTTTTTTTCACATATTAACCATAAATAAAAATATCAGTAGTATGAAATAATAAAATATTAGATGTATAGCAGCTGATTAGAGAGACTCTACTTTTAAAAAAACTAAATCATCTACGTTATCGTCACTTGGATTATTCATATTTACGTGTTATTTATATATTAATTATTAAGATTTTATTGTATAAAATTTTAAAATTTGATAAATTTATTATATTTTTAAGTTTAAAAATGATCTTATTAAACTCTTAAAAGTTTAAAAATAACTATTGAAATTTATTGTGAGAAAACTCTCATTGGTTGATCTATGTAGTGAGGCCATAATTGTGTGGACGGTGTGCAGTGAATTGCGGAGTGTGCCCTGAAGATTATTATTATTATTATTATTATTATTATTGCGGTCTTATGTTAGATTTGTGATTGATTGAATGAGAAATGTTTAGTGTTTATAATTTTTTTTTTCTTATTATTGATTTATTTATGAAGTAAGCTTTTTAGAATTGTTTTTAATTGCGTTATTTAATTTTAAGGTTATTTTCATAATATATAAATTATAGGAAAAATTATTATTATCTATTTTAATAAAATTAATTATTTATATTTTGAAAAAATATATTAACTAGTTTCTGAATTTTTGTCTTATATATTCTTCAATTTTTCTGTCTAATTTAAATTAAGTTCTTATAATGTCTTTAAATGAAAGAGAAATTATCTTTAAGGAAACTCAATAATCTAAAGTTTAAAAAATAGAATAATTATATAGTTATTTTTTTTTAATTACAAGAGCTTAATAAAATTTAAATTATTATTCAAAATGAATAGAGAGACTAAAGAGTAAAACGAATAAAAGTATAAAAATTAATTAACTAATATATGTTTTAAATTAAGAGAATTAAATAGTTAATTTTCTTAAGATATGAAGGGAAATAGTAATTTTCATAAATTATAATATGTTGACTTCATTATTGGTATCAACATGGACAGTTAATTTATTAAAAAAAAAAGAAAAAAAAAACTTGGCTCGTTAATTATTGGTTGACAACGGGACCTTGAAAACCAACAAACACAATAATTGCTAATGTGGGACGATCAATTAAAAAAAAAAAATCTAACCTTTATTTCCGTATCATATATACTTCACCGGCAGAAGATAACAGAGGCCACAACCACTTGCATAATCTCCTTCTACTGGAAATAGCTGGGATCTATCCCAACAACACTGCATTTTGCTAAACAAGAAAAACAAGAATCTGTGACGATGAGCAGGTATTTCTTGTTTCCCGTTGGCGTAATTATGTTTATTAGGTCATTAATATACTTAATTTCACTCCTTTCTTTTTTTAAATAACTATCGAACTCCACCTAATGGCAGCCAGGGAAATGATCCGAATGCAGCGGCAACTCTTACAAAATTCCAATCAAACGCAGTGGATGTCCTATCGAGCATAAACTCTCTGTTCACAGTTGCTGTATTCTTGGGCTTATCCTTCGCATCTCCCAACCAAAAAAGCATTGATCCCCGATCCGATTGTAACCCAGACGCCACCATGCTCAAGAGACTCGTCTTATGGGAGGTTATATCATTTTCTTTCTTCCTCTTCTCCAGCCTATTCTTGAAATCACTCCAACTATATATCAACATGTTAGGAGATGAAAAAAAAGAGGGGGAAAAAAAAGAGGGGGAAAAAAAAAAGGGGGAAAAAGAAAAGGGGGAAAAAAAATGGGGGGTCGTCAGGGGCATGTTCTACATATCGGTATTGACGACGACACTTGGCGTTGCAAGTTTTACGGTTTCCATGGCTTACCTTATTCAGATAAAGGTTGGGAAGATGTCTTGTTGGATTTTTGAAACAACTCTCTCTGTGATCTTTCTAGCTGCGATGGTGTTTCTGGGTATCTTAAGTTATTTAGTCGTCACTGTTCTAACTTTCTCGCTCAAAACAAAGGATTTTGACCAACATCTTTCTAGTACTACTGTTTTTACCACAGCTACAAGTTTTTAATTCTTGAATATTTTATTTAAAAAAATGAAAAATTTGGAGTTGTAACATAATTTTACTTTTAAGTTAATGTTATTTTGTACAATTTTAATTGCTATTTATTATGCTCCTTACTTATTGTTTACTTAAAAAAATAAAAATCTAATTTAACAAAGAATCAATTACTCATAACTCATTTTATTGCTCAACATGCAAATCATGTTCCAATTGTAATATCTAACAAGGGTTAATTCAATTAGTAATATTCAATTAACGCTTTTGTTAGGTTGAAAGTTTGGATCTTATTAATTTTCTTTCTAACTCAATTGTAATATCTCCATGAGTTTAATAGTATGCATTATATAATTAGAACAAAGGAACGAGCTACACAAATTTGGAAGCAATTCGGTGATGGGGTTTTGTTCTTGGCACTTCAGGACCCCTTTTCAGAGTACAAAGTAATTTATTATAACAAGCGATGGTTGGCTTCCCTCATACATAATTTTGTTT
Source organism: Hevea brasiliensis (assembly GCF_030052815.1). NCBI lineage: Eukaryota > Viridiplantae > Streptophyta > Magnoliopsida > Malpighiales > Euphorbiaceae > Hevea > Hevea brasiliensis. The sequence continues at coordinate 76,584,519 of NC_079506.1, read as the reverse complement.
CAATTATTTTATATTTGATCTCCCTAGGATATTTTGGAATCACTGTTATAATGGTGAGGATATTCTGTTGTACTGCATTGTACAAATCCTTATAGTGGTCTCTCGCTTCTTTTATAGTCAATATGCCACTGCCTTATTTTGACAAGTCAACTCGATACATCGGATTCTTTCATTGATCCTCATCCAATGCAATTATTATATATACATAACATATACACTTTAATTGTTGATTATGATGAGATTCGTACAAGATCTATCATCCATCATCATCAATAGTCATAATGTTTAAATTTACGAAATTTCAATCAAAGTCGGTGGATGTCCTTTCGAGCATAAACTCTCTATTTCCAGTAGTTGTATTCTTGGGATTATCCTTTGCATCTCCAAACCAAAAAAGCCATGACCTCCAATCCGAATTAGCCCAGACGTCACAATGCTCAATGGACTCTCCTTATGGGAAGTTATATCATTTTCTTTCTTCCTCTTCTCAAGCCTATTTGTGAAATCACTTCAACTTTATATCAACAATTTAAGTGGCGATTGTCCAAGTAAAGGTATCAATTAATAGCGAAATGAGTAGGAACAGGTCCTACCTATCGATAGCGACGACAGCGCTTAGCGTCGGACATATAACAATAATCATCATTTTAGCACATATATAATTAATAATCATTATTTGACCTCCAATTTTTCATGATAAAGAGACTTGGGAATTGATTCATTTGATATGTGTGCTTTGCAGAAAAGCCTCTCTAATTTTATGGAATAACGGAACATGAAGTTGAATATATTGAAGATGTTCAGAGAGAGGCGAAAAGACCCACGTTTGGTTGCGCAAAGCGCCACAATCTAATCACCACTGAACTCTTTAGCGCAGAACTCAATGATGCTTCTGCAGCTGAAGTCGCTTATGAGGAATTTCGTTGAAGATAGGATTCAAATAGAACCTTTCAATCTTGACAAAAAAAGGGATGAAGGCCATTTTGATGCAGAGGGAAATTTTGTTGAATATGTCAATGAGAATGAACTCAAGGATGCATGGCTTGATAGTGTTGAAGTTGATCCAAGATTTGCTAGTTAAAGCTCTATGGTAACAACAATTGAAGATTATAATAAAAATGATTCAAATGAACTTTCATCTGAAGACATTGGAATAATAAAGGGGCGTATTGCCAACTTGCTTGAGCCAGAGGAAACGGTAAATCTTTTGAATCATATTCTATGGATTATTTTTTTTAAAACTATATTTAATAGAGCATAATATAATGCAATATGATCAATTATGTAATGAAATTAAAGTTATAATATAATGAAATATAATTATCATTACATTAATATGTTTGATTGCAAAATAAAAATAAAAATAAAATAATATAATATAATGATAATTTTTTTAAAATTTTTTAATTTATTTGTGGTGTTAATAATAAGTAATAATGATTGAAGTGATTGTTGGTCGAATGTTAGGGGTAGCTAAGTGGTAGTGGTGGTGACAAAGTAAGGATAATGGTGGTGGTGAAAGTAGTGGCAATGGCTAAGTGGTGGTAATAGCAATGGTGGCCGGATAGTATGGTGGTAGTAGTGTTAATAATAAATGAACAAAATAAAAATAAGTAATCACGATTATATCTATTTTTATATGTAATAATCATTATTTTACTTTTAAGTATAATTGATTGCTTGATATAATTGTCATTCTTTTATATCAATTTTTTTTAACTAAATAATGTAATCGAATATATAATGTAATCACGGTTGTATTACAATTTTGATTACGTCATACTAAAAGTTAGCTTAATGTAATATATTATTTGATTTGTTTTTTCATAGCAATTTTATTAAAGCATATTAAGTCTTATATCCCATGCATATACTATTCATAATTGATGTGAGATCTCGAAAGATTAACTCAGCCATCCAAAAGTAGATAGACACCTCCATTGATAGACTCAAATTCTTTTTTTTTTTAATTAGTTAAGAACGCAAGCACACCACTAATTAAATATATGAATTTCACATATTTGTATTTTGAGTCTACAATAAATCAAGTTCAAACAAGAATTTTCTAGTTCTTGGCACCAGATTTTTGTTTTGCAGTGATAGGTTAATGATCCAAATGTAAAGAAGTGAAGGAGGTAGCTTTGTGTATAAAATTCATTTGATAAGTTAATGCGATTGATAAGTACAGTTCTGATATATGTGATTCTTATTTTCAATTTCCCAGAGCATTTATCTTTTCTTTGTTGGTATTGCCATTAAAAAAGAAAAAGAAGTAGAAAGAACAATCAATTAAAAACATACATGCTCTTACATTAAAAGTAAACTGGTCATAATTGACTTGTAATACATTAAAATAGAACCAATTAATTGAAATGGTACATGAGGCTATGCATTGCATGGAGTGCAAATGTTTTCTGTTATTATGCAAAACAAAATTCTATTTTCTAATTGTAAAAATAAATCATGATAAATTTTCGTCGGACCATATACTTTTGGCTACTTCCAAACACATCTTTATTCAAGGAAAACCACACATTAGAAAAATGATTGGTGTGATGAAATAGACATGTCAAGGTTTGGATTCTACATTCTTGCTCAGTTCTTCCAGTTTCTTCATCCTTAATCTTTCACTCTCAGTCAGCAGCTGATAAGAACACAGGAAAATGGTGAAAATGATAAAAGGAACTACTAAAATGAAAATTAATTAAAAAGAAGGAATTATATTAATATTACCTCCATTAATGTGGTAACTAGTTGAGCTTTCTCTTTGTTCTTTTCATTAAAAGCTTCTAGTGCTTCTTTATATTCTTTCTCCTGTTGCCAAACATGACATTTATTAGATTGCATTATAAAGAAAAGAAAAGAAAAGAAAAGAAAGGAAAGGAAAAGTAAAGAAAAGAAAAGAAAAGGGTTTGTGTATGATTTCGAAAATGCACCTTCTTTTGGCAGCTCTGTCCCAGTGGCTTCAGTTCTTTATTAGCCATGTCTATCCTCTTGCGTATAAATCCAACTTCTTTTCTCATGGGATCAACCAGCACTTCAAGCTCCTGATATAATAATAATAAAAATGATTCATAGTTAATTTAGACAGCAGTGACTAATTTGTTACTCCATCTGTCTATAAATAATAGTCACATTTAGAGTTTTTACGGTAATTAAGGAAATAATTGAATAATCTTATTTTTATAAAAAAATACTAATAATTTACTTAATTATTTTTTATCTAAATTGAGTAATTTATGAATATCAAAGTGACAAATAATTAGTTTAATTAAGAAAAAATTAATAATATTAATATTAAAAAATTATATAAATATTTATTATATTTTATAGAAATAAGAATAAAATTTAAAAAATAATTAATTCTTCTTAATTTTTTAAATGTATCAAATAATTTTAAACAAAATAAAAAATTAAATATGACTATTATTTATAGACGGAGAGCGAGTAATAAAATTAAATTTTAAAAATCAAATTATAAATTTTATATATTTCAGAACTTAATTATAAATTATTCTTTTTAAAACTATTTATTGCAATAAAAAATATTAAATCATTTATTATGACCAATGAGCTCTTGGTCTTGTTTTATATATATATATTATAAAATGTCGAATAACTCTCATCCAACATTACCATCAAATAAAATAAAATAAAAATTAAAAAACACTCATCTAACATATGAATAAAATATTTAGTGAAAGTGGGGTCTGAGTTCGGTTGGAATGTACAGTCAAGCAAATTATTATCTTTTTTTTATTTAATTGCACATATAAAATAGGAGAGATTTATCATCTTTATTAATTTTTTATTATTTTATTTATTTTATAACTTAGTTCACAGTAAAAATGGGGTGTTTGGAAGACTAAAAAGTCTTCGAAATAATGAGATTGCACCGCTATTATTTATCATTGACCTTTTCAATTACCCACCACATATATAACAGTAATTAATTAAGTAATTAATTAATTAATTAAAGATGACTGTCATTCGATCTTAAATTGTAGGGGTAGTCCCCCACCATATACAACTTCACCAAGTAATCTCCACTTCATGAACGATGGCATTGTCAAAAATAGACAAATTGACATTAGGTACACACGTACATATTATGGTCAATGAGCCCTTGACATGTTCAAATTGCAAAGCTATTATCTATCATTTGTTGTGAAAAATAGCTGCAGAAAAATTAAAATTAGAATGAAGAAAACTTGAGATATGTTCTATGAATTTTGTCCTTAAAGTTTATATTGTCAATAAGGTTTTAATTAATCTTCCAAGATTCAACAGGTTCTTCTACAGAATTGTGTAGGTAGTAGAATAGCAAGACAACTAATTTTTATCCCAGTAAAATGAAGATGAAATTAAGTTGTAAAAAGGTGCAGCATTATCATAAGCTAATCTGAAATTTATTTCTTGCAAAAATAATGTTAGAGAGAAAAAAAAAAAAAAAAAAAAAAGAGGAGCAAGATTTGGAAGTTAACTAAAGAGAAAAATTAAATTTAGGAGAAAAATCAGATTTAGTAACATTAAGAAGATATATCTACAATATTTAGTATTTCTTTTCACATATATCATGAATCTAGCTAATGGATAAATGATCACATACAACAAAGGAGGGCGTTAATATTTTTATTGTTTCATTTATTTTTAAAGAGTAATTTATAGTTAAGTATATGAGGTATTACAAAACTCACTAATCAATCCCTAATTTAATTTTAAGTTACAATTTAATTCTAAATTTAAATTTCATTAACAAACTAATTCCCGTCATTAACTACTTTTTAATTCGAAACAATTTAATTCTTAAAATTTTATTTTATTAGTAAAATAATCTCTACATCTAAATTTTATATTTAAGTAATTACTTAAATATAAAATTTAGATGTAAGGATTATTTTGTTAATAAAATAAAATTTTAAAGACTAAATTTTTTCAATATAGATTAATTTATTAATAAAATTAAATTTTAAAGACTAAATTATTATTTAAAAAAAAATATAAGATGAACTAATATATGGGTTTTGTATATTTCAAGACTTAATTATTAATTATTTTTTTTAATTTTTTATTACAATAAAAGATATTAAATAATTTATTATGACCAATGAGCTCTTGGTCTTGTTATATATATCTTATAAAATGTCCAATAACTCTAATCCAACATGTTAATAAAAAAAAAAAAAATCATCTAACATATGAATAAAATATTTAGTGAAAGTTGGGTCTGAGTTAGGTGGGAATATACAGTCAAGCAAATTAATCATTTTTTTTTCACATATTTAATTGCACATATAAAATAAGAGAGCTTTATCATCTTTCTTATTTTTTATTATTTTATTTAAATTATTTATTACAATAAAAATATTAAATTATTTATTTAAATTCTTAATTTATACATTACCAATGGCGCCTTTGGAAGACTAAAAAGTCTTTTAACATATTCAAATTGCACTGCTATTATCTATCATTAATATTTTCAATTACTCACCACTTTCTTTTTAGGATTAAAGGGGTTAGTTTCATCAAATATAATATGCATTAATTTCTTAATAACTAAAGTTTTCTTATTGAAAACTCTATATGTTTTATTATATATAAAATATTCTAAGAAAATATTTTTATCGATTTTGAAGTTAAATTTGTCACGACCCAACCTATGGGCCGGACCGGCACTAGGACCTGGGCCAGCGTAAAGCCCCCAAGGCCCGTAGTAAGCCTAACTGTTCATTAACCCAACTCTAAGGCCCATTTGGGCCCAAATTCAAGAAATCAAACGGACAGAGTCCGGCCATAAAATGGACTTTCCAACGAAGAGTTTTCGACTCACCCGATCTGTAAAACATAATAAATACTCAATTGGGGAGCTCAGCTCACCCTCCACATACTCATATCCTCATAAAAATAAATGGGAGCTCAGCTCCCTCATCCAATCCATCAAACATGCATATCATTATACGTTTACAGGTCCAACATGATAATAATATTACAGACCATAATCAAATAAATACTTCTAACACATGCGGAAATTCTAGGAGTAAATAAAATTACACAAATATTGATAAACAACCTGCGAAGGAGAAAAGCAGGTTAACCAAAATAAAATCCTCCTGTAGCCTGAAAAAAATATTGAACAGGAGTGAGCGTTCGACTCAGAGAGTAAAATATCAATTTTAACCATAATCTCTATAACTATCTAAAATTAATTCACCCTGTAGAGTGAAATGCAACATCCACATCATTTTCACATCATAACATCAAAAAGGTAATTTGGAGCACTCACGCACCCTGTAGCATCAATCATAACATATGGAGCCGATCCTATACTGACTCTCTTAAATCCAACCCGTGCCGAAGAACTCAAGCCGGACTTTCGCTTAATAAACCAAATCGAGGGTCCCAGCGAAGAACTCAAGCCGTGACTACCCCTCGAAGGATCGGGTCCCAGCGAAGAACTCAACCCGTGACTACCCGTCCTATCCATAGTCCACACCACATCACACGCACGCCAACGCACGCACACTGCTCCAAATTATCACAACAACATCATGGCACTTTAACAGTTATCAATGCATCATAAATCATGCCTAGAGTTTAACTACATAAATATATGCATATAAGTGATGCATGGGCAGGCTGAACATATAATAATATCGAAATTACAATTAAAATTAATATTTTACTCACAGACTTGACGACAATCACTGTGGCGGCTGGGCGGAGGAAGAAGGCTGTCCCGGCTCACCTGACAATTTTATTACAATCATTTAATAAATCTGACTCAATACAAACAAAGAAAAAGACCAATACGTCCTAAGTCGTGCCGAAAATCCGACAGAGTCTCCCCTATACCTAGGACCTACCCAAGCTGCAAAAGGGCTCAAAAAACACTTCTATACTCACAATCCATATATCCACAACTCAATCACATCACACAGCCCCTCCTGGGCCCATCAAATCAATCATCCATCACAATATGTAAAATTTCAATTTAGTCCCTATAATTGACCATTTTTGCAAAAACTGCCCAAATCAGCTCTAAAAATTCTAAAACTTTGCCCCGCGGTCCTTAACAATATTACTAAGCTATTGCAAAAAGAATCATAATTTTCTAAGCTACCACGAATATTTTATAGATTTTTAATCCCATTTAAGCACTAGAAAATTACGAAAAAGTAAGGTTCGGGTTTACCTTTACCAATTCCGACTTCTGGAACGCGCTCAGGACGTCTGACAATAGGGGGCTAGCCAAAACCTCGGTCCCACCCGAGACTTTTCCAGAACGGTCCGTTCGCCCGAAATTTGCATCTTGCTAATCGTCGAATTTCCACGAATCGAGGATACCTACACGAAGCCCATAACACGGGGGTTAGTACATAAATTTTTCAGAATTTTCTAAGCTCATTAAATGCTCGGAAAAATACTGCGAAGTTCAGTGGGACCCACCAAAAAACGGTGTCGAAAAAATTTGAAATTTATGTCGCCGCGAAGCTCTCGACGAGTGGAGCGCGCTGGTAGCCTCGGTTTTCTCGTGGGATTCATGGTTTTCGAGAAATCTAGCCCAAAAGTCGAAATGGGCTAAAATCTTCCCGAGCAAAAATCGGACAAACCGCTCTATGGATTTCGGCGTTCTTGGTGTCTATGGAAAGCTCTCGCCGAGTAGATGATTTTAGACACAAGACCCGGTCCAATTGGTGGCTGGATCGGCCGGATTTTGGCCGGAGAAGCCGAAACGCTGCGCGCGCGAGGGAGGGAGATCGCGCGCATTTTCCGGCTGCTCGCGGCCTACCGGCTAGGGAGGTCGGGTGGCGGCGCCGGCCTAGGGGTGGCAGGGGAGGTATCGGCCAGCAGGGGAGGGAGGAGAGATAAAAGAGAGAGAGAAGGGGAGAGGAAACGACGCGCGCGGGGAAGAAAAAAAGGAAAGGGAGCCGGTCCGATTCAACAGGTCAGATTCGGTCCGGTTCGATTCGAAATACAAATTTTTGAATTTTTACTCTGCCTCGGGACCGAAAACGAGATCCAAAAATTTCGAAAAAATTTCAGAAAACTCAAAAAAATACATAGACTCCAAATATATTTTTAGTTTTGCCACGTGGTCTTTAAATTAATTTTTAAAAATCATCAAAGTTTATATTTTCGGAAAATCGAACCCTATTTTTAAAATCTGAAATGTCACGACCCAACCTATGGGCCGGACCGGCACTAGGACCAGTGCCAGCCTAAAGCCCCCGAGGCCCGTAGTAAGCCTTAACTATTCATTAACCCAACTCTAAGGCCCATTGGGCCCAAATTCAAGAAAACAAACAGACAGAGTCCGGCCATAAAATGGACTTTCCAACGGGGAGTTTTCGACTCACCCGACCTGTAAACACAATAAACAATCCATTGGGGAGCTCAGCTCACCCTCCACATACTCATCAACATAATAATAAATGGGAGCTCAGCTCCCTCATCCAATCCATCAAACAGACTTAAAAATATTAAGTTTACAGGTCCAACATGATAATAATATTACAGACCAAATTCAAATAATTACTGCTAACACATGCGGAAATTCTAGGAGTAAATAAAATTACACAAATATCGATAAACAACCTGCGAAGTATAAAAGCAGGTTAACCTAATAAAATATCCTCCGTGGCTCAGAAAATTTTTGAACAGGAGTGAGCGTTCGACTCAGAGAGTAAAATATCAATTTTAACCATAATCTCTATAACTATCTAGAACTAATGCACCCTGTAGAGTGAAATGCAACATCAACAACATTTTCACATCATAACATCAAAAAGGTAATTTGGAGCACTCACACACCCTGTAGTATCAATCATAACATATGGGAGCTGATCCCCTATACAGCTCTCTTAAATCCAACCTGGTGCCAGCGAATTACTCAAGCTCGGACTTCCACTTAATAACCAAATCGAGGGTCCCAGCGAATTACTCAAGCCGTGACTACCCTCAAGGATCGGGTCCCAGAATTACTCAAGCCGTGGATCGCCTGGCCCCGTCCATAGTCCACACCACATCACACGCACGCCAACGCACGCACACTGCTCCAAATTACCACAACAACAACCATGGCACATCAACAGTTATGAATGCAACATATATCGTGCCTAGAGTTTAACTACATAAATATATGCATATAAGTGATGCATGGGCATGCTGAACATATAATAATATTGAAATTACAATTAAAATTAATATTTTACTCACAAACTTGACGACAAATTACTGTGGCGGCTGGGCGGAGGAAGAAGGTCATCCGCTCACCTGACAATTATATTACAATTATTTAATACAATCTGACTCAATACAAACAAAGAAAAAGACCAATTACGTCCTAAGTCGTGCCGAAAATCCGGCAGAGTCTCCCCTATACCTAAGACCTACCCAACCTGCAAAAGGGCTAAAAACGCACTTCTATATTCACAATCCATATATCAACAGTTCAATCATATCACACAGCCCCTCCTGGGCCCATCAAATCAATCATCCATCACAATACGCAAAATTTCAATTTAGTCCTTATTATTGATCATTTTTGCAAAAACTGCCCAAACAAGCTCTAAAAATTATAAAACTTTGCTCCGCGGTCCTTAGCAATATTACTAAGCTATTGCAAAAAGAATCGTAATTTTCTAAGCTACCACGAATATTTTATGGATTTTTAATCCTATTTAAGCACTAGAAAATTACGAAAAAAACAAGGTTCGGGTTTACTTTTGCCGATTCCGACTTCGGGAACGCGCTCAGGACGTCTGAAAATAGGGGGCTAGCCAAAACTTCGGCCACCCGAGACTTTTCCAGAACGTCCGTTCGCCCGAAATTTGCGCATCTTGGCCAATCGCCGAATTTCCGCGAATCGAGGATACCTACACGCCCATAACACGGGGTTAGTACATAATTTTTTCAGAATTTTCTAAGCTCATTAAATGCTCGGAAAAACACCGCGGTTCGTGGGACCCACCAAAAGCGGTGTCGGAAAAATTCAAATTTATGTCGTTGCGAAGCTCTCACGAATGGAGCGTGCTGGTGGCCTCGGTTTTCGTGGGATTCACGGTTTCGAGAAATCTAGCCCAAAAGTCGAAATGGGCTAAAATCTTCCCGAGCAAAAATCGGACAATCCGCTCGATGGATTTCGGCGTTTGGTGTCTATGGAAAGCTCGCCGAGTAGATGATTTTGGACACAAGACTCGGTCCAATTGGTCGCAGGATCGGCCTGATTTGGCCGTGGAAGTCGAAGCGGGGCGGCGCGCGCAGGGGGGGCATCGCGCGCACTGCTCACACGCTACCGGCCGACTACTGGAGCGCAGGCGAGGGAGGACGCAGGAGGCGGGCCGCGCGGCAGGGGAGGGGAGGAGAGAGAAAAGAGAGAGAGAAGGGGAGAGGGACGCGCGCGGGGAAAGAAAAAGGAAGAAGGAAAAGGGTTTGGTCCGATTCGACTGGCCTGATTCGATTCGGCTTCGATTCAGATACAAAATTTTGAATTTTTATCGCCTCGGGACCAAAACGAGGTCCAAAAATTCCGAAAAAATTCCGTAAAACTCTAAAAATACGTAGACTCCAAATATATTTTTAGTTTTGCCACGTGGTCTTTAAATTAATTTTTAAAAATCATCAAAATTTATATTTTCGGAAAATCGAACCCGATTTTTAAAATCCGAAAAAATCTCAAAAAAAATTCCTAAAATTTAAATAAAATTAAAATACCAAAATGCTCATAAAAATTAAAATTTCGGGGTGTTACATTCTTCCCCCCTTATAGAAAATTCGTCCTCGAATTTTTACACAAGGCAGAATAAAGCACATGATTATACATTGAACAAGTAAGGGTACTTGCTACGCATGTCCCGTTCTGACTCCCAGGTGCACTCTTCCACCGACTGACTCCTCCACAAAACCTTAACCATAGGGATCTGTTTGGATCTTAGCTGTCTTACTTGGTAGTCCACTATGGCTACAGGTTGCTCCTCAAATGTCAAATTCTCCTTTAGCTCTATCACATCCGGCTGCAGTACATGAGAAGGATCGGGAATGTATTTCCTGAGCATGGAGATGTGAAACACGGGATGAACGTGAGAAAGGTTGGGTGGTAGCTCCAACCGGTAGGCAACTGCTCCAACTCTATCCGTAACCTCAAAAGGTCCAATATACCGAGGTGCCAACTTGCCCTTCTTTCCGAATCTCATGACTCCCTTCATTGGAGATACCTTCAGGAATACATAGTCGCCCACTGCAAACTCCACATCCCTCCGTCTGGGGTCTGCATAACTCTTCTGTCTACTGAAAGCTGTCCTCAGTCGTTCCCTGATTAAAGGAACTACCTCTGAAGTGTACTGCACTAGGTCTACATCATGCACCCTTGCTTCCCCCATTTCTGTCCAACACAGAGGAGACCTACACTTTCTTCCATATAGTGCCTCATAGGGTGCCATCCCTATGCTGGAGTGATAACTGTTGTTGTAGGCAAACTCCACCAAAGCTAGCTGCTCATCCCATTGACCTCCAAAATCCAAGACACTCATGCGAAGCATGTCTTCCAGTGTTTGGATTGTCCTTTCGGACTGTCCGTCTGTCTGAGGGTGGAAAGCTGTACTGAAGTTCAATTGTGTGCCAAGTGCCTCCTGCAACTTTCTCCAAAACCGAGAAGTGAACTGGGGCCCTCTGTCAGATATTATGGAAGCCGGAACTCCATGCAATCTGACTATTTCTCGAATATAGAGCCGGGCATACTGTGCCACAGAGTATGTAGTCTTTACAGGCAAGAAATGAGCTGATTTGGTCAAGCGGTCTACAATTACCCATATGGAATCATATCCTCGCGTGGTACGAGGCAACCCAGTCACAAAATCCATAGTGATCATTTCCCACTTCCATTCTGGGATAGGGAGCTCTTGCAGCTTCCCTGACGGTCTCTGGTGTTCAAACTTCACCTTCTGACACGTCAAGCACTTGGACACAAAGTCCGCTATGTCTCTCTTCATGCCATTCCACCAATAGCTATCCTTCACATCATGGTACATCTTGGTGGAACACAGGTGGACATCTGCATGCAGTTGTATAGTGTGCCTCTCGCATGATTTCATTCCTGAGGTTGTCTACATCGGGCACACATATCCTAGAACCTTGTACTAGGGCACCATCATTGGCAAATCCAAACTCACCACCTTCACCTTGCAGATTTCTTTCTATGATCTTCATCAATTGTTGGTCTCTGGCCGGGAAACTCTAACTCTGTCCCTCAAGTCCGGCCTCACCAAAAGTGAGCCAACAATACCCCTCATCCGAAAGATCTAGGATTAAACCTTGATCCATCAACTCATGTACCTCCCGAATCAATGGTCTCTTCTCTCTTGAAATGTGCGCCAAATCGCTGTAAGATTTTCTCGCTCGAGCATCCGCCACAACATTGGCCTTTCTGGGTGGTACTTGGATGGTGCAATCATAGTCTTTCGTAAGCTCCATCCATCTCCTCTGCCTCAAGTTCAAGTCCTCTTGGAAGATGTACTTCAAACTCTTATGGTCGGTGTATATCTCGACGCTTCACCATACGTAGTGTCTCCAGATTTTTAGTGCAAAGATTACAGCCGCCATTTCCAAATCATGGGTGGGGTAGTTCTGCTCATGCCTCTTCAGCTGCCTTGAAGCATAAGCCACTACCTTTCCATTCTGCATCAACACACACCCTAGGCCAACTCTGGAGGCGTCACAATACACGGTGTATCCTTCACCACTCACAGGTAGTGTCAACACAGGGCGGTGGTTAGACACTCCTTAAGCTTCGAAACTCACCTCACGGTCATCCGTCCAAATGAAAGGAACATTCTTCCCGGTCAACTTAGTTAGGGAGCCGCTATCCCGGAGAAATCTTGTACAAAACGCCTGTAGTAGCCACTAAACCCGTAAAACTTCGCACCTCGTTGGATCGTTGTAGGCCTAAGCCAATCGCCATTCTGACTTCAATTTTCTTGGGATCCACTTGAATGCCGTCACTAGAAACTACGTGTCCCAAGAATGAGATGCTTTCTAGCCAAAATTCACATTTTGAAAATTTGGCATATAGCTAGTGCTCCCTCAACGTTTGCAACACCATCCTCAAGTGCCACACGTGTTCTTCCTCGGTCCGAGAGTATACCAGAATGTCATCTATGAATACGATGACAAAACGGTCCAAAAATGGCTTGAACACCCTGTTCATCAAGTCCATGAAGGCTGCTGGTGCATTAGTGAGTCCAAAAGACATCACCAAGAACTCATAATGACCATATCTTGTCCTGAAAGCCGTTTTGGACACGTCCTCATCCCTGATTCTCAACTGATGGTAGCCTAATCGCAGGTCTATCTTGGAAAAGAATCTAGCTCCTTGGAGCTGATCAAACAAATCATCGATCCGAGGAAGTGGATACTTGTTCTTCACAGTCACCTTGTTCAGCTGTCTATAGTCAATGCATAACCTCAATGACCCATCCTTCTTTCTCACAAATAAAACAGGAGCACCCCAGGGTGAAGTGCTCGGACGTATGAAACCCTTGTCCAAAAGCTCCTGTAGTTGCTCCTTCAGCTCTTTCAATTCTGCTGGTGCCATCCTGTAAGGTGGCATGGATATGGGGTTTGTACCCGGCACAACATCAATACAAAACTCTATTTCCCTTCCTGGTGGCAACCCTGGAAGCTCCTCTGGGAAGACATCCATAAATTCTCTGACAACAGGAACATTTCCCATGCTGACACCTTCTACAGATGTATCTCTCACCAATGCCAAATACCCTTGGCATCCACGCCTCAACATTTTTCTAGCACTAATTGCTGACACCAAATTATATGGAGCCACGCTCCTGTCACCATCAAAGCTAAACTCTTCCACACCAGGTATGTGGAAATACACCTTTTTGTTCCTGCAGTCTAAGGTGGCATAGTGAGTTGCCAACCAATCCATCTCCAAGATTACATCGAAATCCATTACTGGTAGAGGAACCAAGTCTGCTGGGAGGATCTTTCCATCCACTACTACTGGGCTACCCGAAAAAAACCATATCTACATCTATGTTGTCACTAAGTGGGGTAGCTACCGACAAAGGGCATTCTAAGGTTGTAGGGTTTCTACCCAACCTCATGGCAAACACAGGGGAGACAAATGAGTGCGTAGCACCCGGATCTATCAAAACACGAGCCTCATAAGAATGCACTGTAAGAATACCGCCACAACCGCATTTGAAGCTTGAGCATCCTGGTGGGTCATGGTGAAAACCCGAGCTTGACCCCTACCCTGAGTGGCGTAACCTTGATATCGACTTCTACCTCGACCGCCTCCAAATCCACGCCCTCGGTCTCGGCCCTGGCCATCGAATCGATCGCCGCCATGTTGGAAGTACCGGATACAATCGCGAGGAACATTAGCAACAGTAACCTCGTGACCCCATCCGTGGCTCGCCAACATGGGGCATTCTCTAGCAAAGTGACCACTGGCTACACACAAGCATACTCGATCCCATTAAACAAGGTCCTGAATGTCCTCTTCCACACTGTGCACAAGGTGCCAAGGAGGATCTCAACTGCACCTAATCGCCAGATTTCGAATCGTGACCACCGCCGATCCGCACTCGTCCAATCTCGTGGTCCGTGGTTCAAACCACTTCTCTTGCTCCTACCCTTTCCTCTGTAATTACCCTAGCCACCACTGTCCGGAGTACCCATGGAAGGGACACCTGAGGGACCCTCTGCTGTTTTTCTTTGCTCTTCCGCTGTCATCTACAAAGATAATCGATCTCAACTGTCTAGCTCGATCAACCACCACATCAAAAGATCGATCGGACATCATGGCTGGTTTGCATATCTCTGTCAAGCCCCTTTAGGAACCTCTTCACCTTCATAGTTTTGTAGCCATTCTTTGTAGGGGCATATCCGCTCAATTCCGTAAATTCTCAGAGCATATTCATCTACTGCACTGCCATTCTCGCCTTAAGGCCTCAAAGGCCCACCGCTTCGATCTCTGAAGCTTTCTGGCACAAACCGATTGATAAAAAGTTCCACAATCTGAGCCCATGTCAAACCCTCCATCCGGGTAACACGTAGTCATTCATCCATTGTCTAGGCATGGGCCCCATGACATGCTGCATACACTCTATCAATCTTCTATCGGGCCAATCGTAATTACTCTCGCCTGTCAGAATCCAGAAACCGATATGCATCGCCCGACACATCATAAGTACTGCACCAACTTCTTAAAATTTATGATCTGCTTGTAAGGTTCCCCTCTTGGTGCGGTGGATCGCTGCCTTGTGGAGGGTGGACCATATCTCGCGCCATCATGTCGATGGTTCTCTGCACCAGCCTAGAGTAGCCGCCATGGGGTCCATGGGACCTGTGCCATAAAGGACTGCTCTCAGATCGGGGTGGCTGCTCCTCTACTTGAGCCTTTCTAGGCCTCCTACCCCGCCTCCCTGGCAGCGCCATCATCTGTGCCGACACCTCGTCAGCACATCCGGTTCAGTGCGTGGCAGCTCTCCTGCTTCTACTCATTTTCCTGAAATTCAGCAGTATTAGCCCACAAAATTCAAAACTGCACATTGCACAGCTCTATAGACTCATATTTACACAAAATATATGAAGCAGAAACTAGAAGCAAAGACGACAATGCAAGACGAATATGGACCCTATTTTTCCGCATGTGACTCCTATTTGACTTTTCCCAACACTTTAGACAACATTCCCTAAGAATCTGGAGCCTAAGCTCTGATACCACATTTGTCACGACCCAACCTATGGGCCGGACAGGCACTAGGACCTGGGCCAGCCTAAAGCCCCCGAGGCCCGTAGTAAGCCTTAACTATTCATTAACCCAACTCTAAGGCCCATTGGGCCCAAATTCAAGAAAACAAACGGACAGAGTCCGGCCATAAAATGGACTTTCCAACGGGGAGTTTTCGACTCACCCGACCTGTAAACACAATAAACAATCCATTGGGTAGCTCAGCTCACCCTCCACATACTCATCAACATAATAATAAATGGGAGCTCAGCTCCCTCATCCAATCCATCAAACAGACTTAAAAATATTAAGTTTACAGGTCCAACATGATAATAATATTACAGACCAAATTCAAATAATTACTGCTAACACATGCGGAAATTCTAGGAGTAAATAAAATTACACAAATATCGATAAACAACCTGCGAAGTATAAAAGCGTGTTAACCTGAATAAAATATCCTCCCGTGGCTCAGAAAATTTTTGAACAGAGTGAGCGTTCGACTCAGAGAGTAAAATATCAATTTTAACCATAATCTCTATAACTATCTAGAACTAATGCACTGTAGAGTGAAATGCAACATCAACAACATTTTCACATCATAACATCAAAAGGTAATTTGGAGCACTCACACACCTGTAGTATCAATCATAACATATGGGAGCCGATCCCTATACACTCTCTTAAATCCAACTCGGTGCCGAATTACTCAAGCTC
Source organism: Hevea brasiliensis (assembly GCF_030052815.1). Classification (NCBI taxonomy): domain Eukaryota; kingdom Viridiplantae; phylum Streptophyta; class Magnoliopsida; order Malpighiales; family Euphorbiaceae; genus Hevea; species Hevea brasiliensis. The sequence continues at coordinate 76,568,051 of NC_079506.1, read as the reverse complement.
GGACTTCCACTTAATAACCAAATCGAGGGTCCCAAATAATTACTCAAGCCGTGACTACCCTCGAAGGATCGGTCCCAAATAATTACTCAAGCCGTGGATCGCCTGCCCCGTCCATAGTCCACACCAAATCACACGAACGCCAACGCACGCACACTGCTCCAAATTACCACAACAACAACCATGGCACATCAACAGTTATGAATGCAACATATATCGTGCCTAGAGTTTAACTACATAAATATATGCATATAAGTGATGCATGGGCATGCTGAACATATAATAATATTGAAATTACAATTAAAATTAATATTTTACTCACAAACTTGACGACAAATTATCCGTGGGCGGAGGAAGAAGGTCATTCTGGCTCACCTGACAATTATATTACAATTATTTAATACAATCTGACTCAATACAAACAAAGAAAAAGACCAATTACGTCCTAAGTCGTGCCGAAAATCCGGCAGAGTCTCCCCTATACCTAGGACCTACTCAACCTGCAAAAGGGCTAAAAACACACTTCTATATTCACAATCCATATATCAACAGTTCAATCATATCACACAGCCCCTCCTGGGCCCATCAAATCAATCATCCATCACAATACGCAAAATTTCAATTTAGTCCTTATTATTGATCATTTTTGCAAAAATTGCCCAAACAAGCTCTAAAAATTATAAAACTTTGCCCCGCGGTCCTTAGCAATATTACTAAGCTATTGCAAAAAGAATCGTAATTTTCTAAGCTACCACGAATATTTTATGGATTTTTAATCCTATTTAAGCACTAGAAAATTACGAAAAAAATAAGGTTCGGGTTTACTTTTGCCGATTCCGACTTCGGGAACGCGCTCAGGACGTCTGAAAATAGGGGGCTAGCTAAAACCTCGGCCCAATTCGGAGACTTTTCCAAGAACGTCCGTTCGCCCGAAATTTGCGCATCTTGGCCAATCGCCGAATTTCCGCGAATCGAGGATACCTACACGAAGCCCATAACACGGGGGTTAGTACATAATTTTTTCAGAATTTTCTAAGCTCATTAAATGCTCGGAAAAACACTGCGAAGTTCCGTGGGACCCACTGAAAAACGGTGTCGAAAAAATTCGAAATTTATGTTGTTGCGAAGCTCTCGACGAATGGAGCGTGCTGGTGGCCTCGGTTTTCTCGTGGGATTCACGGTTTTCGAGAAATCTAGCCCAAAAGTCGAAATGGGCTAAAATCTTCCCGAGCAAAAATCGGACAATCCGCTCGATGGATTTCGGCGTTCTTGGTGTCTATGGAAAGCTCTCGCCGAGTAGATGATTTTGGACACAAGACCCGGTCCAATCGGTGGCCGGATCGGCCGGATTTGGCCGGGGAAGTCGAAGCGGCGCGCGCGCGCAGGGGGGGAATCACGCTTTTCCGCTGCTCGGCCACGCCGGGCCGATTACCGGGAGGCGCGCCACGAGAGGAGGACGCAGGGAGGCTACCGTCGACGCAGAGGAGGGGAGGAGAGAGAAAAGAGAGAGAGAAGGGGAGAGGGACGCGCGCGCGGGGAAAGAAAAAGGAAGAAGGAAAAGGGCCGGTCCGATTCGACCGGTCCGATCCGGTCCGGTTCGATTCGGCCGGTTCGATTCAGGATACAAAATTTTGAATTTTTACTCTGCCTCGGGACCGAAAACGAGATCCAAAAATTCCGAAAAAAATTCTATAAAACTCAGAAAAATACGTAGACTCCAAATATATTTTTAGTTTTGCCACGTGGTCTTTAAATTAATTTTTAAAAATCATCAAAGTTTATATTTTCGGAAAATCGAACCCGATTTTTAAAATCCGAAAAAATCTCAAAAAAATTCCTAAAATTTAAATAAAATTAAAATACCAAAATGCTCATAAAAATTAAAATTTTGGGGTGTTACATGAAAAATCTCAAAAAAATTCCTAAAATTTAAATAAAATTAAAATACCAAAAATGCTCATAAATTTAAAATTTTTGGGGTGTTACAAAATTTATCTAAATTATTTTTGATATTCAAAATGCGGTACTTATAAATCAAAAATTCTAAAATAACCTATTTTAGGTTTCTTATCATTCCATAGCTTATGGAATTGGTGAGCTTTTAGATCCAAAATCAGACTCTTGTCCAATGCCCATCATGCGATCATTGGATAAATTACAAGAAGGATTATTCTTGAACTTTAGGATTATAACAGAATCGTTATTAAATTTAAAAATATAACATAAAATCTATTAAATTTTAAAATTTTACATTGTAAAATTCTTTTAATCCACGATAGTTGATTTATGCGATCTAAAATAATAGTGATATGAATAATTATCTTTCCTTTATGTCACAGTGACAAAACCAGTTATTATTTTTTTTCACATACTAATCATAAATAAAAATATCAGCAGTATGAGATAATAAAGCATTAGATGTATAGTAGCTAATTAGAGAGATTTTACCTCAAAAAAATAATGACAATCGTCTACGTTATCGCTATTTTAGATTGTACATATTTACGTGTTACTTATAAATTGATTATTAAGAGTTAAGAAAATTTTATTAGATAAAATTTTAAATTTTAATTAATTTTTTATATTTTTAAATTTTAAAATAATTTTATTATAATTTTTAAAATTAAAAGACGGCTGTTGAAATTTAGTATTAGAAAACTGTCATTGGTTGATACTGTACAGTGAGGCTACAATTGTGCGGACAGTGTACAGTGAACTGCGGAGTGTGCCGTGAAGATTATTATTATTATTATTATTATTATTATTGTTATTATTATTATTACGGTCTTATGTTAGATTTGTGAGTGATTGAATGAGAAATGTTTAGTGTTTATAATTTTTTTTTTCTGAGTATTGATTTATTTATGAAGTAAGCTTTTTAGAATTGTTTTTAATTTTGTGTTATTTAATTTATAAGGTTATTTTCATAATATATAAATTATAGGAAAAATTATTATTATCCATTTTAATAAAATGAATTATTTATTTTTTATATTTAAAAAAATATAATTTTTAAATTTTTGTATCATTTATTCTTTAATTTTTTCACCTACTTTAAATTAAGTTCTTAATTTATTAACTAATATCTTTAAATAAAAGAGAAATTACCTTTAAAAAAACTCAATAATTTAAAGTTTAAAAAATAAAATAATTATATAATTATATTTTTTTTAAAATTACAAGATTTTAATGAGATTAAATTAATATTCAAAACAAATAAAGAGATTAAAAAATAAAATAAATAAAAAATATAAAATTTAATTAATTAATATATATTTTAAATTAATAAAATTAAATAATTAATTTTATTAAAATACAAAAAAAAAAAATCATAAATTATAATATGTTACCTTCATTATTGGTATCAACGTGGCGTGTTAATTTATTAAAAAAAAAAGAAAAAAAAAACTTGGCTCGTCAATTATTTGTTGATGACAGGACCTTGAAACCCAGCAAACACAATAATTGCTAATGTGGGACATCAATTAAAAAAAAATCTAACCTTTGTGTCCTTATCATATATACTTCACCGGCAGAAGATGACGGAGGCCACAACCACTTGCATAATCTCCTTCTACTGGAAAGCTGGGATCTATCCCAACAACACTGCATTTTGCTAAACAAGAAAAACAAGAATCTGTGACGATGAGCAGGTATTTCTTGTTTCCCGTTGGCGTAATTATGTTTATTAGGTCATTAATATACTTAATTTCACTCCTTTCTTTTTGTAAATAACTATCGAACTCCACCTAATGGCAGCCAGAGAAATGATCAGGGTGCAGCGGCAACTAGAACTGGAGAACTTACAAAATTCCAATCAAACGCAGTGGATGTCCTATCGAGCATAAACTCTCTGTTCACAGTTGCTGTATTCTTGGGCTTATCCTTCGCATCTCCCAACCAAAAAAGCATTGATCCCCGATCCGAATGTAACCCAGACGCCACCATGCTCAAGAGACTCGTCTTATGGGAGGTTATATCATTTTCTTTCTTCCTCTTCTCCAGCCTATTCTTGAAATCACTCCAACTATATATCAACATGTTAGGAGATAAAAAAATGGGTCGTCAGGGGCATGTTCTACATATCGGTATTGACGACGACACTTGGCGTTGCAAGTTTTACGGTTTCCATGGCTTACCTTATTCAGATACAGGTTGGGAAGATGTCTTGTTGGATTTTTGAAACAACTCTCTCTGTGATCTTTCTAGCTGTGATGGTGTTTCTGGGTATCGTAAGTTATTTAGTCGTCACTGCTCTAACTTTCTCGCTCACAACAGACGATTTTGACCAACATCTTTCTAGTACTACTGTTTTTACCACTGCTGCAAGTTTTTAATTCTTGAATATTTTATTTAAAAAAATGAAAAATTTGGAGTTGTAACATAATTTTACTTTTAAGTTAATGTTATTTTGTACAATTTTAATTGCTATTTATTATGCTCCTTACTTATTGTTTACTTAAAAAAATAAAAATCTAATTTCACAAAGAATCAATTACTCATAACTCATTTTATTGCTCAACATGCAAATCATGTTCCAATCGTAATATCTAACTTTCGTTAGATTGAAAGTTTGGATCTTATTAATTTTCTTTCTAACTCAATTGTAATATCTCCATGAGTTTAATAGTATGCATTATATAATTGGAACAAAGGAACGAGCTACACAAATTTGGAAGCAATTCGGTGATGGGGGGTTTTGTTCTTGGCACTTCAGGACCCCTTTTCAGAGTACAAAGTAATTTATTATAACAAGCGATGGTTGGCTTCCCTCATGCACAATTTTGTTTCAATTATTTTATATTTGATCTCCCTAGGATATTTTGGAATCACTGTTATAATGGTGAGGATATTCTGTTGTACTAGATTGCACAAATCCTTATAGTGGTCTCTCACTTTTTTAATAGTCAATATGCCACTGCCTTGTTTTGACAAGTCAACTTGATACATCGGATTCTTTTATTGATCCTCATCCAATGCAATTATTATTATTATTATTATTATTATTATTATTATATAATGGATAAAATTTAATTATTAATTATGATAAGACTCGTATAAGATCTATCATTCATTATCATCAATAATCATAATGGTTAAATTTACGAAATTTCAATCAAAGTAGGTGAATGTCCTTTGGAGCATAAACTCCCTTTCCAGTTGTTGTATTCTTGGGATTATCCTTTGCATCTCCCAAACAAAAAAGCCATGATCTCCGATCCGAATTAGCCCAGAAGTCACAATGCTCAGTGGACTCCTCTTATGGGAAGTTATATCATTTTCTTTCTTCCTCTTCTCAAGCCTATTTGTGAAATCACTTCAACTTTATATCAACAATTTAAGTGGCGATTGTCCAAGTAGAGATATCAATTAATAGCGAAATTAGTAGGAACAGGTTCTACCTATCGATAGTAATAATAATCATCATTCTAGCACATATATAATTAATAATCATCATCTGACCTCCAATTTTTCGTGATAAAGGGACTTGGGAATTGATTCATTTGATGTGTGCTTTGCAGAAAAGCCTCTCTAAATTCAGTCATTTTATGGAATAACAGAACATGAAGTTGAATATATTGAAGATGTTCAGAGAGATGCCAAAAGACCCAAGTTTGGTTGCGCAAAGCGCCACAATCTAATCACCACTGAACTCTTTAGCGCAGAACTCAATGAATCTTCTGCAGCTGAAGTCGCTTATGAGGAATTTCGTTGAAGATAGGATTCAAATAGAACCTTTCAATCTTGACAAAAAAAGGGATGAAGGCCATTTTGATGCAGAGGGAAATTTTGTTGAATATGTCAATGAGAATGAACTCAAGGATGCGTGGCTTGACAGTGTTGAAGTTGATCCAAGATTTGCTAGTTATAGCTCTATGGCAACAACAATTGAAGATGATAATAAAAATGATTCAAATGAACTTTCATCTGAAGACATTGAAATAATAAAGGGGCGTATTGCCAACTTGCTTGAGCCAGAGGAAACGGTAAATCTTTTGAATCATATTCTATGGATTATTTTTTTTAAAACTATGTTTAATAGAGTGTAATGTAATACAATATGATCAATTATGTAATGAAATTAAAGTTATAATATAATGAAATATAATTATTATTACATTAATATGTTTGATTGCAAAATAAAAATATAAATAATGTAATATAATGATAATTTTTTATAATGTTTAATTTATTTATGGTTTTAATAATAAGTAATAATAATCGAAGTGATTGTTGGTCGAATGTTAGGGGTAGCTAAGTGGTAGTGGTTGTGACAAAGTAAGGATAATGATGGTGGTAGGGCCCGGTGGTGGTGGTGGAGGTAATGGCAATGGCTAAGTGGTGGTGATAGCAATGGTGGCTAGATAGTGCGATGGTCGTAGTGTTAATAATAAATGAACAAAATAAAAACAAGTAATGATAATTATATCCATTTTTATATGTAATAATCATTATTTTACTTTCAAGTATAATTGATTGCTTGATATAATTGTCATTCTATTATATCAATTTTTTTTAACTAAATAATGCAATCGAATATATAATGTAATCATGGTTATATTACAATTTTGATTACGTCATACTAAAAATTAGCTTAATATAATATATTATTTGATTTGTTTTTTCATTTTAGTTAAGCTAGTAAGAATCAAATTATGAATGTATGGTAAGATTTTTTTTTTTTTTAAATTAGTCAAAAACTAACGCACATACATGGAATAAGGAAGGTATAAACATTTTCACAAAATCATAGTAATTTTATTAAAGCATATTAAGTCTTATATCTCATGCATATACTATCCATAATTGATGTGGAATCTCGAAAGACTAGCTCAGCCATCCGAAAGTAGATAGACACCTCCATTGATAGACTCAAATTCTTTTTTTTTTTTTAATTAGTTAAGAATGCAAGCACACCATTCATTAAATATATGAATTTCATATATTTGTATTTTAAGTCTACAATGAATTAAGTTTAAACAAGAATTTTCTAGTTTTTGGCACCAGATTTTTGTTTTACAGCGATAGGTTAATGATCTAAATGTAAAGAAGTGAAGGAGGTAGCTTTGTGTATAAAATTCATTTGATAAGTTCATGCGATTGACAAGTACAGTTCTGATATATGTGATTCTTATTTTCAATTTCCCAGAGCATTTCATTGTTTACTGCAACATTTCTTATCTTTTCTTTGTTGGTATTGTCATTAAAAAAGAAAAAGAAGTTGAAAGAACAATCAATTAAAAACATACATGCTCTTACATTAAAAGTAAACTGGTCATAATTGACTTTTAATACATTAAAATAGAACCAACTAATTGAAATGGTACATGAGGCTATGCATTGCATGGAGTGCAAATGTTTTCTGTTATTATGCAAAACAAAATTCTATTTTCTAATTGTAAAAATAAATCATGATAAATTTTAGTCTGACCATATACTTTTGGCTACTTCCAAACACATCTTTATTCAAGGAAAACCACACATTAGAAAAATGATTGGTGTAATGCAATAGACATGTCAAGGTTTGGATTCTACATTCTTGCTCAGTTCTTCCAGTTTCTTCATTCTTAATCTTTCACTCTCAGTCAGCAGCTGATAAGAACACAGGAAAATGGTGAAAATGATAAAAGGAAGGAACTACTAAAATGAAAATTAATTAAAAAGAAGGAAACATATTAATATTACCTCCATTAATGTGGTAATTAGTTGAGCTTTCTCTTTGTTCTTTTCATTGAAAGCTTCTAGTGCTTCTTTATTTTTTTTTTCTCCTGTTGCCAAACATGACATCTATTATAAATATTAAATTAATATGATATTTTCAACTTTATTTCCCTATGGCTATTAACAATAATTTTTCAAGTATGTTAGTAAGTTATATATTTTTTTATTTTAAGATATTAATCATACTTTTTTATTTTAAGATATTTAATTTTTAATCATATTTTTTACTTAATGCATTCACATTATTTGATACATTTCAGATACGTTAAAAGCTTCTTTACAAATAATCGAGCCAAGAATTACAATTCTACATTTTAAAAATATTTGTTTACATAATTTCTCTTAATTTTATTTTATTTTAGTTAATTATTTAATTTGATTTTAATTAAATACTACTAAATTAATAGACATTAGTATATAAATTAATATAATAACTAGTTTTTTTGTTAAAATAAATAATTTAATTAATTGAAATTTATTTAATTTAAATTAAATAAAAATTAAAAATTAAAAACATTGCCACACAATGTGCGAATAGTTAACTAGTTAGTTATTATAAATTTAAAATTAATGGAAACATTTTAGTGCAGGACTAATTTAGTCAATAATTTCACATTCGGAAGAGAAAAATAGAGTTATAAATTTAAAATTAATGGAAACATTTTGTTTTTGGTTGAATAAAAAATTAATGGAAACATTATTAATTGAAAAAAGAAATTTGATTCTATAATTTAAATATGGTCATGGTCTTTATATTATAAAAATATGGAATCGCTGTCATCCAACCTATGAATATGTAAAATATTGAGTGAAAGTTGGGTGTAACATTGGGTGGGAATATAATATATCAAATAATTTAATATTTCTTTTCACATATATCATGAATCCAGCTAACGGATAAATGATCACATCCAACACAGGAGAGCTTTAATATCATTATTGCTTCATTTATTTTTAAATAGTAATTTATAATTAAGTCTATGAGGTATCACAAAATTCATAAGTCAATCCTTAATTTAATTTTAAATTACAATTTAGTCCTAAATTTAAATTTCGTTAACAAACTAATCTTGTCATTAATTACTTTTCAATTCCAACAATTTAATCGTTAAAAATTTTTTTATTAGTAAAATAGTCTCTATATTTAAATTTTATATTTAAGTAATTATTTATTTTATATTTAAATAATTATATAAAATAATTCTATATTTAAGTAATTATTTAATATATAAAATAAATAATTACTCAAATATAAAATTTAGATGTAAAAATTATTTTATTAATAAAATAAAATTTTAGAAATTAAATTATTTTAAATTGAAAAATGATTCATAGTCAATTTAGACAATAATAACTAATTTGTTACTCTCTTTGTTTATAAATAATAGTTACATTTATGGTTTTCACAATGATTAAGAAAATAATTAAATAATTTTATTTTTATAAAAAAAATTAATAATTTACTTAATCACTCTTTATCTAAATTGAGTAATTTACGAATATCAAAATGACGAATTATTTATTTAATTAAAAAAATGATAATATTAGTGATAAAAAATTATATAAATGTTTATTATATTTTATAAAAATAAAAAATAAAATTAAAAAAATAATTAATTATAATTTTAGATAAAATAAAAAATAAATATAAATATTATTTATGAATAGAGAATAATAAAATTAAATTTTAAAAATTAAATTATTATCAAAAATATATTAAAATATAATATATGAATTTTATATATTTCAAGACTTAATTATAAATTATTCTTTTTAAAACTATTTATTGCAATAAAAAATATTAAATCATTTATTATGACCAATGAGCTCTTGCTCTTGTTATATATATTATAAAATGTGGAATAGCTCTCATCCGACATGATCATTTAAAATAAATAAATAAAAAATTTAAAAAGAAGAATAAAATATTTAGGGAAAGTAGTGCGGTCAAGCAAGTTAATATTTTTTTTTTCATATATTTAATTGCACATATAAAATAGGAAAGCTTTATCAACTTTATTATTTTTTATTATTTTATTTATTTTATGAAATATTTATTGCAATAAAAAAATTAAATCATTTATTTAAATTCTTAATTTACACATTAAAAATGGGCCTTTGGAAGACTAAAAAGTCTTCGATATAATAGATTGCACCGCTGTTATTATCATTGATGTTTTCAATTACCTACCACATGTATAAAAGTAATTAATTAATTAAAGATGATTGTCATAATCAATTAAATGAAGGAACAAGCATAAACACCCTTCCAGTTACTGGTTGGACCAATCATAAATTGTCGGGGTACTCCTCCCCCACCATATACAACTTCACCAAGTAATCTCCACTTCATGAACCTATGCAATATCAATGACCATGGCACTGTCAAAAACAGACAAGTTAACATTACCTGTGCGCGCGCATATATATATATATATATATATATATATATTGTCAATGAGCCCCTTGATATATTCAAATTGCAAAGCTATTATCTATCATTTGTTGTGAAAAATAGCTGCAGAAAAATTAAAATTAGAATGAAAGAAAACTTGAGATGTGTTTTATGAATATTGTCCTTAAAGTTTATTGTCAATAAGGTTGTAATTAATCTTCCAAGATTCAATAGGTTCTTCTACAGAAACGTGTAGGTAGTAGAATAGCCTATTTGAAATATGAATGCAAGATTATTATAAATATAAATGGCTTCATCTATAGTCTTAGGGTCTATTTGAGATATGAATGCAAGATTATTATAAATATTTTTAAGAAAAGATATAGTTATTTCCTCTCTTGATGTATCACTAATAATTTGATACTTGGGATGATCCTTCTTGAAGGTCCAATCTTTGGGTAGGTCTTGTTAAACTTTTTGATAAAGGACTAATTGACCTTGTTGCTCTTGAAGCTCAACTTCATTATTTTCCAAATCATTCAAGGGATCTTCCTTGAGTTGATCTTAATTTCTAATAAATTGAGAATCTTCAAGAGTCAACTCATTACCTATAACATTATCATCACAAGAAATATCATTTATAAGATCAAAGGGGTTAGCTTCATCAAATACAATATGCATTGACTCATCAACAAACTAAGATTCTCTTATTGAAGACTTCATAAGTTTTACAAGATATAGAGTACCCCAGAAGATACCTTTATCAATTTTGGAGCTAAATTTATCTAAATTATCATTAGTATTTAAAATGAAGTACTTACAATCAAAAACTCTAAAATAACTTACTTTAGGTTTCTTGTCATTCCATAACTCACTGAATTGGTGAGCTTTTGGGTCCAAAATCAAACTCTTGTCCAATGACCATCATGCGGTCATTGGATAAATTACAAGAAGGGTTGTTCTTGAACTTTAAGATTGTAACATAATCGTTCTTAAATTTAAAAATGTAACATAAAATCTCTTAAATTTTGAAATTTTATATAATATAATTCTTCTAATCCATATAACTGGTTTATACAATCCAAAATAACAGTGACGTGAATAATTCTCTCTTTTTTATGTGATAGTGATAAAATTAATTGTGATTTTTTTTCACATATTAATCATAAATAAAAATATCAGCAGTATGAGATAATAAAATATTAGATGTATAGCAGCTGATTAGAGAGATTCTACCTTTAAAAAATAATAACAATCATCTATGTTATCGTCATTTTGGATTGTCTATATTTACATGTTACTTATAAATTGATTATTAAAAATTTATTATGTAAAATTTTAAAATTCGATGAATTTATTAATTTTTAAGTTCATAAATGATTCTATTATAACTCTTAAAGTTCAAAACAACTACTAAAATTTATTATGGGAAAACTCTCATTGGTTGATCTGTGCAGTGAGGCCATAATTGCGTGGACGGTGTGCAGTGAATTGCGGAGTGTGCCCTGAAGGATATTATTATTATTATTATTATTATTACGGTCTTATGTTAGATTTGTGAGTGATTGAATGAGAAATGTTCAGTGTTTATAATTTTTTTTTCTGAGTATTGATTTATTTATGAAGTAAGCTTTTTAGAATTGTTTTTCATTTTGTTTTATTTAATTTATAAGGTTATTTTCATAATATATAAATTATAGGAAAAATTATTATTATCCATTTTAATAAAATGAATTGTTTATTTTTTATATTTAAAAAAATATAATTTTTAAATTTTTGTATCATTTATTCTTTAATTTTTTCACCTACTTTAAATTAAGTTCTTAATTTATTAACTAATATCTTTAAATAAAAGAGAAATTACCTTTACGAAAACATAATAATTTAAAGTTTAAAAAATAAAATAATTATATAATTATATATTTTTTAAAATTACAAGATTTTAATGAGATTAAATTAATATTCAAAATAAATAAAGAGATTAAAAAATAAAATAAATAAAAATATAAAATTTAATTAATTAATATATATTTTAAATTAATAAAATTAAATAATTAATTTTATTAAAATACAGAAAAAAAATCATATATTATAATATGTTACCTTCATTATTGGTATCAACGTGGCGTGTTAATTTATTAAAAAAAAAAAAAGAAAAAAAAAACTTGGCTCGTCAATTATTTGTTGATGACAGGACCTTGAAACCCAGCAAACACAATAATTGCTAATGTGGGACATCAATTAAAAAAAAATCTAACCTTTGTTTCCTTATCATATATACTTCACCGGCCGAAGATGACGGAGGCCACAAACACTTGCATAATCTCCTTCTACTGGAAATAGCTGGGATCTATCCCAACAACACTGCATTTTGCTAAACAAGGAAAACAAGAATCTGTAACGATGAGCAGGTATTTCTTGTTTCCCGTTGGCGTAATTATGTTTATTAGGTCATTAATATACTTAATTTCACTCCTTTCTTTTTTTAAATAACTATCGAACTCCACCTAATGGCAGCCAGGGAAATGATCCGAATGCAGCGGCAACTCTTACAAAATTCCAATCAAACGCAGTGGATGTCCTATCGAGCATAAACTCTCTGTTCACAGTTGCTGTATTCTTGGGCTTATCCCTCGTATCTCCCAACCAAAAAAGCATCGATCCCCGATCCGAATGTAACCCGGACGCCACCATGCTCAAGAGACTCGTCTTATGGGAGGTTATATCTTCCTCTTCTCCAGCCTATTCTTGAAATCACTCCAACTATATATCAACATGTTAGGAGATATAAAATTGGTCGTCAGGGCCATGTTCTACATATCGGTATTGACGACGACACTTGGCGTTGCAAGTTTTACGGTTTCCATGGCTTACCTTATTCAGATACAGGTTGGGAAGATGTCTTGTTGGATTTTTGAAACAACTCTCTCTGTGATCTTTCTAGCTGCGATGGTGTTTCTGGGTATCTTAAGTTATTTAGTCGTCACTGTTCTAACTTTCCGGCTCACAGAGGACGATTTTGACCAACATCTTTCTAGTACTACTGTTTTTACCACTGCTGCAAGTATTTAATTCTTGAATATTTTATTTAAAAAAATGAAAAATTTGGAGTTGTAACATAATTTTACTTTTAAGTTAATGTTATTTTGTACAATTTTAATTGCTATTTATTATGCTCTTTACTTATTGTTTACTTAAAAAAATAAAACTCTAATTTCACAAAGAATCAATTACTCATAACTCATTTTATTACTCAACATGTAAATTATGTTCCAATTATAATATCTAACCAGGGTTAATTCAATTAGTAATATTCAATTAACGCTTTCGTTAGATTGAAAGTTTGGATCTTATTAATTTTCTTTCTAACTCAATTGTAATATCTCCATGAGTTTAGTAGTATGCATTATATAATTATATAATTAGAACAAAGGAACGAGCTACACAAATTTGGAAGCAATTCGGTGATGGGGTTTTGTTCTTGGCACTTCAGGACCCCTTTTCAGAGTACAAAGTAATTTATTATAACAAGCGATGGTTGTCTTCCCTCATGCACAATTTTGTTTCAATTATTTTATATTTGATCTCCCTAGGATATTTTGGAATCACTGTTATAATGGTGAGGATATTCTGTTGTACTGGATTGTACAAATCCTTATAGTGGTCTCTCACTTCTTTTATAGTCAATATGCCACTGCCTTATTTTGACAAGTCAACTTGATACATCGGATTCTTTTATTGATCCTCATCCAATGCAATTATTATATATACATAACATATACTGATGAGATTCGTACAAGATCTATCATCCATCATCATCAATAGTCATAATGTTTGAATTTACGAAATTTCAATCAAAGTAGGTTGATGTCCTTTCGAGCATAAACTCCCTATTTCCAGTAGTTGTATTCTTGCGATTATCCTTTGCATCTCCCAACCAAAAAAGCCATTACCTCCAATCCGAATTAGCCCAGACGTCACAATGCTCAATGGACTCTCCTTATGGGAAGTTATATCATTTTCTTTCTTCCTCTTCTGAAGCCTATTTGTGAAATCATTTCAACTTTATATCAACAATTTAAGTGGCGATTGTCCAAGTAAAGATATCAATTAAAAGCGAAATGAGTAGGAACAGGTTCTACCTATCGATAGCGACGACAGCACTTAGCATCGGACATATAACAATAATCATCATTTTAGCACATATATAATTAATAATCATTATTTGACCTCTAATTTTTCATGATAAAGAGACTTGGGAATTGATTCATTTGATATGTGTGCTTTGCAGAAAAGCCTCTCTAAATTCAGTAATTTTATGGAATAACGGAACATGAAGTTGAATATGTTGAAGCTGTTCAGAGAGAGGCGAAAAGACCCAAGTTTGGCTGCGCAAAGCGCCACAATCTAATCACCACTGAACTCCTTAGCGAAGAACTCAATGATGCTTCTGCAGCTGAAGTCGCTTATGAGGAATTTCATTGAAGATAGGATTCAAATAGAACCTTTCAATCTTGACAAAAAAAGGGAAGAAGGCCATTTTGATGTAGAGGGAAATTTTGTTGAATATGTCAATGAGAATGAACTCAAGGATGCGTGGCTTGATAGTGTTGAAGTTGATCCAAGATTTGCTAGTTAAAGCTCTATGGTAACAACAATTGAAGATGATAATAAAAATGATTCAAATGAACTTTCATATGAAGACATTGGAATAATAAAGGGGCGTATTGCCAACTTGCTTGAGCAAGAGGAAACGGTAAATCTTTTGAATCATATTCTATGGATTATTTTTTTTAAAACTATATTTAGTAGAGCGTAATGTAATGCAATATGATCAATTATGTAATTAAATTAGAGTTATAATGTAATGAAATATAATTATCATTACATTAATATTTTTTATTGTAAAATAAAAATATAAATAATGTAATATAATAATAATTTTTTATAATGTTTAATTTATTTATGGTGTTAATAATAAATAATAATGATTGAAGTAATTGTTGGTCTTATTTATGTTGTAATAATCCCATAATTTAATAAATAGAAATTAAAATTTTTAATTATCTCATAGTGACGTCTTGCTTATGTCATTAAAGTAATTAAATTTTTGAATTTTCTATTTCTTTCATTTTCTTTCTTTTCCTACACCTTCACATTTTTAATATCTTTCTCAATATTTTAATTTCATATGTTTTATTGGACATTTAGGTCAAAAGTCTCCTTTAAGAGTGAATTGACCAAAATGCCCTTCATTGGTTTCAATCCATTTTCTAATAGTGCTTAAGAACTCATTGAATGCTGATTTAATTATTTGAACTTGTTCTCTTTTTTTTTCTGTGGCTTTCACATTCCCATTAGTTTTGCAATTATCCCTAGGCCTGGAGTATCATAGGTTCTCACACGGTTTTAGGATAGCAACTGAGCTCGCAGTCGTTTCCTGGGTCGGTCACCTATCACTGGAACCCCGGCTCATTTAACCGATTAGGCTTCGTTTTTCTTATTTCCATTTCACCTTCATGTGATTTCTATTAATTTTTATTTATGGCTTTTCTAGATGACATAGATATGGTTCTAAACATTCTAACTGCCCGGACAGACACTAGTCATCGGAGCAGTAGAAGGTATAGACCACTTAGTATGGGGGTGTTACAATTATTAATTTCGTGGCATGATCTTAAAAAAAAAAATTTTTTTGAGAAATCAATTTAATTAAATTTAAATAATTTTTTTTTTGTTTAAATTTAATACGGGTAGTTCTTAAATGGACCTAATTAAGTTTAATTGAGCCTCATAGCCTAAGAAAGGCTAGTTAGGAATTTTAAATAGCACCCATTTAATTTATTTTTTAAAAATTAAAATAAGAAAATATCTTTTTCTCTCTCCCTGTCCTATACAAACTCTCTCTCACACTTGGCCCCACTCTCTTTCTCACTCCATGTTGGTGCTGGCCCCTCTCCCTCTCTTCCTATTGGTTTAAACACCTCACCTATATCTCAGTCTTACCCAAATTCTGCAATCCTAGCTGTTAAGTTATCTAAACCTTATCACTCTAGGACTCCAAGTCCTATCACACATTTCTCCCAAAACCCTATAAATACCCTACTGAGGTAGAAAAAAAAAAGGAAGAAAAAAAAAAAGAGGAGAAGACCAAAAAAAGAGAGAGAGAGAAAGAGAGAGAGAGAGAGAGAGAGAGAGAGAGAAAAAGGACAAAAAAAAGAGATTTAGAAAGATTCAGAAAATTCAGAGCTAGTTAGAAATATCTTAGAGCTATAGGAAATTTAGAGATATTCAAAACTTCTTTCGTTCTTTCTTTTTTTTTTTCCTTTCCTTCAAGAAGATTTTCATGTAAGATTTCTTGAAGATTAGTTTTTATTGTTTTCTTTTCAAAATCTATGCCAGGTAATATTTAATTCTATGTTCTTTGTCTTTTAATTTATCTTGTATGTTCATGTGGATCATGTAATCATGTTTAATTTGAAGGGATACAAAACTCTGCACATATTCAGTTTTTTGTCTTCCATATTTTTATTATTATTTGTTATTTTTTGAATCTGTAAAAATTTTAGTAAAATTATATTCATATTCTTCACTAAATTCTATTAATTTTAGGCTCAAAAATCACTGAAAAATCTATTGAATTTTGTAAGTTATGGCTCTTTGAAATTAGGGTTCCTGCAAAATCCGATTTGAAGCATACCCTATTTATGAAGCTCATATCTCCCTTGTTTATTAATATTTTTGTATGAATCTGGTGTCTAAAATTAATTTCAAAATCTTATGAATCTTTTCCAATTGGTTTTGTATTCATATCTGTTGTGGTTGATGAGTTATGAATTTTATAAAAAAGTTGTGCGATTCTGTCACTAGAAAAAGTTACGATTTGTGTAGACCATTTGGCTGGCATTTTGTTTGGTTTATAAATTTTATGACCTTGTATGATGTCTTGCTGTCTTATATAATTTTTTCATAATTTTTATGCACGTTTAACTATTTTTCAAAAATCGGATTTCTTACTAATGTCAATCTACCAAAATCTGAAAATTGTATATTTATGCAAGTTCTTGTGTGTTCTTGGGTTCTAATTGATATTTGGTCTATTTTTCTGTGTTCTTTTAACTCAAGAGGTATTATGAAATGTTTGGATCATGTTAGAAGACTTAGACCATTAGGTAGTTATAATTGATTAGGAATTTTAACCCCTTTAGGAGACTAGAGTTAGAATTCAATGTAAATTGTTATTTGTATTTTCTTATTTTCTTTATTTTCTTTAGTTTTTTTATTATTAACAAAATTGGTAAGTAGTCCTAAGATAAGTACCAAAGAGGGTATTTGCATGGAGCTTACATGGAGCTAAACGGGAGTAAGTCAGAGATATCATTGCCATACTAGAAGAGAAGACCCTTTTTAAGGGTAGCTTACCCTAATAGCAAGTACAATTATCAACAAGTAAATAGCCCTAAATTCCTAAAATAATTATTGGCATGAAAATGTAGTAATAATAGGATTTTTATTTGGTAAATTAAAATTAACTTTGTTTTTAATTTAACTGACTTTTGTATGTAATTAATTTAAATAAATACTTGGTAAATTAAAATTAATCTTGTTTGTAAATTAAACTAACCTTGGCATGTAAAATAAATATAATTTAATACTTGGTAATTATAAAATAAATTTGCATATTAGAAATCTTTATTAGATTGTGATTGTTTGGGCCTTATGTAATATTAGAATAAATTACACATGTACATAATTAATTTAGTTTAATTATCCTTAGGGTAACTTGGTGAAAATTTAATTAATTATATTAAATAGAAACTTGGGGTTATTTGAAATAGAATTTTTTTGTAAATTAAATTTTCAATAATAAATTCATTTTAGTCATCTGGTAAATGTCATTTAAATAATTAGCAATCTCATAGATAGAAATTACTTGCGCATGAAAATTATTTGTAAACAACAACTCTTTTGTGAATTACTTGCGTGTGTAGGATTAGAATTACATTTTTAGGATAAAGTTTAATAGAGGAATGATAAACAAGACTTCTAGAAACATTAGTAGAGGACTGACACTCGAATTAACGAGGTTAGACCAGGTATAAGGGGTGCCTAACACCTTCCTTTTATGTACCCACTATCCCGAACCTAGACATTGGGCTATGGTAATGACGGTTGTGGAAACTCTGCAAGGAGTAAGTTGCCATCCATGACCCTCGAAAGAAATACTGAATATGTCCCGGTTATTACCCGGGTAGCGACTCCTGTCTATCTATGCCTTCGTGGCATAAATCCTTAATACCATGGTAGTGTTATGGGAAGACAGTACTTACCAATGATTTGATTCTATTAGGATTGTATGAAGTGCATGTCTAGAAAATGTTATCTATGGACGTGGTACTTAAGTGAGACCATTGTGACTCCACTATCTTTCCTAGGCATTACCTGGTGCATTTTATATAATTCTAGTGGATGATATTTCGCCTCACACCTTACTACGACCACCCCCAACCTCTTACATTAACACCACGAGAATTCATATCAATATTATAATTAACAGCAAAATCATATTATAACTTGCATTTATTTATTTATGAGCAGAAAGTACTCTTCACTTGCAAAGATGAGATCGTGAGTTTCAATGAGACGCAAGGATGGTTTTATAGGGCATGTCCACAATGTTTTGTACAAGCAAAAAAAGTTGGACCTCAATGGTAGTGTTCTAATCATGGCCATTTCTCTAACCCACCAACACCATGATAAGAAGCAATGGAACCTCTTTATTACATTTCTTTAAATTTAATTTACAATTTAAATAATTAAATATTCATGATGACAATTAAATTAAACAATTATAGTTTGTTTTCAAATTATTCTCTCTAACCACTATATATATCCATAACAATAACATTATCTTTCTTTTGAAATATAACATTAAATTACATAATACATCTTTTTCAAATAGGTATCATTTGGTTTGTGATATTAAAAGCAAAATAGGGCAAACTCCCATCCATTTATTTGGTAGGGTTGCTCAGGCCTTAGTTGGTGTATCATGTGCAACAATCACAAAAGATCTTGACCACGTCAATGAACACAACATCCCACCACCATTAAGCAATATGATTGGCTCAATAAGAATTTTTCAACTGCACTACCACACAAATGTAACTCAGCCAGACCTCATTGCATCTAAGGTCTATAATGATGACACAGTTTCAAGCATTGATTATTCTCAGCCTCAGCCTATACATGCTTAGCCTCCAATCTCATCTTCACCATCACCACTGCACAACATAAAAGACACAATTTCTCCTTCACCTAGGCATGAAAAAGAAATCCTCCATTCTCCTCCAACAAATAATCCTCCAACTAATCCCGAACCACTAGCAAAAGGACTTACTTTTCCTATGAAAAGATAGCTCCTCACTTCTTCCATTCAAATCAAAGAGAAAAAATCCAGGTAATAACAAATTAAAGATTTCACACCATTACTATTTAATCTTTCATAATAAGTTAAATTACAATTTTTTTCCCCCAGGGACGAAGATGAATCATCTGCTTCTGCAGCGTCAAAATCCTCTTTCAAAGAAAAAACGACCAAACAACTTAATAGGCATATATCTATTGCCTATATCCTTCAAACATAAAAAGATTATTAACTACTGTCATTCAAATTATATCATTTTATATTAGAAAAACATTTGTATTAGCTTTGGAAATTGAGGAATAAGATTGAAATAATCTTTTACTATTCCATGATTGTTTTAATTTTAAAATTTATTTAAAATCTTAAGAATATAGTAGTTTTACATGTGAGAATAAATTTATAAATTTCAAGGACATAGCAATAGATAAGAAGCAGTTCGAGATTCAAGTTTAACTAACTTGAAGAATATTACATGCTTGATATTATAATATAGATAACTAGAATTTGTTGATATTATAAAAGAGTTTTATGTGCCTAAAATGCCTATAAGAACACCTATATCAAATGAAACCTTGTCAAGTTATTAAATGATATTTAAGCCCTTATCCTCTTATCTTCATTGGCTAAAGTTACATTTTTTATTTACAATTTTGCTTGAAAATACTTTTCAAGAATTATTGCAATGACATATGATATGCTCCTATCTTCTCACTTTATTTTATCGTAGCCTTTTATAATTGATATTGTATATGATATAAGATTATAACACACTTAATATTATATTTTTTCTCAATTGTCTATTAATTTTATTCATTATATTTTTTGCAATAGCACACAACTAAAGGAGAAGAAGCTCAAACTAGCCTGAAAGCAATCTCAACAACCTTATTCTATAGGATTAGAAAAGAAATATTAGCTCTCTTTTGCTAACAAATACAATGGCTGCCTAATTATATATAAAATATATATTTCATTTCATTTCGCCTTCATTTTTCACAAGTTAAGAAGCATGACATTACTAAATCAATATGTATTTATGTATATACTTATATAGGTCATTTTGTTTGTATATAAAAAATGACAATACATCTAAATTGTTAAGGACTGCAAAATAGATAAAGATTAACAAAGCAGACATTTTGCTAATTTTGTCAATGTCATTATATGGCATCAATATATATAAGATGTGTTTGTATATTCAATTATTAAAGAATGTTGCGTAGGAAAATATTGTTTACCCGCAGCTTGTGTGTGTATGTGTGTATATATATATATATAAACTAATAAATGTAAATAAAAATTTGATATTTGTATCTATCATTAATTGACATAATTGAAAATTAATAATTTTATTTAAAAATTTTCATTTTAACTTTTTTTAATAATAAATTTATTTATTAATATTAGATAATGGTTAATTTAACAATTTTATCTTAATTTATTTTAAAGTTTCATTTTAATTTATTTTTTAACTATAAATTCAATTTTATCAGGCTTATTATTATAATTAAGAACTGAAAAATTGAAATATTAAGAGTCTATTATAAATATTAAATTAATATGATATTTTCAACTTTATTTCCATATGGCTATTAACAATAATTTATCAAGTATGTTAGTAAGTTATATTTTTTTTATTTTAAGATATTTAATTTTTAATCATATTTTTTACTTAATGCATTCACATTATTTGATACTTTTCAGATACGTTAAAAGCTTCTTTACAAATAATCGAGCCAAGAATTACAATTCTACATTTTAAAAATATTTGTTTCCATAATTTCTCTTAATTTTATTTTATTTCAGTTAATTATTTAATTTGATTTTAATTAAATACTACTAAATTAATAGACATTAGTATATAAATTAATATAATAACTAATTTTTTTGTTAAAATAAATAATTTAATTAATTGAAATTTATTTAATTTAAATTAAATAAAAATTAAAAATTAAAAATATTGCCACACAATATGCGAATAGTTAACTAGTTAGTTATTAAAGGGAACGCACTGCAGGACTAATTTAGTCAATAATTTCACATTTGGAAGAGAAAAATAGAGTTATAAATTTAAAATTAATGGAAACATTTTGTTTTTGGTTGAATAAAAAATTAATGGAAACATTATTAATTGAAAAAAGAAATTTGATTCTATAATTTAAATATGGTCTTGGTCTTTATATTATAAAAATATGGAATCGCTGTCATCCAACCTATGAATATGTAAAATATTGAGTGAAAGTTGGGTGTAACATTGGGTGGGAATATAATATATCAAATAATTTAATATTTCTTTTCACATATATCATGAATCCAGCTAACGGATAAATGATCACATCCAACACAGGAGAGCTTTAATATCATTATTGCTTCATTTATTTTTAAATAGTAATTTATAATTAAGTCTATGAGGTATCACAAAATTCACAAGTCAATCCTTAATTTAATTTTAAATTACAATTTAGTCCTAAATTTAAATTTCGTTAACAAACGAATCTTGTCATTAATTACTTTTCAATTCCAACAATTTAATCGTTAAAAATTTTTTTATTAGTAAAATAGTCTCTATATTTAAATTTTATATTTAAGTAATTATTTAATATATAAAATAAATAATTACTCAAATATAAAATTTAGATGTAAAAATTATTTTATTAATAAAATAAAATTTTAGAAATTAAATTATTTTAAATTGAAAAATGATTCATAGTCAATTTAGATAATAATAACTAATTTGTTACTCTCTTTGTTTATAAATAATAGTTACATTTATGGTTTTCACAATGATTAAGAAAATAATTAAATAATTTTATTTTTATAAAAAAAATTAATAATTTACTTAATTACTCTTTATCTAAATTGAGTAATTTACGAATATCAAAATGACGAATTATTTATTTAATTAAAAAAATGATAATATTAGTGATAAAAAATTATATAAATGTTTATTATATTTTATAAAAATAAAAAATAAAATTAAAAAAATAATTAATTATAATTTTAGATAAAATAAAAAATAAATATAAATATTATTTATGAATAGAGAATAATAAAATTAAATTTTAAAAATTAAATTATTATCAAAAATATATTAACATATAATATATGAATTTTATATATTTCAAGACTTAATTATAATTTATTCTTTTTGAAACTATTTATTGCAATAAAAAATATTAAATCATTTATTATGACCAATGAGCTCTTGCTCTTGTTATATATATTATAAAATGTGAAATAGCTCTCATCCGACATGATCATTTAAAATAAATAAATAATTAATTAAAAAAAAAAAAAAACAACTCATCTAACATATGAATAAAATATTTAGGGAAAGAAGGGTCTGAGTTAGGTGGGAATGTGAGGTCAAGCAAGTTAATATATTTTTTTTCATATATTTAATTGCACATATAAAATAGGAAAGCTTTATCAACTTTATTACTTTTTATTATTTTATTTATTTTATAAAATATTTATTGCAATAAAAAAATTAAATCATTTATTTAAATTCTTAATTTATACATTAAAAATGGGTCTTTGGAAGACTAAAAAGTCTTCGATATAATGAGATTTGCACCGCTATTATTATCATTGATATTTTCAATTACCTACCACATGTATAAAAGTAATTAATTAATTAATTAATTAAAGATGAATGTCATAATCTATTAAATGAAGGAACAAGCATAAATACCCTTCCACTTGTTGGTTGGACCAATCTTAAATTGTCGGGGTACTCCTCCCTCACCACATACAACTTCACCGAGTAATCTCCACTTGATGAACCTATGCAATATCAATGACCATGGCACTGTCAAAACAGACAAATTGACATTACCAGTGCGCGTGCATATATATATATATTATCAATGAGCCCCTCGATATATTCAAATTGCAAAGCTGTTATCCATCATTTGTTGTGAAAAATAGCTGCAGAAAAATTAAAATTAGAACGAAAGAAAACTTGAGATGTGTTTTATGAATATTGTCCTTAAAGTTTATATTGTCAATAAGGTTGTAATTAACCTTCCAAGATTCAATAGGTTCTTCTACAGAAACGTGTAGGTAGTAGAATAGCCTATTTAAAATATGAATGCAAGATTATTACAAATATGAATGGCCTCATCTATAGTCTAAGGGTCTATTTGAGATATGAATATAAGATTATTATAAATATTTCTAAGAGAAGATATAGTTATTATCTCTCTTGATGTATCAATAATGATTTGGTCCTTGGAATGATTCTTCTTGAATGTACAATCTTTGGATAGGTCTTTATTGAACTTCTTGATATGGGACTAATTGACCCTATTGCTCTTGAAGCTCAACTTCATTATTTTCCAAATCATTCAAGGGATCTTCTTTGAGTTGATCTTAATTTCTATTAGATTAAGGATCTCCAAGGGTCAACTCATCGATATTACCTCTAACATCATCATCATAAGAAACATCTTTTCTAAGATCAAAGAGGTTAGCTTTATCAAATACAGCATACATTGACTCCTCAACAACTAAGATTCTCTTATTAAAAACTTTATAGGCTTTACAAGATATAGAGCACCCCAGAAGATACCTTTATCAATTTTGGAGCTAAATTTATCTAAATTATCATTAGTATCTAAAATCATTCAGAGTGGAGAAAACTAATCCATGTAGCTGACCCCAAATTTTTGGGATAAAGGTTTAGTTGAGTTGAGTTGTATCATTAGTATCTAAAATGAAATATTTACAATACAAAACTCTAAAATAACCTACTTTAAGTTTCTTGCCATTCCATAGCTCACGAAACTGGTGAGCTTTTGGGTCCAAAATCAAACTCTTATCCAATGATCATCAAGCGATCATTGGATAAATTACAAGAATAGTTGTTCTTAAACTTTAAGATTGTAACATAATCATTTTTGAATTTAAAAATGTAACATAAAATCTCTTAAATTTTAAAATTTTACATAATAAAATTCTTCTAATCTATAATAGTTGGTTTATACAATCCAAAATAACAATGACGTGAATTATTCTCTCTTTTTTATGTGATAGTGGTAAAATTAATTATGATTTTTTTTCATATATTAACCATAAATAAAAATATCAACAATATGAGATAATAAAATATTAGATGTATAGCAGCTGATTAGAGAGACTTTACCTTTAAAAAATAATAACAAGCATCTTCGGTATCGTCACTTTAAATTGTCCATATTTACGTATTACTTATAAACTGATTATTAAGAATTTATTATGTAAAATTTTAAAATTTGATAAATTTATTATATTTTTAAATTTAAAAATAATTCTATTACGATTTTTAAAATTCAAACTAACTACTCAAATTTATTATGAGAAAACTCTCGGTGGTTGATCTGTGTAGTGAGGCCATAATTGTGTGGACGGTGCGCAGTGAATTGCGGAGTGTGCCCTGAAGATTATTATTATTATTATTATTATTATTATTACGGTCTTATGTTAGATTTGTGAGTGATTGAATAAGAAATGTTTAGTGTTTATAATTTTTTTTTTTCTGAGCATTGATTTATTTATGAAGTAAGCCTTTTAGAATTGTTTTTAATTTTGTGTTATTTAATTTATAAGGTTATTTTCATAATATATAAATTATAGGAAAAAATATTATTATCCATTTTAATAAAATGAATTATTTATTTTTTATATTAAAAAAAATATAATTTTTAAATTTTTGTATCATTTATTCTTCAATTTTTTTGTCTAATTTAAATTAAGTTCTTAATTTATTAACTAATATCTTTAAATAAAAGAGAAATTATTTTTACGGAAATTCAATAATTTAAATTTTAAAAAATAAAATAATTATATAATTATATTTTTTTTAAATTACAAGATTTTAATGAGATTAAATTAATATTCAAAATAAATAAAGAGATTAAAGAATAAAATGAATAAAAATATAAAATTTAATTAATTAATATATATTTTAAATTAAGAGAATTAAATAATTAATTTTATTAAAATATAAAAAAATAATAATTTTCATAAATTATTATATGTTACCTCCATTATTGGTATCAACGTGGCGTGTTAATTTATTAAAAAAAAAAAAAAAAAAAAAACTTGGCTCGTTAATTATTTGTTGATGACAGGACCTTGAAAACCAGCAAACACGATAGTTGCTAATGTGGGACATCAATTAAAAAAAAATCTTATCTTTGTGTCCTATCATATATACTTCACCGGCAGAAGATGACGGAGGCCACAACCACTTGCATAATCTCCTTCTACTGGAAATAGCTGGGATCTATCCCAACAACACTGCATTTTGCTAAACAAGAAAAACAAGAATCTGTGACGATGAGCAGGTATTTCTTGTTTCCCGTTGGCGTAATTATGTTTATTAGGTCATTAATATACTTAATTTTACTCCTTTCTTTTTTTAAATAACTATCGAACTCCACCTAATGGCAGCCAGGGAAATGATCCGAATGCAGCGGCAACCAGAACTGGAGAACTTACAAAATTCCAATCAAACGCAGTGGATGTCCTATCGAGCATAAACTCTCTGTTCACAGTTGCTGTATTCTTGGGCTTATCCTTCGCATCTCCCAACCAAAAAAGCATTGATCCCCGATCCGAATGTAACCCAGACGCCACCATGCTCAAGAGACTCGTCTTATGGGAGGTTATATCATTTTCTTTCTTCCTCTTCTCCAGCCTATTCTTGAAATCACTCCAACTATATATCAACATGTTAGGAGATGAAAAAAAAGAGGGGGAAAAAAAAGAGGGGGGAAAAAAAAAGGGGGTCGTCAGGGGCATGTTCTACATATCGGTATTGACGACGACACTTGGCGTTGCAAGTTTTACGGTTTCCATGGCTTACCTTATTCAGATACAGGTTGGAAAGATGTCTTGTTGGATTTTTGAAACAACTCTCTCTGTGATCTTTCTAGCTGTGATGGTGTTTCTGGGTATCGTAAGTTATTTAGTCGTCACTGCTCTAACTTTCTCGCTCACAACAGACGATTTTGACCAACATCTTTCTAGTACTACTGTTTTTACCACTGCTGCAAGTATTTAATTCTTGAATATTTTATTTAAAAAACTGAAAAATTTGGAGTTGTAACATAATTTTACTTTTAAGTTAATGTTATTTTGTACAATTTTAATTGCTATTTATTATGCTCTTTACTTATTGTTTACTTAAAAAAATAAAAATCTAATATCACAAAGAATCAATTACTCATAACTCATTTTATTGCTCAACATGCAAATCATGTTCCAATTGTAATGTCTAACAAGGGTTAATTCAATTAGTAATATTCAATTAACGCTTTTGTTAGATTGAAAGTTTGGATCTTATTAATTTTCTTTCTAACTCAATTGTAATATCTCCATGAGTTTAGTAGTATGCATTATATAATTGGAACAAAGGAACGAGCTACACAAATTTGGAAGCAATTCGGTGATGGGGTTTTGTTCTTGGCACTTCAGGACCCCTTTTCAGAGTACAAAGTAATTTATTATAACAAGCGAAGGTTGGCTTCCCTCATACACAATTTTGTTTCAATTATTTTATATTTGATCTCCATAGCATATTTTGGAATCACTGTTATAATGGTGAGGATATTCTGTTGTACTGGATTGTACAAATCCTTACAGTGGTCTCTCACTGCTTTTATAGTCAATATGCCACTGCCTTATTTTGACAAGTCAACTAGATACATCGGATTCTTTTATTGATCCTCATCCAATGCAATTATTATTATTATTATTATTATTATTATTATTATTATTATATAATGGATACAATTTAATTATTAATTATGATAAGACTCGTATAAGATATATCATACATTATCATCAATAATCATAATAGTTAAATTTACGAAATTTCAATCAAACTAGGTGGATGTCCTTTGGAGCATAAACTCCCGTTTTCCAGTTGTTGTATTCTTGGGATTATCCTTTGCATCTCCCAAACAAAAAAGCCATGATCTCCGATCCGAATTAGCCCAGACGTCACAATGCTCAGTGGACTCCTCTTATGGGAAGTTATATCATTTTCTTTCTTCCTCTTCTCAAGCCTATTTGTGAAATCACTTCAACTTTATATCAACAATTTAAGTGGCGATTGTCCAAGTAGAGATATCAATTAATAGCGAAATTAGTAGGAACAGGTTCTACCTATCGATAGTAATAATAATCATCATTCTAGCACATATATAATTAATAATCATCATCTGACCTCCAATTTTTCGTGATAAAGGGACTTGGGAATTGATTCATTTGATGTGTGCTTTGCAGAAAAGCCTCTCTAAATTCAGTCATTTTATGGAATAACAGAACATGAAGTTGAATATATTGAAGATGTTCAGAGAGATGCGAAAAGACCCACGTTTGGATGCGCAAAGCGCCGCAATCTAATCACCGCTGAAATCTTTAGCGAAGAACTCAATGATGCTTCTGCAGCTGAAGTCGCTTATGAGGATAATGAGAATTTCGTTGAAGATAGGATTCAAATAGAACCTTTCAATCTTGACAAAGAAAGGGAAGAAGGCCATTTTGATGCTGAGGGAAATTTTGTTGAATATATGAATAAGAATGAACTCAAGTGTTCGTAGCTTGATAGTGTTGAAGGTGATCCAAGATTTGCTAGTTAAAGCTCTATGGTAACAACAATTGAAGATAATAAAAATGATTCAAGCAAACTTTCATCTGAAGACATTGGAATAATAAAGAGTCGTATTGCCAACTTGCTTGAGCCAGGGGAAACGATAAATCTTTTGAATCATATTCTATGGATTATTTTTTTTAAAACTATGTTTAGTAGAGCGTAATGTAATGCAATATGATCAATTATGTAATAAAATTAAAATTATAATGTAATGAAATATAATTGCCATTACATTAATATATTTGATTGTAAAATAAAAATAAAAATAATATAATGTAATGATAATTTTTTGTAATGTTTAATTTATTTAAGGTGTTAATAATAAGTAATAATGGTTGAAGTGATTGTTGGTCGAATGTTAGGGGTAGCTAAATGGTAGTGGTGGTGACAAAGTAACGATAAAGGTGGTGGTAGGGCCTGGTGGTGGTGGAGGTAGTGGCAATGGCTAAGTGGTGGTGGTAGCAATGGTGGCCGCGGATAGTGTGGTGGTAGTAGTGTTTTTCGCAAGAATTTTTGCGGTCGCCGGACGAGTACTCATTGAAGTGGAAAAAGTGAGGAGTCGCCACTTTACTTTTGAGGGAAATTAAAGGAATATTTTTTTTAAAAAACAATAAATTAAAAACCACTTTAAAAACAGAGATTCTAGGTTCGGGGTCCGTATACGAGTGGGAAAGGTGTTAGGCACCCCACCTCGTCCCTCAATGAGGGTGAGCAGATTTAATATTATGCTCTTTATAAATTAAAATTGATAATTAAGGGGTTGGAATGACGATGTTAATCCTTTGTATGGATGAAAGGAATATTTGATATTTCACCATTTAGGGTTGCCCAAGAACACGAGTATATGAGATGACCCTTCAGTGAATAGGTGTTGTGTAATGGATTTTGTTGGGGGTTAATTCGAATATTGAGGTTGTGATATTTTAGTTTGGATTTAAGCTAAGAGAATTCCGGTAAGAACTCTCTCCCGATCTCTTGATGTACTTTGTTAAGAATTTAAGTAGGAGATTTCGGATAAGAACTCTCCTCCGATCTCCACATATTTTATTAAGGTTTTGGTCGAGAATTCGGGTAAAAACTCTCCCCCGATCTCTTAGTGTATTCTGTTTAAAATTTAAGTGGGAGATTTCAGATAATAACTCTCCTCCGATCTCCACATGTGTTGTGTTAAAAACTAGATAGAATCCAGGTGAGAACTCTCCCGAACTCTTAGTGTTAAGGAACTTAAGTTGAGAATTTGGGTAAGAACTCTCCCTCGATCTCTTTAATATATTGCGTTTAAAAATTAAGCTGAGCCAGAGTAAGAACTCTCCCCCGGTTTCTTTAATTTATTGCATTTAAATTGAGCTCGGTAAGAACTCTCCCCCGATCTCTCAGTATATTATGTTTAAAAAATTAAGTCGAGCTCGGGTAAGAACTCTCCCCCGAACTCTTAATGTGTTGCGTTAAAAATTAGACTGAGTTCAGGTAAGAACTCTCCACCGAACTCTTAATGTGTTTATTAAAATGGCGTTTGTAGGAACTTTGAAATTAAGGATTCAGGTAAAGGGTCTCTCTTGGCCCCTCTTTTTTTGGGAATGGAGTATCGAAGACACAGGAAACTTGTGTAAAGATTTTCCTAGCCTTCGGGACCTTATAACTAGATGGAGGATGGAAGACCGAACTCCTTGCCGATCTTCCGCATGATCGCTTTATTAGAACTCTTCGATTAGCGATATCTGATCTCTTTTACTTGTGGCATTCGATCTCTTTTTGTTTGCCTGGGATTCGATCTTATCATGATTCCCGATCTATTATACTGTCACCTGGGCTCATTCCTTGGCCCGACCTCATAACTTATTTGTTTGACCTATTCTTGTTTCCAACCTATCTGACCTATGCTACACCTATCTTCCTTTGTCATTTTTATTTTTTTAGAACGAAAACTCTCATGTTGAAACACCCTTGCCTATATTCTTTTGAGTATTTACAAGTTGCTTGTGACTTGAACGTCTACTCTCGAAGGAAATGAAAACTAAATGACAATAAATGGAATTTGCGATTAAAAGACGACACAGGAAATAACTATTGGCCTAGATTTCGAGATTTAGTGCAACTGGATATAAAAGGGATTTCAAAAGAAAACTTGATAAAACAAAACAAGGATATTCGACAAAATAACGATTTTGACGCTTACCCGTGGGAAGTTAAGGAGATAGATGAGCTGACTCCATAGTCCACAAATCTTGTAGAGGTGAAAGCTAACGGCCAAAGGACTCGAACTTACTCGAAGTAATGGGAATAGGTCAGAACAAAGTTGAACTCGAAAAGTAATGCCAGATACTAGAACAAAGTTGAACCTGTCGTCTGCTTTTTGATCTGAGGGCTCCGGATCCATCCTTACAATTATGATCAATGGTGGAGATCGAGATGTACAGGACTGCCCTAACTGTTTTGGCGTCTGGCGGCTAGGTGGGCATTTCTGCAGATGAGATGTGTGGTGAGGATCTGATCATGCCTACAACGCTTTAAATAACTCGACTCTGACGATGAAGAGAGTCAATTGAAAGTTATTTAATCCCTCTACGTTTTCCGATCTCTATGGATCATCTCCTGTTTCTTCCGATCTCCCCATTATGACCATCCCCTTTTCCGATCTCTATCTCATGCATCGAGTCCCCTCTTATCCCCCGCTCTCTCTCATTCTAGATCTTTCCTCTCTCATTCTAGATCTTTCCTCTCTATTTAACTTGTATTGGTCAAAGTAATAAATTCTTCAGTTACGATGCATCCGCTTCGGGTTCTTCATGCAATAAATGCCAAGGCCCTTTATATATGTAACAATGGGAAATCATTTTCACACCTCACTTTTCCTTTTTTAGTTCATTTCTAGTTTATCCGGTGATAATTCTAATTATGATGGCCATTTTGATCTTCTTCCAACTATTTCCTTCGCCCCTCGCCTAAAAATTTATGACCCCAGCGATCGAAGAGCCATGAGAGCGTCATCTAGTGACAGTGAGGGAACCAGACTAATTTGCCAATCAAGATCGATAGTGACGACCGTGCCGATCTTGAATCGGTCTATCGGTACAATCGGTAAATCGATCTCGGACAAGAGGATTGCGAATTTTAATCTTAATGTCGGTGACCGCCTCTTGAAGTTTATTTGGCTTCCAACCATATCAGGCGTCCCGACTGCAGCTCGGTTCTAGTCAATGACATCGGTGATGACTCCGCTCAATATCATGAGAGTCATAGTCACCTTATCTGAGCTGTACATCTATTCAATATTTGTGGCTGGCTTTCTGATCAAACACATCTTTTGATTCAGCCATAAGACTAGGCTTTGACATAGGCCAGCATTCGGAGTAGCCTTAAGCTAGGTAGAATGTAGTGCTGATTTTGAGAGATCGCCCAAATGATATAATCCGGTCTTTTGAGATCGCCTAAATGTAATACGATCTTTTGAGATGGCCCAAATGATGTAATCCGATCTTTTGGAAATGAAATGAAATTTTTATTTGAATGTTTTTATTTCGTTATTAAATTAGTTATTTTTTCTATCTCTGATACGCGTATTCAATCTAATCCCTAGACGAATCTCCATTCGCCGATCTGAGGTTTTGGAAATTTGTTCAATTTGATGACCATTGGTTAACTGGTCTCATTTATCCGATTTTTTATTATGTTTCTGGAACCTTCTTCCGACGTGTCAAGGAAGCGGCCCGGTTTCGCTAACCGATGTGTCACTTGGGACTTCGTAAGCATTTAATGCTAAGACGGGTATAAATAAAGGGAAAGGTGAGTCATTTTTTCCTTATGTCATTTTCAGACCTCCCCCCAACAATCTCAGCATTTCCTCCAATTTTCTAAAGTTTTCAGGCATCGATTTATACTCCGGTAAGGGTTTCGATCTTTTCTCAGTTATTTTCCTTTTTGTTTTTTTTGAAAATGAGCGGCACCGACAGTCAGAGAGCTGCAAGCCCTCCTTTTGTCCATTTTTCATGGACCTCGAAAGAAGGCGATGTGATCAAATCAGCAGTGATCCAAAGACACCCATCATTTTGCCATCGTCCCGGCTACTGCATCAAATGAGGAACCTCTTCGAGAAGGGAAAACCTGCCTGTTGATGAGCTGTCGTCCGTCCTAAGATAAATCAATCTCCAATCCATAAGTCAAGAGTACAATCTGTGGATCGACTCCCTTGAACTGATCAAATGCCATGGCGATTTTCGAGCTGATCACTTCTTTGACGAAGGTGATCTCATCATAGTATATGAAGAGCTGCTGAAGGTCGGGCTTTGTTTCCCCTTGGATGAATTTTATAAGGCCGTCCTAAAGTTCCATCATGTCTCGGTAGCTCAAGTGCATCCGAACTCCTGGAGGACTTTAGTAGCCTTCAGGGGCCTCTGCCGAGCCAAAAGACTGGAGCCCATAGCTAAAGTCTTTGTCGAGCTGCATAGGCTTGCCCGAAGGAAGGATGACGAATTCTGGTTCTTTCAGGCAAAGCTGAACTGTGCACTTTTTACTGATCTCCCTTCTTCATTGAAGAATTGGAAGAACCGGTTTTTTATATTGAGGAAGAAGATTCCGAACGGCTTCAAGGGTATTCCACGGAGTTGGCAATACCTGGTCGCTTCAATTCCAAAGAAGATCATTTTAAATAAGGACGAAGATGCCATGGTGAAAGAGTTAAAAACTCAGGCGTCCACCCACAAATTCTCATGCTTAGATGCGGTTATGGCTGAACTAAAGTAGTGGATGATGCGGCTGATCACCGACGAAGACTACGAGCTTCAGCTCTCTGACCTCGGTTCTGGTACAATCCATATCTCTAGACTCTAAATCTTAGCGAACTCACTGACTTCTTCTTTGTGCAGGTATGGCAGGTGGTGACGCTTCTAAAGAGAGGCGCAAGCTAAAGAGGGAGGTCTCCTGAAAGGTACGAGCGATGAAGGAGGCTACAGCTACTGCTGCTCAGACACCTCAGTGAGATTTGATAGAAATACCGAGCTCCCCTCCTCGACCTCAAGAGCAGCCAGTCTTTTAAGCAGAGGTCGCCGTTTCTCCACCTCGGCAGATTGAATGTCCACCTCCTCCGATCTCTTCTAATGTGGAAAGGTAGTCTTCCGGCCCTACTATTAGAACGCTTTCCCGGGGACCTCAACTCCTCATTCAATCACTAGAAATGAACTGTTCCACCCGAGGGAATCTCGGTCTGGCCAAAGTTATGGGAGCTTCCATCTGCTTCCAAGAAGATCGGAACAGATTGGCAAAAGAGAGTATTGATAACATTTTAACTCAAACAATGAGTTTGGGCTTGGAGGCTATTACAAATCAACATGTGATCAGAGAAAAAGCCCACGCCTTAAGGAGGGAGATTCTTAAGGTGGTCCAGGATGCCCCAGCTGCAAAGGCTTAGCTCTCCACTGCCAATCATTACATCTTCCAGCTGGAGGATCGGGTGAAACATTGCGAAGAGAGGATAGCTGAGGTGGAGCAGGAACTTGAAGTCTCCCAAGCTGGTCGATCTACCAATCTCTCTCATTTTGCTGAAGAACTTCGGGTGAAGGAGGAGGAGCTCCAGGCCAAGGAGGAGGAGAGTACAACAAAAGAGGCTGGGGCATATGTAAACACCCATAACGACCTCCTGGCAGAACTGAAGAAGAATTATCCTGAGGAGGACTTCTCTTGGATGGATAAGCTCATTCCAGAGGCCGAAAAGGAGAATGATGAGGAGCCTGAGGGTGGGGAGGGAGAGCGGAATGTAACTGGGGAGCAAGCTGGGGGAGACCCTCCTGCTGAATGATTTGTATATTTTCATTTTGAAATGAATTGAAGTTTCTATTTGCTCAATTTCTTGATGAGATCGAAAAGCGTCCAAACCAAATTGTTTAAGTATTTATTTTATTGAATGTAGAAAACGACCATTAATCAGAAGATAAGAGATCAGAAAAACATTATGAGATCGGACTAAGTCATGACCAAATACCGGATGAAACTTTAAAAAATTAGAGTTGCAGAGATTTGACATTAACTTGAACTTTTAAGATCGGAACCATTATTAGATCAGATAGAAACCTTAACTTCATTTTAAGGAATATATGGGGTATTCAAGCAAGAAGTCCGGTCACAACACTAACCAAATGGGGTTCTGCAATATTTGTATAGAGAGAACGGAGAATAAGATTGGATGGTCCAGAGACCCAATGTAGATTCGAACTCATCTAATAAAGACCAAGAGATCGGGAAAATAATCTAACTTTGATCTTGAACCCAGAGGTTGATAACAGGAAATTAAATGCTGAAAATTAAAATCAACTTGGATCTAGGAACCAGAGGTTGATGGCAAAAAATTAAAATGCTGAAAATTAAAATCAACTTGGATCTAGGAATCAGAGGTTGATAGCTGGAAATTAAAATGCTAAAAATTAAAATCAACTTGGATCTAGGAACCAAAGGTTGATGGCAAGAAATTGAAATGTTGAAAATTAAAATCAACTTGGATCAAGGAACCAGAGATTGATGACAGAAAATTAATATGCTGAAAATTAAAATCAACTTGGATCTAGGAACCAAAGGTTGATGGCAAGAAATTGAAATGTTGAAAATTAAAATAAACTTGGATCAAGGAACCAGAGGTTGATGACAGAAAATTAAAATGCTGAAGATTAAAATCAACTTGGATCTAGGAATCAGAGATTGATGACAGGAAATTAAAATGTTGAAGATTAAAATCAACTTGGATCAAGGAACCAGAGGTTGATAGCAGAAAATTAAAATGCTGAAAATTAAAATCAACTTGGATCAAGGAACCAGAGGTTGATAGCAGGAATTTAAAATGCTGAAAACTAAAACAAATTTGGATGAAGGAACTAGAGGTTGATAGCAGGAAATTAAAATGCTAAAAATTAAAATCAACTTGGATCAAGGAACCATAGATTGATAGCAGAAAATTAAAATGCTGATGCAGGAAATTAAAATGCTGAAAATCAAAATCAACTAGGATCAAGGAACTAGAGGTTGATAGCAGGAAATTAAAATGCTGAAAATTAAAATCAACTTGGATCAAGGAACCAGAGGTTGATCGCAGGAAATTAAAATGCTGAAAATTAAAATCAACTTGGATCAAGAAACCAGAGGTTGA
This sequence comes from Hevea brasiliensis, assembly GCF_030052815.1. Classification (NCBI taxonomy): domain Eukaryota; kingdom Viridiplantae; phylum Streptophyta; class Magnoliopsida; order Malpighiales; family Euphorbiaceae; genus Hevea; species Hevea brasiliensis. The sequence goes on along the minus strand of NC_079506.1, from coordinate 76,532,737 downwards.
TAACAGGAATTTGAAATGTTGACAAAGCAAAGCAAACCTAACACAAGATGTTCCTTCAATCGAAATGTACTTAACAAGGTCCCGAAGATAGATTGTAACACCCCTATTTGTATAGCCTGGTATATTTCACTGTTCTGGTGACCGGAGCCGGTCCGGACAATTAAGGAGATTAGAACCACACTTAAGACAACTGGAGAAGCTATAAATACAAATAATTAGTAATGTTCAATTAGTTAATTATAAATAAGAAAACAAAACATAAGAAGTTAAACGAGCCGAGAGTCACAGCGATGGGTGACCTTCTCGGGAAGGACTGCGAAGTCATTTTAAACTCAAATTTTGAACCGTAAAATGTGACGCTACGGTCCTTAGGACTATTATAAACACAGTGGAAAAGAGAAAATCATGAAAAAGAACTGTTAAGTCAGTTAAATAATTAGGTCAGGGAGCCTAAAGAAATATTGAATTATTTGCAAACCGGGTTGAACCGACGAGGGGCAATTTGGTCAATTGACCCCGAGAGCTAACTCCTGACCTAACTGTCAAATAAAATCAGAGAAAAGAAAATTTCGGAATCAAGAATTAAATTAAAGAACTAATAGAAAAATAAATAGAAAAAAAAGAAGAAAATGGAAAAGTCAAAAGGTGATGACATCATGCATGACCTCATGCATGATGCCATAAAAATAATAATTAATATATTTACTTAATTAGATTTTTGGTCTTCCTAAAGACATTAAAACAAAAAGAAAAGAAAGAAAAAAAAAAGAGATAAAGGTCTTCTTCAAAACATCACTTTCTCTCTCCCTCTCATCTCCATGGAAATTCCTCCATTAAAACTTGTCTTCAAGCTTTGAAACCCTCACTAAACCTCAACTTCTCCCATACTTGCTTCACAAAAACTTGTTCTAGTCACTTGGGAAGGAGCTTGACAACAAAAAGAAAAAGAAAGAAAGAAGTTTTGAAGAAAAAGAAATTCTACATAAAAGGTTAGTAATCAAATTTGATAATTTGAGTTTGATTCTTACATTTCTAACTTATTGAGCTTGTAAATAAACTTAAAATGGAAAGAAAATTTGTTGAGGGATTATATAGAATTTTGGACAGCTAGGGTTTGGTTGGACAAAGTATAAATTTGTTTGAGCTAAACATGTTAGGAAGCTTAATTGAGTTAAGGGAGCATATTTATAAGTGTTTAATTAACTAAATGCAACAAATGACATAAATTAGAGTTTTGAACATTAGGGTTTAGAGACCAAAAATGTGAAGAAGGGCTAAATGATGTCTTTGACATAGTTTAAGGAAAGAAATGGTCAATTGTGACCTAAAGAGGTGTGTTAGGAGTGTTAAATTAAAAGCCAAATTCGGATTGGGTATGCACCATGACCAAAGGTCAACTTTGAGAGACCAAAAATGGAATTTTACAAGTCCAATTGGTATGGGACCAATTGGGAATGAAAATAGGCACTAAATGACACAATTTTCATTTAGGAAGCATGCCCAAAAAGTGACTAAAACCTAGTGAACAAATTGATCAAAGTTGAAAAATTGGAGGCTGCCCTGCACAAACTGACCAAATGAACAGTGTTTGTTCATTTGGTCATAACTCGAGCTAGGCAGGTCAAAATGACCTAAAATTTTACCAGTGGTTAGATGAGATATAGATCTAAAACTTTCATGAAGAATACCAACCCAAATTATGCCATTAACCCAATCAAATTACTGAGCAAAGTTGGGTCACTGAATCTGTAGACTGCAGATTTACCATATGAACAGTAAAGTTTTAATGGCTATAACTCTCTCTAGAAAACTCCGATTTATGTGATTCTTGAACCGATGGAAACCTAAGGCATATTAGAACATTTCATATGAAGAGCATTAGACCAAATTATGGACTTAATTTGATCAAATTACTGAACGAAGTTGGATCAATAAATCTGCCAGAACAAAAATCTGCAGCATGAATAGTAACTGTAATTTGGCTATAACTTGAGCTACAAAACTCCAATTGGAGTGATTCAAAAATGAGAATAAACTTAAGACATTAGGGAACATTTTCTATGAAGAAAGTTTTGCCAAATTCCAACAGTAAAGTGACCAATGGAACAATGCAACTTAAGACTCCAAAACTGAAAATTGACAATTTTGCCTAAAAGACCTAAGTTTTGAGAAAACAACCAAAACCAACAAATTTAATGACCAAAATGTGGTATGTGGGTGAAGTTGGAATTCCCATACCTATTAAGCCTTAGAAAGTCAACAAATTGACTTGAATAGTATAGTGAATAGTAACTCCGAAATGAAAATTTCCAAGAACGTTAGTTTAAGCATATTTGGGCTAAAATTAAGTATTTATGAATTAATTATTGGATTTATGCTAAGTTATGATACTGAAACACTGTGAAACTGTGTGTTTCAGTGGAAAAGAACACCGGGAAAGAACCCGAGGAATCGAGTCAAGGCCGATAGGCGACTCGCATCAGGTTTGTGCACAAAAATTTATAAATTATAGTTTCACAATGAAAATTGATTTGTTATACATTGTGAATATGTTTTATTCATTATGAATTTCGAAAATGTTGTGTTGCCTATTTTACAATGAAAATTTGAAATGAAAAATTTATTGATTTATAAGGAATATTTGAACAATATGGTTTTAAATTTAGTTATGGCTTTGGAAATTTTGTTTGAGAATTTGTGTGTTGCCTACTTTGGAAATGGAGATTTGAAATGAAGCTTGTTTAATTGTTGCATCAATTATAATTGAACATCATATTTTTAAATCGTTTTAATTCACACTTGGCATGGCAATATTAATATGTTCCTCATCCACTTGTGGGGTGAGTTTGATATTTGATCAATTTACTCCCTCTCTGGCTTCCCAATCTGAGGGGCGAGTTTGGATGAGTACTCATTAGCTAGCTAGCCACCTCCCTCGTTGATTTCGATTAGTGGGGGTGTTTGCCTTGTCATGATGTACACACGGCATGTTCGGAAATTTTGTGTCATGGCCTAAGTTGTGTTATTGTTTGGCAACAATATGTTTATTAGATTGTTTGATTAAATTTTGTGTTGTATTAAGCTTTGAAAATTATGATTTGTTATAAATGTAATTTGAAAATTTGAAATATGATTGTGAAATATTTGAATTATGAATTGTTCATGAATGTTTTAAATTATACATTTTACGTTTTAATGTGCACCACTGAGTATCTTTATACTCAGCGATAGCTTTAACTTGTTGTCGCAGATAGAGAAAAGGACATAGCAGTAGAGTGGGCTGCTACAGTCAGAGAGGAGCACGGTTGAAGAATTTCTGTACGGGTATTGTCTATACTCTGGTAGTTTAGTTTGATGTAAATATGATAGTATGCATATGTATCTCTGTAGTTTGGGCAGTTATACAGATAAAATTGTAATAATATTATTTTTGAGAATTTGTGTTTATAAATTTAATAGTGAATGTAAATTAAATATTTAAAATGCAATGTGCATGAGTTTATGAAATGTTATGAGTTATTAATTTTTGATTTGAAATTTGGATTTTGAGTTGAAGTGTTGCCATTGTTGTTGATTTAAAGTTTGGTGGTTGCAAACGAAGTTGTGATTGAGAAATATATTGGGAGTGTTTTTATTTTCAGGTTTTGAAGAACTATTTTCTTAAAATACAGACGGCACTCTGCCGAAATTTTTGTAAAAATTGCGAAAATCTTAAATATCCAAAAATTTGATTTATGTTTGGACTTTAAATAAAGGTTTTTAATATTTGAAAAAAAATTTTACCCACCAATTCCAAAATGAACGAAAATTGTTTTAAAATCCCTTGTAGTATATTTAAAGGGTTATCGGTAGGTAAAGTACGGTAATTCATTAGGTGTACTACGGAAACATGTTACATCTTACGAGGAGTAGAGTGTGACATAGATGATTAATGGAGAGGGTTAGAACGAGTCCTAAGGCTTGGCCTACAATTTCCTCCTTTTACTCACTTTTCAGAATGCCCCTTTGGGTTTTGGCTCCTCATTTTGCAGAAAGCGCCCTTGCGGGTTTTCACTCTCTTCTACACATTTTGCTAGGAGTGCCCTTTCGGGTTTTCACTCCTACATTTTTTTTTTTAATAGGCATAATATCTTTTGACAGAATCTGCATTCATAGGTCTTGGGAATTCTTCGTCATCCACATGAGTCAATATCAGCGCACCACCAGAAAATACCTTTTTAACCACGTAGGGCCCTTCGTAAGTTGGTGACCATTTGCCCCGAGGATCATTTTGATTTGGGAGGATCTTTTTCAAAACTAGATCTCCCTATTGGAATTTGAAGTGGCGAACGTCCTTATTAAATGCTCTAGCTATTCTCCTTTGGTATAATTGTCCATGGCATGCTGCCGCTAGTCTTTTTTCATCTATTAGATTCAGCTGATCTAACCTCGATTGAATCCATTTGGACTCGTCGATTCTCGACTCTTTTAGAATTCTTAGGGAGGGAATTTCCACCTCTATAGGTAAAACAGCTTCCATCCCATAGACCAATGAGTATGGAGTCGCCCAAGTCGATGTTCTCACGGAGGTCCAATAAGCATAAAGGGCGAAGGGAAGCATATCATGCCAATCTCTATAATTGACGGTCATCTTCTGGATTATTCTCTTGAGGTTTTTGTTAGCGGCCTCCACCGCTCTGTTCATTTGAGGACGGTATGGCGAAGAATTAAGAAACCGGATTTTGTACTGGTCACACAAATTTCAGATCTTTGGAACATTCAAATTCTTAGCATTGTCGATGACAATTTCATTGGGGAGACCATGTCGGCAGATTATATTATTCTGGAAAAATTTGAGGAATGTATTTTGCATGATATGTGCATATGACGTTGCCTCAACCCATTTGGAAAAGTAGTTAATAGCCATCAAGATGAACCTGTGCCCATTGGAGGCCTTGTGTAACATCCTTATTTTAGCTAGTTCGTACAGTCTACTGTTCCCATGACCAGTGTCGGTCCGAACAGCTAGAACGTTCGAAAAAATATTTAAACTAAAGTAAGGAACTAAAAATTAACTCAAATATTAATAAGAAAAAAATTTAGGAAAAATTATAAAATAATTCTTGGGACTCCAGAGAAGGGTCATTGAGGTTCTTATGGCATTAGAATGCCAAGAAAATACTTACAATATTTTTTCAATCGGTACAGACAATTTTGGCCCGTTAAGCCAAACAGAAGGCATTTTGGTCATTTCGTCTTCAGAGATGATTTTTGGCCAACTTGTCCAGTTAAATAAATAATTTACATAACATAAAATATAAATAAATATTGTTAAAAATTTAATTGCAATTAAATAGACAAGAAATGGAGTAAAAATGAAAGAAAATGGATTTATGACATCATCATGATGTCATTAAAAACTCTCCCAACCAACCCAATATTGACACATGGCATAAACATATATAAAAGATGCCAAATGGGCTGAAAAACAAAAAAAAAATCAGAGCACCTTCTTCTTTTCTTCTCCTTGACGTAAAACACTCCCACCGTGGCCACCATGAACAAGCTTTCAAAGCTTGATTTTCCCCCACTTTTACCCAACTAAACCCTAACCTAGCAACACAAAAACTTGCTCTTACACCTTGGTGATTCTTTTGGGAGCAAAAAGAAAAGGAAATAAAGAACTTTAGCAAGTTGGAAAGCTCACTCCTTTAAGGTTAGTGACCCAACTATGAATTTTTCTTTAAATTCATGTTAAGAACTTTGAATATGTGTAAATTGCAAAGAAAAATTGTTGAATACCATTTGGATGGAAACCCTAGATTTTTGGCAGCCATGGTTAGGGCTTGTTTGTGGTGAGTTTAATGAAGTTAAAAGACCATCATGGTAGCCCACAATATGTACCCACTAAGTGGATTGATGAAATGCAAGTTAAATGCATGATTTGAGATGTTAGGGTTAGGGTTTGGGTATAAAATGGAGACTTTAATCATGTAATGGTTAAAGTGAGTTTTAATGGTCAATTAGTGACCATTTGGATATGTGTAAACAAGAAATGAAGTGGTTTGTGTAGTGGAAATTGAGATTAGTGTGGCTGCCCTAAGTGACCTGCAGAATTGGACATGAGTCCAGCAGGTTTGGGTAGCCATAACTTGAATTGTAGAGGTTCAATTGGTGCAAGGCCAATAGGAAATGAAACTAGACACATAATGGCACAACTTTGGTGAAGAAACCATGCCCATAAAACCAAACCAAGTAGACCAAAAGCTTGCCCTAATCCGGGTGACCTGCAGTCTATTTCTGCAGAATGACCAAATAAATAGTGATTGTTCATTTGGCCATAACTCAAAGTAGAAAGGTCCAATTGACCTGAATTTTACTAGCAACAAGCTGAGATATAGACCAACAACTTTCATGAAGGAACCTAACCCAAATTATGACCAAAACCTATCCAACAAGTGAGTTGCAGTCACTGTTCACTGCACTGTATAAATGGTCAGTCCAGAAAAATTTTAATCCGGCCAGTTGTGGTTTTTGGACCATAACTTGAGCTACAAAACTCCAAATGGAGTGATTCAAAAAAAGAAATTCAACTAGACAAAATAAGGAACAACTTTCATGTTGATCATTTTACCAAATTCCCACTGCAAAAATGACTAATGAAACAGTAAAAATAAAGCATGAAAACTGAAAATTTTGCTTAATTAACATTAAGCTTAGAAATGGTATTGGCAACCAATACTAATAAATTTTGAATGCAAAATGTGGTATGTTGGGAGTATTAAAACCAATGTACCTATTGTCTATGCTAAAGTCAACATTTTGGTTGACTAATGAAGTAAATAGTAACACCAAAACTTGAAATTCAAAAATTGTAAAACTCAAAAGTGTAAAATGCCCTAGTATACCTAACAAGATTGGTTTGGATAGCTTGGCATGCCAATAGGGTTCTGTTAGCAGTACTGCATATGGCTTCATGCCATTCTGTGTTTCATGGCTCCTATGCCATTCTGTGTTTCATGGCTCCTATGCCATTCTATGACATAATAGCCTTTGGCTATATTATTTGAGTTGATACACTTGGGTTTTAACCCTGATAATTATTACAACTTATTAGCTGTTCTGTTGCACACCGAGAGACACAGTGTGACCGATGGTTTGATGGTTCGAGGTACTTAGTACCCAGTGCCAGTTTACCCGTTTATCCAGTCCAGTCAACTAGTATGGGTTACTCAGGCAATGATAATAAACCTTGTCAAATTTTAAGTGAATAATACTACAAATAATACCAGAAATTAAGTCTACCCAAAAATGAAATTATACATTATGCATAATTATTTCATTCTATTTTATTTTATTTTATATTGTCACCACTAAGCAGAATTGCTTAGCACGTTGCTTTTGCCACGCGTATGTATTGGAGACCTAGCTGGGGAGCCCAGCAGACATCAGATGGGGTGAGTCTTTAGAGCTGCATCCGGGGTCCGGAGTCACCTCACATCTGCACTGCATATGGTAGGACATTAGGACTAAAGGTGGCCCTTTTGTATTTTGCATTTTGTATTAGTTTGGATTGTAACTCTAAACTCCTGTAATTATGTATTAATGTAAATATATGAAATTTCATATTATTGAGATCTTTTGCATAATGTATGTTGATAAATGAAATGTTGAGAATTAATTGTGAATATGCTTCAAGTGATGAAGTGAATAGAAAAGTTTTGAAAATAGTATTGAGATTTTGAGATTGACTTGAATGTGTATAATGAAGTTTAGATTTGGAAATTATTTTGGAAGTGTTTTTAAACAGGTTTAAAAGAACTGTTTTTCCAATTTACAGCCGGCACTTTGCCGGATTTTCAATAAAATTTGCGGATAAATTCAGATTTATCAAAATTAAAAATAAATGAATTTTAAAGGGATAAATTGTAATAAGAAACATAAATTGGTGCTCCGGCACACTGAGTGGCATAACTTGCTCGGCTACACTATAGACGGGTAAGGGGTATCACATTTAGTGGTATCAGAGCATCGGTTTAGGCGTTTCTGGGCCTAGATAGAGTGCATACCATTGCATTGCATTTGTAAATGTTGAGGTAACACTGATGCAGATCTGTTTGTTTTCTTATTTTGAATAGGATATGGATCCTGCTTCGCAAAGAGCAGTAGAGGAAGAGGTGGAGAGTCGTGCTCCACCAAGGGTTGAATCTGGGGGCAGGGTAGAATCTACTCCACCAACAGCTGAGGCACCTGCCCAACCTCAGTTTGCGTTATTTCAAAAAATGACTGAATTCTACCGGCAAATGATGGGGGCAATTCCACCACCACAACCACAGCCACAACCTCCACCAGTGCCACAGAAATCTCATTTGGAGAAATTGAGGAAGCATGGGGCTATGGACTTCTTTGGGAAGAGGGAGGATGATCCCATGGCCGCAAAAAATTAGTTGGATAGAACCATCAGAGTGCTGAAACAACTAAACTGCACCCCCGAGCAGAACCTGGTGGGTGCTGTGTCCCTACTTCAAGATGATGCATATCAGTGGTGGGACACAGTAACCAGTGAGGTGCAACCTAAACGGATCACCTGGGAATTCTTCCTCACAGAGTTCAGGAAGAAATATATTAGCAAAGTGTATTTAGAAGAGCGAAGAAGGGAATTTATCAGTCTGAGACAGAGACAGTTGTCAGTGGCTGAGTATGAGCGTGAGTTTATCAGACTAAGCAGATATGGGAGGGAGATAGTCCCTACAGAGGCAGAGAGGTGCAAACGGTTTGAAGAAGGGCTCAATGACAACATCAAAGTCATGATCACAGAACTGGAGATTACGGATTTTGCTAAACTGGTAGATGCAGCATCAAAGGTGGAAAGGGTCAGAATCAATGAACAAAATAGAAGGGAAAGACAGCAGAAGAGGGGTCCGGGCCAGTCCAGTACATTTTCTGCTCCCAGTAAGAAGAGTAAGGGTCCTCCTGCTCAGAGTTCAGGACCACCACAGGTCGTGGTCACCTCAGGGCCTGCACCACAGTTCACACCTAGGAGAGGCCAGTCCACACCATCAATGGGCAGCTCTCCAGGGACGGTGTTTAGGGGACCAGCCCCTGCATCTTCTACTTGTCAGTACTGTCAGAAGTGGAATAAGGGGGAATGTTGGCGAGTGACCGGTGCATGCTTACGGTGTGGATCGACAGAACACCAGATCAAGAATTGTCCAAAGAGGACTACTACAGTTGCTCCAACACAAACTGACAAACCTGCTCCTGCACCACAAAGGGGTAGGAAGCCTGGTAAACCTAAGGCAGCTGGTTCATCACTGAGGCCTGCATCCGAGTCAGCTGAGAGGCCAGACACTAGAATACCTGCCAGGACCTATGCCATTAGAGCTCAGGAGGAGCAAGATGCCCCGGATGTCATCAGGGGTACGTTTTCCCTCTACAACACTTCTGTACATGCATTGGTGGATCCAGGATTCACTCATTCCTATATTTGCATCAAACTGCTCATAGAGAGGGGAGTTCAGGTAGAGGAGAGTGATCAAGACATTTTGGTCACAAATCCACTAGGCCACAGCGTGGTAGTGAATAAAGTGTATAAAGGTTGCCCGTTGAGGATTCAGGGATATGAATTCTCGATAGACCTAATTGAGTTGCCCTTCCATGAGTTTGACGTGATTTTGGGTATGGACTAGTTGTCACGTCATCAGGTAATAGTTGATTGCACATTGAAGAGGATTTCTCTGAAAACTTCTGAGGATAATGAGATCACTGTTGTGAGTGAAAGAACATATTTCCTGTCCAATGTTATCTCAGCCACGGTTGTAAGAAGATTGATGAGAAAAGGCTGTGAAGCTTACCTAGCACACGTGGTTGATACTAGGCAAGCTAAGCCAAACCTGAGTGATATACCCACAGTGAGACACTTCCCAGATGTATTTCCTGAAAAGTTGCCTGGTTTACCACCAGAAAGGGAAGTCGAGTTTGCTATTGAGGTAATGCTGGGTACAGCACCCATTTCTATTGCTCCTTATAGAATGGCACACACTGAATTGAGGGAGTTGAAAACTCAATTGCAATAGTTGCTTGATAAGGGGTTCATACGTCCCAGTGTGTCACCATGGGGAGCTCCGGTGCTGTTTGTGAAAAAGAAGGATGGAACTTTGAGATTGTGTATTGATTACCGGTAGTTGAACAAAGTAACTGTGAAGAACAAATATCCATTGCCCAGAATCGACGATCTGTTTGATCAGTTGAAAGGAGCTGGTGTATTTTCAAAAATTGATCTCAGATCAGGGCATCATCAGTTGAGGGTAAAGGATGCAGATGAGTCAAAAACTGCATTCAGAACCCGGTATGGACACTATGAATTTTTAGTGATGCCGTTTGGTTTGACAAATGCACCAGCAGTATTTATGGACCTTATGAACTGTATCTTCCATCTATATTTAGATCGGTTTGTAGTGGTCTTCATTGATGATATTCTAGTGTATTCCAAGACCAGGGAAGAACATGATGAACATTTGAGGATTGTTCTGCAAACCCTGCGAGAAAAGAAGCTGTATGCTAAGTTGTCCAAGTGTGACTTCTGGATGAGTGAGATCTCTTTTCTTGGACACATAGTATCAGCTAAGGGGATTTGAGTGGATCCCAAAAAGATAGAAGCAGTGATGGAATGGAAGCCTCCCAAAAATACAACTGAGGTCAGAAGTTTCTTGGGGCTAGCTGGGTATTACAGAAGATTTGTGAAGGGGTTCTCTCTTGTAGCTGCTCCAATGACCAAGTTGTTGCACAAGAATGTGAAATTTGGCTGGAACGACAAGTGCCAAGCCAGTTTTGAGAGGCTAAAGGCTATGTTGACAGAAGCACCAGTGTTAACACAGCCAATATCGGGAAAAGACTTTGTGGTCTACAGTGATGCCTCGCATAATGGGCTAGGGTGTGTATTGATGCAAGAGGGGAAAGTGGTCGCCTATGCTTCCAGGCAGTTAAGGCCACATGAACAGAACTACCCTACTCATGACCTGGAGTTAGCAGCAATTATCTTTGCACTAAAGATATGGAGGCATTATTTATATGGTGAAAAATGCTACATCTATACAGACCACAAGAGTCTAAAATATTTACCAACCCAGAAGGAGCTCAATCTTAGATAGAGGTGATGGATTGAGTTTCTAAAGGACTATGATTGTGTGATAGATTATCATCCCAAGAAGGCAAATGTAGTTGCTGATGCTTTGAGCAGGAAGTCCATCACGGCTTTAAGATCACTAAATGCCTGTCTATCCTTAGCTCAAGATGGAGCTATCTTGGCTGAGTTGCAAGTGAGGCCAAACCTGCTACAGCAGATACAAAATGGGCAGAAGGCAGATGAAAAACTAATGGCCATAGTGGGTAAAATTCCAGAGGGAAAAGAAACTGAATATGAGGTGAAAGCAGATGGGTGTCTGTACTACAGAGGAAGAATGTGTGTACCAGATGATGGGGAACTGAAGACTGGTATTATGAAAGAAGCACACACTAGTGTTTATGCTATGCACCCGGGAAGCACAAAAATATATAATGATTTGAAGCCTCATTATTGGTGGCCTAGTATGAAGAGGGATATAACTGACTATGTGACTAAATGTTTGACATGTCAGGAAGTTAAAGTAGAACATCAAGTTCCATCAGGATTGCTACAGCCTATAAGCATACCTGAATGGAAATGGGACCGGGTCACTATGGATTTTGTTAGTGGTCTACCTCTCACCTAAAAGAAGCATGATGCAGTATGGGTGATAGTGGATAGATTGACGAAGTCAGCATATTTTCTGCCAGTTAGGACTGACTACTCACTGGAGAAGCTAGCAGAATTGTATATCAGTGAGATAGTTAGACTGCATGGAATCCCACTTTCCATCATATCTGACCGAGACCCAGGGTTTACATCGAGATTCTGGAAAAAGTTGCAAGAAGCCTTGGGCACACAACTCCGCTTTAGCACGGTTTTTCATCCCCAGATGGATGGACAGTCAGAACGAGTAATCCAGGTAAACCCAAGAACTAATTGAATTTTCACAATTAATAAATTGAAATGATAGTAACAATGTGAATTATGTGATAGACCCTGGAGGATATGCTAAGGAGTTGTGTCATTGAGTTTGAAGGGAGTTGGGATAAATACCTCCCACTGGCAGAATTTTCATACAACAATAGCTATCAAGCTAGCATCCAAATGGCTCCGTATGAAGCACTGTATGGGAGGAAATGTAGAACCCCAGTGTGTTGGACTGAACTGGGTGAAGATAAGCTGGTAGGACCAGACCTGGTGAAACAGACTGAGGAAAAAGTGAAGATAATCAAAGCTAACCTGAAGATTGCCTCAGATAGACAGAAGTCTTATGTCGACCTGAAGAGAAAAGAGATAGAGTATGCAGTTGGCGATAAAGTGTTTCTCAAAGTCTCACCGTAGAAGAAAGTATTGAGGTTTGGGAGAAAGGGTAAGTTAAGCCCTAGGTTCATTGGCCCATATGAAGTCATTGAACGTGTGGGACCAGAGCCTATCGGCTAGCTTTACCATCAGAACTGGATAAAATTCATAATGTATTCCATGTTTCCATGCTGAGAAGATATCGCTCAGACCCTTCAAATGTCATTTCCATGGAAGAGATTGAAATCCAACCGGACTTGACATATACAGAGGAACCTATACAGATCCTAGCTCGGGAAGTGAAGGAACTGAGAAATAAACAAATTCCACTGGTGAAAGTGCTTTGGAGGCACCACAACACTGAAGAGGCAACTTGGGAAAGTGAAGAGATAATGAGGCAACAGTTCCCTCAACTGTTTGCATCAAGTAAATTTCGAGGACGAAATTTTTATTAGAGGGGAAGAGTTGTAACATTCTCATTTTAGCTAGTTCGTACAGTCTACTGTTCCCATGACTAGTGTCGGTCCGGACAGCTAGAACGTTCGGAAAAATATTTAAACTAAAGTAAGGAACCAAAAATTAACTCAAATATTAATAAGAAAAAAGTTTAGGAAAAATTATAATTATAAAATAATTCTTGGGACTCCAGAAAAGGGTCGTTGAGGTTCTTATGGCATTAGAATGCCAAGAAAATACTTAGAAAAACTTTTCAATTGGTACAGACAATTTTGGCCCATTAAGCCAAACGGAGGGCATTTTGGTCATTTCGTCTTCAGAGATGATTTTTGGCCAACTTGTCCAGTTAAATAAATAATTTATATAACATAAAATATGAATAAATATTGTTAAAAATTTAATTGCAATTAAATAGACAAGAAATGGAGTAAAAATGAAAGAAAATGGATTTATGACATCATCATGATGTCATTAAAAACTCTCCCAACCAACCCAATATTGACACATGGCATAAACATATATAAAAGAGGCCAAATGGGCTGGAAAACAAAAAAAAAAAATCAAAGCACCTTCTTCTCTTCTTCTCCTTGACGTAAAACACTCCCACCATGGCCACCATGAACAAGCTTTCAAAGCTTGATTTTCCCCCACTTTTACCCAACTAAACCCTAACCTAGCAACACAAAAACTTGCTCTTACACCTTGGTGATTCTTTTGGGAGCAAAAAGAAAAGGAAAGGAAGAACTTTAGCAAGTTGGAAAGCTCACTCCTTTAAGGTTAGTGACCCAACCATGAATTTTTCTTTAAATTCATGTTAAGAACTTTGAATATGTGTAAATTGCAAAGAAAAATTGTTGAATACCATTTGGATGGAAACCCTAGATTTTTGACAGCCATGGTTAGGGCTTGTTTTTGGTGAGTTTAATGAAGTTAAAAGACCATCATGGCAGCCCACAATATGTACCCACTAAGTGGATTGATGAAATGCAAGTTAAATGCATGATTTGAGATGTTAGGGTTAGGGTTTGGGTATAAAATGGAGACTTTGATCATGTAATGGTTAAAGTGAGTTTTAATGGTCAATTAGTGACCATTTGAATATGTGTAAACAAGAAATGAAGTGGTTTGTGTAGTGAGAATTGAGATTAGTGTGGTTGCCCTAGGTGACCTGCAGAATTGGACATGAGTCCAGCAGGTTTGGGTAGCCATAACTTGAATTGTAGAGGTTCAATTGGTACAAGGACAATTAGATATGAAACTAGACACATAATGGCACAACTTTGGTGAAGAAACCATGCCCATAAAACCAAACCAAGTGGACCAAAAGCTTGCCCTAATCCGGGTGACCTGCAGTTTGTTTCTGCAGAATGACCAAATGAACAGTGATTGTTCATTTGGCCATAACTCAATGTAGAAAGGTCCAATTTACCTAAAATTTTACCAACAATAAGCTGAGATATAAACCAACAACTTTCATGAAGGAACCTAACCCAAATTATGACCAGAACCTATCCAACAAGTGAGTTGCAATCACTGTTCACTACACTATAGATATGGTCAGTCCAGAAAAATTTCAATCCGGCCAGTTGTGGTTTTTGGACCATAACTTGAGTTACAAAACTCCAAATGGAGTGATTCAAAAAAGGAAATTCAATTAGACAAAATAAGGAACAACTTTTATGTTGGTCATTTTGCCAAATTCCTACTACAAAAATGACTAATGGAACAGTAAAAATGAAGTATGAAAACTGAAAATTTTGCTTAATTAACATTAAGCTTAGAAATGGTATTGGCAACCAATACCAACAAATTTTGAATGCAAAATGTGGTATGTTGGGAGTATTAAAACCAATGTACCTATTGTCTATGCAAAAGTCAACATTTTGGTTGACTAATGAAGTGAATAGTAATACCAAAACTTGAAATTCAAAAATTGTAAAACTCAAAAGTGTAAAATGCTCTAGTATACCTAACAAGATTGGTTTGGATAGCTTGGCATGCCAATAGCGTTCTGTTAGCAGTACTGCATATGGCTTCATGCCATTCTGTGTTTCATGGCTCCTATGCCATTCTGTGACATAATAGCCTTTGGCTATGTTATTTGAGTTGATATACTTGGGTTTTAACCCTGATAATTATTACAGCTTATTAGTCGCTCACTGCACATCGGAGACACAGCAGACCGATGGTGTGATGGTCCGAGGTACTTAGTACCCAGTGCCAGTTTACCCGTTTATCCAGTCTAGTCAACTAGTATGGGTTACTCGGGTAATGATAATAAACCTTATCAAATTTTAAGTGAATAATACTACAAATAATACCAGAAATTAAGTTTACCCAAAAATAAAATCATACATTCTGCATAATTATTTTATTCTATTTTATTTTATTTTATATTGTCACCACTAAACAGAATTGCTTAGCGCGTCGCTTTTGCCATGCGCAGGTACTAGAGACCTAGCTGGGGAGCCCAGCAGACATCAAACGGGGTGAGTCTTCAGAGCTGCATCCGGAGTCCGGAGTCACCTCACATCTGCACTGCATATGGTAGGACATTAAGACTATAGGTGGCCCTTTTGTATTTTGCATTTTGTATTAGTTTGGATTGTAACTCTAAACTCCTGTAATTATGTATTAATGTAAATATATGAAATTTCATATAAATGAAATATTGAGAATTAATTGTGAATATGCTTCAAGTGATGAAGTGAATAGAAAAGTTTTGAAAATAGTATTGAGATTTTGAGATTGACTTGAATGTGTATAATGAAGTTTGGATTTGAAAATTATTTTGGAAGTGTTTTTAAACAGGTTCAGAAGAACTGTTTTTCCAATTTACAGTCGGCCCTCTGCCGGATTTTCTATAAAATTTGGTAATAAATTCAGATTTATCAAAATTGAAAATAAATGAATTTTAAAGGGATAAATTGTAATAGAAACATAAATTGGTGCTCCGGCACACTGAGTGGCATAACTTGCTTGGCTGCACTGTAGACGGGTAAGGGATGTCACACCTTGGGATTAATAGGACTGATTACATCAATGCCCCACATTGCGAAAGGCCAAGGCGAGACAAGATTAAAAAGCTGATGAGGAGGGACTTTTATCAGATCAGCATAGATTTGACATTTATGACACTTCCGAAAGTACTCGATGCAGTCTTTTTCCAAAGTAGTCCAGAAGTATCCCCGTCTCATGATTTGCTTGGCCATCATATGTCCATTGGGGTGAGTAGCGCAATTCCCTTCATGGGTCTCAAAAAGGATCCTCCTTGCTTTTTTTGCATCCACGCACCTCAACAATTCGCCATTGGAGTTCCTTTTGTACAAAATTTCCCCACTGGGGAAGTATCCTAGTGCTAATCTCCTGATCATTCTTCTTTCATTTCTGCTTGCCCTGGGAGGATATTCCCTGGTTTTGATATAGACCTGGATGTAATGGTACTAGGGTTTGTCATTTGTTTCTTCTTCGATCATGAAGCAGTATGCCGACTCACTCCTTGCTTTGATTTGTAACACTTGCGTTGTCTGTCCCTCTTCCATCTGAGCCATGACAGCTAGAGTGGCTAAGGCATCGGCGAATTGGTTCTTTTCATGAGTGAGGTGAGTGAAGGAAATCTCTTCGAATTTCTTGATTAATTCTAGGAGATACTTTTAATACGGGATCAGTTTCGAGTCTTTAGTTTGCCATTCCCCTTTGACTTGGTAAATAATCAAGGTCGAATCTCCGTACACCTCTAACTTTCTGATCTTCATTTCAATGGCAGCCTGTAGACCCATCACACAGGCTTCATACTCTGCAACATTGTTGGTGCAGTCAAACCTTAGCTTGATAGCTATAGGGAAGTGCTTTCCATCTGGGGATATCAAAACTGCTCCAATCCCATTACCGGACAAATTGACTGCTCTGTCGAAATACATTTCCCATACGTCATTCAGTTCTTTGTCCTCGCTGCTGACTTCATTAACATACTCATCAAGGAATTCAAAATCTAGGGCTTCATAGTCTTAGATCGGGTTTTCTGCTAGGAGATCAGCAATCATGCTTCCTTTTACTGCCTTTCTGGTCATATAGACAATGTCATATTGAGAAAGTATAACCTGTCATTTTGCTATCCTTCCTGGTATGAACGGGCTCTCAAATACATACTTGATGGGGTCCATTCTGGAGATGAGCCATGTTTTATGATTCAACATGTAGTGCTTGAGTTGATTTGCTGTCCATGCCAATGGGCAATAGGTTTTCTCTAGGGATGAGTATCTTGACTCGCAATCATTAAATTTCTTACTTAAATAATAAATGGCTCTTTCTTTTCTTCCTGTGTCATCGTGCTATCCCAGAACACAACCCATCGAGCTCTGCTGAACTGTCATGTACAGGATCAACGGCCTTCCCGCCACTAGAGGAACTAATATTGGCGGATTTGACAGGTACTGTTTAATCTTTTCAAAAGCCTCTTGACAAACTTGATCCCACTGAGCGGTGTTATTCTTCCTGAGCAGTTTAAAAATGGGCTCAACTTTAGCGGTGAGATTGGAGATGAATCTCGAGATGTAGTTCAGCTTTCCCAGGAAACTGTGCACCTCCCTTTCTGTCTTTGGGGATGGCATTTCTTGAATGACTCGAACTTTGTCTGGATCCACTTCTATTCCCTTCTCACTTACTATGAATCCCAATAGCTTACCAGATCTGGCCCCAAACACACACTTAGCCGGATTCAGTTTTAGTTGATATTTCCTGAGCCTTTCGAACACCTTTCTCAATACCTGTACATGACTTTCTGCCCCTATGGATTTGATGATCAGATCATCCACATATACTTCTACTTCCTTGTGCATCATGTCGTGGAATAATGTGACCATGGTGCATTAATAGGTAGCTCTGACATTCTTTAACCTAAAAGGCATGACCCGATAGCAAAATACCCCCCACTGGGTGATGAAAGCAGTTTTGTCTTTGTCCTCTTCATCCATGGGGATCTGATTATACCTTGATGCCCCGTCAATACATGAACATCTTCCCAGCCCTGCAGCATTGTCTACCAACACGTCTATGTGTGGGAGAGGGAAATCATCCTTCAAGCTTGCCTTATTGAGATCCGTGTAATTAACACACACCCTTACTCTTCCATCCTTCTTCATTACCGGGACCACATTAGCTATCCATTGAGGGTATTTGACTACTTCACGGAATCCAGCATCATACTGCTTTTTGACTTCATCTCTAACTTTGAGCAGCGTGTCAGGATTCATTCTTCTCAACTTCTGTTTCACTAGAATTGTCCTAGGAATCAGAGGGATTTTATGCGTTACTATCTGAGGATCCAATCCGGGCATGTCATCATAGCTCCATGAGAATAAATCAAGGAATTCCTTGAGCAGACTGACCATACTCTCTAATTCTCCTTTATTCACGACCTTAAGTTCGCTCTTTATTTCCTCAGTCCCTAGATTTATGGTGTGCATTTCATCCCCACAAGGCACCAGGGAAGGTTCATTTCTTTCACCCCGTTCTTCTACAGGTTCTTCTTCAGAATCACTTGAACCAATGACAGTTATGGGAGTTTCAAAGTTAACATAAGGAACTTCTGAGTCAATTGAATTATTAGGTGTGAATTGGTCAATGGTCCTGAAGAAATGAAAGTGGAGTATATATTAAAAAATGGATTTTAATGGTGAAAGGAAAAGAAAATTGGACACAAATTGCGCTATTAATTTATTAATACGTTTATCATAAGAAAAGGTCCATTTATAGCATTACACTTATCATCATGGACAGAATGATCAAGTGTTGATAACAAGATGCACTTTACTTGAGATTGAGCACGGGGATATCTTCTGCTTCCCAGTTATCAAGCTCTTGCCCCTCAGTGATTGGTGAGATTAGCGCCTCGGACAGAGAGTCTAGTTGTATGACATCGACGGATGGTCCCTTAGGAGACTCTTTACTTTCTTTTGGATTCTTATTGATCGGTTTGATAAAAACATCTGTGATTTTCGAGATAACTTTTACTTTCCCTACTTTTTGATCAAACCTTTGATCCCGGAGCATATTCCTCATCCAGAATCTCCCATCCACGAGAGCATCTTCCTCATATCCCAAGCCGAAGCAATCGATCTTCTGAATAGCCGGTACTAGTTCCACGATTCCCTGTAATCCGGTGCCCAATCCCTGGCCCTTCTCATAGCCGCTTCTTGACATCACCTTCGCAACCATAGCTGAAGCTCCTTCATCCCTCAGGGTAATTCCTTGTAATTCCAGTGCATGGAAAGAACTTTCCAAGGATCTTTCGATTGTTTCCACATAATGAACCGATTAAGGCTTGGTGACTAGCATGGCTTCCTCCCCTTTCACTGTGATGATTTTGCCGCCTGTGATATACTTGATCCTCTGATGCAAAGTCAAAGGCACGACATTTGCCGAATGGATCCAGGGTCTCTCCAACAACATAGTGTATGCAGGCTCGATATCCATTACTTCGAAAGTGACGTCGAAAGTGCATGCCCCGATCTGAAGCGGCAAATCGATGTCTCCAAGTACCTCCCTCTTTGTACTGTCAAAGGCTCTTACCACCATGGCACTTTGGCGTATGGTTGATGGGTCAATAGGGAGTCTTGCCAAGGTGGCATTAGGTAAGACATTGAGGGCAGATCCATTGTCAATCAACATTTTGGCAACTATGCACCCTTTACACTTGACTGTCACATGCAAAGCTTTGGTTTGCTTCAAGCCAGCCGGGTCTATCTCATCTTCAGAGAAAGTGATAAAACTGGACGCCTGAATTTGCCCAACTATTTTCTCAAATTGTCTCGGTGTGATATCGAAGTTTGCAAAGGCCTGGTCCAGAACTTTATGCAAGGCATGGCGATGCACCTCTGAGCTCAAAATTAGTGATAGCAAGGAAATCCGAGCGGGGGTTTTTCTCAGTTGCTCGATGACATCATATTCACTCTGTTTCATTATTTGTAGCAGCAGTTCCTCCTCTTCTTTCTTTTCAGCAGCTTCCCCTTTCTCAACCGTCATAGCCCTTTCCTCTGTGTTTTCTTGTGGCTCTTCCATTTTTACTTTCCCCTTCTTCTTTTCAGCCTCATCATTCCTATAACATCTCCCACTCCGGGTTATGAAATCTACTTCCTGATCTTGTGGTAGGGAGTTACTGGTTTTCTTGTGGCTCTTCCATTTTTACTTTTCCCTTCTTCTTTTCAACCTCATCATTCTCGTAACATCTCCCACTCCGGGTTATGAACTCTACTTCCTAATCTTGTGGGAGGGAGTTACTGGTCGTGACAGGTTTTGGGTTTGGTTGGGGAGTAGCATTCTTGGAGGGTCCGGTATAAGTCATTTTAAAATGCTCGTGAGGAGCGAAACATGGCTTAGGAGGGGTTATGGGTTGAGTGTGTGTATGATTGAGGGTAGGAATTGAAGTGCTGCTGGATGCATCTTGAGTAAATACTTAGAGGTTATAGTTCCGAGGTACTGCATGGGTGTTTGTGACTGAGAGTTGAGGCAGGGTTCGGATAACCGTTATTGGTGGTACTAGTGGTGTCGATGTGTTGGGAGCAAAAAAGATTAACCTTGGGTTGGGGGTAGAGGCATCTCGGCCGAATCTGGCTATGTTCACTTCGCCCTCCATCCTTGACCTCCGCTGACATCTCAAAGTTTTGAGTGACAGCATCCTCCGGACTTCCTGCCGAAATTCATCACAGTTTTGGAGCTCATGGTCAGCCGCTCCTCCGTGGTAAGGGCATCCTGAACTGTGCTGATCACTTCTTGACTCAGATGCTTGGGGGCAAAGGTATCCCTCTCTTACTGCCATTACAAAAATTTCCCAGAAATGAGGAATCAGTTGATCTACCTTCAAAATTGATCTTTCATCCTCATGCTCTATCATATTCATGCCATTGCTTGTACCATGATTAGGCAATGGGTTGGAAGTGACATTGGGAAGAGAGCCATTTTCCTCAATTTTTAACCACCAGTTTCTGATTAGGGCCTGTACTCTTCCCCGGAGAGCTCCACAGTTATCAGTTGAGTGTCCCAGTGCCCCGCCACTATATTCACATCGGGCATTAGTATCATACCACCTAGGATATGGTGGCTGAATTGGGTCAAGGGGGATAGGCACTATCTGATTTATATCGAGTAGTCACTGAGTGGAAGGGGGAGAGGTGGATCAGGGTTTCTTTGAGGTCTTGGGTTGGCTTGGGGGAGCAGGTGGCCTCAACTGATTAGGTTGAGCTGGCAGTCTGGGGTGGTAAGCAGCCTGCGGTGGGTATTGTGGGTGAAGGTAAGGTTAATTGGGAAAAGGGGGTGGAACATTTACAATTGTTGGGCCCTACATTAGAGGGTATGAACAAAAGTTGTTTTGAGGGAGTGGTGGTTGAGCTTGTCAGGTGATACAGTGTACATCACCTTCCTTCTTCTTTTCAAAGCTGGCAGTTTTCTTTGCAGAGTTCTCAGTTAACTCCTGCAATCGTCCTAACCTGAGGTTAGCTTTAATTCTTTCGCCAGCTTGGATAATATCGGAAAAGCTATTGGATGCATTTTCGATCATTAAATTGAAGTACGGGGCCTTCAAGGTTTCAATGAAGAGAGAGCAAAGCTCATTGTTAGTAACTGGAGGATATACCTCAGCTGCCTTCTCTCTCCATTTCTGGGCATACTCCTTAAAGCTTCCCTCTCCTTCTGCACCAGGTTTTGGAGGTCTCTCCTTATAGGGGCAACATTACAATTGAACTTGTATTGCTTAAGGAAAGCATCAGCTAAATCTTTCCAGGAGCATAGTTTGCTCCTATCTAGTTATATGCACCACCTCAAAGCTACCCCGGAGAGGCTTTCATGAAAGAAGTGGACCAAAAGTCTGTCGTCTTCTGTGAGAGCAGACATCTTAGCTATATAAGTGGCTAAGTGGATGCGCGGATCTGAGTTTCCACTGTATCTGTCAAACTCCAGGACTTTAAATTTTAGCGGTACCACTACATTCGGTAACAATCTCAGTGACGACACATCGATTGAGCCGTACATGTTTAATCCTTCGATAGCTCTTAATCTTTCTTCTAGAGCAGATAATTTCTCATTTTCTCTTGCTCTACTTTCTCCTCCTATTGCATGAGCTATTCCCCCAGTTGGGAAATAAGTTGCAGGGTGAACTGAAGGGATTGGTATGGAGGGGTGCAATTCGGCATTTGAGACAGCCGGATAATAGGAAACGGGTAAGTCATTATTTGGGTTGACAGTGATCGTAGGATCAAGCATAGGAGGTTGAAAAGTGAAAGAAGTTGAAACTTGATGGGAATTAACCGTTGTTGGGAGTAGGAGAGGTAATGGCAAATTTGATTCTGGTGTAGGTCTATTTTGGAACATCTCCTTCATCAGTTTCATCGGCTCTGAGAGTTGGTCTCTCAATTCTGAAACTTGTCCCTGTAGGTTCTATACTTGTTCTTGGTCCTCCATTATCTTCTTTGCCCGAGACCTTGTTAAGTACACTCTTTTTGATTGAACTGCTTGTGGTTTGCTTTATTTGGAGCAATGTTGATTTCCTATGGGAAGTTAAATTAATTTTAAGTTCTATTAGAGTTAAAGATCCTAACTAGGCAAAGGATACGGCGACAGATGATTGCCGAAGTGGAGTCTGCAGAAGGAAAATTGTGTCAACTTTATCATGGCATCCCTCGATAGTCCAATAGTGAATAATGGGATCGTATGCGTATTTATGATACTTGTCCATATGACGCATTCGTCTTTTTGTATAACCCTAACGAGGATAGTTCCCATGGGAGTTACACTATTCATTCATATTTTGCTAAACATGGTTCAAAATAATTCATTAATCAATATGTTCATACATAGCATTTATAGCCTAGGTTCAGGAAGACTCTTTAAAATATAATGACATCTTTTGAGGTACTCATAGAGTCTTTCTTCTTGCCTGGCTGGATTGAATGTCTTCAAGGCGTACTCAGATTCTGGCAGGAGCTCTTGTTTCCCTTGTACTATTATTCTTTCCAGCTAGTCAACATTTTCCTTCAGCTCTTGATGAAGGGTTGCTTGCCTTTCTTTTTCTTTCCTTTCTTTAGCACATTCTTTCAAAATGTCATTGATAAGCTGTGCCTGCTCCTTCAATTCAAGCTTCTTCTTTTTGCTTGCCTGCTTATATTCTTCCATGAGTATTTCCTGATATTCCAGCTTTTCTCGTAATTTGCTATTCTGAACTCCTGCCTCTCTCAATGCACCTTGAAGCGAGGTCTTTTCCTATTCCCACTGTGTTTTCTGCTCCTCAAATTCCGCTTTTCCTGCTATCATTTCTCCCCTGATCCTTTTTACCTCCTTTTTTAGGATTTACTATTGGTCTTCCAACTGCCTTATACGTTTTTGCAATTGCTAGTTTTCAGCGTTCGAACTCCGTAGAGAGCTGACCAACTTAGTATTAACTTCTTCTGAAAGAACTTCCTGGTGAGGCGTGCTGCCCTTAGGCTCTGCTAGTTTGGAAACTTGATACCCTTGGCCTCTGCTTGGTCTCCATTTGAGATAATCTTCTGTGGTGCTTAGCCCTTTAGGCGACCATTCAATCATGGTGACCTTTTCCCAGGATTTGCGAAATGCTTTCAGTTCTTCCTCTCCGCCAAGTTCATGATAGAAATGAGCTTGAGGAAGTCCTTCAACATTGGGCACGAACTAGGTTGAACTGAACTGCCTCATTACCAAAACTGGGATGTAACTTGTGTATCCAGTCAATCTGATCAAAGGTGCCAAGTGATTATCCTCTGTACTGAGCAAAATAGGCTGGCCCATAGTCCATAACTTCCTCCAGCAATAGTTGTGATTGTTGAAGTTTAGAATCTGCTCTTGCCACTGTAGTTCATTCTTTGGACTTATTGCTAATCTAGCAATTTTTTCGATGAGCGGCTAGTCGAGATACCAAGTTAATCCCTTAGTTTCCAGAGGACAAATGTGGCTGATGATCCAAAGGTGTAGCAATTAGGGACAGCACTTGATGGTCCCCTTACCCTGTCGCCAGTAATATGTTAGAGTTAAAAGGTTCTCTGCGAGGATTGCAGGTATTGGGTTGACATTTTGCTTCTCTACCGCCCAAAACACTTCCGTGACACTGTGAGTTACAACTCCCAAAGGCCCGGGAAACAAGATCAGTCCGTAAATTCCCAAAGCTAGAGCCAGCGAAGCTTGTTCCCATTGCTTGCTTTGAATATGCAAATTCAAATGCTTCTTGATGTAAGTCCAATACCACCCATGTGTGCTTCCCTTGACGGTTTCTTTTGCTTTTGCTTCCTCTGCAGAGATTCCAAGTATATGCGCGAACTGTTTCCAGGTCTGCCTATGCTCAAGGTGTAGATAAATCCGATTCTGCGCCGCATAAGGGATTTCTAGTAGTGTCTGATATTCTTCTATGGTGGGAGTTATATCAATATCGTTGAAAGATAACACCCCATACTTGGAATTCCAAGTTGATAGCATGGCCTTTAATGCAGGAACTTGTACTCTGACCCGTATCAAAGTCACAATCCTCCCTTACTTTTCCTCAAACTTTACTTTAATGTGATCGGGAAGTGATTTCTAACTGCCACATAGATCCTCGAGACCGATCATTCTAACTTCAATCTTGCTTGGATCCAATGGAGGTAATGGGCCGACGTCTACCCCTACGTCGTCAATCTGTGAGGACTCTGAACTATGAAATGGTTTAGACCATTGTCTAGCATTTTGTTCCTACCTTGGAACTCTTTCAGTTGACTGACTCAAGGATGCCATATTAAAGTTTCTGTTTATCCTTTACAGACTCCGATTTATAATGCCTGCGGAGAAAATAGGTTAGCAGAATAAATTCAGATAATTTTGAATTATACTATTGGCATGGCAATATCTATGCACCTATCAAAGTAGGAAGGTGTTTAGATTATCCTAACAGTATGATTCAAAATTACCCTCATGTTATTTAAAAATTTAAAAATACAAACAGAGTAAGTTAAAAGCAAGTATGTCCCTTTTGTCCTAACATAGGGAGAGTCCTAATACCGGGTAGGTACTATCTAATTGGATAGTTCTACCTTACAGGGTAGTTTGCTATGGTTTTCAGCTACTGTGATAGTTTAGCTCAAGGTCTAATTTTCTAAAGCCACAAGTTCCCAAATTATCCCTACTGTAAATAATAGAGCCCCATTCCACCACCATGATACTAACGGGAGAATTCCATGGGTATCACAGTCGATAGAACAAGTTCCAATCTAAGCAGAAGCCTTCACGGATACTCACAGGGTAAAACCCATGGGTACCGCTACATGACTCCCTCCTATTTACTAAAAGGGTAAGAAAGCCCGGGTATAGGGCTGAAGTGTGTGAGGACCTTGTGTAAGTAGTCAGTGTGTGAAGGAACATATTTACCTCTTCCCTATACGGGGGAGTTTTTTTAGACGAAGATTGCTGTAATAAATAAGACAATCAAAATAAGCAAAATGGTTGGAAAGAATAATAACAATCAATATATCAAAACTTTCAAATTTTGGTAAGTTAAACCCCCCAATTACGATTTTAATTTACAAGAGCGCAAAATTAAATATGCTTTTGGACCTTTAAACTAGGGTTAAGGTGAAAAGCCCCCAGTGGAGTCGCTAAGCTGTTGCAAGGGTTTTTGCGATCGCCGAACGAGTACTCATTGAAGTGAGAAAAGCGAGGAGTCGCCACTTTAATTTTCAGAGAAATTAAAGGAAGCATTTTTTTTTTTTAAAAAAGAATAAATTAAAAACCACTTTAAAGACAGAGATTCTAGGTTTGGGGTCCGTATATGGGTGGGGAAGGTGTTAGGCACCCCACCTTATCCCTTAATGAGAGTGAGTAAATTTAATGTTATGCTCTTTATAAATTAAAATTGATAGTTAGGGGGTTGGAATGACGATGTTAATCCTTTGTACGGAGGAAAGGAATATTTGATATTTTACTGTTTAGGGTTGCCCAAGAACATGAGTACATGAGATGACCCTTTAGTGAATAGGTGTTGTGTAATGGATTTTGTTGGGGTTTAATTCAAATATTGAGGTTATGATATTTTAGTTTGGATTTAAGCTAAGAGAATTTGGGTAAGAACTCTCTCCCGATCTCTTGATGTACTTTGTTAAGAATTTAAGCGGGAGATTTCGGATAAGAACTCTCCTCCGATCTCCACATATTTTATTAAGGTTTTGGCCGAGAATTTGAGTAAGAACTCTCCCCCGATCTCTTAGTGTATTCTGTTTAAAATTTAAGTGGGAGATTTCGAATAAGAACTCTCCTCCGATCTCCACATGTGTTGCGTTAAAAACTAGATTGAATCCGGGTAAGAACTCTCCCCCAAACTCTTAGTGTTAAGGAACTTAAGTTGAGAATTCGGGTAAGAACTCTCCTCCGATCTCTTTAATATATTGCGTTTAAAAATTAAGCTGAGCCCGGGTAAGAACTCTCCCCCGGTCTCTTTAATTTGTTGCGTTTAAATTGAGCTTAGGTAAGAACTCTCTCCCGATCTCTCAATATATTATGTTTAAAAAATTAAGCCGAGCTTGGGTAAAAACTCTCTCCTGAACTCTTAATGTGTTACGTTAAAAATTAGACTGAGTTCAGGTAAGAACTCTCCCTCGAACTCTTAATGTGTTTATTAGAATGGTGTTTGAAGGAACTTTGAAATTAAGGATTCAGGTAAAGGGTCTCTCTTAGCTCCTCTTTTTTTGGGAATGGAGTACCGAAGACATAGGAAACTTGTGCAAAGCTTTTCCTAGCCTTCGGAACCTTATAACTAGATGGAGGACAGAAAAGACCAAACTCCTTGTTGATCTTCCGCATGATCGCTTTATTAGAACTCTTCGATTAGCGATATCCGATCTCTTTTACTTGTGGCATCCGATCTCTTTTTGTTCACCTAGGATCCAATCTTATCTTGATTCCCAATCTATTATATTGTCACCTGAGCTCGTTCCTTGGCCCATCCTCATAACTTATTTGTTTGACCTATTTTTGTTTCCAACCTATCTGACCTATGCTACACCTATCTTCCTTTGTCATTTTTATTTTTTTAGACCGAAAACTCTCATGTCGAAACACCCCTGCCTATATTCTTTTGAGTATTTACAAGTTGCCTGTGACTTGAACATCTACTCTCAAAGGAAATGAAAACTAAATGACGATAAATGGAATTTGCGAATAAAAGACAACACAGGAAATAACTATTGGCCTAAATAATCTATTTCGAGATTTAGTGCGACTGGATATAAAAGGGATTTCAAAAGAAAACTAGAGAAAACAAAACAAGGATATTCGACAAAATAACGGATTTAACGCTTACCTGAGGGAAGTTAAGGAGACAGATGAGCTGACTCCAGAGTCCACAAATCTTGTAGAGGTGAAAGCTAACAGCCGAAGGACTCGAACTTACTCGAAGTAATGGGAATAGGTCGGAACGAAGTTGAACTAGGAAAGTAATGCCAGATACTAGAGCGGTGGAAAGGAGGTGATGTGAAGATGGTAGCACAGAAACTAAAAATGGAAGTTTCAGGAATTAGAGCTCCTTTTGATGAAAATACTTAAGAAAACTGGTTTCTAAAGTTTCTCAACACTTCGAAAGCTCAGAATGGCAAGTAGCAAGACTGAATCAAATTTCAAAGTCTTTCCACTATAATCACCACCTTCTCGTTTTTCGTCTTTTCCGTCATTTCTACAGTATTGCAAGCAGGTATTTATAAGGAACGGGTGTCCATAATGAAGGGTCAGGATCTCACCAGGGGAGACGAAGAGTTTAAATTCAAAAGGACATAATCTAATGTCTGATAATTAAAGAGAATCAAAATGGAGGGTCAGGATTTCGTTCAGAATATCCGTCCTTTCTTCTCTTAATCCAACGGCTCAGGGTCTTGCCTTACAAGATGGATCTAAAGGTTGGGAATAAAAAGCACTGAACCTATCATCTGCTTTTTGATCCAAGGGCTGTGGATCCATCCTTACGATTATGATCAATGGTGGAGATCGAGATGTACAGGACTGCCGTAACTGTTTCGGCGTCTGGCGGCTAGGTGGGCGTTTCTGCAGATGAGATGTGTGGTGAGGATCTGATCATGCCTGCAATGCTTTAACTAACTCGGCTCTGACGATGAAGAGAGTTAATTAAAAGTTATTTAATCCCTCTACATTTTTCGATCTCTACAGATCATCTCCTGTTTCTTCCGATCTCCCCATTATAACCATCCCCTTTTTCGATCTCTATCTCATGCATCGGGTCCCCTCTTATTCCCCGCACTCTCTCATTCTAGATCTTTCCTCTCTATCTAACTTGCATTGGTCAAAGTAATAAATTCTTCAGTTACCGATGCATCCGCTTTGGGTTCTGCATGCACTAAACGCCAAGGCCCTATATATATGCAGTAATGGGAAATCATTTTCACACCTCACTTTTCCTTTTTCAGTTCATTTTCAATGCATCCATTCCCCAATTCTAGCTTATCCAGTGATAATTCTAATTATGATGGCCGTTTTGATCTTCTTCCGACTGTTTCCTTCACCCCTCACCTGAAAATTTATGACCCCGGTGATCGGAGAACCATGAGAGCGTCATTCAATGGCAGTGAGGGAACTGGACTAATTTGCCAATCAAGATTGACAGTGACGACTGTGCCGATCTCGAATCAGTCTATCGGTACAATCGGTAGATCGATCTCAGACAAGAGGACTGCTAATTTCAATCTTAATGTCGGTGACCGCCTCTTGAAGTTCATTTGGCTTCCAACCATATCAAGCGTCTCGATTGCAGCTCAGTTTTGGTCGATGACATCGATGATGACTCCGCTCAATATCATGAGAGTCATAGTCACCCTATCTGAGCTACACATCTATCCAATATTTGTGGGTAGCTTTCTGATCAAACGCATCTTTTGATTCAGCCACAAGACTAGGCTTTGACATTGGCCAGCATTTGGAGTAGCCTTAAGCTAGGTAGAATGTAGTGCTGATTCTGAGAGATTGCCCAAATGATATAATCCGATCTTTTGAGATCGCCTAAATGTAATCCGATCTTTTGAGATCGCCCAAATGATGTAATCTGATCTTTTGGAAATGAAATGAAATTTTTATTTGAATGTTTTGGTTTTGTTATTGAATTAGTTATTTTTCCAATCTCTAATAAGCGTATCCGATCAGATCCCTAGACGAATCGCCATTCGCCGATCTGGGGGTTTGGAAATTTGTTCAATTTGATGACCATTGGTTAACTGGTCTCATTTATCTGATTTTTTATTATGTTTCTGGAACCTTCTTGCGACGTGTCAAAAAGCGGCCCGGTTCTGCTAACCGATGCGTCACTTGGGACTTCGTGAGTATTTAATGCTCATATGGGTATAAATAAGGGGAAAGGTGAGTCATTTTTTCCTTATGTCATTTTCAGACCTCCCCCCAACAATCTCAACATTTCCTCTCATTTTCTAAAGTTTTAAGGCACCGATTTATACTCCGATAAGGGTTTCGATCTTTCCTCAGTTATTTTCCTTTTTATTTTTTTGAAAATGAGTGACACCGATGGTCAGAGAGCTGCAAGCCTGCCTTCCGCCCATTTTTCGTGGACCTCGGAAGAAGGTGATGTGATCAGATCAGGCGGGCGATCCAGCACAGCCATCATTCTGGTTATAGGTCTGGCTACTAGACTGAAACGAAGAACCTCTTCGAGAAGGGAAAACCTGCCAGTTGATGAGCTGTCATCCATTCTGAGAGAAACTGATCTCCAATCCATAAGTCAAGCATACAATCTGTGGATCAACTCCTTTAAACTGATAAAATGCCATGGAGACTTTCGAGCCAATCACTTCTTTGACGAATGTGATATCATCATAGTATATGAAGAGCAGCTGAAGGCCGGGCTCTGTTTCTCCTTGGATGAATTTTATAAGGCCGTCCTAAAGTTCTACCATGTCTCGGTAGCTCAAGTGCATCCGAACTCCTGGCGGACTTTAATAGCCTTCAGGGGCCACTGCCGAGCCAAGAGATTAGAGCCCACACCTAAAGTCTTTGCCAAGCTACATAAGCTTGCCAGAAGGAAGGATGACAAATTCTGGTTCTTTCGGGCAAAGCCGAACTGCGCACTTTTTACCGATCTCCCTTCTTCATTGAAGAATTGGAAGAACCGGTTCTTTATATTGAGGAGCAAGATTCCGAATGGCTTCGAGGGTATCCCACGGAGTTGGCAATACCTGATCGCTTTAATTCCAAAGAAGATCACTTTAAATAAGGACGAAGATGCCATGGTGAAAGAGTTAAAGACTCAGGCGTCCACCCACAAATTCTCGTGCTTAGATGCGGTTATGGTCGAACTAAAGTGGTGGATGATGTAGTTGATCACCAACGAAGACTACGAGCTTCAGCTCTCTGACCTCGGTCCTAGTACAATCCGTATCTCTAGCCTTTAAATCTTAGCGAACTCACTGACTTCTTCTTTGTGCAGGTATGGTGGGTGGTGACGCTTCTAAAGAGAGCCATAAGCGAAAGAGGGAGGTCTCCCGAAAGGTACAGGCGATGAAGGAGGCTACCGCTGCTACTGCTCAGACACCTTAGCGAGATTTGGTAGAAATACCGAGCTCCCCTCCTCGACCTCAAGAGCAGCCAGTCTCTGAAGTAGAGGTCGTCTTTTCTCCACCTCGGCAGATTGAATGTCCGCCTCCTCCGATCTCTTCCAATGTGGAAGGGGAGTCTTCCGGCCCTACTGTTAGGACGCTTTCCTGGGGAGCTCAACTCCTCATTCAATCACTAGAAAGGAATCGTTCCACTCGAGGGAATCCTGGTCTGGCCAAAGTCATGGGAGCTTCCATCTGCTTCCAAGAAGATCGGAACAGATTGGCAAAAGAGAGTATCAACGACATTTTAACTCAAACAATGAGTTTGAGATTAGAGGCTATTGCAAATCAACATGTGATCAGAGAAAAAGCCCATGCCTTAAGAAGGGAGATTCTTAAGGCGGTCCAGGATGCCTCAGCTGCAAAGGCTCAGCTTTCCACTGCCAATGATTACATCGTCCAGCTGGAGGATCGGGTAAAACATTGCCAAGAGAGGATAGCTGAGGTGGAGCGGGAACTTGAAGTCTCCCAAGCTGGTCGATCTACCGATCTCACTCGTTTTGCTGAAGAACTTCGGGCAAAGGAGGAGGAGCTTCGAGCGAAAGAGGAGGAGCTCCTGGCCAAGGAGGAGGAGAGTACTACAAAAGAGGCTAGGGCATATGTGAACACCCATAACGACCTCCTGGCCGAACTGAAGAAGCGTTATCCTGAGGAGGACTTCTCCTGGATGGATAAGATCATTCCAAATGCCGAAGAGGTGAGTGATGAGGAGCCTGAGGTGGGGAGGGAGAGCGAAATGTAACTGGGGAGCAGGCTGGGGGAGACCTTCCTGCTGAATGATTTGTATATTTTCATTTTGAAATGAATTGAAGTTTCTATTTGCTCAATTTCTTGATGAGATCGAAAAGCGTCCAAACCAAATTGTCTAAGTATTTATTTGATTGAATGTAGTTTGAACATTAAACTTGAAAGCGACCATTAATTAGAAGATAAGAGATCGGAAAAACATTATGAGATCGGACTAAGTCATAACCAAATACCGGATGAAACTTTAAAATATTAGAATTGCAGAGATTTGACAATGACTTGAACTTTTAAGATTGAAACCATTATTAGACTGGATAGAAACCTTAACTTCATTTTAAGGAATATCTAGGGTATTCAAGCAAGAAGTCTGATCACAACACTAACCAAATGGGGTTCTGCAATATTTGTACAGAGAGAATGGAGAATAAGATCGTCCGGAGACCCACTGTAGATTCGAACTCATCTAATAAAGACCAAGAGATCAGAAAAACAATCTAACTTAAGCGTGAGATCGGTTTGTTCCAGGGACGAGCATTCGATGATTCCGGTAAAGCTATTCGTGATTGGGGACATCGGTTGAGAACGGATAAAAAGTTAAAAGTTTAAAAGTCCCTTGACTTCGGACGTTGGACAAAATATGGTGTCTACAGTGTTGATAATAAATGAACAAAATAAAAACAAATAATCACAATTACATCTATTTTTATATGTAATAATCATTATTTTACTTTCAAGTATAATTGATTGCTTGATATAATTGTCATTCTATTATATCAATTTTTTTTAACTAAATAATGCAATCGAATATATAATGTAATCATGGTTATATTACAATTTTGATTACGTCATACTAAAAATTAGCTTAATATAATATATTATTTGATTTGTTTTTTCATTTTAGTTAAGCTAGTAAGAATCAAATTATGAATATATGGTAAGATTTTTTTTTTTAAATTAGTTAAAAACTAACGCACATACATGGAATAAAGAAGGTATAAACATTTTCACAAAATCATAGCAATTTTATTAAAGCATATTAAGTCTTATATCCCATGCATATACTATCCATAATCGATGTGGGATCTCGAAAGACTAGCTCAGCCATCCGAAAGTAGATAGACTCCTCCATTGATAGACTCAAATTCTTTTTTTTTTTTTAATTAGTTAAGAATGCAAGCACACCATTCATTAAATATATGAATTTCACATATTTGTATTTTAAGTCTACAATGAATTAAGTTTAAACAAGAATTTCCTAGTTCTTGGCACCAGATTTTTGTTTTACAGCGATAGGTTAATGATCCAAATGTAAAGAAGTGAAGGAGGTAGCTTTGTGTATAAAATTCATTTGATAAGTTAATGCGATTGATAAGTACAGTTCTGATATATGTGATTCTTATTTTCAATTTCCCAGAGCATTGCATTGTTTACTGCAACATTTCTTATATTTTCTTTGTTGGTATTGTCATTAAAAAAGAAAAAGAAGTTGAAAGAACAATCAATTAAAAACATACATGCTCTTACATTAAAAGTAAACTGGTCATAATTGACTTGTAATACATTAAAATAGAATCAATTAATTGAAATGGTACATGAGGCTATGCATTGCATGGAGTGCAAATGTTTTCTGTTATTATGCAAAACAAAATTCTATTTTCTAATTGTAAAAATAAATCATGATAAATTTTAGTCTGACCATATACTTTTGGCTACTTCCAAACACATCTTTATTCAAGGAAAACCACACATTAGAAAAATGATTGGTGTGATGAAATAGACATGTCAAGGTTTGGATTCTACATTCTTGCTCAGTTCTTCCAGTTTCTTCATCCTTAATCTTTCACTCTCAGTCAGCAGCTGATAAGAACACAGGAAAATGGTGAAAATGATAAAAGGAAGGAACTACTAAAATGAAAATTAATTAAAAAGAAGGAATTAATTTTAATATTACCTCCATTAATGTGGTAACTAGTTGAGCTTTCTCTTTGTTCTTTTCATTAAAAGCTTCTAGTGCTTCTTTATATTCTTTCTCCTGTTGCCAAACATGATATTTATTAGATTGCATTATAAAGAAAAGAAAAGAAAAGAAAAGAAAAGAAAGGAAAAGTAAAGAAAAGAAAAGAAAAGGGTTTGTGTATGATTTCGAAAATGCACCTTCTTTTGGCAGCTCTGTCCCAGTGGCTTCAGTTCTTTATTAGCCATGTCTATCCTCTTGCGTATAAATCCAACTTCTTTTCTCATGGGATCAACCAGCACTTCAAGCTCCTGATATAATAATAATAATAATAATACTTACCAAGTAAATTTTCTGGCTTTGTTGGATGAATTTTTTATAAGAATAATTTAAAAAGGGTTTATTAAAAGAAATATTAAGAATACTCCAATTAAGTGCCTAAGCATTTTCAATTTTCCAAAATAAAAAAACTTACTTCCCAAATTTGAGTTAAGCGTTTAGCTTCTTCTTCTGCACGGCCTAATTGAAGTTGAACTTTCTCTCTAACCTCCATCTTCTTCCTCTCAATCTCTTCTTCTTTAGCTTGAATTGTGGCTATGTCAAATCTTGAACTTTCTTCTTCTTCTTCAATATTCTCTTCCATTGATAGCCTTCCTCTGCTTCCAGTCTTCTTCATTTTCCCTTCAATACTCTCCGTATGTGAATTTGGTTTTTAAAGTTCTCCAAAGTTATATGTCTTTTGCTTTTGCTTCAAAATTCCCTCTCAAAAGAAGTTGCTTTCTTTTCACTTCATTCCTAAGAAAGCAAGACAAATATTTGCCAAAAAAAAAAAGTACTTGCTTTTACTTGAAAAAATTCCAATCAAAGCAAACCTAATATATATTTTTCAACCAATGTAATTTAATTCAATGGAATTGAAATCATTTACAAATTTGTGAATTCTCAATTTTTATTATATATATATATATATATATATATATATATGAAGAGAGAGAGAGGGAAATTCTTACACATATATATTTTGTACACACACATATAATAGATCCCATCATATATTTTGTATCTTAGACCATGATAGACACACATATATAAGCATTTTTACAATAATTAAGCCAAATCTAGTAAATTTTTTTGGGTATTGACAAGGAAGAATTTTAATATAGTGGGATTTAAACTCTAGTGTCTATTTTTAAAGTAGTCTTATCTTATCATTAGGTTAAGTAATCAAGTTAAATGCAAATGTAGCTTGATTAAAAAAATTTAAGTATCTGTCTGGTGTTGAAGTTCAAGAAGGAAAAATAAAAATAAAAATTTTATATGTTATTGAAAAAAACTGTTTAAAAAATTATTTTATTATTTTAATATTTTTATAATTAAAATTTATTATTAAATTTAATTTTAAATTATTTTTTAATACTCTCTAACTAGTAATTTAAAAAAATATATACTTTTCTCAATTACAATGCTAAACAAGCCCTAAGACTAACTAATGAGCTTTAACTCAATAATATTAAAATTGTTTTTAAAATTGTAAAATCTCATATTTGAGTCATAATCAAAATTAATTATACTAAAAATAAGAAAAATTAATTATTTAATTAGATTTATAAGTAGCTCAAATTAAGTATTATTATATTTGAATTTAATTAGATTCATTATTTATTAAATTTAATAAAAATTCAATTAAAATAGATAACAAAATATCTTGACTTAATTTACAATAATAGTCATCCATATCCAAGGTGCAGTTGTACTTAGTCAATTGTAGTTAGTATATAGGTGAATTCGCCTGAAATATTGCTTTGCTTTACGTTAAATGAACATCATATGATCTTAACGGTACTCTTTTGGGTTCCAGCAGCTAGACTGTCACTTTGCAATTAAGAATTTCTTCAGATTTTTTTTTTATTTAAATTTTTAAAATATTTTTCATTTTTTTTTTATCTATGTTCAATTCATTAACCATTCAAAACACAATATATAATTAATAAAATTTACATATAAAAAAAATTCGCATATTCATATTTTATATTTATAACAATAATTCAAGTTTATATAAATTTTTACTCATAAAATTACTTGAAACAAAATTTAATTATTATCATAGCCAACCAATTAAAATTAGACTTTGTTTATTTTATAAAAAATATTTGTTAGAAAATATTTTCTATATTTTTTAATATTTGAGGCACTTTAAAAATGAGCCAGTGAAAAATATTTTCTTAATTAAGACTTCGTTTATTTCACTAAAATATTTTTTTGAAAAATACTTTTTTGTATTTTTTGACATTTAGAACATTTAAAAAAAATTGAGAAATAGAAAATATTTTCCTAATCAAAGAAAAAATTAAATAATTTTTTTAAAAAATAACTTTTATTTTTCAAAAAAAAGGTCATTTTCTGTTTTCTAAAGTTTTAATAATATTATTAAAATATGAATATACTTATACGTGTACGAAACAAACACACATTATTAACTTAACATTATAACTAAATAATAAAAAATATTTTCATGAAAAATATTAAATAATATTTTTTATTAAAATATTTTTCATATATAAATTATTTTCTATAAAATAAATAGAGTTTAAATAAAATTTTAAATTATTTTTTTAAAAATTAATTTTTTTAAAAAATAATTTTTTATTTTTAGTGATAATTTTATTAAAATATAAAGATAATCTTAAAGCCATCAAAAGTTTTTAGAATGGGCTTAAGAGGTGATCCAAGCCTTTTGGAAAATGTGTCTTAGGTTAGGATCCAATCAGCCATGGAGGGTAGTTGATAATCTAGACGGATGGTCTACAATTACTCCCACATTAGCACGTGGGTAGCTTCTTGTCAAAATTGTATAAAAAAATAATAATAATAATTCTCATTTTTGTGTGATTTGAAAAATATTTTCTAAGGGCCTGTTTGGTTTAAGCTTGAATCTGATGATAATTTGTTAGGTGATAAGTATTCTTGTTAGTGATAGTAGATAAGCGATAGTGATGATAGCCGTTTTATGTTAAGTGTTTGGTAAAATTATATTTAGCTGTTGCTGTTGATATGTGAAATGACTAATAAGGGTATATATCATATAATTTATTTTATTATTTAAATAAATATAAAATTATAAATTTATTATATTATATTAAATATATAATTATTAAATTAATATATTATATTATTTAAATAAATATATAATTATTAATATTTTATATTATATCATTTATTTTA
Organism: Hevea brasiliensis; assembly: GCF_030052815.1. Lineage (NCBI taxonomy): Eukaryota > Viridiplantae > Streptophyta > Magnoliopsida > Malpighiales > Euphorbiaceae > Hevea > Hevea brasiliensis. The sequence goes on along the minus strand of NC_079506.1, from coordinate 76,496,343 downwards.
TTATTGAAATAAGAAAATAATTATTTTTTAAGATAATTAAATAATTTTAAAAATATAAATAAAATAATAAAATAATTATTATTGTTAATAGAAAAATTTATAATTAATTTTTAAGTTTTTAGATATAAATAAATATTTTATATTTTATGTTATTAATAAAAAATATTTTATCAAAATTAAAATACAATTAATTAAAATGTTAAAATTTAAAATGAAAAAATAAAAATATTAATAATATTAATTTTCTAGTTAAATAAAAAAGGATAATATGGTCAAAATAAAAAATAAAACCAAATCAGCTATCAGCTGATGATAAACAGCTCTAAAAATAGAGCTGATACAAACTGCAGCTGATGGGTATCATATCAGGTGCCCATCAGCTATCAGCTCTATTTTTTTTAGCTTGCCAAACACTATAGTTTACATGTTTGGGTGTCTATCACCTATCAGCTGCACCCAACAGGTAAACCAAACACCCCCTAAATCAGATTGAATTTAGCCACATAAGCAGAAAAAGTTACAATGTTAACGATTAGCTTTGCGTGCTAAATTGGATAACGCCTAGCGGTAAAGTCCAGTGCAAAGCTCAATTAGAAAAAGCTCCATGACAAATTACAAGATGCTCCATGAGCTATAAGTGTTTTTTATTAGTAATAAAATATTATTTTTTTTTACATTTTATTTATTTTATAAAAAATAATTTATATATAAAAAATATTTTTTAAAATATTATTTTTAATAAAAATATTTTTTATTATTTAATTATAAATATTAAATTAATGATATTTATTTATTTTATATATAAGTAAATGTATTCACATTTTAATAAAATTTTTAAAATTTAAAAAATAAAAAATAATTTTAAAAAAAATAAAAATTATTTTCTTTAAAAATAAATTAATTTTCTTTTGATCAGAAAATTTTTTTTTATTAATTACATTTTTAGAATGTTAATAAATATAAAAAAATATGAAAAATATTTTCTTTTTTTAAATTAATGGAGTCTATTATTACTTATAAAAATGTTATTTTAATTTGTTCATTAATTTAATTATATTTTAAATTAAAACTATTTTTGGTGAATCAACACACGTGAAAGAGTGATTGCGAAAGGAAATTTCGCAGGTAGAGGCAATAATAGTGGGAGAGTTGACGTCTATGGAAGAGAGGATGGCGTAAGTTTTATTATTATTATTATTATTTTATTTTAAAAGGCCAGCTAGGAGCTGGAACTCATAATGAATTTTGATGAAAAAGACTTTCTTTAAAAAAAAAGAAATAATTTTAAATTAATAAATTAAAGTTGAAGGATATAAATGAAATCATTCTTAAAATAAGGGATGATATTGCAATTAACTTGAAATTTTGACATAAAACTAATTACAGTTTTCATTTGATAAGTGGATCATCAAATTCAGAACCAAAACAAAGGAGATACAGCTGGTTAAAATTGATAGATTTGCATAGTAGTATATCAGCTATAATCCCTTGAAGCTTATCAACTAGAGCAAGGGCAGCCAACAAGCTACAATTTTCTATTTAAAATTCAATTGGATAAAAAAAAAAAAGCTAGAAGTTTATGGTAATTTATAATTGGCAAAATGCTCAATTTAGTTTCTGTATTTATTGAAGAAATTCAATTTAATCTATCTTTAACTTTTTATCTAATTTAATTTAAAAGTTTTAATTTAATATCAATTTAGCCTAGAACTTAAAATTTATGAACTAAATTTCTTAATTTTTTAATTTAAATTAAAAATTAAAAAGTTTAATTTTTTAATTTTGGGATAAATTTTTTATTTCTTGATTTAAGTCCAAAAATTAAGAAATTTATTTTTTTAATTATAGTCTAAATTGAGCTTAAATTAAAATTTTTAGACTAAATTAAATAAAAAGTTAAAAATAAGCTAAATTAAACTCTCTCAATAAACATAGGGTGAAATTAAGCTTTAAACCATTTATAATTATTGCTAAATATTCTAATTATGGATCTCAAATATCAATATTTGAGATTAAGTGTAATTATAATCAAAGTTTAAAATTTTTTATGATAATGATCCGCACTTAAAACGTATCTTAATGTCGAAAAGTTGAATAAGATGATACTTATTAAATAATAAGAAATTAAGCTTTGTTGTAATAATAATAATAAAAATGCGAGATCAATAAATTTTAATTTAATAAAGTCATTTTAAATGTTATAAAATTTCAAATTTGAATTTCAATTAAAATTAAGGATAATTTACAAATTAATCCTTAATATGTATTTTATTAACAACTTAGTCCTCAGAGTTTAATTCCGTTAACAAATTAGTCTTTGCTTTATTGTCTAAATTAATGGTTTAACTTTATTAACTTTTTTCCAATTTAAAATAATTTATTACCTAAAATTCAATTTTATTAATAAAATAGTCTATACATCTAATTTCATATTTAAGTAATTATATAAATTATAATTCTATATAATTATTTAAATAAAAATAAATGATTTCTTAAATAATATTTTGATATAAAGACTACTTTATTAATAAAAATAAAATTTTAGGAACTTAATTTTTCAAATTGAAAATTAATTAATAACAATAATTGATTTATTAACAAAATTTAAATCTAAAGATTAAATTATAACTAAAAACAATTTAAAATTAACTTGTGAAGTTTGCTTTATTTTAAGGATTAATTTAGATGTAACACCCCAAAATTTTAAAATTTATGAGCATTTTTGGTATTTTAATTTTATTTAAATTTTAGGAATTTTTTTGAGATTTTTCGGATTTTAAAAATCGGGTTCGATTTTCCGAAAATATAAATTTTGATGATTTTTAAAAATTAATTTAAAGACCACGTGGCAAAACTAAAAATATATTTGGAGTCTACGTATTTTTCTGAGTTTTATGGAATTTTTTCGGAATTTTTGGACCTCGTTTTCGGTCCCGAGGCAGAGTAAAAATTCAAAATTTTGTATTTCGAATCGAACCGGCCGAATCGAACCGGACCGGATCGGACTGATCGAATCGGACCGGTCTTCTTCTCTTTTTCTCCTCCCTCCCGCGCACGATGGCCCTCTCCCTTTTCTCTCTCGTTTCTCTCTCCTCCCCACCCCACCACGGCCACCACCACCATTGACCCCCAAGGCGCGCCTAACCTAGCTTGCGCCACGCCCAAACGGCCGGAAACGCGCTAAACGCCCCTGGGCGTCAGCTTCCCCGGCCAAATCCGGTCGATCCGGCCACCGATTGGACCGGGTCTTGTGTCGAAAATCATCTACTCGGCGAGAGCTTTCCATAGACACCAAGAACGCCGAAATCCATCAAGCGGTTTGTCCGATTTTTGCTCGGGAAGATTTTAGCCTATTTCGACTTTTGGGCTAGATTTCTCAAAAACTGTGAATCCCACGAGAAAACCGAGGCTACCAGCACGCTCCACTCGTCGAGAGCTTCGCGGCGACATAAATTTTGAATTTTTTCGACACCGTTTTTCGGTGGGTCCCACGGAACTTCGCAGTGTTTTTCCGAGCATTAAATGAGCTTAGAAAATTCTGAAAAATTTATGTACTAACCCCCGTGTTATGGGCTTCGTGTAGGTATCCTCGATTCGCGGAAATTCGGCTGATTGGTCTGCGAAATTCGCGATGCACTGACATCTGGAAAAGTCTCCAAATTGGACCGAGGTTTTGGCTACCCGTCCATTGTCAGACGTCCCGAGTACGTCCCCGAAGTCGGAATCGGCAAAGGTAAACAAGAACTTTGTTTTTTCGTAATTTTCTAGTGCTTAAATAGGATTAAAAATCCATAAAATATTCGTGGTAGCTTAGAAAATTACGATTCTTTTTGCAATAGCTTAGTAATATTGCTAAGGACCGCGGGGCAAAGTTTTATAATTTTTAGAGCTTGTTTGGGCAGTTTTTGCAAAAATGATCAATAATAAGGACTAAATTGAAATTTTGCGTATTGTGATGGGTGATTGATTTGATGGGCCCAGGAGGGGCTGTGTGATATGATTGAAATGTTGATATATGGATTGTGAATATAGAAGTGCGTTTTTAGCCCTTTTGCAGGTTGGGTAGGTCCTAGGTATAGGGGAGACTCTGTCGGATTTTCGGCACGACTTAAGACGTATTGGTCTTTTTCTTTGTTTGTATTGAGTCATATTGTATTAAATAATTATAATATAATTGTCAGGTGAGCCGATGCCTTCTTCTTCCTCCGCCTACCGCCACAAAGGATCGTCAAGTCTGTGAGTAAAATATTAATTTTAATTGTAATTTCGATATTATTATATGTTTAGCATGCCCATGCATCACTTATATGCATATATTTATGTAGTTAAACTCTAGGCACGATTTATGATGCATTGATAACTGTTAAAGTGCCATGATGTTGTTGTGGTAATTTGGAGCAGTGTGCGTGCGTTGGTGTGCGTGTGATGTGGTGTGGACTATGGATAGGACGGGTAGTCACGGCTTGAGTTCTTCGCTGGGAACCCGATCCTTCGAGGGGTAGTCACGGCTTGAGTTCTTCGCTGGGACCCTCGATTTGGTTTATTAAGCGAAAGTCTGGCTTGAGTTCTTCGCTGGCACCAGGTTGGATTTAAGAGAGCTGTATAGGGGATCAACTCCCATATGTTATGATTGATGCTACGGGGTGCGTGAGTACTCCAAATTACCTTTTTGATGTTATGATGCGAAAATGATGTGGATGTTGCATTTCACTCTACAGGGTGCATTAGTTTTAGATAGTTATAGAGATTATGGTTAAAATTGATATTTTACTCTCTGAGTCGAACGCTCACTCCTGTTCAAAAATTTTTACAGGCCACAGGAAGATATTTTGTTCTGGGTTAACCTGCTTTTCTACTTCGCAGGCTGTTTATTAATATTTGTGTAATTTTAATTACTCCTAGAATTTCCGCATGTGTTAGCAGTAATTATTTGAATTTGGTCTATAATATTATTATCATGTTGGACCTGCAAACTTAATATTTTAAGTCTGTTTTGATGGATTGGATGAGGAAGCTGAGCTCCCATTTATTATTATGTTGATGAGTATGTGGAGGGTGAGCTGAGCTCCCCAATGGATTGTTTATCGTGTTTACAGGTCGGGTGAGTCGAAAACTCCCCGTTGGAAAGTCCATTTTATGGCCGGACTCTGTTCGTTTGTTTTCTTGAATTTGGGCCCAATGGGCCTTAGAGTTGGGTTAATGAATAGTTAAGGCTTACTACGGGCCTCGGGGGCTTTAGGCTGGCCCAGATCCTAGTGCCGGTCCGGCCCATAGGTTGGGTCGTGACATTAGATATGAGGTTATTTAATTTGATTATTTACTTTTAATTTTTTAATTTAAAATATATATAAAAAAATAATTAATTATTTAATAAAACTATTTAAAATTAATTTTTAAATAAAATAACTTAATTTATTAAAATTATCATAAATGATATATTATTGAGTATTCTAATTGTTAAAATAAAATAATTTTAATATTTTTAAAAATTATTAAAATAATATAAATTTTTATTTATTAAACTATAAATTACTTTATTTGTAAATTTTAACTTATTTTAATTAATTTTTTTAATTTATAAATTAAATTAAATTAAACCAAATACGCTCTCCATTATAAATTATCTTAAAACTAATAATATAGAAAAAGAAAAACAATACGAGTGGACTCAAAGATTGTGGTCCAAGCACTCCAAAGTTGATAGCTTACTTGCCCACTTACTCCCACTATTAAATTAAATAGATAAATTAATATTAAGTGCTTTAATATCGCACTACTACCAGCAGACAAGGGACGGCACAAAAGTCAGTGAGAAACCCACCACCACATTCAATCTTCTTTTTACAACAAATTCACCACTCTTTCTACCCTTCTCTGCAGATTTAAACTAGAGAATTTCTCATCAATCAATCGATAAACCCCACCAGAAAAATATCTGATTCAGATCAATCATGGGTTCTCTCAATTCACAGCCACCATCCGAGGTTTGATTTGATATCTCTGAGCATTTTTATCTCTCATTGAATTCAAAATCCTTTCTGGGTTTGCCTCTGATTTGTGTTTTCAATCGATAGCCACTGTTTAGGATCTGCTGATTTACATGCTATAAAATCGTGATATAGTTTACTGGGTACTGGCTATTTCTAGGGTTTTCACATTCGAGTTGCTGCAAAATTGATCTTGCTGCTTTATTCTGATGCATCAAATTCTATCTGATCAATTATCAAAGGCTATATATATATAAAACCAGAGAGAGAGATTGCAGAATCAATAGAATTTAGCTGTCTTTCTTGTAAGGAAGAAAGATGCAATCTAGAAGGCAAGGTGATGATTACGTGACAGTATCTCCATCCTCAAAGCCACGTAATCAACATAGATATGAAGTAGGACACGACTCGTATTCAGTGTCCCGTCGAGATGCCCTGGATCGGTCTCCTCGCGTGCAGAGGAGTTTGAGTCCGCACAGTAAGATTGATGGGTCTAGAAGGATATTACTAAGGGAAGGAAGAAGTGGTTCAAATGAAAGGAGGGAATATGGTTGGCATTTGGGTGCTGGAAGGTCTGACGAGGTCTGCCCTGGTTCACCTCCTTTTCTACAAGAGCACAGAAAGCCTCAGTTTGATGAGGGTGTTGTGCATAGGAAATATGAGTATGCTGATGATATCAATTATGAAGATGGTAAAAGTAATAGACTAAAGCATGTTTATGGGTATGATCATCATGCTGCATCTTCTAGAATTAGTAAAGAGAAGGATTATAGCGAAAACAGGTTTCCTGGTAATGATAGGCATGTGACAATAGGGCAGAAATCGATGCCCATGGAAGATGGAATTATAAGAGGGTTGCGTCGAGCACCTCCAGATTTCATTCCTCCTTCAAGTTATGGGAAAACTAGTGAGCATCTACAGTTGCCATCCCGCCACATGGATGTCAGCCAGTTTGAGAATGAGAAACTTAGGTATAGGGAGCCTATATCTCCAGATAAGATACCAGTAATGGAATTATACAAAGGGGAAAACCCTGTGTTTTGCTCAAGGGAGGATTCATACACCATGAATCCATCTCCTCGCTTTAAGGGTTTTGGTAGCTCTCAATCCAAAGATTTTGCTGGCACATCTTCAGGTGTTTCAAGGAGTGAGTTTCTGAGTTCTTTCAGGGATTGTGTGCCCCTGTCTGCTTCTGATGAATACCCAAGGAACAGCATGAAACTCACAGAACCCTTGGATTTAAGCACATATGGTCAAAGGTCAGCCGTAGATTTAAGAAATGTGGAAACTGGTAAGAGAATTATGACAAGTTTTCCGCATGGTGCGTATAGCCCAAACAGAAAAGAACATGATGATTACCTTTACCCTAAATCACAGGGATTAGTGAATGAAGATGTGGTCTATCCATCTGATGAATTGCATAGAATGATGCCACCACGTGCTCAGTTGGATCATGACGTAGCTCGAGCAGATTTTGAGTATGGAGAATTGTCAAGAATGAGTGTTATGCACCCCATTGAAGAAAACATTGATCCAACGCAGGATTTTTACAGAAACAGAAGAAATAACACCACATGGGATCATACTATAGGCAAGCAGGCCGCCATGGAGGACCTTAACTCAAGTAGAATATTATATGCACCAAAGCATAGTGGGGAATATTTGGGTTCTGAATATTCTCAAGTTGAATTTGGAAGGAGAGTCTCACGAGATAATGAGACATCTCATTTGGGCGTCACACAGGATCAACAAACCTCACATTTGAGATCAAATTATGGGTTTGGAAGAGATGCAGGTCCGCAGTTTGAAAAAGATAGATTACGTGATCCAGTTATGCCTATGTATGACTTGGAGATGCAGAAATTTTCTATCAAAAGGCAGAGAATGGAAGATTTTCCCATATACAAGCCATCTGATAAACTGCTCAAAAGAAATTACAGTGTGGATGATGATTTAAATTGTTGTGATCCAAGAGGTATTGTGTCAAGGAAACGGTATGCACAGCTAGAGTGTAAGGATGTTTATGACAGTGGTGAGGAATGGATCGAGGAAAATCCAAGTGCTTTACATCCATACAGAACTCAGAGGTTTGACCACAATGCGTACAGAAAAGTTAAGAGAGAGTATGATGGGCAAGACCGTTATGGAGATTTTGCATCTGAAGACTGGCTGTCTTCTCAAGATTCTTTGGTACATTCACAAAAGCATTCTAATAAACATTATAAACCTAGTGTTAAATATATGAAGGGTCATCCAAGATCTGGTTCTTCAAGCTGGTATAACTCACACCAGCCTGATAAAAGAAGTGGAATTCACATAAAGCACAAAACTTGGAAAAGAAATGAAGATTATGACGATAATGAGCAGGTGAATGATGATGATCCATCAGAAGGTTGGGTGAATATGGCAGACACTGAGCAATGTGAGGATTCTGAGGAATTTAAGCAACTGGTTCATGAAGCCTTTTTAGATTATTCTAAGAAATTGAATTTGAGCTCGGCGGTTCGAAGAAGATACAAGGAGCAAGGAAAAGCTGGTAGTTTGTTCTGCATCGTATGTGGCAGAAGGTCTGTTTTCTTTCCCGTCTATACTTTTTATGTGGAACACATTTCATATTTTGATTCAGGAGTTCCTATTTATACTCTTACAGCAGCAGACAGTTGAGCAATTATCAACTTAGAAAATTTCTTTGCTGTGTTCCATATGGGATTCTATTATAGCTACCTGTATTGGTGGATTTCATGGTGGCTTGTTCTGGTATGAATCATGCAAGGTGGAGCAAGAGCTTTTGGTGAACTCCAACTTCCAGATAAATAACATATGGATGCAGAACTTTCAAGTGGTTTTATTACATAAAATATGCTTCAATTGGCCTATATGATTTTGTTATCCATCTTCTATTGTAGCGTTTGTGTGTAAATTTAACTGTCACTTGGTGAAAGGTTGTTGATCATGTGATATGGGTTTGCCAGTCTCAAACTTCTTGTAGGAATGGATAATTATATATAGATGTCGTGGAGCAAGTTAATCTCTTGGAATGTAGGAGTTAGTTTAACCAACTGCATTGCAACTAGGTCCCTTATTTTTCATGAATATCATGTAGTAAACCAAGGAGATCTTTTGAAAGTTGGGTATCTCTGAGATATCCACCTTGTGTGGGTTAACTGTTGTGGTTTTTATGAGTAGATGGAGCCTATGTTGGTGTTTTGAGTTTCATAACATTTCACATGCGCAAGGAACTACTTACCGGAATATATTATAGCTAGTACATTTTTGTTGCTGGGATGTCATTATGCAGCTGGAAAGGCAAAGGACAAAAGTGGGGTGGGTCTAGTACACAATGGGACTATTGTTGTGGACAGGTCAGAAAGCTAAGATTAAGGTTGCAGATTCATCTAAGATATTGCAATAAATGCAGAAGTTGAATTTGATTCTTTTTTTTTTTTTTTTTTTTTTTTTTGTTTTGGAATGCTAGTGTTTTTCAACATGGTGTGATCATTTATTTATATTATATGTACTTAGAGCCTCTAATACTTTCAATAGTGAAAAACCAATAGTGCTTTTAAAAGCTTCCTTATTTATGTTTGTGGATGGATGTAGTGGTTGTTTTTCAATTTCCTTTTAGTGTTGCTATTATTATAGTTTTCGCTCCAGTTTTGAACATTTGTACGGTTGTATTTTTACAGCTCATCAAAGGATTTCATGGACACTCAACGCTTGGTAACTCATGCTTTCATGTCTCACAAGGTTGGATTGAGAGCACAACACCTGGGTCTTCATAAAGCAATATGCATTTTGATGGGGTGGAACACTTATGTGCCTTGCGACATGAGAACTTGGGTTCCAGATGTCTTGCCTGAGGCAGAAGCTTGGGCTCAGAAGGAGGATTTGATGATATGGCCTCCACTTGTTATCATCCACAACATTTCTATGTCAAATGTGAATCCAGAACAACAGAAGGTCATACCTATTGACGGGGTTGAAGCTTTTCTTAGAGGTGAGTAGCAACTTTTTTTTTTTTTTTGGTATTCAGGAAATTCAGGTGAGTTACAACTTCAACTATTTATTACAATTGTGCCATAATTCATATTTGAGCAGCATGTGAAAGTACACATTCTTTCTGTTTAGGAAAAATATTTTAAACTTGTCATTGAACATGTTGGGAAAATAAAAAGCATATATCATTTGAAATCTTTGTTCTGTTTTTGATTCTGTGGCAATATTTTAGGATGCTTAAATTTGAAATATGTGAACTGTTGGGATCTCAACTACTAGGCGGACGGAATTTTTTTTCTCCGGTGCTCATACATTAATCTATGGTTTCTCTGAATGATGATAGGTAAAGGTTTTGTTGGGGGAAAAATCAAGGTATGCCTAGGTAAGCCTGCTGACCAAAGTGTTATATTGATAAAGTTTTTGGGCACATTCACTGGACTTGGAAATGCAGAGAGACTTCATAAATATTTTGCTGAGAATAAACATGGGAGAGAAGAATTTGAGCAAAAAACATCCAAAGCCATTAAAAGCAGCAATGGCTTTGAAGCAGATTTGCAGGGAGACAAGTTGGAGGAGCGTCTTCTATATGGGTACATGGGAATTGCAGATGACTTGGACAAACTCGACTTCAACACCAAGAAGTGGATTTTGGTGAAGAGCAAGAAGGATATCCAAGATCTGGAGAATGCTCCTGTTAAAACTGATGATAGGTAGCAATCTCAATGGTGCATTTATAGGAGGAGGGCTCTGCGCCCTGCTCCACCTAGTCACTGAAATTTCCAAGGATCCCCAATTCAACTTTCTTCAGGTTGGATTCCTTGCTCTTCCTGCCATTGGTAAGTACTAACATGTTATCATGGAAGTAATACATGTTATGGATAAAAGAAGACTAGGGGGAAAAACAATTGGTGGTTAAGCTGAAAATTGTGTAAAAGTTTGCTTTATCGTTTTTTCCACTTGGCATTTGATAGCCGGATACTTCTTCAAGTTATGTACGCATATCTAATTTCTAAAGATCTCTTTTATGGGTAGATTTGTGCAGTTGGTTGGTTTGGTTTTCTTTCGAATCAAATTGTAAGAATAGAAAAACAAAATATATTATGCAAGAGATTGAATTGAATTGAATTTAAATAACTAATTAAATTGAATTGAATTAAAATAAATAGGCTTTGTATGGATCATCATTTTTTTTCTCATTTCAACAATAGATAGGAGTCAGATTCTTTTTTTTTTAGATTCATTTAGCGCTCTCATTGAGAGTTTGAGTCTCACTGATCGTCTTTTTGGGTGGGCTATTTTAGATATGTTGAGTGGAAAGTCTGTTCTCACCTAAATTTTAGTCTATCTAAAAGAAAAAAAAAGTCAGAAATTTCATTAAAAATAGTTAAACAAAATAAATCCACATGCTCAAAACTGAGATTAAATTTAAATAATAAATATCAAAATAATTCATATATAAAAAAAATCTCAATAAAATATAATTAAAGCTAAGAATTTAAACTAAGAAAATCAAAATGAAAGACTTGTACATACCTAAACAACAAATCTAATTATTCAAGTACCGAGTGCCAAATAGGAAGTCAGGAATAGCAAGAGCAAAACGATTCCGTTGAGAGGGAGAGATGGAGGATGAGACACTCGCAACACATTGATTTCGTCAATTAATGTGTCTCCCTCACTCTTTAAAAATTTTATTTTTCATATATATATATATATATGTATATATATTAACCCCAGAAAAAAATATTTTTCTAAATCTGCCACTGCAAATTTGTCAGATAGTAGTTGTTAAGATTTAATTAGATTTTCATACTTTTGTTGAGATTTATCAATATTTTTGGGAATATAAATACCAACTTTTATTAGTAAATTCTGTAGACCTTTTAATCTTAGTGTATTCTGCATTGCAAACCCTTTGCCTTTATATCCTTCTTTCAAAAACTAACAAATGGTATAAGAGTTGAATTCATGAGGAATCTTGTGAGATTACCACAAACACCAAGCCACAAGACACAAATCAAAATTTTAACCAAGCCATACTTCTGGAGAGATCTAAGAGAGATTTAAGATGAAAAGAAAGCGGGAAAAAAAAAAAAAGTTGAAAGACCGTATGTAAGAAAAAAAAAAAAACAAAGAATGCTTAACAAATTAGGCACAAGCAGAAGCTAGGATTGAGGAAAGGCAACCTATGAAAGTTTGTTGTCATTCAATAAACATTTGAAAAAAAACACAAAACCAAGCCAAGAGGAGAACAACAAAGTCAAGCCAAGCTATAAATGCAAATGCAAATAATAACAAAATATAACCTGATGTTCATTAGAAATGCAAAAATACAATGATGAAGCCTGTTAAATATGCAAGATATTCTAATGATGCTACAGATTAGGAAAAAAAAGGGTCTACAATGAAGGATGAGATTTTGATGACAACCAAAATGTGCAGCAACTGATGCAACGAATGTTAAAATTATACTTTAGTAGCTGAAAGACCTGTTGTTGTGGATGATATGTTGTCAGAGAATAAGTCTTTAAGAATATGTTAATTTCTAAAAATAATTAAAAAAACAAATTTATTAGATAGTAGCTGTCAAGATTTAATCAGATTTTCATGCTTTTATTGGGATTTTCACTTATTTTGGGCTGTATAAATACCAACTTTGATCAATAAATTTTATAGACTACACAATTTCAATATAGCTCATCTACATTGCGAAACCATTGCCTCTATATACTCCCTTCAAAAACTAACCGCTTTCAACCCTCCATTAGACAATTATTTATTTATTTTTGAGATGTCCAGTAGACAATTTTCTTTTGCCCGTCTCTAGAGCAAGTGTTAGATTTGTGCTAAAAATCCTAGTCTGATTTAGAGAGATCTTTTCCTAATCTGAGTGGAATAAATATTCATCGATAGAATGCAAGAGTATTTCCTATATAAACTAAAACTTAAACTCTTATTTTAGTGTTATTCCTAAATTGGGTTAAATTCTTAATTAGATTAGGATTGAGAGGCTAACACTATGAATAGAAGTATCATGGAAAGGTTATTTGGTTTTCAACCTATGGAGTAAATGGTTTTATCAAGGATTGGCTTTGCTCATTGACAAGGGGCTTCTGCCCATTGTAGTCCCATGGATAGATAAAGGCTTCGGCCTAAGGTGAGAAAGAGGCATAGAATTTAACAGGAATGAATTCTGGTTCATTGTTAAGAGGGCTCTTACCCATATAGTTGTAAACACACTTTGCAGTGTAGTGATTAAAGTAATAAATAAATAATTTTTATTTAAAGGAGAGTGAAAGAAATTTACTAATATATTTACTATGAGCAACTTATAGTGGGATCTTTTGAGCGTAATTGGATTAATTGTTAGTTAACTTTGAGCTTCTTATGTGATGATTTATTATTTATTGATAGCGGAAGATATAATAATATGTTGAAAAGTTAAACTACGTAAATATTAATATTTTGTTTGTTTACTTTATTTTTTTGTAGTTTATATGTTTCGGATGCACAACAGCATGAAATTATCTTAAGGCTTTAAGTTAATTTTTTAAGAAAAAAAAAAGCTTTCTGTTAAATGGATTAAAGAACAAAGAATGGGAGAAAAGAAAATAATTCAAGATTGATAGTAAAAGAGCAAGCCATGCAATTTCACTGATCATCAACTAAATCCAAGCTTGCTGACTTCCAAACGACAAAAATTCGCTAATTTTCTTTTCTTTTCTTTTAAATCGTGGTTACATAGAACTATCTTCTCTAGAAATTCAGGAATTTGATTCCATAAGCAAAGACAAAAAATAAAAGGAGAACAAAACCAATACAAGCAGCTGTAACAGCTCCAAGGAAGTCATATTCAAATCCCAAGGCTTTCTTCAGGTAGTCCTTCACTGGCATGAATCCGTCTCCTGGTACCTCTACTTGATTTGATATCTTTCCCTCCTGTGAGGTGATCAGACCATATATTGTCCAAGCAGTTGGTAATGCCTAGTGGTACCATCTCCACCCTATTGGGATTTGCTACATATGTTAATTGTAGAGGGTTAGATTTAGTTTCTTTCACTCAAAACAAAGATATTAGCATATTAGACTGAGCTTGGCTAGATTATTGATTCCAAGATGCATGGAATTGGGTGTCTGCATGTCATATTGAAAGAATATTATTTGTACTATAAGTTGATTAGCTTGTGTATGCATATCGTCCTAGGGATGAGAAAGCCAAAGAACAGGTTCCAGAAGCTGATGGCAGCAATTTGATGCCTTGAAGTGAGAGCCACAGGCGTCATTCCATACAATGTGAAGTACATAAAGCACCTGAATATGAAGTAGAACCACAAGAAGTTATCAGCTTTCCAAGGGAACCCAATCATTGAGCAAAGCAACAAATTTGTAGATTAATGTCTGGAATGCAACATATATTGAGAACCATTTGAGCAACTTGAGCAACAAATTGCAGGTTTGAATCTAGTTGAGCAGCTTGCCTATTGTTATTTGAAAACCATCAAACTTTCTTATGCTTTCAAATTGTTATTTGATTTCCTCTATTTTTAATTATTTTTGTTCAAGTTTTATTGGTCTTAATTCTCAAAAATTGTTTCCATTTCTATTGATTCCTGATTCTCGATAATATTAGAAAGAGACCATTGAATCCAAAAACCAAAAAAATCAAGTAGCACCAACTATAAAAAGAATAAAAAAAAAAAAAAGTAACAAGGAAATGAAATTATTTATAGATGTATACCAATATAAGCTTTCAATGTTGATTTTGCATATGTTTTCTTTTATCTTTTCTTTTATTTATTTTTATTATTTATCTACTGATCATCATAACGACACTTTTATATATATTTTTTTTACTTTTACTTTAGTTTATTTTTATGAGTAATGATATATTTTTATTATATATAAGTTAACTAATTTGTTTTTCCATAAAAAATATTAAAAAGGTGAAAAATATAATTTTATTGAAAATATAAATTGCATATATAAAAATAAAAAAATAAAATATTAAAATAAAAGTATTATAGTTATATGTTATAAATTTTAATAATTAAATTATATAAAAAAATATTAGAAATAATTTTGATAAAAAATGAAATATTAAAATTTAAATTAAATATAGAAAAATTAATTTTTATTAAATTTGTGCATAATAAAAGCATTCAACTAGTATATGTACGTGGTAAACAATAAATCTAATTATTGAAGCACCAACTAAGTGCCAAATAGGAAGTTAGGAACAGCAATACCAAAACAATTTCGTTGAGAGGGAAAGATGGAGGACGAGACTGTTACAGCACATTGATTTTGTTATAAGGGGGAGGTGGTGATTTCATTGAGGGAAAAATATGAGTACGAGTAAGGGAGTCGCACTAACTAGATTTCTTAGATTAAAAAAATCAAATCAAATCAAATCCAATTACTAAAAAATTAAATTAAATTTTTAAATTCAATCAATCCAATTGTTTTTTTTTCAATTTTAATCAAATCTTATTCACCCCAAATCTCTTAGTTTAAAAGAATTAGAGAAGTTCCCCTCCTCTCTCCCTTTCTCTTAAAATACAACAAAATCTTTGAGATCTTTATCTAATTTGGTATGATTATTGTATATAGAATGATTTAATTATAATCGTTGATTATAGTGAAACTCACCATAATTAATAGTTACAATAAAATCGTTGTATCATTGTATAATTTTTCCTATCTAAGGCTTTAAATTAAATAAAAAAAAAGAACTGTTAAATGGATTAAAGAACATCGAAATGGAGAAAGAAAAAATAATACAAGTTGATAGTAAAAAAGGCAAGGCATGCAAGCCCCACTAATCATCAACTGAATTTAATCCGAACTTGCTGACTTCCAAACGAAAAAAAAAATGGTTAATTTTCTTTCCTTTTCTTTTCAATCTGGGTTTCTCAGAACTATCTTCTCTGGAAGTTGAGGAACTTGATTCCATAAGCAAAGACAAACAAGAAAAGGAGAACAAAACCAATATGGGCAGCTGCAACTGCTCCAAGGAAGTCATACTCAAATCCAAAGGCTATCTTCAGGTAATCATTCACTGGCATTAATGTATCCCCTGGTATAACTAAATCATGTGATAGCTTTCCCACCTGGGAGGTGATCAGACCATATATTGTCCAAGCAGTTGGTGATGCCCAGTAGTACCATCTCCACCATATTGGTATTTGCTGCATATGTTAATTCTAGAGGGTTAGATTCAGTTTCTTTAACTCAAAACTAAGATATTAGCATATTAGATTGAGCTTGGCTAGATTATTGATCCCAAGATGCATGGAATTGGGGGTCTGTGTGTCATATTGAAAGAACATTATTTGTAGCATAAATTGATTAGCTTGTGGATGCATACCGTCCTCGGGATGAGGAAGCCAGAGAACAGGTTCCAGAAGCTGAGGAAGAAAGACATAACAATGGCAGCAATTTGATGACCTGGAGTGAGAGCCACAAGCATCATTCCATACAATGTGAAGTACATAAAGCACATGAATATGAAGAAGTAGAACCACAAGAAGTTTTCAGCTTTCCAAGGGAACCCAATCATTGAGTAAAGCAATAAACTGTAGATTAATGTCTGGGATGCAACATATATTGACTCTATAGCAACCTGCAAGGCACCAGATGATAGGGATATCACTTATTTCTATATTCAAATGTGATGTTGCACTAAAATCTGCAATATAGACTTGAAATCAAGGTTTTAATCTACCTGAGCAAATGCATAAGGCAGTTCTGAGTACATTCCGGCTGCTCTTTCACGGTAGAAAACTGTTCTTTCTACTGACACAATAGACATCACTGAGGATGTGTTGGTGGCTCCAAGGAACATCACAGCAGAATACATTGCTCCCAGCAAATTCAGAAGATCTTGTTGCTTTTGTCTGTTGACATCAATATGCAATTGCTTTTAGATTTCCTACTGCAGAGGTGCATTAACAATATGACTCTAAATCCTATGTTTTTTACAGAGAGGTTGTTTTCAAGAATCTAATCCAAAGCCCTTCCGGTCACAAAAGGAGCAAGCTGACCATTGGGCCAAGGCTTGCCCCTTGCAGATGCTTCTGCAACTCTGCAGAATGCTATAATATGACTGGCCCTGGCTGACAGCAAGTTAATTAAGGATGTTTCTAGCTAATCTGAGCCTTGATTGAAATTTTTAGCAAAAAGACCTGCAGCCTGCTCAAGTTGAGATATATATAGACATAGGCCATTTCAAAATATAGGAGGGTTCTTGTCTGTTGATCATTATCCCACTTTTTACTGTTTCAAAACATTGCTAGGTACCAAAGAGAATATAATTAGAAACTGCATACTTACGTCTTGTCGCCTTTGTTCCAGAAAATAAGTCCAAATATGACACCAACTGCTATTGTCATGAACAATCGGATGGCATTGTATCGTGGGTTCTTCCAGTAAGACCAGTGCTGTTTTAGGAAGCAAGCTTTGCATTGAGTAAAGAAGTCCTGAGAATACTGAGTGGGGAAATAAAGATCTTCAGATCCTGGTGCTGGAATACTTAGTTCTTCGATAAGTTCCTGATTCCTCCTGATTAAAAATGGGGAAAAAGTGTAAGTGATCATCTCAAGCAAGAGCTGATTTAAAGAATATCAAGGAGAAGAAGAAATTAAGAGTCATAAATGGGCAAGACAGTATGATTTAACAGTTTGAAGCTCTTACTGGTAAAGCTCAGAATTGGCATAAATTTCTGCGAAGTCTACATTAAGTTGAGTCTCAACTGCATTAGAACTGATTTCCAGCATCCATGTAGCAGGATTAGAACCATCTTTGATCTTAGGAACCCCTGGGACAGCCTGAAAGATGTTATAGATATTAGTTGTACATATGGACAAAGCTGAAAGAATTGATCTTATATATTTTAACTGTGTCAAATATATAATGGTGGTCAAAATTCCCAGGAAATTTTATTATATTCGCATTCTCAAACATTATCCTGGTGCATTCAAGATTGATTCGCTAAAATACTCACTTCAAAGTATTCAATAAGTTTGTGCGAGTGGCGACCAAGGGGTCCAGCATAAATGACTTGTCCTCCTCTCTTCATTAGTAATAGCTGCAGAAAATGTGACAACAGGTTATGAACAAGATGACGGCTATATAAGATTCAGGCAAACAACAGGATCACAAATACCTCATCAAAAGCTTCAAAAATATCAATGCTTGGTTGGTGAATTGTACAGACTACAGTTCGGCCTGTATCGACGGTGTTCCTCACTGTACGCATAACAATTGCGGCAGCTCTAGCATCAAGACCAGATGTCGGTTCATCCATGAAGATGATGGATGGATTAGCAACCAACTCTACAGCTATTGTGAGTCGCTTTCTCTGCTCAGTTGACAAACCATCCATCCCCGGAAGGCCTACTATTGAATTCCTAAGTGGTTTCAGTTCAACCAACTCCATCACCTCCTCAACAAACATCTATAGCATGAAAGATCAAAACATTATGACCAATGATGCAATTGAAACAGGAATAATCATGCTGAAGTTAAACAAATCAAATTGCTGATAGATAGGAACAAACAAGATCTTCATGAAGATGACTTGCCTTTCTAGTTTCAGTCTTAATTTCCTTAGCAAGACGCAACCAGGCAGAGTACAGGAGGGATTCATAGACAGTAACATGTGGAGAATGGATATCATTCTGCTCACAATAACCACTAATCCGAGCAAAAGTTTCTTGCTTCTTTGGATAACCAGAAATGCTGACACTTCCTTCAATGTAGCCTCCAGTTTTCCTTCCTGCTAGAACATCCATCAGGGTAGTCTTCCCTGCACCACTTACACCAACCAGTGCTGTCAGAATACCAGGCCTTAAAGCTCCACTAACATCTCGTAACAGCTGGAGCCGATCCTCTTCAATTCCTTGGTTTTTCATTTCCTAAAGAACAAATCAAAGCTTTCATGATTAAAAGTTCATAACAGACTTGAATTATGAACCTCCAATAATCCAAGCTTTCTTGTTAGTCGAATGCCTGCTTAGTTCTTGTCAAAAGTTCGGCTATTAGCACTTTAGCAGTTTATCATGTTAATAGTCCAATATATCAGCATGTTATAGCAGAAATGAATTCTTACTAATGAGTACAATACATAACAATTCATCAACCTTCTTAAATTGAACAAGTAGAAAGGAGTTTTATGAATCATTGGTTATTGTTATTCATATCACATTCCTACAATGATCGTCAAGTTCCTTTTGTTGCAATGTGAACTACAATATGAAGAAAAAGAGACTCCAGAGAAGCAACTTACAGCAGGCATATCAACATAGTAATTCACATGATTAAATGCTAGTGACAAGGGCTGGAAGGGCAGCACCATTCCTCTTTTCGTAGGTGCATGCCCCGTTGAAGTAACGGCTGGCCTGTCAGGAGTGTTGCCCACTGCCATATCAGTACCTGCAGCCGCAACCTTAATCAGAGACCGAAAGTAGAAATTGTGATATTCTATTTGAATGCGTTCCAGTTCAAAGCAGCCTCTGAACATAAATCTACATAGAATATGAACTATTAGCGGCTATTTCTTAAACCAATAAGTGCAGTATCTTTCTTATTTAGTAGAGATTAAGCTTAAACATTATCAGTTGTATATTTAATAGCTTTCTTTCTCCAGCTTCCTGAGTTACTGTAAATCTTAAAGTATGATTAATAGGAGTCATCATCACAATATCATTGTAATTAAATTAGAATGTAGTAACCTTGACACAGTGGGGCAGTTGATAATGAAACCATTTCAGTGGATTTTGTTTGCTGCCCATTAGAGGATGACTTCTTCTTGCTCGCGTCATCATCTAGAAGAATGGATTTAGTATCTCCCAAAGCTGCATTGATTTTCAAAATGTTACAAGAACTAAGTATTTTACATACTCAACTGAAACAAAATATAGTATCAAAATTGATGGCTTACGATCCAAATATGTCAACGCCCATACGAAAAGAACGTTGAAAAGTAGAGAAAATCCGACAAGTGCCCCAACTGAAATCCAATACCAATATTCTTCCAAGAACATGCCTCTCATTTTCAGAAGAAATTTTCCAACTGTAGGTTCAGAATATGTTCGGCCTTGATTGGGCTGCACCAATCACAAATGGTGCATAAATTAAGACAACCAAGCAAATAAGATAGTGCAGAACAACAAAATAAGTGTTGCATATTCTTTGGAAATCTTACAGCACTCCATCTTTCATCAAGAAATTCATTGATGGCTATGGCATTCTGTCCGTACATCATGGGAGAA
Organism: Hevea brasiliensis; assembly: GCF_030052815.1. NCBI lineage: Eukaryota > Viridiplantae > Streptophyta > Magnoliopsida > Malpighiales > Euphorbiaceae > Hevea > Hevea brasiliensis. The sequence continues at coordinate 76,476,089 of NC_079506.1, read as the reverse complement.
ATATAGTAGCCCCAGATCATCCATGGTTCAATATCATCTGCAAAAGGATATGAACATATTTACTTACACTTCTGAGTCTAATTATACTATCACAGAATGAATTTAGCTTAATCATTGGTTGAACATCATATTATATAGACAACTAATACTGGGAATTGGAGCTGCACATATATGCCTTCACAAAGCAGTAAAGAAATATAAATAGTGTAGAGAGAACTTATTGACCTTTGGCAACGATGAATCCACCAAGGACAAAAACCACAAGCAATGTAAAGGTACCAAGTGTGTTTGCCACAACTTCTGTTCTTCCAATTGAAGCAATGAAACGGAAGAGTGATAGAGCCATCTGATGCACACTAAAGAATGCTAGGAATTGTTTGAAAAACCTGGAAATTTGAAATGTATTAGCAAATATAACTCAGAGATTGAACTATTTCACATTTAATAACAACAATCCATTGAAGTCTATACAGTTAAAAATTATTCATTAATCAGGAATAGCATTAGCGAATTTACATACCTACTGGCAGCAGGAGCAAATCCAATGGTGTAATATGTGAGAATTATCCATATCCCTGACTCCATTAAGGAGACTGGGATCCTCAGCACCCAAATTGGTAATGCAAAAGCCCATGCTGGATAGAACAAGAAATCCCTCTGCTTAAAAAATACAGGAAGCCTAAACATAGTCATTGCCATTTCTGCCATTCCATTGAACATAACATTAATGAGACTAAAGAACAATGCTCCATAGTATTTTCCTCCATCTTGTACCTCACCAACTTTCATCTCAGTTCTTAAAAACACTGTCATGGCAATTATTGACATGATCGTAATCTGGGTTGTCTTGAATATATAAACAAAAGAGTTGCGCTTCATCAACAGCCACTCTCTTGCAAAGCATGCTTTGAAGAGCTCCCAATTGGAGATTCCATACTTTTCTTTCTCCAGTGCAGCTGGATGAGTAATAGCTTTATTGTAAGGAATTCTAAGGTCTTCAGAGAGCTTTTGACCAATGTGGAAAGAACCAAAGCTTTCCACAAATTCAGGAACTGAGATATATCTGTAAGGTTGCTCCTTTCTGCACCAATACTGCTCTTGGTCTTTCTTGGAAGTCACCTCTTGCAAGAAATCTGCAACTCCTTTCCTTTCTGGGCATTTGAAGCCAACACTTTCAAAGAATTCAAGGACATTCTCTCGTGGACCTTGGTACACGATCTGACCCTCTGAGAGTAAGATAATGTCATCGAAGAGTTCATATGTTTCAGGTGCAGGTTGCAGAAGAGATATTATCATGGTCACATCCATTATGTGAACCATTTGCCGCATAAACCTGACAATCTGGTAAGTGGTTGAACTGTCTAGACCAGTTGATATTTCATCCATGAAAAGAGCTTTTGCTGGTCCAACCAACATCTCTCCTGCATTTGGCATAAATAGCTCCATTTACATGATGTAAAAAAAAAAAAAAGACTGCTGCAAGGTCTCGTGTTCAAGTCTCAGTCAGAGTTAATTGTACCCAAAAAAAAAAAAAGGAATGGGAAAAGACTGCTCAAATGTATAGCAACACTTCATAATTGTTTAGTGAACTTCACCACTGCTGATCTTTCATTAATCATTAATCAATAAAGATTTATTAGCCAACAGAAAAAAAAAATGATCATCTTTTGTTCATCATGAAGGCATATAATAGACTATTATGCATTTTCTTGAGAAATATTCAGAACAGAAATAATGCTTATTCCATAACACTTTGCTCTTTTTGTATGATAAACACACCTGTAGTGACTCGCTTCTTTTGTCCGCCAGATATCCCTCTTCTCATCTCATCACCCACCATAATATCAGCACAGATGTCTAATCCAAGGATCTGTTACAGTGCCTTAATGAATAAGGCTTCAAGAACTTCAACTACAAAATAGCTGTTTAGATAAACAGTTATAGTGCAGGAAACAAACCTTGAGAATATAATCGGTAACTAGACTGCCTTCTTGGCCTGCAATTGCTGTGGCTTTCATGAATGCATCTATCTCAGGATCTGGTTTTATTCCTGCTTCTTTTTCTCTTCTTGACAACTCTGCCAACATTTCATATCTAGTTCCAACTCCCAAGCATCGCCCTGAAAAGTCCAGCGTCTCTCTTACTGTCATCTCACCGTGGTGAAGATCATGTTGGCTTATATATGCACATGTTCTTTGGGGAACAAACTCATGCAATTCATGACCACAATAAGTGACTCTTCCCAATACCTGCCATAGAAATCAGATGACTAAGCTATAGTTTTGGATTCAAAGCTCTAAATAATATTTTCAGAATTGGGTAGGATAACATTAAGTAAAACCAAAGTTGATATTGCAGATTAAATATTTTGAGATTCCCATGGCAAAAAGGAGGAAGATGCAGAACACAGAACACACCCTTAGATCCTTGTTCATCTTTCCAGCAAGTGCCTGCAGCAATGTAGTTTTGCCAGATGCTGGAGGTCCAAGAAGCAGTGTCATTCTGAGGGAAAAAAAAAATAACCAGAAAAATAAATAACCAAAAAGTAATAGAGCAGGCAGTGGCATCAATTCTGTGCTAATCGGTAATCAATAAAAAAGTAACTCAGTGCACGAAACATCCCACATTTATAGGCTCTGGGAGGGTTAATATAGCATACTCCTACTTTGTATAGAGGCCATTTCCATAACCAATAACCGAACAGAAAAATATATTGATAGCAAAAATCTCTTAGATGTACCTTGATGGTTTTACTATTCCACTAACGGAATGAAGTATCTTGACAACTCTCTTCTTAGATGGGACAATTCTAAGTGATCCAAGAATTCCCTGTTCATCACAACAATTTATTAGTACAATTATCAAAGCATCAAATCTTCTACTTGAAACCATGTAAGTTCTATTATTGCACTGCATATTATATATTTCATATGATAAATTGCAAAAGAGGAATTGGATAATTAAACTTATATCCCCAAGCAATGTGTAATGCATGATAAAACCTTTGCATGGTTGAATTCAAAGAATTCATTTGCACAATAATTAGCAGACAGAGCAAAGTACCTCTATTGTGTTCATAGCAGCATTCGCCAGGGTTGGAAGAGCTCTGGTTCCTACATATGCATCTCCTTCTATAGACAAATGCTCGAACCGGACTTCAATCTTAGGAATCTCAATTCCCACCCTGTTTACCCCAGAATCAAAATTTTTCAAAAGAAAATTCAAAATTCAACTAGAATTTGACCTAAACAAATAGTTGGAAATGAAAACAAGAGCAAGGCAAGTTATAAGCATGTATTAATGAGAATTATTAAGGGAAAGAATCTATTGAGATACAGAAAGCTTTACCTATCTGTTCTTTCCCTGAGCCTAAGAAGAAACCTCTCATTATCCTCTTCAACCACTTGAAGTATACTCTCCATGATTTGCTTCTTATCTTGCATACCAAGATCGGTAACATCAATCTCTTCATAATCAATTCTTCCATTATCCAAAACCTGCTTCAGTATCCCCTTCCTCAATCGATCATACGTTGGCAATCTCTCTATTGCAGCCCATTTCAGCTCTTCCTCATCATCCTCTCTCTGACTCTTTCGAAATACATCTCCTTGATTGCTCCACACCTCACGAATACTAGCTGAGGCCCAACTTCTTTTACTTGCTGATGATAAACTCCTGCTCATTGACCGGTTGCTTAACGACCTCATTGACCTTGCAAGCTCATCTCTAACTGACCTTGCAAGCTCATCTCCAGGGAAAGGACTCAAAGAAGCAGCCATGATGATGACTTGTATCTAGTTATTACAAGAACTGAACTCCAAAGGAAAGCTCCAAATTATAAACTTTACTAAACCATAAAACTTAAGGTGCTATGCAAACTTAAGAGGACTAAAAGCATATAAAATCTTGAAAAGCTTGTTTCTCTAGCTATATTTGTGAGGTGATAAGCATATGCAAATTCTTGATGGGTTGATTTGGAGGGCATGGTTTATGTAGGTGAAGATGGTTTCAAGAAGGGCATGGTAGTGACAGAAATGGGCATTTATTAGAGAATTGAAAGATATAAATGAAGTGATCCAAAAATTTGTCTGTAACAAAATGATATATAGTCATATATAGTCATGAAATGTTTATTCTATTTCATGGCGTTCTCATATTGGAATCTAAGACGGCCTAAACAGGACAATAGGATACTATTGATCCAAAAAAATATATATGCATACATATATTTTGCTTCCCTCATACAGCTGACTGAAAGACATTCCGCTCTGCTCATTGACTTCATTAGTATCTACAGCTGCAAAAGGACCCGCTTACTGAACTCCTGCACTATAAGATAAATATAGTTGATAAAAAATTGTTAGCCAAAGCTAGACAATGTCTTGAAGACATCTGCATAGGAAACCCATCTCTTCCCTTCAGCCTTTTTTTTTTTTTTTTCCTGATTTTCTTCTCTAAGAAAAATATCATAGGGACACAAGGAGGACAGAGTTGGTAGATCATGATCCACTAGGGTTGAAAGACTGATTATGGGTGTCAACTTCTCTATTGGAAAAACAACAATGATACCTTAAGGATTCCATGGTGAGAGGGTAGGGACCCACAAGTGTATAAAAAATTAAAAAAATAAATAAAATAAAAAGAAGAAGATGAGATGATCTTTCCCTCCTCAATGTTCCATTTGTTTTTAATGTCCCCCCTTGAACTATACCAAACTTTGAAGGATTTTTAAATAATAATGATTAATTGTTAATTGAGATTGGCTTAATTATTTAACGCTAGTGTTATTACAACATCAAATTCTTTCTGTAGAAGTCTAACCAATCCTTTTTTTTTCCCACTTTATTTATTTTGAGGGTATCCTATTTTCTTTTGTTACTTGGTGTTTTTCATAATTATTTTATTTTTAATTTTCTTTATTTACATTTTATTCTTTTAATCATTCAATTAATTAAATTTTATTAATTTATTTAATAATTATTGGGAAAGTAAGTTTTACTTTATAAAATAAATGATGATAAAAACTCCCTAATTACTTATCCTTATTAATACAAATATAAAGAAAAAAATAAAGTAATTAGATTAGAATTTATGAAATCAATGTTAAATTTGTATTAAATTATTAATTAGATTAGAATAATACTCTATTTAGGTTAGGACAATAACAATATAAAAAACAATTAAATATTAATCTCAAATTAGTTAGATTTACTGTACAAATTTTTTTATTATTATTTAATTATATCATATTTTTTATTTTTTATATTTTTTTTACGTAATTTTAGATTTTTTTTTCATTTAAATATTTTTTTATTACATATGTGAAAAAAAGGATTTATATCTGGGTTTCCCAGATACAATATATATATATATATATATATATATATATATATATATAAAATTATCACTGAGGTTTGTTTGGTGCTGTGCAATTTTTTTTTTAAATAATTTAAAAGTGATAAAAAAAATTACTGTGTAAGCCTAATTAGTAAAACTAATCCACTATTTTATTTAAAATAGGATCATATTCTTGTAATAATTCCTCTAATCTCTCTTTTAAATTTTAAATGTTATGTTGTTTAAAATATATTTTCAAGTTACAAATCATCGTATAAATATTCCATATTTATGCTAAAATTTATTTAAATTTGGTGAAAAGCTATCCAATTGATAAACCACGAGGAGGTTATGTAGTTTCATGGAAACAAGCTTAAAAGCCAACGCAATCACATCAAGGACTCTCTTTAATCCCACCCGTAAAAATCCTCCATTAAAACCCACGTCCTCTTTTTCTTTTTCTAAATTATGATGATCATGGGTGATCTCCAAACCATCCTCTCTCTCTCTCTCTCTCTCTCTCGCTACGTTTTCACATCTTTAAAGCACAAAATTTTCCTTCAAAAGAATTATAAAAAAGAAAATAGCTTCTAGAAGATTGTACTCTGTCTACTTTATGTATGATAATAATAAATTTTACATAAAGTTGACTATTTCTAGCTGGCTGTTTATCTATGAATAATTATTAATTAACGAGAATATACTCAAATAATTTTTTAAAATTATGAAATGTTTGAATTTTAAATCAAAATCTATGTTTTTTTTTTTAATTTGAGTTGGAGATGGAGAAATATTTTTCATATAGGATAGAATTTTTATTTTTAGTGTTATTTTTAAATTAAAAAATATTTATAATCAGATTAAAATTAAGAAAAATAACACTTTAGGAGTATTATAGAAAAATTATTTAGTTTTGCCCATTATTAAGGAGTGACGTTCGTCCACTATGAAGAAAAGGCATTTTTCCATTGAGAAGAGTAACACTTGCTAATTAAGTCAGTCCAAAAAAGCATTCAACCTAAGGCAAAGAATGACATAATTCAAGAGGAAGTGATTATTATCTGTTGTAATTAAGGTAGTTAAAAAAAATAGATATATTAAATTATATATAGAAGGGAATAAGAGAGAGTATTTTTTTATAAAAATTCTTTTGAATATTTTGTGTGTTTACTTTATTTCTTTATAATTTATACGATTTCACAATATAAAATATAAAAATTTGAATTTAAATTTTAATTAAAGTTAGCTAAATATAAAAAAAAATTATTAATAAAATTATTTAATTACTATGTGCTGTCTTATCATATAAAAATTCAATATTATTTAATATATTTAATGTTTGCACTTTTTTATTGAAAATAAAAAAGTAGTTTTTATTTTTTTTTTTAACATTAATGGAGTAGATTGATTTAAAATTTAATATTGTTTTTAGATAGTTTCACTTTATGCACACGATTTTGGTTATATATATGAAAAATGAAAGTGATCCTTTTTTATTTAGTATTTTATTTTTAAAATTTTTTCTTATTTTTTTCAATTTTTCTTTATTTTAATTGATATAATTGAGATTTTTTAAATTTAAAAATTAATAGTTATATATAATTAATTATGATATTGGAAATGTAACTATCTTAATTATTATATTCATTTTATATGATTATTTTTATATTTTGTAATTTTAATTAAATTAAATTAGGAGATATCATCAATAATAAAGTTCCTTGATTCACGAAAATAAAGCTATTTTTCTTATACTATATATGATTTTATGATTAGAATCTTACTTAATTATGTGAAAAATAAATTTATTTGTTAATAAAATTATAAATTTTAAATTCATGAGGAAAATAGAAATAAAGATTATTCTATCTGTCAATAACAGAATATTTAGAGAATTTTAAGTTTGTAATGAATTTTTAAAAAATTTAATTAATTAAAAATTAAAGCTTTTAATATTAATACAAATAACCTCTTTGATATTTTTATTTTGATTAATTAACTTGCCTCTTCTTATACTATCTATTCATTAAAACAAATTCTATATAAAATGAATGGGATCCTATTATGAAAAACACACTCATATAAAATAAAAAATATAAAATTTAATATGATTCGATGTAAGTTTACTGCATTAAATAAATCTATTATCAAGAAAAAATAATTATAATTACTATTTATTCTTCTCACTCTTACAAGTCACTCAAATAAAACTCACAGAATTCGACGCACTTCTCTACTTTGTGAGCTCTCGACAATATAATATAATGGTTAATCAACTATTTATATATATAAATAACTAAAATATAGTCTTTTAGAATTCTAATTATTAAATTTTATAACTTAAATTTTACTAAACTTTTTATTTTATCTAATTTCTTAATTCTAATTTAACTTAGACTCTAACATATCCAATATTCAAGTTAAAAATGAAAGGAACTTACATTTTTTCAAAGGAATTTACTTAACCGAACCATCTTTGAGAATTGCCTATTCTTCCAGACTCCAATATGCAAAGATGCTATGGTTATATTTCATCGCTGCTCCAAAAACTCCAAACCTATTCGTTAGTGGAATTTGCTCCATCGAAACAAGAATATCAAGAGATGGGTCTCTATTGACGATAAAATTGAAGAGAAAGAGATATGTACAGAATAAAAGGGAAAGGTTTCAAGTTTAGAGGTGAAAGCAATTTTTCTTTTTTTTGCTCTTTTTTACAATTTTATGACTTTTTGTTTTTTTTTTTTTTACTTGCAGAAAAGCAGTTAATTTTCTAAAACTAATGTATTTTACCTTTAGAAAATTTAAATTATAAAATATAAAATATAAGAAATGAAATTTAGGCTATATGAAACTAATAGTTTTAATTTTTTTTAAATATAATTGTTTTTAATTATTCTTTCATACTTTAAAAAATATAAAATAATATTGTTGCTTTTTTCATATATATCTCTAATTTAAAATGCCTGAAAATTTTGTAAATAATAATTCTATAATTTTTATATATTGCCAAATATTTAAATATATTATTATAATTTTTTTATAAAATTAAACACCCTAACAATAAATGCTGGAAGTATAAAAGAAGGCTCTGTTTGCATCTTAATAGATTAGATTATTAATAAATAATATTAATTTTATGGTTGAATATATCAACAATAAAACAAGTAATGATTTTATTGAATGGAATAATCTATCTATATAAAAATATTAAGGCTGAAATAAAAACAAACTCTTACATATTTAAAAGAGTTTTTATTTTTCTATTTTTAGAGAATTTTGAGATTTTTAATAAATTTTTAGATTGTGAATAATTTTTATTAAAATTATTTAATACAATAATATTACAATATAAATTTACAAATGTATCTCAAAATTTCAGTGCAAGAAATCAATTGCAATACAATATGTAAAAGGAGGAGCACAATTTTGATTTATATCAAAACAAGTGTATTAATACGAAAAAAAATAATAAAAAATATTAAACTAAAAATTTGCAAAATGTAAAATTAAGAAGCAAGTGTTTTTTAACATTTCAAATTACTTTATTTTTAATTTAATGAGAGTGTCTATATGCTAATTTCATTTTATATTCAGTTTTAATAATATATAATTATTAAAATATAAAATAAAATTAATTTAATATTAAAATATCAATTAAATAATTTAACCATTATAATTATCAAAAGTAATTTTCTCCCTTCTACTTAGCAATTTCTATAAATTTTAAATATATTTTTCAATTTTTATTAAAAAAAATAAAGAATTTACTCTTATTTAACAATTTTAATTAAAAAAAATAAATAAATTTTTAATTAAAACTTATTTATTTATTACTTGAAACTCGTCAAATTGCTCCTCCATTTCTATTTTAACTTTTGACATCCCTCCATTACAATCCCCAAAAATGTATTTTAAGAAAATTCTCTTTATTTTAGTTATAATTCAATGTTTATATTTTTTTTTCCTCTTTTAATTTTCTAAATTATTTAATTATTTTTCATAAGAGAGCAACTAAAATGCTTTGTCAGTATTAAAAATAGGCCGGACTCTACTTCTTAATTAAAGGCGATCTATCCTTATTTTAAAGTAATAACCCAAGATCAAGATGAAAAAAATAAGGGATAAATTCGTAGTTACTCAACTTTGCTAATTTGTTTCAATAAAATCATTCTTTTTTTTTTTGTCAACTAATAGTTACTCAAATTAAAATTCGATAGAATCTCTAATAAAACTTCTATATGGCGTCTCTTACATGGCTTTAAATTATTAAAAAAAATTATATCTTTGTCAAGTATGATTAAAATTTTTTTTCCTTTTTTTCTTTTATCCAAAAATAAGAATTAGTAAATGTAATAAACATATAGGACATGCCATATTTGTTTGTTTTTTTTTTTTTTAAGTTACGTAGGACACACCATATAGGAATTTCATTAAATATTTATAGAATTTTGATTAGAGTGACTGCTAGTGTAAAAAATAAAAATAAGTATTTTATTGAAATAAATTAAAGTATAATAACTAAAATAAAATAACTAACAAACTTGAGTGACTTCTAAGGAAATTTATTCCCAAATAAGTGGCTGTTGAGTGTGATAGAGAAGACATGGAATGAGAATAATCACCCTAAAACTTCCCAAGTTTTCATATCTCATGGTAGAATTGTACTTAAGTCCATCCAATTTCAATGCATAGAGGATGAAAATTTTCTGTTTTCTCAATTATACAGTTCAAATTATGGTTCCAATTTTAATATTGTAAGTTGCTTATCTTAATTTTTTTTTAATTTGTTTTCTTTTATATATATATATATATATATATAACATGCAAAATTTTAAACTATACATATAATATAATTTAAAATTCAACTTTATAATATATAAATATAAACACAATTTTTATAGCAATTTTTTAACCAACAACCGTCAACGCTTAAAAATTATAAATATACAATTAAAATTGAAATATTTAGTTATTAATTTTGACCTTTTCAATATTGACCATTGACTGTGGATGTTAATGTGATCATTAATTTTTAACAACCAACAATTGACCAAGAGATTTTTCTTTTTTTAATTAGAAAATAATATACATATAGATTAATCATTTATCCAGTAAAGAATATTGCACCTTTTACACTCACATATTTCTAAAAGCATCTTCACAGTCAAAGTTTAGAAAACTTTCATGGATATAATTAAATGTAAATATAACACAATTCCAAAAGGCCAATAGTGAGGTTTGAACTTGCAACTACTAAATCAATTACTAAAGCGATTAGCAATTGATTTTAATGAATTAGTAACTAATTCAATCGATTACTAATTTGAAATTTTTTTTATAGTCTCAGGTTAAATGTATCTCCTTTGTCACCTGAATCAATCCATTAAAAACTACACTAAATAGACTTTTAATGAAAGTTAATCACAAAGTATGTTGGATTAGAGATTTGGTTTTTTATCTTGCTCAACCAGATAAAATTTACATGTAATTTTAATATGTATTTTATCTTGAATTTTTGTGTGATTCTTATTGTTTTGCGATTACTAGTAGTTTCTTTTGTGATTTCTGTTGTTTTGATTATTAGTAGTTGTTATTGAGATTGATGGTAATGATTTGTTATCTTTGCTTCAACCTATTGACTCGATTGTATTCTAATTTCCAGGTTCATTTTTTTATATTTTTGTTATTTAGATTTAATGTTAAAAAAATAAAATCTTACAAAATATAGTTTGATGATTTAGAACCAAATTAAATTGATATTTATTGGTTTGGTTTGATTCAATTGCCTCTTAATGATCGATTCGATTCAGTCTTCAAAATTCTTGATTTTCAATTATTGATTTTATCTGTTCGGAACTAAATTGACCATTTACACTCCTCTAATAGGGAAAAATTATATAATAAAATCGATACATGTATAATGATTTTATTGCAATAATTTATTATGGTAGATCCCATCATGAATAATTATTATAATTAAATTATTATATGTACAATAATTGTACCAATAAAAATTCCCTAATTAGGGTGGTTTCAATTAAATTTACCACCAATGAAAAACACAAAGACCTTTTGGTGTCAAAGATATCGATATGACTATGTTCTTTGTTAAGTATACCTTTTTTTTTTTTTGTTAGGAATTTTAGAGTTTTTCTCTAATTTTTTTATATTTTGATTAGACTGATTGATATATTTTTTTAACTTAAAACTAATATTTATATACAATTAATTATTATGACTTTGGAAATCTAATAATATTAATTATATCATTAAATATTGAAAAGTTGATTATTGTACATCACTGTTTTTTTATTTTGTGTTTTTAATATTTAAAATTTTAATTATTGCATTATTTTCTTTGTTATGAATTTTGAGTTTTTATTTATTTTTTATATTTTGATTGGATAAATTAAGATGTTTTTTAAGTTTAAAATTAATATTTTAGAAATCTAATCATCTCATAATAATAATAATAATGTAATAAATTGAATGGAATGTTGATCCAGTTGAGTTTTTCCTTTTAATCAATTAGAGCATAAGGAAACATTAAGAAATTTGATTTTGGTTTATCTTTCATTGATTAATGCATGGTTAAATTTAAATTTAATTTAAATAGTTAAAGAAATGAAAAATGAAAAATTAATTTATTTCAATTTAAATAAAAATATAATTAATTATACATACAAGCAAAGTAATATAATTTACAATTCAATCTAATAAAAAATCATAAATATTTAATCATATTCTAAAAATTATTATTAGTCTTCATTTCACAATATCCAAACTTTTCATAATCAAAATAATATCCAAAATGGTAAAAACATATCTAAAAATATAATTTTATTTATATTTTAAAAATTAAAAAAAAATTATTAATAATATAAACCCGCCAAATGCACCTCATTCTTCTCGTACATATATATAACAGCAAAGGACATGGATAAATTTTTCACTCCTAAATTACAATTTCTATGAATTATAAATATATTTTTCTATTTTTTTTAAATAAATTTTTATTTTCTTTTTCTTCATTTTATTCATTATATCCCACTGAAAAACTATATATATGTATATAGATATATATATAAATGCCATTAGTATTCTTATTTTTCTTTTTTTTTAAAGGAATTTTGGAGTTTTTTTTTTCTCTATATTTCTATGTTTTGATTGGTCCAATAACATCTATATTTTGTTAAAATTAAAAATTAATATTTATTTATAATTAATTATCATGACTTTTGAAATATAATGATTTTAACTATATTATTAAATATTGAAAGTTTATTCTATGTTACAATTTTTTTAATTTGTTGTTTTTAATTTTTAAAGTTTTATTTAATTGTAAATAATATTTTTAAAAAATGTTTAACGATATTATGTCAATTTATTATTTAATTTGAGGTAAATTAATCATTTTGAGCAATGAATGGTTATAGATTTTATGAAATATAAAGTATACTTGATGGAAATTTAATAAATTTAATATAAAATATAAATAATAAAACATTTAATTAAAATAATTTAATAAATTTAATATATCACCTCATCCCAAACAATAAAGGCATTGTTCTTGAAAGGGTGAGGACGAGTGAGCCACATGAACAAAGATTATTTTATTAACAGTACTTAGTCTTGTGATTACTAATAATAATAATAATAATTATGTACAACTCAAGTTGCTCCAATAAAATATTCCATCCAATAGATTTTCTTTTATGTCCCTATACATAAAAACAACAGAAACCAAGTCCAATATTATTATATTATTATTAATGGGTTAGAAAATTTCTTAAATATTAAATAATTGAGGAACAGATTGGCAGAAGACAAAACAAATAATAATAATAATAATAATAATAATAATAATAATAATAATAATAATAATAATAATTCGGCAGTCCAAGGAGCAAAGACCATAGTGGACGATATTGTCTTTTCATGGTCAAATAGATAAGAGATTAAGTCAAGTTGCCGGCCATGAAAATAACCATTAATCTTCTTCATAACCTTTTAACATAATTTTTAATTTATTTTTTCTTATGTATATTAAATAATTTTTAGTAAAAAAATAAAATAATTATTTATTTCAAAGTACCCTCTCTTTTTTTTTTTAAAAAAGAAAAAGAGAGAGAGGAAGTGTGGGGAGAAATAAACCACTAAATTATTAACTCGATTTTTAATACATTGTTTCTATCACATGGTATACAAAATGTATAGTAAGATCCACTTATTAAATATATGAATTTCACATATTTATATTTTGAGTCCATTCTGCATTAGATCTAGGTAAAAATTCACATCACATATATATTAAGCTTAATTTGTATATTAATTATAAGGTATTAAAAAATTAAAAAAAAAAACAAATATTAAAGATTTAAAACAAAATAATTACAAATAAACCTTTTAAAGGTTAAAACTATGTTAACTAGAAAAATAATAGGAAACAATCATTATTCTATAATAATAAAAACAACTAAGTTTTGATCGCAAATTAGTTGCATGGAGCCATATGAATCAAATTTTGCCATTCACTATATGAATTATTATTTTAATTCGTATAAATTTGATTTTCTAAAAATTTCTCCATAAAGGATTTGAGAGAAATGGTCTATATGTTGGGAATAGAGATGCATGGGGAAAGATCCATAAAGTTACTTAAATTGTCCCAATCCAATATGTACATAGATAGATAGGATGCTAAAACAGTTTAAAATAAAGAATTCAGAAGGGATTCTTACCTATGCCTCAAGATTTTTCTCCCCAACGATGTGTTTAGAAATAATAGAGAAAAAAGGATGGGATCCGTCATGTATGAATGAGATCCTTCATGGATATATATATATATATATATATATATATATATATATATATATATAGAGCATAAATATTTGATACAAGGCTAATTCATGTGATTTAACTTAACTTGATTTAGTAGCTAAATGTATATTACTAAGGGTAGAGTCAAAAAATTTTATTTGTGGGATAAAAAACTTTATTTTATTTAATTTAGAGAAAAAAAATATTGTATATAATAATAAACTATTTATTAAGGGGAAACAAATAATACATATAAATTTTCAATATATAATAATAATTTAATTTAAAAAATAATTTAAAAAAATAAATTTTTATTGTGATATTAAATTTATAATTGTACTTGACGAATTTTCATTTTCTGAAAGTGTTGCCTAATCGCTTTATTATCATGTTACTAAAAACATATTTTTTAATATATATAATTAAAGAATCATTCAAGAACTGATCTCTCATTCGATTTCAACAATTGAGTTTTTACAATATTCCATTGTAGAAAATATCTTTTAACACTAGTAGTTGTAAATTATAACAAGTAATATCAATGTTAATTTACAATAAAGTAAAATAATAATATTTTAAGGATTTTAAAAGGGTCAAAAAAATATTTTTTTTTAGTGTCATATGAATAATTTAATATATAGCATATAAGAAATTTAATTTAGTGTCACATAATGTTGTGCAAAATCCTGCAAGTGCATAAATCGTTAACAAGTAATAAAGTAATGAGTATAGTACTATTCCCATGAGAATCCTGTTAAGTATCAAACTACACAGTAATTATAATTGTCTGGACAATTAAATTGTAGAAAAGTAACAATTAAATCTAATTAAATAAAATAAAATCTAAAGCAATTAAGTAGACTTAAATATCAATGGATGAAAACATTCTAAAGTTAGGGGTTCAAACTCAATCAATTACAGATTCAATTTAATTTATTCAATAAATAGGAGATTATTACTCTGAAAGAATCATGAGTTACTTTAAATCATCTTTCAAGGTACTCAAAGTGTATCTTAATCAACTTAAACCATACTTTCATGATAATTAAATTAATTAAAACCCATTAAATTTTTTAATTACTTATTAGATCCACATAGAATTTCACCCTATCTCTAGATCAAGAACTCTAAGTTCAAAATCCTGTTATTCCAATATTAATCTTCACCTTTCAGTCTTTTAATTAATATCCAGAATCAATTCTAAGTGGAGCTCAATATATAGTATACATTAAGAACATAAGAGATTGAATTAACGAATAATAAAAAATAAATGTTTAAATTTTATAAATAAATTTTTAGTCAATAATTATTTAAATATATATTAATATAATTTATAAAATATAATTCACCATTTGTCTAATTTAACAAAAAAATTTAATTAAAGAGATTTTTGGATATATATAATTGATGAGCTGAGTATGAAATTGTAAACTTAAAAATTTTTAAATTTCTAAAAGGTATAGTGAAAAAAATAAATAAATAACTTTTTTTTTTGTATGAGATGAGATTTTACTAGTTGAAATTTAACAATTTTCAGATTAACTTTTTTTTTAAAAAAAAAATATGTTTAAATTAAAGTTGATATTTAATATGAGGGAGAAGAGATTTTTTATTTTTTTAAAAGCTTTTATCTAAAAATTAATATAAGAAAATCCTTTTTATATGAATTATTTTAAAAAAATTATGGACTATACTTCAAAGAGAACTTTTTATTTAGCTAACTCAAATTCCAACTTATAGTTAAAATGAAATTAATATTGTAGATCAAAATGCTACAAATTTAATAGAAAATAGCCTAATAAAAGATAAAAAAAAAAATTAAATTTAGGAGATTAGTTTACTTTTAAATACACAGAATCATATATTACTTTTATTTTCATAAAACAAGGAAGGCCAATTTAATTTTAAATATATAGAACTATAATAAAAAAAAATTAACTATTCTAAAAAAATAAATTTCATAGATCCCCTTAGCCCACCTTGCCCTGCCTTTGAGTAAAGGCTTAATTAAAATACTCTTAAAATTAAAAGGCTTAATATGTGATTCACTTAGTTTGAGGGAGTGATATATGATATTTAATTCTTTAAAATAAATGTGAAAATAACTTATTTACCAGGTAATAAGTAATTATCACAAGGCTAGCTAACTATGACATACATGCTCCTATGGAAACCCCATGATTAATTCAGTTTTTGAGGAAACGTATGGGAACTCTAAGAGGAAAATTCTTAATTTACAGTATCAGTTAGATGAGGCTAAGAACAATGTTGTGATGTGAGATGCAAAAACCATAAGGGCTTTAGAGAAAGATTTTACTAGAGAAATAAAATTGGAAGAACTGCATCACGCACAAAAAGCGCACCAAGACTAGTTTAAAATGGGGGATAGGAACACTGCATACTTCCATGCTAAGACAATCCAAAGGCACAGGAGGAACTTCATCCTGATTATTCATGACAACTCTGGCAATTAGAAGAGGTCTCTTGTAGAAATTTCAGATATTGCTATTAAGTACTTTGAAGATATTTATGCTTCAAAGAATCCTACTCAGTTCACTCAAGTTACAACCAGGTTGCAGGTTAGAATCACTTCTGTAATGAATAAACAATTAATTCGCCTAGTAACTTGGGATGAGATTCGTCGAGCTATTTTCTCCATACATCCCTTAAAAGCCCTTGGTAAGGATGGTCTGACGGGTCTATTCTTCCAATGATATTGGGGTATAATTAGTGATGAGGTCCCCATTGTTATTCAAAGCTTCTTTAACAGAGGACATTTACTAAGGAATTTCAATCACACCATCATTACATTGATTTTGAAGATCGAACAGGTACAAACCATGAAAGACTTGCGTCCTATTGGCTTATGTACTATTTTTTATAAAATAATATCTAAAATTTTCACCAAGAGACTGTAACCCTTTATGGATTCAATCATTAGTGACGAGCAAAGTGCTTTTACAAAAGGGAACCTCATTTTTAATAATACTTTGATTAGCCATGAGTTAATGCACAGTTTGAAAACCCGACCAAAAGGCAAGAACTATGGGTTAGCTCTCAAACTAGATATTAGCAAAGCTTCCGAATGTGTAGAATGGGAATATCTTCAACATATGATAAGATGCTTTGGGTTTCATTTTAAGTGGATCCATTAGATTATAGAGTGCATTTCAAGTGTCTCATGCTCAATAAGAGTTAATGGACATAGAATGGGCTACTTCCAACCATCTAGAAATTTTAAGCAAGGAGATTCGTTATCTCTATATTTGTTTCCCCTTTGTGTTGAAGGTTTATCACATATGATTTCCTTCTCAGATATTCATGGTTTGACAATCTCTAGGAGAGGCCCTATGGTGACACACCTTCTCTTCGCTAGTGATGCCATCCTCTTTTCAAAAGCTAACATACAAGAAGCTAGGAAAATCAATAATATTCTACACCTGTATGCTGAGGCTAGTGGCCAAACAGTTAATTACAGCGAATCATCTCTCTTCTTCAGCAAGAATACTCCAAGAGAGATCAGGACTTCAATTACACAAACTTTCCATATACATAACATAGGAAGTTAGGGCAAATTTTTTAGGTTTGCCAACTTAATCTCAAAATCCAAAAACCAAAACTTTGCAGCAATTATTGATAAAATCCAAAGCAAAATGGCAGGGTGGAAGGAGCATCTGTTATCCTAAGGGAGTAAGGAAACACTCATTAAAGTAGTAGTAATGGCCAAATCTGTGTATGTCATGGCATGTTTTAAACTTCCTTCTATAGTATGCAAAAGTATTAATAGATTAGTATCAAATATTTGCTGGGTACAAAAGAAGGATGATAGACGCCAACACCGGATTTCTTGTGACAGACTTTATAAAGGGAAAATCCAGGGACGTATGGGTTTTCGAGACTTAGAGACTTTCAACATGGCTTTATTGGCTAAGCAATGATGGAGAATCATTACCCATTTGCAATATCTTCTTAGTAGACTGCTAAAAGGGAACTATTTTCCCCATTCTTCTTTCTTGCAGGCCAATGGTGGAAATAATACTTCATGGGGTTTGCAGACTTTGCTATGGGGAAGGAAAGTTTTAGAAAAAGGAATAAGTTGGCATCCTAACAATGGAGAGTCTATTCTTTGTAAGACAGATGTTTGAGTTCCACTCTCCTCTCCAAATGCACCAAAAGTTAAATGAATTTAAATCCTGCCATTAACTAGGTCTCTCAATTACTAGACCAAAATCAAAAGAAATGGGATGTGGGAGCTCTTCGACTAGTGTTTGAGGAGGAAGAAATTAAAAATATTTTAGCCATAAACCTGACCGCCTTGTTTGGCATTTTGATCGACATGGTGAATTCACAGTGAAATCAACATATTATATAGCCCGTCAAGTCAAAACACAGATTTAACGAAATTTTCAGGCTAGTCCAAGACCTACTTCCTCTTCAATTAATTTGGCAATTTGGAATAGTTTGTGGAAACTTGATATTCCCCCCAAACTAAACTTTTCTATGGAAATGTTGTAAAGGATGTCTTCTAGCTAATCAAGTAATTCATAGACGGCTCGCCCATCTTCCAAAAAAATGTAGCTTTTGTGATGTTCCGGAATTAATTAAGCATATCTTCTTCCAGTGTCCCCGTGCTGCAAAGAATTGGATTCATTCACCATTGTAGCTTCGATCTACTTTGGTAAGGGGCCATTCCATGATTGACTTATGGTTGCGCTTGGTTCAATTGTTCAAGCAGCATTTGCAGAAGCAAAATTATGTTCAATTCGTTCCCTTCTTACATTGGCATAAATGGAAAAGTCATAACGATCTCATATTCAAGGGATGCCTTGCTCATTACAGTCATGTTGTTGAGGCAGTTATCATCACTCACAATTCCTGCTAGCATAAGAACTTGTTGTTTTTATTGGCTCTTTGGAGATGAGGCTGCAAACTTGGGTTCCTCCTCCATCAAGGATGATCAAGATTAACTTTGATGCAAGGGTCAACAAACATAACAGGAAAGGATCTATTATGATAATTGCCAAGGATCAACCCCGATGGGATGGAATTGCGAGGAAATTAAAAGAATAATAGATCCATTAATTCTAGAAGGGATGGCGTGTAGAGAGGCAGTTATGTTAACTAAAGCCAAATGGTTTTCAAAGGTTATTTTTGAAGCTAACACACAAATTGTTATTTAGGCCAGTAAAGCTTTGTCCAATAATCACATAATTAAGTTCTTAAAACTTTTTAGCATTCAAATAAGCCCTTCAAAATAAAAACAAAAAAAATCAAAAAATAAATCAAATAAGTATTTTGACAAATAAGTCCTTTCAATTTTAAAAATAGATCAAAATGGATTGGACTATAACTTGCCTCCAATTCAAATCTAGCCAAGACCATGCACAAAAAACTTTTGGTGCATGGGGTCCTTATCAGCTATCTTCATATCTGATATGCAATATTCCGATTGATAAATGATGCAACCTAATGCAGATTGATAAGTTATTCTTTACTGAATGGTTCAAGAGGCTTGGAAACTACGAGGAAGACGATCAACCCATTAAGAAGCTTCTTAAACAATTTGGCAAAGAAGAGCTTATCAATCTGCTCTAGTACACAGTAGAGGCCTATTGAGATGTTGCAAATCAAATATATAAGATTACTTATAAGGACCCATGCACCAGAAAACCTTTGTGCATGACCATGGCTGGATTTGTTTTGGAGGCAATTCTAGTCCGATCCCTTTTGATTTATTTTTAAAAAATTAAAGGGCTTATTTTATTTATCTTTAAAATTTGAAAGACTTATGTGACTATTAAACCATACTTTCATAGCTAAAATAAGCCCACTACATTCTTGTGTTTGAATCTCAACAGTGATATCAAAGCCTTCGTTTAAACATTTAGAGTATGCATATGTTATATTATTGATGTTGATTGTGGAATCAATTTTATGTGCTAAATAAGTTTATTCTTCCCAAAAATATTTTCTTCCTCTGTCCAGATCAATCCAGAGTATCATTGAAATTTTTCTAGATTTGATTTTTTATCTTAAGATTTTATTTGTAAAAATTTAATTTTGGAAAAGGAAAAAAAATATGGAAATTTGCTAGAGATGTAGATGACGCTCTAATGGAGCTAGCAAAAGTGCTAAAGATTGTTGGCTACCCAACTCTATGAGAGGGCATTCCCAAATGCATGCCAAGTGGCCAGCGTCCTCGTGTTACCGTTTGGCAGCCATGAACACTTTCACTTCACCTAGAGTCACTAATGTCAGAATTTGGAAATTCTTAAGAAGGGTGATATTGAGACTGGCAAACGCTGACTTTAGTTGGCATCATGCAATAAATAAGGTACTTATGAAATCATTTTATACAAACTCAAATCTAATTAATATTTTTAATATCTAAAATCATCATAAATTTAATTAAAATTAACTCTTTATTATTCAAAATCATCTTAAATTCAATTATTATTATCTAAATCTATTTAATGTTATAAATTTTAATTAATAACATGTATAAAAAAAAATTTAATAATAATTTATATTTTATCAATTTAATAGTTCTATAAAGTTTTTAAATTCTATTTATTTAAAATATAATAAATAAAAATTTATAAATATTATTATAAAAAATATAAATTTTATATTCACTTGATTATTTATATAAATGAGTTTGGTTAATGAATATTCAATATGCAAAACTCAAATACATTACATGTATTATTTTTTAAATTTAAAATCATATCAAACCTAATTATATATTACATAAACATATTTTATTAGGATTGAGTCAGATCGAATACTCACAAATCCCCAATGACATCCCTAATCCTTAGTACAAATAGCCATTGCCACACGGGAATTAATTCAACAACAGCAATGCCGTCATCGTTTGTGCGTGTCACCAACATGAAAGAGCTTCTAGTAGACTTCCTCAAGTTGTCATAGGAGGAAGAAAGGGGAGCTAGCCTTGCCCTTGGTCTTGAGTGTATTTGCAGACATGCTACTATGCTCCCACTATTATTTTTGGCAATAATTACAGAATTGCTACCTTCACCATTTGCCCTGATTTTGATTAAAAATCACAAGTTTGCCATTGTTAATTGTAGCGTTGGATGTTAAAATCAATTGAGGAACCCTTTCCTTCGAAGGTAATCTATTGTGGCTCCTTTTGCTGCCTTCTCAGTCGTTCCAATGCATTGGTGGAGGCTCCAAGACTTGACGCTCCTTCGAACTAGTCTCCAATTGCTCTAATACTTTAAACCTTATCTCATGTAAGCTCTCTTTCCCTTACTAGTCATTCAAAAGCACTCCACTTTGTTTATATTAAGTACAGTATTTTATGGCATAATTTTTATTGTTAACATGTTTATAAAGATATATGGTACATAATAGTTTAACAATTTTCTTCTTATTTGGTTAGATGATATGATGCAGTAGAAAAAAATATAAAGATTACTAAACTATCATTTATTGACGATGAAGGAACAAGGAAGAGTTTTTGAAGATAAAATAATATGACATAATTAGAATTTTATAAATTGTATAAGGATAAAATGAGAATATAAAATTTTTAAATCATCCCAATTCATCAAACTGATGGTTTGAAAAGTTATATTGAAATGATAGTTAAGAAACCATTATTTAACAATCCAAAATCACCGTATTTTCAAGAACAATCTTCTCAAATAACAAGAGAAACTATATTATACATTATAAAATTATGGCAAACCATGATCCAAACAGTGTTAAGGGTTTTGAGACTCCATTTTCTCTCTCTTATTTTCAATCACCTTGATTTTAAAAACCCATGAAATCATTGTAACTAAAAGGCACTGTGTGCATCACAATCGGCTGATTTTTTTTTTATAAAAATTATTAGTTTTAAATCCATTTGTATAATTTTTTTTACATAATTTTTTTAGTGGTGTTAATGGTTTCAAGACTCCATTTTCTCTCTCTCATTTTCAATCACCTTGATTTTAAAAACACATGAAATCATTGCAACTAAAAGGCACTGCATGCATCACAATCGGCTGATTTTTTTTTTTTTTTTTGAAAATTGTTAGTTTTAAATCCATTTGTATAATTTTTTTAAATAATTTTTTTATAAATATTTATTTATTTAAATATTATGATAAAAAAATTTTTATTAATAAATTTAGTTATAAAATTATCTTATTAATAAAACAAAACTGAAGGGAGAGACAATATTAATAGACTGACATATAATTTTTTATATACTAAAAAATTTTTTTAAAATTTACCTTAAATTAAAACTATAAAATATTTAAAAAAAAATGTGAGAAGTATTTCTCTAAATTTTCTTTTACATATTAGTATCCATATATATATATATATTATCCTCACAAACATAAATTTCTACGACAGAATCTGTGGAAGAGGGTCCCAAAACCCTGTTTGCTTTTCAATGTGGTGGATTGGCTTAACCTTGTACTGTGATTTTTCTGGTTTATGGTGGATTTACCAACAATAGCATGCGATTATGCATTTAGTGCCATTAATTCAATTTTTTTAAAAATTTTTCTATTTAAAATAAAAGAATTTAATTCTTTTCAATTTAAAAAAAACATTTAAAAATATTAAAAATTAACATAAAAATTCAATTACATTCTTTTATAAAAATGATTTATTTCAAAAAAAAATTATTGTTTTTTTTTTCAATTCATTTGTTAGCAATTTAACTATCTTATTATATCATTTTAACAAGAAAATACACAAATTTTTTTTTTAAAGCAATGTGATATTAACATTAATTTAATAGAATCTTTCACAAATTAGATTTCAAATAACGAAGATTTTGATGATGGAATGATCAATGCAAGGCCCATTAAGGATGATGGGCTTCCACGTGCAAACCTACCTTTAAACTTCTACCTACCATTCCATGTTACGTCGCTTTATTTAACTTTACAACGGAAACATGAACCGGAAAAACTAAACAGAAGAGAAGCAAACATCCACAATCAGCATTCAGCAAAGGGTACATGCTTCACCAACTAGAACTAGAGGTTGTAAGCATGCTTTCAATACACAAAGCCAAAATTTTCCTGTAAACTTATGATTTTTTTTTCTCTCCCCATTTTTTACACAAGGAAATCAACCAAATCCCCTTGTTAAAATCATTTGGTGTGAGGTTATAATAATACAGAATGTACATTCAATAAAAAAATCTATACAAAATTACAATACTTTCTGCAAAAGGTTATCTCCAGGGCTTCAAAACAGCTGTTGAATTGACCAAGGTTGTCTACGATGTTGTCCTGCTTTCAATAAATGTAACTGGCCATCTTAAAAAGCGTTAAATACACCTATGCCTGACAATCAAATAAGTGTTGGACAGCAACATCCGTTGAATTGACCAGTTGGGCACCTTCAGCAATTCTGAGTGCCATTGTAGCTTTGTAAATTGCTAAATCAGCATTCTCCATAAGAATCTGAGCCCGTCGGCGTTTAAGAATAGCTGATTCCACAGATCTCTTCGCTGAAGTTTTAGCTGCCTCTACTTTACGCATAGCATTCTGTTCTTCCAAAGCATCATGTTCAGCAGCCATTACTGTACAACAAATAGAAAATGAGATAATATTGACAAAAACCAAAAACGTAGATAACCACAAAGCAAGACCAAATCAGCCAAAAGAAGCAAGAACTCACCTTGCAACAGACTAGGTTGCTTGCCTCTTCCAAATTGGCTGGCTTGCCGCTTGAATGACCTTCTCTTACGTAGAACAGGTTTTGGAATCAGTGGAGCTTTTTTTGATTGCTGTCCCTGTTAGAAAGAAGACTGAATGAATGATAAGCATAAAAACTTCAACATAGAATGCCCACTATTTGGAAAGCATACCACACAACCCAATATCCCCAAAGCAAAATGTGTTATAACATTCTTGTTACATTTCACTGTCACCACATAGCAAGACCATTTTAAATTGTATTCTTTTAGCAAGGCAAAAGACACATCGCAAAGGGCCCTTAAACAGAAGAACAATTCCATCTAACTGAGTTTGATCCGGTTCCCCACAATCATCAAAAGCATTGACAAAATTTTCTAAAATTTTGTTATTGAAACTACTTCAGTTTGTGCATCAAAATTCGAGTAATTACAAGATATCACATTAAATAAACTGTTCTTTAAAACATAATAGAAGCAATCTCCCTGCAAGGCCAAAACCTGATTCCACCAACAAGAAACTCAAGAAGGAAACAATGAGAGGCCAAGAGAGGGGAGGAGATGAGTACAATGCGGCAAGGAAAATATAGGCTTGAGAAATTTCTATAAACTAGTACATGTTATATTAGCTTAAATCAAACCAAAGAAAAATCTGATTATTATGATTATCCACAATAAACACAATAATACAAATGGAAAGCTGCCAAGATACAACTTGATATTCCATTAACAAATCCAAAATGAAATAGATATGTAGTCAATACAGCAGATATCTGAGATGTGATGAGAATTTTACCTGAAAAACCCTAAGAAGTGCTGATCGTCTCTGCTTCCGTTTTTTCATCCAATAACCATACACAGCTTCAGCTACTTCCCTCCTACCCAAATCTATACACAGATTTACAGCTGCTTTCTCATCTGCAAAATCATCTGGATTGCAATAAAAACCCTTCTCCAAGGCATCAATTATTAACTCAAAATTATCCTCTGAAAGATGCTCTTGTTGCTCAGTTTCAACAAATATATCATCATTGAACTTTTTCAGCCATTCCTCATCTTCAGAATCCATGTCATAAATTGCAGTCTTCCTAGCCAGAGCTCTAGCTACCTCATCATTATTTAAAGAAATGTATGCTTCCGGTCTAGAAAAGGGCATACTATTGTCCTCTTCATATCCAAAAACTTCACATACTCCAGGCACAGGAATGGCTTTAGAGACAGGACCTGATATGTTGCGATCAGTACATGCCTTATAAAGATCCTTGAAAATGAGCCAGTCATTTCGATTAGAAAACTCTAGCTTCCAACTTTCCTCCCCTGTCCATATTATGTCATGAGTGATACGATTCGAAGAACAAGGTCGCATATTCTTTTGTGCCAAGTGTGTGTAACTCGTCAACCCATCTTTCTTCACTACAAGCAACCACTCTTTTGAATCAGAGATTTCTAAAGTAACGGTGGCCCCTTCTATCCTGTAACATCTATCTGATTCAACAACCAGTACATTAGCAGAGCAGTTTAATGAGTCCATGGTCTGAGTTACTTCAACCATGCTAGGACTTACTTCATGGAGGTTTCTTGTGGCGCTACTCCGCAATGAACTCCTAAGCTTGTTCTTAGACACTGCTGAAGAAAAAGGGATACCAATTTTCCTACTACTTAATAGATCTGAAACTGAAGCACCATTAGCTTTGTGCACACCAACCAGGGAAGGATTTCTAGCTTTCCTCCTCCTAAGTGAACTCCTCCTCTTTTGAATGCCACGAGAATTTAAGCCACTTCGGTATTGGTTGTTCCGGCCAGCTAATTTGGACGCTCTCACAGATGGATGTAACACCATCTTATTTCCAGAATTATCAGTTTCTGGTGCTGTGTCAGTCTTCAAAAGACCACATAAATGATCATCTTCGCTCATCATCTCATCACATAAGTCCTCGTCCAAAGAGGTATTCACAGGTGCGAGAGACAGACACTTAACTCTAAGTAGCAAACAGAGGTGCATATACACAAAACAGAAAGGAATTGCAGAAAAATCCAAAGAAAATATTGGCACATTACTCAGAACCCCGAAAATCTTGCAAATTCCAGTTCTCTTAGCAGGTGTATCCTGTGATGAAAATTTAGGAAGAACAAAAACAAGGGTGTAAGTTAACACATTGAACAATAATATAACTCGAAATGGAGCCCCACAAGTAATCATCTAATTAAATCTGCGTTAAGCAAACTTCAAATATAGTTCTAAGGAGAAAAGAACTACAAATTTCACACTTGGAAACCAAAAATAAATCAAAATTTGCATCTTTTATAAAGTATATAAAAATTTCTACTTGTATATAGTACAAAAACCAACGGATAACATAAAGGCGCAGCTGTAAAAGAATCAAACGCATACCTGCAGAAAACGAATTCCATTTGAAGCAAAGGCACTGTTAACAGGCTCGGACGACAAGAAAGTAGTAAGTTCGGAAATCCTCAAACTAGCCCTCCTAACATACCCCAAAACCAAATTCAGAAAAGGAGTTAACCCACTACTGCAATAGCCCTCAAGAACAACAACAAGAAGCGCCCGCTCAAAACCCACAAAACTGTCACCATCCCCTTGCTTCTTACGCTGCCTTCTCGAAAACTGAATCCCATACATTTTCCCAGAGTTATCCTGGCTTTCTACACCCATTCTCTTTCTTTTCCTACTATAAACAACCCCGAACATCTTGTTCTCAGTATCTTTCAAATTCTCGTTCTTCACTCTCTTGGGCACTCGAGCATCAACAGCAGGCGCTTGTTGCTTCAATTTCGAATCATGGGGAGTCCATACGTTTTCTTTGTACTTGACAGAACTATTGTTATGGTGATTCTTGTTAGTAGCGGTTGATTTTATCATGGTATGTAACCACTCGTCGCCATCGTTGGCTCTCCTGAACCTGGAGTCGCTTGATCCCGGCCAGAGACGCCTCCCCGAACGTAAAACCCGGGCCCCATCGACGCCCTTCACCACCCCAAACACCCTAGTGGTACGACGCATCCCAACCGACGGCATTATTGCCGCTCGGTTCCTGCTCAGCCCTACACGCGGCTCGATCTTCCCACCCAAAACTCACTGAGTCACCTAGTCAGAAACACCGAGTCAACGAGCTTCCAACAGAAAAAACCAAGTTGGTGCACCGTACACGACTCTTCTACGTCAAAAAACACAGAGGGAAGAAAGAATCGCCAAAGACCATGCCCTTTGCTCAGATCTAGAAACAACAACTCAGCGAGTTAAAAATAAATACCGTTCACCCGACTCGGATTCAGACCCACATAATTAAAAATACAAGGAACCCATCAAGAATCGGAATCAGATTAACAGAGACCATAAAAACCCAGAAACGCAAAATCGAAAATCCCACGATTCTTTAAAAGAAAAGGAGAAAGAAAGAAAGAAAAAAATCTTGAAAACTAAGATCGGTGTTCTATGTACGAAGAGAGAGAGAGAGAGAGAGAGAGAAAGAGGGTTCTTCTTTCTAGAAAGAAGACATCGAAGGGTTTAATGCGTTTCACGTAAATCTTGATGGAGTCGTTGTAGTTGCAGAGAGAGAGAGAGAGAGAGAGAAGGGGAAGGGGAATCGAAAGAGTGAAGCTACCAATCTCTATCGTGGGGGCTAGGGTTTATGATAAAAACCACTAGAGGCAGAAAATAGGGTTAACGACTTAGCAGACTGATCTGAGCCGTTGGAATAATGAACGAGCGGTCAGGATTGATTCGGGGATCCGAATCATATGGATCCATTCGGGTTGTATTCGATGGATTTTGGCGCTCTACTCAAAGTGTGTGTGTCAGTCAATGTGTGTGCGATGAGAAATTGAGAGAGAGATGCTATATGAGCGGATATTTTTGCAGTCGCAACCTCGTGAAATGACTAAAATAGGTTTCCTTTGACGTCGCTGGGGACGGGAGAGTGGGTTGGAAATTTAGGTGTTGACATGGGGTATTCGGGCATTTCAAAATTCGATTGTAAAAGGCGGCGACGATTTCTCCTGTAAATTTGGAACTTAAGTGAAAAGGGTTATTTTACAGTTGTAAATCCTTTATTTTTAGAAACACAGTTGTAAATCTTGAATGGGAAATTATAGTAATATATTTCCAGTGACAAAATGATGTATTTTACTGTATATATATACATACACACCGTTATTTTTCAATAAAAAATATACCCATTTTTTAAAAATAAATTTTTATATATATATAGGAGAAAATATATGTATTTTAAAAATATTAAATAATTTATCATGGTGCAGAGGTAAAAATAAACAATTGGATAAATAGTAAATGACTACTCATTTATATCATTGTTATTCAAAATATTGTCTGCTCCTTTTGAATGGTGTTTTAGAATGAACAACGTGGCACGTTGGCATACCAGAACATATATAAGGGGCATTAAATGTATTCAGTTACCAAACAAATATATAGGAAAGTTTAACAGATGCGAGCGGCTGTTTGATACTTTGAGATTTATTAGTAATATGTATTAGATCATATTATTTTATATATATTATATATATATATACATATTATTAATAAAAAGTAATTTTACTTTTCTATTTACATAATTTATTTATGTGTAATTAAAAAAATTCATTAATATTTTGTTAAAAATTTTATTTTTAAGTTATTAAAAATATGAGTGACAATATTTCTAGCACAAAGTATCATAAATTGATTCACAATTGAAGATACTTTACAAAGGACATGACTTATTCATAAAGATTGTAATCATATTTGTTCCCAAAGTATTAATATGAGATATAAATAAGTTAGAATGGTGAGTCACATATCACATAACAAATATGATAGGCACTTATACATGATAAGTAGGCCGAACCAGTGACGATTATGACAAGCACATGGAGTTTACTCCTGTCAATGCATTGTCATATATCATATTAATGCATATAATCTTTAGACATAAGATAACACAGTTATCTTGTATATAGGTGGTTTGAGTTTGATACTGCTTTCATACTTGTACTATGTATGGGTATATAAGCATGTGTTAGCTCCTACTAGTTATATATGGAGATAGGTGTTGATCAAGATGGAATCCGTTACCCTAAGTAAATTGGGATAAAATCATATGTTCATTTAATTATTCTTGATGATTTAAGTTCTTGGCCATGAAAGATAGATTTAGTCAGGAAAGAGTTTCTGACAGAAAAATCTACTTAATCAATAATTAAAATTAAAAGAGAACATAATGCTCATAGCGAATAGAGTCTAACATTAACCATGACTCTAGCTAGAATTGAAATTTTGTAACGGAGAGATTCTAGTGCATGGTAACATATGATTAAAGGTTCATTTAAGGTATTCTTTATTATTGTTTGGGTAGCCATGACATGCTATGCTAGGTGTCAACCATGGTCTATGATATGCCTGAAATGATTTAGAGAAATCATTTAAGGTAAGAAAGAGTTCTAATGATATTATGGGATAATATCATTTATCATTGCCAATAAGTAATGAGCCTAGTAAGTCACACATCTAAACAAGTTAATCACAAAGTAAAATGTGATTTAATTGATTAATTAAAGAGTTTAATTAATTAATTAAATAGATTTAGTTTGCAATAAGATTGCAAAGTCCTTAGCATGACTTGAAACCAAATCTAGGTTATTGGATGTATAGCATAAATTAAATTTATATTTAATTGTTTAAATATAAATTTAATTGTGAAAAATTAATTAATGAAGATTAATTAATTAATTAATATTTGATATAAATTAATTTGAAGAGGAGAAATTATAATTTTGGGTTAAGAACTCAAATTAAAAAGTAAGGGTAAATTGGTCTTTTCACATGGTGACATGTGATAATGAGATGGTGACACGTGATCATGAGATGGTGACACAAGGCATCATATAAGCTTGCCATTTGTTTTCCAATCATGCAAGATGATAAAAGTCAAGATTCAATCTACTTTTGACTCTTGGCTTGATGAGATTAAGTCAACAAAAGTAAGATTAAATCAAGTGGTGACATGTGGCAAGGGAGTTAGTGAAACTTTGACTTAAGTATAAAAGCAAAAGAAAGAAGAAACAAAAAATACACTCTTCCTCTCTTCAAGGTGGACTGCAGTCATAGTCCCCTCATCCTCTTCATGCTTGCTCAATTAATTCAAAGAAAATCCTTCCATTTCCTTTGAATTAAATTTGCTAGAAAGTGTTTTTAGTCTTCCATATATTTATACACCCTCACTAAAGCATAAACCCCAAATTTCAAGTGGTTGGCAAGGCTTGGGAAGTCAAATTGGGGCTGCCATTGGTGTTCTTGTGGTGGACAAGCTAGAGGGACAACATTTGGGGTCCTAAGAATATCCTAAGAGTGAGAATTATATCAATTGTGCATCAAGAGGTTAGTACTCAAAATCTCCCTTTTAATTAGAGATTAATGAATTAATTTGTTAATTCACAATCTTAAATGGCAAATGAAGATTTTAATGCATGCTAAAATGTGTTTTGGTATGCTTATGAGCATTGAAATTGATTAGGCACATAAAACATATGGTATGTTGCATATAACATTAGATTAAAATTTTAAATTTCAATGCTTAAATGCTTTAATTCCCATGCTTCTATGCCTTCAATTGGTATCAGAGCCACTATATTTGCTATTTCGATTGTTTATGAGGCTTAGTTGTGTGATTGGGTTGAGTTTGGGTTGATTTAAAGTTGGTTCGGATCAAGAAAACCCTTAAATTGCCAAATTGTCGCAAGAAACATGGCTTGGACCGTGTTCTGGGTTTTTACACAGCCCAGGGAGTGTTTCAGCATACACGGGGCATGTTGTCGCTTGCCCAGGGGCGTGTCACTCAATGACACGGCCCGTGTCCCTCGCGCTCCTCACCCCATGCCGAAGACTGCGTTTACACGGGGTGCCCATGTTTTCGCGCACCTCAAGCTATGTAAACATTACACAGGCCATGTTTTTCATTAAAGGGGAGTGTTGGGCTTTTTTTGAGGCCCATTATGCAATTGTTGTATAATTTAAGACCCATAATTAAGCCCAAACCTAATTAAATGATTTAATTAGGAATTTCAATCACGCAATTAATTTATGAAAATTATTTTCATGGAATTAAATTTGGAAAAAGTTTTTAAATTTAAAATTATTTGAATAAGATTCAAATTTAATTTTTAGTTGAATATATGATATTCAATTTAATTTTTAAGCATGTATATTTTATTTAATTTTTAAATTTTAAATATGCATGATGGATGATCATGGACAATAAAAGACCAATGTGATTAGATTTATTTGTTTATTTTAATTTTTCTTTAGAATGTAAAATAATTAATTTATTTTAGTGGCATGTATCATAAATGTTATGATAACTTAGGATGTAATTTCATTTATTTAAGGACTTTAAAGTCTATATTCTTGTATATTCACTTTGGTATATCAAGGGTTACAATGTAATTGGATTGCAAGAAGAATAAGGAGGTCAAGAGCATTGGTGGGACCAGAAGGAGGAAATCAAGATAAAGGGTTGATTATGTACTCCTTCAGCAACTCTTGTAAAATGAATGAATGAAATACACCTACAAGTGCCCTGATTCAATTCTTGGTGGCTCAGAATTGAATCTCTTAGAAAGTCCATGATCATATCATATTATTTGTTTATCCATGCATGCATGAGATGTATATGAATGTATGCAAGTATATGATACATACATGCTAACTGGATAATGTGCAAAGTGAGACCATAATAGTAATTAAGCCGACCACAAAATCTTCCAAACAAATGATTAAGTTAGAAATGGTATAATTATGGTAATTATATCATGGCCCTCTATTGAGGCAATTATTTTAAGAAATTTTAAATACTTGTATTATTAGCTATATGAGCTTGGAAATAATGCATTTGTTTAAGAGATTTTCTTAAGAATAATTGTCAAGCATAAGATATTGTAAGTATGTAAATGGTTGGTGGCCAATAATGGATGTGTCTGAGGTCATTAAAATTATTTGCATGCCTACTAATGGGATCAACTTAACTAATGCAAGATAAATCAATAATAGATGTGCCTGAGATTTCGAGCATTAAAGGCCAAATAAATGATTGAACCTCATATGAGATATGATAGGCAAGGAGTTGCTCACTTATAGTTTATTGTAATTCCAATAATGGATGTGCCTGAGGATGATCAATAAGACTATAAGAATTCAATCACCCACTAAAAATCCATCTAACTAGGATTTCCATTTCCTACTTTGGAAGTGTAGGATTCGCCAAGTTAGTGGGAGGACCAATTTGATTAAAAGACCATAACCATTTTGGTAATTACTTGATACATTTACTAATTAATCTTGTTATTTTCTGCATTTTATTTTTTAATAATAATGAGCACACAACAACCACCATCATCCAATATCTTTGAAAGCATACTTGATCACAATAGGTTGACAGGACCTAACCTTTCTGATTGGCTCAGAAATTTAAAACTTGTCCTGAACCTAGAATGTATTGGATATATTCTATATTCAAATATTCCTGGTCCCTTACCTCCAGGAGCCACTCCAGAGGAATCAGAGGCTTTGGACAAGTGGAAGGAGCATGATATGAAAGCCAGATGTTACATGCTTCCTTCTATGACTAATGAGTTACAGAAGCAACATGTAAACA
The DNA here is from genome assembly GCF_030052815.1 of Hevea brasiliensis. Lineage (NCBI taxonomy): Eukaryota > Viridiplantae > Streptophyta > Magnoliopsida > Malpighiales > Euphorbiaceae > Hevea > Hevea brasiliensis. The sequence continues at coordinate 76,443,590 of NC_079506.1, read as the reverse complement.
TGCAAAGTGCGAATGAGATCCTTCTTTACTTGCAAGAGTTGTATGGTGAGCACAGTAGGAATGCTAGATATGAGATATCTAGACAGCTATTCCGCAAGAGGATATCAAAGGGACAGAATGTAAGAGATCATGTCCATAAGATGATTCCGCTCATTGAGCAGCTGGAACATTTTGATTTTCATATGGATTTTCAACTACAGATGGATTTGATCCTTCAGTCCCTACCAGAGTCATTTGGAAATTTTGTGACAAATTTTCATATGACTAAGCAAGAATGCACTCTGGCTGGCTTGCTTGACATGCTAGTTATTGCCCAAAAGAATATACCAGGCAATAAAGGAAAAGAGGTAGCTTTGGTTGCATCTTTTTCTTCTGCTGGAAAGTCCAAGAAGAATAAGGGCAATAAGAAAAAGAAACCTCAAGTTTCTGGACCTTCAAAGAAGATAGCCAAACAGAAGGGCAAGACTGAAGCTGACAAAGGTAAAGAAAAGTGTTTCCACTGCCAGAAGGATGGCACTGGAAGAGGAACTGCCCAGAATATCTTGCTTCTCTGAAGGACAAGAAAGATAAACATTCAGAAGGTATGTTTATATCTTGTTATTTAGATTCTGATGATGCTCATAGTTCATCTACAGCTTGGGTTTTAGATACTGTTGCTAGTTCTCACATTACTTTTGATATGCAGGAACTAGCAAGTAGTAGCAGCTTGCAGACACGAGATGTTAGACTCCGGATTGGCAATGGCTCAACTGTTGAAGCTTTAGCCATAGGATCTAAATCTTTGTACATGTATAGACATGTTTTGTATTTAAATAATATTTTGTATGTACCTGATGCTTTTAAGAATATCATTTCTGTATCTAGTTTGACTAAAAATGGTTATGAATTTTAGTTCACCAATGATGTTTGTAATATTTATTTTGGAAATGAATATATTGGCTTGGGTTATATGCATGATGGACTTTATTATTTGGATAATAATGTTAAATACAAATCTAATGCAAGCAATCTAAATGAATGTAATGCCATGATGAAAATCAACTCAAGTTCAAAATATATTTGAAACTTAAGATTAGGTCATATTGCAGAAGATAGGATTACAAAGTTGGAGAAAATGGGGATTTTATCCTCATTAAGTTCTGAACCTACTCCAACTTGTGAATCCTGCCTTCAAGGCAAAATGACTAGATCACCTTTTATTGGATAGGGGTTAAAGAGCTAAAAATATTTTGGAACTTATACATAGTGATATATGTGGTCCATTTAAAGAAATGGCTAGAGGTGGTTTTCATTATTTTATTACCTTTACTGATGATAAATCAAGGTTTGGGTATTTATATTTGATAAAATACAAATATGAATCCTTTGAAAAGTTCAAAGAATTTAAATCTAAAATAGAAAATCAAATAGGAAAAGGTATTAAAACCCTTCGATCAAATCGTGGAGGTGAATACTTAAGTACTGAATTTGATGAATACTTGAAAGAGCATGGCATTATCTCCCAGCTGACTCTTCTAGGAACGCCACAATTAAATGATGTTTCTGAAAGGAGAAATCGTATCCTATTAGATGTGGTATGCAGTATGATGAGCTATACTGATATGCTAGTCTCCTTTTGGGGATTTACATTAGAATCAATTTTGCATATCCTAAATAGGATTCCATCAAAGTCAGTCTCTTCCACACCTTATGAGATTTGGCATGGAAGAAAATCGAGTCTTAAATATGTTAAGATTTGGGGTTGTCCAGCTCACATTAAAAAATTGAAGACTGATAAATTGGAAACCAAATAAGAAAGGGGTCGATTTGTTAGGTATCCAAAAGAAAGTTTTGGATATTATTTTTATTTACCTACATCACAAAAGGCTATGGTAAGTAGAGATGCCATATTTTTTAAACAACAGTTTATTAAAAAACGTGGCAAAGGAAGGCAAATATAGTTAGAATTAGAGAATTCTGACCAACCAACAAATCAGATGGATATAGATCCATCTAGTCAACCTATGCCTATTGATGAAACACCTACAATAATTCCTCGCAGATCAACCAGGATATCTCATCCACCAGAGAGATATGGTTTTCTTCATGCAGATGAACAAGAGTTGTTTGCTCATGAAGAAATAGATCATGGAGATGATCCTTTTACTTATGAAAAATCTATATCATATATAGACTCTTCTAAATGGATTGAAGCTATGAAATCCGAAATTAATTCCATGCATAAGAACCAAGTTTGGGATCTTGTTGACTCACCTGAAGGTATTGTACCTATAGGAAATAAATGGGTTTTCAAGAAGAAGATTGGTTCTGATGGAAAGGTAGAGACCTATAAGGCAAGGCTAGTTGCAAAAGGGTTTCCCCAAAGGCAAGAAATCGACTATGAGGAGACTTTCTCACCTGTTGCCATACTTAAATCAATTAGGATTTTATTAGCAATAGTTGCATACTATGATTATGAGATTTAACATATGGATGTCAAAATAGCTTTTCTCAATGGAAACATTGATGAAAATATTTTCATGAAATAACCTAGGGGTTTTGAATCCCAAGATAGTTCCAAGGTGTGCAAGCTAAAACGATCCATTTATGGGTTGAAACAAGCTTCGAGGAGTTGGAACATCCGTTTTGATGAAGCCATTAAGTCATTTGGTTTTATAAAAAATGTGGATGAACCATGTGTATACAAGAAGGTTAGTGAAAGTGCTGTCACTTTCCTTGTCTTATATATAGATGATATTTTGTTGATAGGTAATGACATAGGTATGTTGACAACTGTTAAGGTATGGTTGTCAAACACATTCTCTTTGAAAGACTTAGGGAAAGCAACCTATATTCTTGGAATTCGCATCTATAAAGATAGAGCGAAAAGAATAATTGGTTTAGCCCAAAGTCTATACTTGGAAAAGGTGTTAAAGAGGTTTAACATGCTTGATTTCAAGAGACGATTGTTACCAGTAAGACATGGTATCCATCTTTCTAAGGAAATGTCTCCAAAGACACCTGAAGAAAGAGACAAGATGGCTAGGATTCCATATATCTCGGCTATTGAAAGTTTGATGTATGCAATATTGTGTACTAGGCCGGATATCGCGTATTCTATTAGTTTGACTAGTAGGTTTCAATCCAATCCAGGTTTGAAACACTGGATAGCTATCATGAATATCCTTAAGTACTTGAGAAGAACTAAGGATTTATTCTTGATTTAATGAGGTGGCGACCTACAATTGGATAGCTATACTGATTCTAATTTTCAATCAGATATCGATGATAGAAAGTCTACCTCTGGTTTTGTGTTCATTTGTAATAGAGGTGCAGTTAGTTGGAAGAGTTCCAAACAGAGTACGATTGTTGATTCCACTACAGAGGCTGAGTACATTGCTGGATCAGATACTACAAAAGATGCTGTTTGCATAAAGAAGTTCGTGACAGAACTTGCAGCAGTTCCTTCCATTGAGTCAGCAGTTTCCTTCTACTGTGACAACAATGGAGTGGTCATACAGGCTAAGGAACCCCGGTCTCACCAGAAATCCAAACACATAGAAAGGTGCTACCATATTATCAGAGAGATAGTTGGGCGAGGTGATGTAGTTATGCAGAAAATAGCATTAGCCGAAAATCCAACAAATCCATTCACAAAGTCTATGTCACAAACTCAGTTAAATCGACATCTTGAGAAGATGGGTCTAAGATATTGTAATGAATGGCTCTAGTGCTAATGGGAGATTGTTAGTAGTATGCCCTAGAGCATATCATTTTGTATGTATCTTGTCTATATTTTATTAATAAAAGGCAATTTCACTTTTTCATTTACATAATCTATTTATGTGTAATTGAAAAGGTCCATTGATATTTTGTTAGAAATTCTATTCTTAAGTTGTTAAGAATATGAGTGACAGTATTTCTAGCACAAAGTATCATGAATTGGATCACAATCGAGGATACTTTACAAAGGATATGACTTATCCAGAAAGATTGTAATCATGTTTGTTTCCAAAGTATTAATATGAGATATAAATAAGTTAAAGTGGTGAGTCTCATACCACATAACAAATATGATAGGCACTTATACATGATAAGTAGGTCGAACCAGTGACGTTTATGACAAGCACATGGAGTTTACTCTTGTCAATGCATTGTCATATATCATATTAGTGCATATAATCTTTAGACCTGAGATAACACAGTTATCTTGTATATAAGTGGTTTGAGTTTGATACTGCTTTCATACTTGTACTATGTATGGGTATATGGGCATGTGTTGGCTCCTACTAGTTATATGTGGAGATAGGTATTGATCAAGATTGAATCCATTACCCTAAGTAAATAGGGATAAAATCCTCTGTTCATTTAATTGTTCTTGATGATTTAAGTTCCTAACCAGGACAGATAGATTTAGTCAGGAAAGAGTTTCTGACAGGAAAATCTAATTAATCTAGAATTGGAATTAAAAGAGAACATAATGTTCATAACGAATGGAGTTTGACATTAACCATGACTCCAGCTGGAATTGAGATTGTGTAATGGAGAGATTCTAGTGCACGGTAACATACGATTAAAGGTTCATTTAAGGTATTCCTTATTACTGTTTGGGTGATCATGGCATGCTATGCTAGGTGTCAACCATGGTCTATGATATGCCTGAAATGATTTAGAGAAATCATTTAAGGTAAGAAAGAGTTCTAATGATATTATGGGATAATTTCATTTATCATTGTCAATAAGTAATGAGCCTAGTAAGTCACACATCTAAACAAGTTAATCACGAAGTAAAATATGATTGAATTGATTAATTAAAGAGTTTAATTAATTAATTAAATAAGTTTGGTTTGCAATAAGATTGTAAAGTTTCTAGTATGACTTGAAACCAAATCTAGGTTATTGGATGTATAGCATAAATTAAATTTATATTTAATTATTTAAATATGAATTTAATTGTGAGAAATTAATTAATGAAGATTAATTAATTTATTAATTTATATTTGATATAAATTAATTTGAAGAGGAGAAATTATAATTTTGGGTTGAGAACTCAAATTAAAAAGTAAGGGTAAATTGGTCTTTTCATATTGTGACATGTGGCACCATGAGATGGTGACACATGGCACCATATAAGCTTGCCATTTGTTTTCCAATCATGCAAGATGATGAAAGTCAAGATTCAATCTACTTTTGACACTTGGCTTGATGAGATTAAGTCAACAAAAGTAAGATTAAATCAAGTGATGACATGTGGCAAGGGAGTTAGAGAAACTTTGACCTAAGTATAAAAGCAAAAGAAAAAAGAAACAAAAAACACACTCTTCCTCTCTTCAAGGTGGACGACAGCCATAGTCCCCTCATCCTCTTCATGCTTTCTTAATTAATTCAAAGAGAATCCTTCCATTTCCTTTAAATTAAATTTGCTAGAAAGTGTTTCTAAATTCCATACATTCATACACCCTCACTAAAGCATAAACCCCAAATTTCAAATGGTTGGCAAGGCTTGGGAAGTCAAATTGGGGCTGCCATTGGTGTTCTTGTGGTGGACAAGCTAGAGAGACAACATTTGGGGTCCTAAAAGCATACTAAGAGTGGGAATTACATCAATTGTGCATCAAGAGGTTAGTACTCAAAATCTCCCCTTTTAATTAGGGATTAATGAATTAATTTGTTAATTCACAATCTTAAATGGCAAATGAAGATTTTAATGCATGCTAAATTGTGTTTTGGTATGCTTATGAGCATTAAAATTGATTAGGCACATAAAACATATGGTATGTTGCATGTAACATTAGATTAAAATTTTAAATTTCAATGCTTAAAAGCTTTAATTCCCAAGCTTCCATGCCTTCAAAATCATCGTAACAAGTATAACCTTTCACCTGCCAAACGAGTATACATTTCTTAAGGTGACATGGCATGATCTAGACCTTTCATTCAGCTGACCCTAATTCATTAAAGGATTGAACCTAAAGATTCTGATAAGTAGGAGGGACTAATGATGTTACTCGCCCAAATCAGTCAGTCACCCGATCGAGGGACCTACATGAGGAGCGATCACCCACTCGGTTGCCCAAATAAACATGGAATTCTCTCGCTTTCTCAGATAGGACTCTGAGATACTCGCTTGATAGAGTTAGAGTCCTAGTTCAAGAAGGATTCCAAGTCCAACAAAGACTCTGCTAACAAACATTTGAGATATCTAGAGACTAAATCCTATCCCAACTTAAACTCCCAATCTAAGTAAAAGACTAACTGGTGCCTTTATGTATAGGAGCTGTCAGGTTAGCATAAGCTAATGATTCACTTTCATTCTATATTTTCATCTTCCAATTCCCATTATTGAATTAAGTATCGAAAAGATTGGCTAAAACAACTACCCAGTGTTCTTGATTTTTATACAGATCCATACCCGTAAAGATGCCTCAAACAGCATCAGTAAAAATGGCTGATCCAAACTTTATATCTTTAATAGAATGATTCTATTTAAATAGAAAGTTTAGCTAGTGATTTATGATATTTAGTTGCTTTACAATTGTACATCTTTATCCATAAAAGTTTATTTAATTAGAATATGTTTATTTTATTTAAAGTTTTCTATTTAAGTAGCACTCTACTACTTAAATTTTAAAAATTATATTATATTTTAATTGGCTAGAATTTCTAAAAAAGAAAATTAAACATTCTATAAATATATTTCTTTTTATTAACAAAAACGCATCTTTCAAAGCTAATAAATTTACTATAACGTTCAAACTTCAAAATTTAAGACTATATGCTGAAGACTATTCTAACCTTTTATCCACATTCTTATATCTTGCAGCCTATTACTTAACTAAAATATATATATATATATATCGTTTTAATTAAGCCTACCCTCTGCAGGTTTTGTGTTTTTCTAATCTTTTTTCCCAAATATAGAGATTCATTGCAAGCCTTTAAATAGGCAAACAACAGATTACAAAGTTGAATTGTGTCAAAAGATTACAATGGAATGAATCATCAAGCAGATGTTTTTTTTGCCAAGCAATGAGCTGCCATGTTCCCCATCCTATTGACATGAAGAAAAGTGACATGTTCTAGAGTTACAAATAATTGCCTAACATCTAAAACTATGCTTTTGATTGCTACAAGAATAGTTAACTCCCGAATAGCTTGGATAATAAATAATGCATCTCCCTCAATTAGAGCCAGCTAAAGGCCTTTTGACTTAAATAAAGGATCGCCTTTCTACATGCAAGGGCTTCTAAGATTAATGGATCAATTTTACCCAAAAGCATTTGCACAACCAACCCAACGGTCGACCAACTGAGTCCCTTGCTATCACTGCGATTGAACCACAACTTTTGGACTTATCAATAGCTCTATCAAAATTAATTTTATGGTATCATGAGGATGTCTTGTCCAAGCTATAAGATGTTGACGATTTGTCATTTGCTGCCAAAGAATTGTATCTGAAGCAAATTGAAATCTTCCAAGTAAGCTAAGGCTGATGAAATGATTTCCTGATAGGAAATAAAATGGTTCCTAAAAACCAAGGGGTTTCGGCCTCTCCAAATACTCTACAAAAGGAAGACCATTAACACTATATGATTTTGATTTTGACTAAAGGATTGCAAGGTTGAGAAAAGTTCCAACCAAATTTTAGAAAGAGTCGACCCATTCAACAAGGAAGACCAAAGCATCGAAGGTGAAGAAAGCCAAACATGAACTGTTATTGGACACCAAAAAAAGAGATGAATAATTGTCTCAGGTTCACCACAAAAGTTGCATTCTCTTGAACATGAGGACTAAATCTTGTTAATTTGATTATTTGTTGGAGGTCTCCCTTTTAAAAATTTCCACATGAAGACTGCAAGTTTTGGAGGCAAATTAAGCTTCCAGAATTCTCGCCCAAGGGCAGAATGGAAGCTATCTAAATTAGGACCTGGCCCTGCATGACTTAAAGATCTCCATGTGCTACAAATTTTTTGAGCAATCCAGTACCCAGATTTGACTGTATATAGACCAGACTTGGTGAAATGCCAAACCTAGTTATCTTGTTGATGAAACAAGCTAATAGGAATGAATTAAATATTCCTGACCTCCTCTTCCAAAAAAAACTGCTCTCAATTTTTTGGTATTCCATGTAATATCCTTAAATTTACTCTAAAAGGTATTCATATAAATTGTAAAATTAATTGTGTGAGAAATTGCCTTTATTCATACCTAGAAATTTGGCCACCAAGGGTTAAAGGACCAAATTGAATTAATTAATAGATTAATAAGCAAGTAAGAGATTAGAGGGCTAACTTGAATTAACTATTAAGTTGAGGGGAAAAATTAGAAATAATAATAATAATATAAAAAAATGAATAACCAATAGAAAATAGAAAGCATATCATGGACTAATGGGTAAAGGTGAAGGACCAATGGGTAAAAACTAACCAATTCACTTTACTTTCCCCTCCATGGCAGCCGGCCATTCATCCCCTTGCTTTTTCCTTTCAACAGCCAATTTCTCTCAAATTAAAAGAAGAGACACCAAGCAAAGACCCTAGAACATATCACTTTAGAGGCCTAAGCAAAGGGAGCAAGAAGACTTAGTGATTCAAGCTTGAAGAAACCAAATTTCTTGAAGGGTTTAGTGGAGATTTGAAGAAAGAGGGGCAGCAGCTGGTACTCAAATAAGGTTAGTGCTATAACCTATATTTTTTATCATGTTTGAGTAGGGACTCCACTAGGGATAAGGAAGAAATACAAAGGAATGAAAATGATAGCTTGTGTGTGTGTTGGAAGTTTGGAATTGCTAGTAGGCTGCAGGATCAGTCACTTTTAAAAATTCATAACTTGAACTAGGAATATTGGATTGTTGTGATCTTTATGTCTATGGAAACTTTAATGAATGTCCTAAAGATTTATAGTTTCATGCCAGACCTAATTCCCTTGTTAAGATGGTGTTTGAAGGTAAAATTTTTTACTACTTAAATCTGGAAACTGACCTGATGATTTCTAGAAGTAGGGCAATTAATTTTAAAAATTCATATCTCATGCTACAAAATTTGAAATAGGGTGATTCTTGAGCCGTTGGAAAGCTTAATGAATGCGTTAGAACTTTGTAGTTATAGCTGAGAACTGATTTTGTTGGCTGCATAGTGATATTTTTACATTTCCTATTATTGCTCTAAATATGATTGAAGTCTGAAATAGGTTGCACATTTTTATTCATAACTTGAAATTGGACTTGATTTTGATATGATTCAAATTAGAGATTTAAATAGGCATATGAAAGTTGAATTCTAAGAAATATGGTAATAAAACCCTATTTCTATGATTTTTGGTAGATTTTTAAATTTGCTACACCTGTTTAACCGAATTGACTAGAAAATGCAATTGTGTGTTATTAATGATATTGATTATGAATGGGTTGTGAAAAAAAGGGAAAATTGGCATGCATGTCTTGATTGAATAAGTTATATGTAATATTGATAGTGTGTATCCCCATTACAAGTCTAGAAATAGGTGGCATGAGGAAATTGACTAGTTAATAACAGAAATTGTGCATAATAACTTGGCTTATGCTATGATGAGAATACTTGGCTTATGCTAGGATTAGGATGCTTGGCTTCATGCCATGAGGATTGTGCTTGGTTTATTGCCATAAGTATTATGCTTGGCTTCAAAAGCCATGAGGATGACACTTGGCTACATAAACCATGAGGATACTTGTCACTTGAGTTGTCTAGACATTGTACTTAGGCTAAGGAAATAAATAAAAAAGGGTATGTGAAAAAGGTTATTAATGAAATGCTATGCACCTTGATTGTAAATGTATTTAACCTGAACATGCAAAAATTTATGTAATTAAAGGCTATGGCATGTTATATTAAATTGTATAGGATTGCACATTGTACTATTGAAATAAAATTATTTAAAACATGTCCCATGAGATTATGCATGATAGGCTCACATACATGTTGCATGACATAACACCATTAAGTTATAGCACCACTAAGCTAATTTGCTTAGCGGAGGGTGGGTTATTTGAACTTTCCGTAGGTAATAAAAGTAAGGATAAAAAGCTGGCACAGGAGTGAAGGTGAATGGGTGACATTTTGCTCAAGACTTGAGAAGATACCATATTATTTTATACACATTAGGAGATTACATTGGGTTAGACAATTATGTTATGAAATGTAATCCTTTAATGTGTAACTATTTAAATTTTACAAACTACATGGATGTTAAAACAAGTCTTATATTTTGTAAACGCTTAAATATATATATATATATATATATATATATCCAAGTAAGTAAATTTATTTTAATTAATGAGATGGTTGTATAAATAATGGTTATTGTGTGGTTGTATAAATAATGGTTATTGTGAGATGGGTTGTGAATGAAACCACATAGGTTTCACATATGTCTTGGAGTAATATGATAAATGTTGATATGAATTTTAACAGGTTGCTTAAAATTTTAAGGAAAACTCTGTCGAATTTCTACATTAAATTTGAAACTAAATTTTATTATTTGAGAAATTCCAAATGGATGGGAAACTTATAAATTTGGTTTTCTTATGACTTAAATAAATTTGAAAATTTTAAATTTACCACTTTTTTTTTTTCCTAAAATGAAGCATAATTAGAAATAAGGAAATCAAGATTTGTCATAGGGATTGTGTAACGTCCTCACTTTGGTAGTTCCGTACATTCTGCTATTCTGATTACTAATATCTGTTCGGACAACCAGGATGCCTGGAACCACACTTAGAGTGAGGAGTCATAATTAAATTAAATAAAGATCAATTAAGAATGAAGAAAAATAAAAGAAGTGGAGTGAAGAAAAATAAAAAAAGAGGAGTGTAAATGAGTTAAATGAGCATAAGACACAGTGATGGGTAACCACTGGGAAATGACAGTGAATCCAGTGTTACTCCAAATTTATGTAGAACCTTGTGAGACTTTTGTTTAAGACTTAATTGAGGAAAATTTCTATGAATTAATAAGTCAAGAAAATGAAAAGAAATAAGCATAAATAAGTAGATTAAAAGTTCAGGTGAAAAAGGAAGATAAGGACTTATGGGGTATTATGGGAGAGACGGACATAAATCCAGTAAGAGAAAAATTAAGTCAATTAAATTTAAAGATCTACCATTTACGTAAAGTGAGAGTAATTAAGTTAATAAGGTATGATTAATTTAATTAAGTAGGATTATTAAAATTAAATATAATTTTTCTTAGTCAAACTTAATGATGATGGATGTTATAAAATTTACAACTTTGTCATTCTTCCTATTTACAAAATTGCCATTACATACTTTAATTAATATAAATAATAACTAAGAGATAAGAACTAATTAAAAATCTCTTCTTCTTCTTCGTCAAGCCGGCACACTCTCTCCCTCATCCTCTCTCAAAGTTTTCTCCATTAAAACACATTCAAAGCTTTGAAACCCTAATACCCTTCTATGTTTTCTTTAGGAAATCAATAGAAACCACTAAATTGATCCTTGAAAAGAAGAAAGCTCCCAAGAAATTAAGAAAATTTGGAAGTTTAGAGGAAAGGAAAATTCGGCCATGGGGGTTCAACAAGGGAGTGAAGACTTTGGATGGTTTGAAGCTTGATTGAAGTTGAAGAGAGCATTGGAAACAAGGTTAATATTATGAATTCCTCCTATTTTTGAGATTTTAAGAATTGTGGTTAGGGTTTGGTATGATTAGGGTTTTTCTTGTTAATGCCCTAATTGATGCAATTGAGTGTACATTATAACTCTTGGATGTGTAGATGTTGTGATGTGATACTGAGATGCTAAAATAATGGATGAAATGTAGAGTTGTGTGTTGAGGTGGATTATCGGCAGCTTGAGTCCAGTGTGCTTAATTAACTATAAGTTGAGCTATATAAATTCAATTGCTATGAAACTTAAACCAAATTAAAGCTAAAACACATATCTACAACTTTTGTGTTTTAGCCCAGGCCAAAATTTTAGGGTAAATGTAACACCCCAAATTTTTAAATTTATTATTTTGTGAGTAATATTAATATTTTATTTTATTTAAATTTTAGGAAATTATTTGAAATTATTTGGATTTTTGAAATCAGGTTTGATTTCCCGAAAATATAAAACTTTGATGATTTTTAAAAATTAATTTAAAGACCACATGGCAAAACTAAAAATATATTTGGACTCTACGAATTTTTCTGAGTTTTCTAGAATTTTTTTCGAAAATTTTGGGCCTCGTTTTCGGTCTCAGGGTAGAGTAAAAATTCAAAATTCTCAGGACCGATCGAACTGGACCGGATCGAACCGGTCGAATAGGACTGGCCCTTTTCTTTTTCTTCTTCTTTCTCCCGATGTCCCTCCTTCCCCTCCTGTTTTCTCTCTCCTCTCACCTCCCTTCGCTGGCCAGCCGCTACCCCAGCCTCCCCACCTCATCGACGCGCCTCCTCGCCCTTCCCTCTTCATCGGTCGCCGCCTGGAAAGCCGGGAAAGCGCGTGCGAAGACCCCTCGACGCGCAGCACGCTGCTTCAGCTTCCAAGTTGAAATTCGGCCGATTCGGCCACCGATTGGGCCGGGTCTTGTGTCAAACACCATCTACACCTCGAGAGCTTTCCATAGACACCAAGAACACCAAAATCCTTCAAGCGGTTTGCCCAATTTTTGTCTGAGAAGTTTTAGTCCATTGCGATTTTTGGGCTAGATTTCTCGCAAAGCGTGAATCCCACGAGAAAATCGAGAGTACCAGAGCGCTCCACTCATCGAGACCTTTACGGTAATATAAATTTCAAAATTTTTCGACACCGTTTTTTGGTGGGTCCCACAAAACTTTATAGTATTTTTCCGAGCATTAAATGAGCTTAGAAAATTCCGTAAAAATTATATACTAACCCCCGTGTTGTGGGCTTCGTGTAGATACCTTCAATTCGTGGAAATTCAACGGTTGCCCTGGTCTATGAATTTCTGGCCAGACAGACTTGCTACCAAAAAAGTCTTGGAATTGGATCCAGATTTTGGCGACCCCACCATTGTCAGACATCCCGAGCGCATTTTTGAGATCGGAATCGGCATAGGTAAACCTGAACCTCACTCTTTCTTAATTTTCTAGTGCTTGAATGGGATTAAAAATCCATAAAATATTCGTGGTAGCTCAGAAAATTATTATTCTTTTTTGCATTAGCTTAGTAATATTGCTAGGGACTGCAGGAAAAAGTTTTAGAATTTTTAGAGCTTATTTGGGTAGTTTTTGCAAAAAGAGTCAATTATAAGGACTAAACTGTAATTTTACATATTGAAATTGTTGACTGTTTGGATGGGCCCAGGAGGGGCTGTGTGATGTGATTGAGTTGTAGATATATGGTTTGTGGATATAAAAGTGTGTTTTAAGCCTTTTTGTAGGTTGGGTAGGTCTTAGGTATAGGGGAAACTCTACCGGATTTTCAGCACGACTTAGGACGTATTTGGTCTTTTCTTGGTTTGTATTGATTCAATTATATTAAATAATTGTAGTAAAATTATCAGGTGAGCCGGGACAGCCTTTCTCCTCCGCCCAGCCGCCACAGTGACTTCGGTTGAGTCTGTAAGTAAAATATTAATTTTAATTGTAATTTCGAATTTATTATATGTTCAAGCATGCCCATGCATCACTTATATGTATGTATCTATGTAATTAAATACTAGGCACATTTTACATTGCATTTATAAATGTTAAAGTGTCATGGATGTTGTTTGTGGTAATTTGGAGCAGTGTGTGTGCGTTGGCGTGCGTGTGGTATAGTGTTGAATATGGACAGGACGGGTAGACACGGCTTGAGATCTTCGCTGGGACCCGGTCTTTTGGGGTAGACACGGCTTGAGTTCTTCGCTGGGACCCCGATTTGGTTTATTAAGCGAAAGTCTAGCTTGAGTTCTTCGCTGGCACAGGTTGGATTAAGAGGGCTGTATAGAGGATCAGCTCTCATATATGTATTTTTTAACATTATCGGGTGTGTGAGTGCTCCAAATTGCCTTTTTGATGTGATTTGTATGAAATTATGATGATGTTGCATTTCACTCTACAGGGTGCATTAGCTTTAGATAGCTATAGAGATTATGGTTAAAATTGATATTTTACTCTCTGAGTCGAATGCTCACTCATGTTCATTATTTTTTCAGGCTACAGGAGGATTATTATTGTGGTTAACCTGCTTTTCTTCTTCACAGGTCATCTATTAATGTCTGTAATACTTGTATAATTCTGTTAACTCCTAGAATTTCTGCATGTGTTAGAAATATTTATTTGATTTGGGTCTGTAATATAATTACCATGTTGGACCTGTAAACTTATTATATGCATGTATGTTAGACTGGATGAGGGAGCTGAGCTCCCATTTATTTTTATGACAGTTGAGAATGTGGAGGGTGAGCTGAGCTCCCTAATTGTATATTGTGTTTACAGGTCGGGTGAGTCAAAAACTCCCTGTTAAAAGGTCCATTTTATGGCCGGACTCTGTCCGATTGAATTCTTGAAATTGGGCCCAAATGGGCCTTAGAGTTGGGTTGAGGAATAGTTAGGCTTACTATAGGTCTCGGGGGTTTTAGGCTGGCCCAGGTCCTAGTGCCAGTCTAGCCCATAAGTTGGGTCTTGATAAATGTGGTATCAGAGCTTAGGCTCCAGATTCATAGGGAAAATTTGTCTAAAGTGTTGGAAAGAGTCTAATAGGAGTCACATGCGGAAAATAGGGTCCACATTCGTCTTGTATTGTCATATTTGCTTCTAGTTTCTACCTTACATAATTGTGTGTAAATATGAGTCTATAGAGTTATGTAAATGCTGTTGAATTTCAGGAAAATGTGTAGAAGCAGGAGAGCTGCTACTGCACCAAATCCAGAGGTGCCTGACGAGGTGTCGGCACAGGATGAGGCACCTGCCCCGAGGAGGCGGGATAGGAGGCCTAGAGCTGCTCAAGTAGAAGAGCAGCTGCCACCAATTTAGAATTAGTCTTTTATGGCACAGGGTCCCATGGACCCAATGGCAGCTACTCTAGTTGGTTTGCAGAGAACCATCGATATGATGGCATAGTATATGGTCCACCCTCCCCAACAGCAGCAGTTCACCACACCAAGAAAGGAACCTTGCAAACATATAATTAATTTCAAGAAATTGGTTCCTAGTACTTATGATGTGTCATACGATACCTATCGGTTTTTTGATTCCTGCAAACAGGCAGGGATAGAGTTGCAGTTAACTGATAGGAGGCTCATAGAGTGTGTGCAGCATGTCATGGGGCCTATGCCTAGACAATGGATGAATGACTACATATTACCTCGGATGGAAAGTTTGTCATGGACCCAGTTTGTGGAACTGTTTATCAACAGGTTTGTGCCAAAAAGTTTCAAAGATCAAAAGCAGTGGGCCTTTGAGGCCTTAAGGCAGAATGGCAGGTCTGTAGATGAATATGCTATAAAATTTCTGGAACTGAGCAGATATGCCCCTACAACAGTGGTTACATAAAGTATGAAGGTGAAAAGGTTCCTAAAGGGGCTGGACAGGAGGTATATAAACCTGGCCATGATGTCTGATCAGTCTTTTGATATGGTAGTTGATCGAGCCCAACAGATTGAGATTAGCTACACAGGAGATAACAGTGGATGAGAAACGAAAAATAGAGTAGAGGGTTCTTCAGGTGTTCCCCACGTGGGTACTACGGATAGTGAAGGCCAAAGTAATTACAGAGGAAAAAGTAGGAATAAGAAGAGTGGTTTTAGACACAAATCTCAAGGATTTAGACCAGGGTACGGATCCAGCAGTGGTCACAGTTCGGGGTACAGCAATTCTGGGTCTGGTTCAGGATCCTCCCGTGCGCCTTGTGCACAGTGTGAAAAGGACATTCAGGACCTTGTCTGATGGGTTCAGGAGTATGTTTCAGGTGTGGCTAACCATGTCACTTTGTTAGGGAATGCCCTATGTTCAACGAGCCACAAATGGGATCACAGGGTTCTATTGCAAATGTTCCTCGTCAGTTGTATCCTGGTGCTTCCAGTATGGCAGGCAGTCAGTTCAGTGGCCAAAAGGGCCGAGGACAAGGGGGACGTGGATTTGGAGGCAGATCAAGAGGTAGAAGTCAGTATTAGGGTTCTGCCACCTAGGGTAGGGGTCAAGCTCGAGTTTTCACCCTGACCCACCAGAATGCTCAAGCTTCCAATAAAGTTGTGGCAGGTATTCTTCTAGTCTGTTCCTATGAGGCTCGTGTTTTGATAGATCCGGGTGCTACGCACTCATTTGTCTCCCCAGTGTTTGCCATGAGATTGGATAGGAACCCTACAACTTTAGAATGCTCTTTGTCTGTAGCTACCCCGCTTACTGACAACATAGATGTAGACATGGTTTTTCCGGATAGCCCAATAGTAGTGGATGAAAGAATCCTCCCAGCAAACTTGGTTCCTCTACCAGTAATGGATTTCAATGTAATTCTGGGAATAGATTGGTTGGCAACTCATTATGCCACTTTAGACTGCAGGAACAAAAAGATGTATTTTCACATACCTGGTGTGGAAGAGTTTAGCTTTGATGGTGATAGGAGCGTGGCTCCATATAATTTGGTGTCAATAATTAGTGCTAGAAAAATGTTGAGGCGTGGATGCCAAGGGTATTTGGTATTGGTGAGAGATACATCTATAGAAGGTGTCAACATAGAAAATATTCCTGTTGTCAGAGAATTCATGGATGTCTTCCCTGAGGAGCTTCCAGGGTTGCCACTAGGAAGGGAAATAGAGTTTTGCATTGATGTTGTGCTGGGTACAAACCCCATATCAATGTCGCCTTATAGGATGGCACCAATAGAATTGAAAGAGCTAAAGGAGCAACTACAGGAGCTTTTGGACAAGAGTTTCATACGTCCGAGCACTTCACCGTGGGGTGCTCCTGTTATATTTGTGAGAAAGAAGGATGGGTCCTTAAGGTTGTGTATTGACTATAGACAGCTGAACAAGGTGACTGTGAAGAACAAGTATCCACTTCCTCGGATGGATGATCTGTTTGATCAGCTCCAAGGATCTAGATTCTTTTCTAAGATAGACATGCGATTGGGCTACCATTATTTGAGAATCGAGAATGAGGATGTGTCCAAAACAGCATTCAAGACAAGATATGGTCATTATGAGTTCTTGGTGATGTCTTTTGGACTCACTAATGCACCAGCAGCCTTCATGGACCTGATGAACAGGGTGTTCAGGCCATTCCTGGACCATTTTGTCATCGTATTCATAGATGAAATTTTGGTATACTCTCGGACCAAGGAAGAACACGTGTGGCTCTTGAGGATGGTGTTGCAAACTTTGAGGGAGCACCAGCTATATGCCAAATTTTTAAAATGTGAATTTTAGCTAAAAAGCATCTCATTCTTAGGACACGCGGTTTCTAGTGAAGGCATTCAAGTGGATCCCAAGAAAATTGAGGCTATAACTAATTGGCTTAGGCCTACAACAGTCACAAAGGTGTGAAGTTTTCTGGGCCTAGCTGGCTACTATAGGCGTTATGTGCAGGATTTTTCCAGGATAGCAGCTCCCCTAACTAAGTTGACTCGGAAGAATGTTCCATTCATTTGGACAGATGATTGTGAGGAGAGTTTCCAGAAGCTTAAGGAGTGTCTAACCACTGCCCCTGTGTTGACACTACCGATGAGTGGTGGAGGATATACCATGTACTGTGACGCCTTCAGAGTTGGCTTAGGGTGTGTTTTGATGCAGAATGGAAAAGTAATGGCTTATGCTTCAAGGCAGCTGAAGAGGCATGAGCAGAACTACCCCACCCATGATTTGGAAATGGCGGCTGTAGTCTTTGTACTAAAGATCTAGAGACACTATCTGTATGGTGAATTGTGCGAGATATATACCGACCACAGGAGTTTGAAGTACATCTTCCAATAAAGGGATTTAAACTTGAGACAAAGGAGATGGATGGAGCTTCTGAAGGACTATGATTGTACCATCCAGTACCACCCTGGGAAGGCCAATGTAGTAGCAGATGCTTTGAGAAAAAAATCTTCTGGCAGCTTGGCGCACATATCAGCGGAGAAGAGACTGTTGATTCAGGAAGTACATGAGTTGATGGACCAAGGTCTAATCTTAGATCTTTCAGATGAAGGGGTATTGCTGGCTCATTTTTTAGTGAGGCAAAACTTGCTAGATAGAGTCAGAGTTTCCCAGCACAGAGATCAATAATTGATGAAGATCATAGAAAGAGTACAGCAGGGTGAAGGGGGTGAGTTTGGATTTGCCAATAATGGTGCCCTTATGCATGGTTCCAGGATATGTGTGCTCGACGTGGACAATCTCAGAAATGAAATCATGCAAGAGGCACACTATACACTGTATAATGTCCACCTAGGCTCCACCAAGATGTACCATGATGTGAAAGATAGTTACTGGTGGAATAGCATGAAGAGAGACATAGCAGATTTTGTGTCCAAGTGCTTGACTTGTCAGAAGGTGAAGTTTGAACACCAGAGGCCATCAGGGAAGCTGCAAGAGCTCCCTATCCCAGAATGAAAGTGGGAAATGATTACTATGGATTTTATGACAGGGTTGCCTTGTATCACGCGGGGATATGATTCTATATAGGTAATTGTAGACCGTCTGACTAAATCAGCTCATTTCTTGCCTGTGAAGACCACATATTCTATTGCACAGTACGTCCGGCTCTATATTCGAGAAATAATCATATTGCATGGGTTCCTGCTTCCATAATATCTAACAAAGGGCCCCAGTTCACTTCTCAGTTTTGGAGGAAGTTGCAGGAGGCACTTGGCACACAGTTGAACTTTAGTACCGCTTTCCACCCTCAGACAGATGGGCAGTCCTAAAGGACAATCCAAATACTGGAAGACATGCTCTGCATGTGTGTTTTGGATTTTGGAGGTCAATGGGATGATCAGTTACCTTTGGTAGAGTTTGCCTACAACAACAGTTATCATTTCAACATAGGGATGGCACCCTATGAGGCTATAACTGGCAGAAAGTGTAGGTCTTCTCTGTGTTGGACGGAAATGGGAGAAGCAAAGGTACATAATGTAGACCTAGTGCAGTACACTTCAGAGATAGTTCTTTTAATCAGGGAACGATTGAACACAGCTTTCAGTAGGCATAAGAGTTATGCAGACCCTAGACGGAGGGATGTAGAGTTTGCAGTAGGCGACTACGTATTCCTGAAAGTTTCTCCAATGAAGGGAGTCATGAGATTTGGAAAGAAGGGCAAGTTGGCATCTCGGTATATTGAACGTTTTGAGGTTACTAATAGAGTTGGAGCAGTTGCCTACTGGTTGGAGTTACCACCCAACCTTTCTCATGTTCATCCTGTATTTCACATCTCCATGCTCATCCTGTATTTCACATCTCCATGCTCAGGAAATACATACCTAATCCTTCTCATGTACTACAGTCGGATGTAGTAGAGCTGAAAGAAAACTTGACGTTTGAGAAACAATCTGTAGCCATAGTAGACTACCAAGTGAGGCAGCTAAGATCAAAACAGATCCCTATAGTTAAGGTTTTATGAAGGAGTCAGTCAGTGGAAGAGTGCACCTGGGAGTCAGAGCAGGACATGCGTAGCAAGTACCCTTATCTATTCAATGTGTAATTTTGTACTTTATTCTGCCTTGTGTAAAATTCGATGACGAATTTTCTGTAAGGGGGGCAGAATGTAACACCCTAAATTTTTAAATTTATTATTTTGTGAGTAATATTAATATTTTATTTTATTTAAATTTTAGAAAATTATTTGAAATTTTTTGGATTTTCGAAATCGGGTTTGATTTTCCGAAAATATAAAACTTTGATGATTTTTAAAAATTAATTTAAAGACCATGTGGCAAAACTAAAAATATATTTGGACTCTATAAATTTTTATGAGTTTTCTAGAATTTTTTTCAGAATTTTTAGGCCATGTTTTTGGTCCCAGGGCAGAGTAAAAATTCAAAATTTTGTATCTTGAATCCGACTGACCGAATCGAACAAGATCGGATCGGACCGGTTGAATCGGACCTGCCCTTTTCTTTTTCTTCTTCTTTCTCCCTCGTGCGCCCGACGTCCCTCCTTCCCCTCCCTTTTTCTCTCCCCTCACCGGCACGCAGCCTCGCCCTTCTCTCCTTATCGGCCGCCGCCTGGAACGCTGGGAAAGCGCGCGCAAAGAGCACCCGACGGGTAGCGTGCCGTGTCAGCTTTCCGGTCAAAATCTGGCCGATCCGGCTAGCGATTGGGCTGGGTCTTATGTCAAACACCATCTATACCTCAAGAGCTTTCCATAGACACCAAGAATACCAAAATCCATCGAGCGGTTTGCCCAATTTTTGTCTGGGAAGTTTTAGCCCATTTCAATTTTTGAGCTAGATTTCTCGCAAACTGTGAACCCCACGAGAAAACCGAGAGTACCAGAGCGCTCTACTCATCGAGAGCTTCACGACAATATAAATTTCAAAATTTTTTGACACCGTTTTTCGGTGGGTCCCATGAAATTTCGTAGTGTTTTTTCGATCATTAAATGAGCTTAGAAAATTTCATAAAAATTATATACTAACCCCCGTGTTATGGGCTTCGTGTAGGTACCTTCAATTAGCGGAAATTCGATGGTTGCCCGGGTCTATAAATTTTCGGCCAGATAGACCGGTTACCAAAAAAGTCTTGGAATTGGATCGAGATTTTGGCTACCCTACCATTGTCAGACGTCCCGAGCGCGTTTCCGAGATCGAAATTGGCATAGGTAAGCCCGAACCTCACTCTTTCTTAATTTTCTAGTGCTTGAATGGGATTAAAATTCCATAAAATATTCGTGATAGCTCAGAAAATTATGATTCTTTTTGCATTAGGTTAGTAATATTGCTAAGGACCGCGGGGAAAAGTTTTAGAATTTTTAGAGCTTACTTGGGTAGTTTTTGCAAAAAGAGTCAATTATGAGGACTAAACTGTAATTTTACATATTGAAATTGATGACTATTTGGTGGGCCCAGGAGGGGCTGTGTGATGTGATTGAGTTGTAAATATATGGTTTGTGGATATAAAAGTGTGTTTTAAGCCTTTTTGTAGGTTGGGTAGGTCCTAGGTATAGGGGAGACTCTGCCGAATTTTCGGCACGACTTAGGATATATTTAGTCTTTTCTTAGTTTGTATTGAGTCAATTGTATTAAATAATTGTAATAAAATTATCAGGTGAGCCGAGACAGCCTTCCTCCTCTGCCTAGCCGCCACAGTGACTTCGGTTGAGTCTGTAAGTAAAATAATAATTTTAATTGTAATTTCGATTTTATTGTATGTTCAAGCATGCCCATGCATCACTTATATGTATGTATCTATGTAGTTAAATACTAGGCACATTTTACATTGCATTTATAAATGTTGAAGTGTCATGGATGTTGTTTGTGGTAATTTAGAGCAGTGTGTGTGCATTGTCGTGCGTGTGGTATAGTGTTGGATATGGATAGGACCGGTAGACACAGCTTGAGATCTTCACTGGGAACCGGTCCTTCAGGGTAGACACGGCTTGAGTTCTTCGCTGGGACCCCGATTTGGTTTATTAAAAGAAAGTCCGGCTTGAGTTCTTCGCTGGCACAAGTTGGATTAAGAGGGCTGTATAGGGGATCAGCTCCCATATATGTATTGTTTGACATTATCGGGTGTGTGAGTGCTCCAAATTGCCTTTTTGATGTGATTTGTATGAAATTATAAGGATGTTGCATTTTACTCTACAGGGTGCATTAGCTTTAGATAGCTATAGAGATTATGATTAAAATTGATATTTTACTCTTTGAGTCGAACGCTCATTCCTGTTCATTATTTTTCCAGGCTACAGGAGGATTATTGCTGTGGTTAACCTACTTTTCTTCTTCACAGGTCATCTATTAATGTCTGTAATATTTGTATAATTCTGTTAACTCCTAGAATTTTCGCATGTGTTAGAAATATTTATTTGATTTGGATCTGTAATATAATTACCATGTTGGATCTGTAAACTTATTATATGCATGTATGTTAGACTGGATGAGGGAGCTAAGCTCCCATTTATTTTTATGACATTTGAGAATGTGGAGGGTGAGCTAAGCTCCCCAATTGATTATATATTGTGTTTATAGGTCAGGTGAGTCAAAAACTCCTCGTTAAAAGGTCCATTTTATGGCCAGACTCTGTTCGGTTGAATTCTTAAAATTGGGCCCAAATGGGCCTTAGAGTTAGGCTGAGGAGTAGTTATGCTTACTACGGGCCTCGGGGGCTTTAAGCTGGCCCAGGTCCTAGTGCCAGTCCGGCCCATAGGTTGGGTCGTGACAGCAAATGGGTCAAATTACTAGGACAAGTGCCAAACACTAAAATTGGAATTTCCTAGAATTCCAATAAATTGCCATTTGACCTCCGTGTGATGATTAAAGAATAACGCTCATTATATAACTCCAAATGAGGTGATTTTTATTTTTTTGGAAAGCTGAGACACAATAGAACAACTTTCATGAAGAACAAACTGCCCAGTTCTAATTGTAAATAGGTCAAATTCCTAAAGTAAGTCTGTGTGGTTGAAACTAGAATTCCCTGCAATTCCAGCCAAATATCATGTGATCCCCGTGTAGTAATCACGGCATAACTTTCATTGTATAAATCCAACTAAGATAATTCAAAATGATGTGGAAACCTAAGACATAGGCCTACAACTTTATTTTAAAGACCTTGCTCAAATTCTGGGTATAAGATACCTGAATATTAAGTGCAAAATTAACTTGAAAACCTAGAACCCTAAAATTTGCAGGGTACTGCATCTGTGAGTAAGGGTTGGTTAATCAGCCATAACTCACTCCTCAAAACTTCAAACTTAGTGATTCTTGAACCTGTGTGACCCTTAGACATAGGAGAACAATTTATATGAAGAACATGAAATCAAATTGTGATTGTAACTTGTCCAAAATGGCTTGATAAATTAGTTCCAGAAACCTGCCCTGTTCTGGACTGACCTTAACCCATAATTGGTCACTGGACCAGTTTTGGTAAAATGGCTATAGCTAAAGCTACACAAATGCAAATTGAGTGATTCCAAAGCCAAATTAAATATAAAACATAAACCTACAACTTTCATGAAGAAGGTATGGCCAAATTGATTCTGCATATTGGCCAAATCTATGAGGACACTTAAAGTACTAATTCTGAAATTCATGAAACATTCACAAAATGACTTGAATTGTAATTTTTATTTAACACCAATGGTCTGATGGGTATATATACCATGTGAATATGTGATTTTGACTTATGTTCCCATTATGATTAGAATGATACATATGATGAGATAATAAGAATATTGAATAACTAAAGATGTTGAATTGCCTATGTATGCCTAGACATTAGTGAATGGGTTGGATAGATTGGCATGCCAAGAAAAGACTAGTTAGCAGTACTGTGTATGGCTTTTTAGCCGATAATTTTGCATACCTGGCAAACATTCATATGTCCGATGGTATGATAGCCCGAGGCTCTGAGTGTCCAGTACTAGTTATGACTATCTTACATCTATGACTACTTTGGCTCTTAAGCAATTATATTGCATACTTGGTAGACACTATGTGTCCGATGGTATAACGGCTCGAGGTACTGACTATCTAGTGCTAGTAAAATCTGCGTATCCAGTCCAATCAATTCTGTTATAGGTTTCTTGGGCATTAAAAAGAGTTAAGAAGGTTGAATACTAAATAAATGAATAGGAAAAAGATCCCAATGAAACAATTGCTTGCAAAGATCAACAAAATGTGAAATAACTCACAATTAATTGGAAATACATTAATCTCATGTTACTATAAACATGAAATATTTACTTTTATTTGTGTAGTATATTTTCATTCTATTATTGCACTACTAAGTAGAAATGCTTAGCACGATGGTTCTCTTAGCGCACGTTCAGGCAAGAAAACCCAATATTCCTTGGCACAGGGAGTTGCATAGATCTGCAGTAGAGTCATTGTCACCTCCACCCAATATTTTGGTATACTGCAAGGGCCCTCACATGCATGATATATACTTGTAATTCAATATTAAGTTTGTAAATTAAATTTTGAGTTGTAAATAATTATGTACATTTTGTAACTAAATTAAGTAGATGTTTAATAATATGAACAAATATGGAAATGATGATATGGATCAATATGAGGAAAAGTTTTGAATATGATGAATGAGGATGAATTTTAAATTTTCCTTTATGATGAAATTATAAATAGGGGAGACTCTGACAGTTTCTCCGTTTAAATATTTTGATTTAAATAAGAATGGAATTAAAATTAAAAATGAATAGAGCAAGATAATAAATAAAGATGGACTTTAAATGGATAATGAATAAAGTAAGTTAAGGCATGGTGCTCCAGCACAGAATGTGACATTCCTTACTCGGCTACACTGTAGATCGGGTAAGGGGTGTTGCAAATTGTTAACCCTTGAGATATACTCTTGGGTGTGTCTCGGGGGCATGTACACACTACTCTGGCTGCAGATAGGGTTTGGGTGTTATATTACAAGTCTGTAAATCATCATTAATCCAACAAGCCAAAGCAAACTATGAACCAGGTAACATTATATATATAAAAAGAAAGAGCCAAACCTTTCCTTGGAGCTACCACTTGACACCTCCTAAGAGAGAAGCCCAAACTTAGGACCCAACATTTAAGATAAAATATTATAAAAAATTATAAAATAAAATAATATAAATTCATTGGGGAGTCTAACTCAACCTTGATAATAACTCCTTAGAGCCCAACTTAACCCTTAAAAATTTCCATTCATCATTACTATTTAATACAAATATTCATTAGTGTCACAGCGAAATTCTAATAATGAAATAAATGAATAAATAAACAAATTAAAATTTCTAATGAAATAATATTATATCATGCAAGGAAAAATGCAGGTTAAACTTTGAATGAAAATGCTCTTCTTACAACCTAGGGAACATATTGAATAGAAATTAGCGATCAACTCAAAAGGTTTAGATATTGATTATAATTATAATTTCTATAACTCTTTATTACTAGTGCAATCCCACAAATAAAAATGCTTCTCTTTATTTCTAATGCAATCCCACAAATAAAAAAGCTTCAAACAATAAAAATACTCAATCTCACACTAGGGGATAAATTGGAGTTATACATTCGCACATAATATATATTGGAAGCCGATCACATACCTTGGCTCTTTAAAATTCAACAAGTTCTATTATTCTATTCTACGGGAGTTAGAGCTAATATAACGCACATACCTACCTCGTAGGTGTTGTGAGTCAGCAATAATATAACGCATGTAGCTACCTCACCCATCCATAATCATATTCACGGGAGTCATTGAATTTCTCATGCCATATCAAGCTTGATCATCCATTCTGATCATTGGGCCAGAATCAGCCCAAAAAGGTCCAAAACCCCCCCCCCCCCCCTTTTTTTCCAAAAAGCTCTAAAACCCCCCCTTTTTTTTCTCTCTCTCTCTCTCTTTTCGAAACTCCTTCCTCCGACATCAGTTTCAAGTGCTGTTGGTCGAAAAAGAAAGCTTGGAGGATGGGGAAGTGCCATCAAAGTAGGTTGAACAACCATTGGAATCACTAGAAATGGCGCTTGGAAGATCTGACATCACTCTCTTTTCTCTCTTTATTTTCACATAGATTCATCACCAATCCCCACCATTTCTGCCATCTGGGATGCTAGCTGTCATCATTTGAGGCAAGGGAAATTGCTAGCCAGCGGGGGTTGGCTCCTGCTCGGAGGAAAAGAGAGGGAATGGGAAAAAAAAGGAATCTAGAAGAAGAAGAAGAAGAAGGGGGTTGGTTCACGTGTTTTTATAATTTTTTTTAGGTCCCTAAAATTTCTTGGTTTATTGAATTGATTCATTTCTTTCGTCAGCTTAGTCTAAAATACTATAATACATTAAATTAAATTTTAAAAAATAATAATAATAATAATAATAATAATAATAATAATAATAATAATAATAATAATAATAATAGTAATTCTTGTAAAATAAATTACTAATATACTCAAAATATTAACATAATAGAATTTTAATACATTCTCAATTTACCTTTCAATTATATAAAAATAATAATTATTAAATCAATAATTAATCAAAATATAACACTTACTAATAAAATATCTCTATTTAATATAAGTAGTTCAATCAAATAATTGAACAAAGTTTAATTTAATATTTAAAAATAATATTTTTAAATAAAATCTTTAAAATTACAATAATATTAATAAAATAGTGTCAAAATAATATTAGAATTTATATTTTATTTTTTTAAAATTTCAAGTTATTACGATTAATATGTATTATAATCTATGCAATTAATTAATAAAAAAGTAATTGTTTAGGTTTAGCTATAGAAAGCTTGAGCTCATATTAAAATGAGCTCATCAATCATCAGATGAAATATTTGTATATAGATTTGTGCATTTTAAATATACACTTTAATTAGTTCTGCACAGCTTTCAATGCAAATATTTAATCTAATAATTGTTAAATTTGTACTCATATGATATTGAACTTATATTAGATGCAACCTAATTGTTTTTAACATTTATTGTTATTTAGTTGCCATAATTATTATTATTCTTAAAATTAAAAAAGCTATTTAATTTAGTACTATAATTGAATTAATTTATTTTGACATGATTATAGTTTTATATGAGCTGCTCTTAACTTTTCTAATTACAATCTCAAATAGAATTTTTACCTCCTAAGAGAGCTTACTTGCTAATTGTTAATTATTTTTTTATTTAATGTTATTATATTTTATTTTTTTAATCATTTAAGTTATAATTAAGATTAATATGTATTGTAAATTATGTAATTAATTAATAAAAAAATAATTATTTTTGTCATAATATTTATGTCGTTTAAGTATCATAATTATTATTATCATTTAAAATTTTAAAAATAATTTAATTTGATAATATATTTAAATTTGACTTTGTTATAGTTTAACACGAGCTACTTTTAACTTTCCAATTACAATCTCAAATGAAATTTTTATTCATTAACTACAAATATGTACCTATACAAAATGTTTAGATCTATCACTTTGCAACTATAACCATTAAGATATCTAATCTCATTCGTTATTTTAATATTTGTCTTTTAATTAGTCTAAGTATCATAAGATTACAAGATAATCTTCCTGTTTTAATATGGTAACTTTTAATTAAATAATATTTATTAAATAATGCAAATAACACTTGATAGTTTCTATTTTAAAGTTGACTAAATATTAATTATATTTGATTTAATTATATCTTAATATAAATTTTGCACTTATACATTAAGTTACTTAGTGAAATATATTTTATTATGACACTTTTTCCCATAAAAAAATTTTAATAATTAATTATAATAACTTTATAAATGGAATATCCATTGTTAAACTTCACCCAAATGCACAATCTATACTCTTTATATAGTCAATCCAATTTTTTTAAAAAACGTTAAAACTACGTTTCAAGTCAACTACAATGAGTTAGTAGTTCTTTTTCTCTATTTCCTCTTTATAAGGTTCATGCTTTGAATTATTTTTCTGTTTTGGTTAAATAATTTTTTCAGCATAGAATCTCAAAGATAGATAAAAATATGATTATATTGAAAATTTAACTATAATTAAAGATAATTAGAAATTAAAATTAAAGATATAGTATCAAGATTATAGGATGTGTCATTCTTAAAATGTTTTTTTTTTTAATTTATTAGATTTAGAGAAAATGATGATATTTCAATGTATATATTATAAATTTATTTTAAAAATTAATTTTTATAAAACTTGTGTATTTTATCTCATAAATTTATGTAAAGCAATAAACAATTTTTGTGGAAAATTATTTTACAAAAAATTTATCAGATTAATAAAAAAAAATAGTCACACTTTACAAAAATATAATGGTATAGAATTTTTAAAATAATATAATGAAATATTGTTTTTAATTAATAATAATGTTATTATGTTGTTTATTATCAAAATTAAATAATTCTATTCATTATTATTAATTAACCTAATTTTTTATTATAATAATTAAAAAAATATTATATATTTTGTATTTTTTGAAATAACATTATTTTCCATTAATCTAATATATTTTGATATTTTCTGTAAAGTAATTACTCCACAAAAAATAAATATAAAATTTACATAAATTTAAGAGATAGAATATAAAAATTTCTTAAATTTCAAATTGTTTTTACGAATAAAGTAATTTTATTATATTTTAAACAAAGTAATCATAGGAATTGCTATTAATTTATGAATAAAAAGAATTAAATAATTTATTTTAATTAATTATGCCATAAATTAATTAAAAATTACTATTATAACAGATAAAAAAATATTTAAATTAAATTAATTAAGAGAGAAATTTGGATGGAAATTAAATAATAATAATAATAATAATAATAATAAATTATTTATATTGTAATTGAAAATTAAATTTAAAAAATAAAAATTATAAAATACCAACATGCTTAACACAGGAATTGTAATATTTGTATCGGTGGCCACTGTCTCTAGGGGTGGCAATTCGGATTGATGGGTCGTGTTCGTGTCGTGTCAACACATGACACGAATACGATTAAAGTCGACACGAACGTGACACAATTAACAAATCGTGTCAAAAATTTAAATACGAACACGATCCTTTTATTATACGGTTTATACGACAAGACACGATTAATATTAAATTGTATTAGGTGTATTCAACACGACACAACCCATTTAACACGAAATAACCTATTTAACACGGTTTGACACGATTTAACCCATTTAACATGCTACATAAGTGGGTTCATGGGTCATAGTGGGTCAAATGGGTTAGTGGGTCATGGGTCAACACGTGACACGAATATTAAATCGTATCATAAACGTGTCAAGTCGGGTTAGCGTGTTAACCCGTGGCACGACACGATTATAACCGTGTCATAAATGGGTTGACACGAATTTGACATGAACACGAATAAGTCTAACCCAAACCCAAACCCTATATTTCCAAAATTGCCATCCCTAGTCAGGGCTATTCAAAGTCAATTAAATTAATGTGAGTCTTGATGCCACCATGAGTCATTCGGGCCGATGATCGAAACCTATAAAGACAATGGGTGAGGTCGTTTTGTCTTTGGGACATTCAAATTAATATGTCGTTTTAAGGGAGCTTGAGTGCCGTGAGCAACTGTAAACTTGAGCGAAAAGTAGGGGTGAGCAGATTTCAGTTTAAATCGAAAAATCGAACCGAACAGAATCAATTTAGTTTAATCGGTTTGGTTTTAAAATCCAATCAGTTCGGTTTGATTTTATATTATAAAAATTTTAGTTATTTCGATTCGGTTCGATTTTGAAGAGAAAATAATCAGTTAAACTGAACCAAACTGAATAGTAATTTTATATATTCAAATCGAACCGAATCAATTTTTGAATTGATTTATTTTTATGGGGAATTTATGAATTATATTTAATTATATATATATATATATATAAATTGTTTAATTTCGTTGATTAATGGTTGTTAGGTTCAAACCAAAATTAAAATTAGACCAAATAACTTGAAAATCAAGTTTAAATTAAAAAATCAATCAAAAATAAAAACCGATCGGTTTGAACCGAACCGAACTGAAATAAAGCGGTTCGGTTCAGTTTGATTCGATTTTTTTATCTATTTCAGTTCGATTCGATTTCTAAAATATGTAATTCGATTTTTATAATTTAATTCGGTTTAGTTTGGTTCGATTTAAACTGAATGCTCACTCTTAGCAAAAAGAGAAACAGAGCAAGCTACTTGGGATGACCAATATGAAGTTGTTATAAGTACTTGCCAACATTTCTACGATTCCATGAGATCCAAAGTTAGTTGGATAATAGATCTCGAGATCCTAGACAAAGATATCTCCAATGGTTTAATGGAAGTAGGGGTGAGCAAATTTCGGTTCAAACTGAAAAATCGAATCGAACCGAATTAATTCGTTTCAATCGGTTCGGTTTTATATTATAAAAATTTTGGTTATTTCAATTTGGTTCGATTTTGAAGAGCAAAAAAATTAATTAAATCGAATCAAACCAAATAGTAATTTTATATATTCAAATCGAACTAAATCAAACCGAATCGATTTTTGAATTGATTTATTTTTATGGAGAATTTATGAATTATATTTAATTATATATATATATATAAATTATTTAATTTCATTGATTAATGGTTATTAGGTTTAAACCAAAGTCAAAATTAGACCAAATAACTTGAAAATCAAGTCTAAATTAAAAAAATAAGCAAAAATCAAAACCGATGGTTTGGACCGAACCGAACTGAAATAGAATGGTTTGGTTTGATTTGGATTTTCATCCATTTCAGTTCGATTCGATTTTTAAAATATGTAATTTGATTTTCATAATTTAATTCGATTCGGTTTGAACCGAATGCTCACCCCTAAATGGAAGATCTCTGAATAACATCTAAGGATCGCAAGGTCGAGTATTTGTGAGTGCTCAATCTAATGGGCTCTAATAGAATGAATTTAGGCAGTATATAATTAAGTTTGCGATGTGTTTGAGTTTGAGAAATAATATTTGTAACAAATTTGAGTTAGGTTTGAATTTTGTATGTTGGATATCCATTACCCGAACTTACATATATACATAATAAATTAAATATAAAATATATATTTTTATTATAATATTTAAAAATTTTTATATTTTAAATAATAAAATTTAAATATTTTATAGAATTATTAAAATTTTAAAATATAAATTATTATAGAAAAATATTTTTTTATGTAGATTATTAATTAAAATCTATGAATTGAGATATTTTTTGAATAATAATAATCAAGTTTAAGATGAGTTCGAGTGGTTGAGGGTAAATTTTAATCGGCTTTGAGATAGATTTGGGTATTAAGAATATTAATCGGGTTTGGATTTAGTTAACATGATTTTCGTAAATATTTTACTTATTGTCATCTCTATTAACTAGGGATGGCATTGAGTTAGGTTTTTGCCGGTGCTCGATCCAACTAAAATCTAATAGAATGAGTTTGAACAGTATATAATGTTATAAATAGCTTGTATGCTACGTAATAGAGAGAAAAAGAATTTCCATAAATTTAAAATACAAAAGAAAGAAGTAGAAAAAAAATAAAATATATAGAATTATATATATTTAAATAAATATATTATATATATTATTCTATAATAGCCTTTAGCATATATGTGTATAAAATGAAATATTTATTTTACAATTAAAAGTATTGTTAGCAAATAGATATGTCTATTATAAACAGACATATCTATTACATATAAACAATCATAATTATTTCAAAAGGTATCATAACAAATGTGTTTGTTAATAAACAAACATATCTATTATACAAACATTGACATTTGTTAGAAGAGATGGCAATTTAAAATAAATAATCATGTCTGTTGGAAGTAAACAGACGTGTCTGTCTAGAAAAGATGCCATTACTTTTTATTATATATAAATATAGATGAGTTGTTTAAATTCATATACTACTTCTATTTCTTCTTCTTCTCTTCTAATCTTTCTATATTCTATTCGAACAAAAAGTTCTTTAGGGAAATCTTAAGAATTTACTATATGTAGAGTTTAAGTTTTATTGTATTTTGCAAGCATATTACCATAACTTTGCAGCAATCTAATGTGGGTAATTAATACTTTAAAGATAGTGATTTATCACGTCTTAAAGCTTATGCTATGCCCACTACCTCAATATATAATCGGGTTTGGGACGGATTCAGGTTTGAAAAATAGTATTCCTAATGAGTTTGGCTCTTACATTTTGGATATTCGTTATTCGAATCTATTGATATAAATATTTAATTAAATATAATATATATATTTTTTTATAATAATATTTATATATTTTATATTTTTTTGAATAAAATAAAATTTAAATATTTTATGAAAATATTAAAATATTAAAATATAAATTGTTAATAAAAAATAAATTTTTATGTAAATTATTATTATTATTATTATTTAAAATATATAAAATTAAACGAGTTTGAGTATTTATCGAGTAATAATAATTGAGTTTGAGATAGGTTCGAATAGTTGATTATAAATCAAGAAAAAATAAATCAAGATAAGTTTATCAAAACATATCTAAGAAAAAAATCAAGAAATTGAAATTTAAATAAATGCTAATTTTTCATTATTATTCTATTAACCTAAACTTAGAATATTTGAACTTTCACCATTGTTAGTTATATTGTTTGAAGTAATTATGAATTTTATAAGGAAATCTATCAAAGCAAAGATGCCTCAACATGTTCTATGAGAGTCAAATTAGCATCAAAAGATGACTTTTTGGTCCTAATGTCTTTTCCATAGCCAATAAATATGCCTAGCAATAGAAATGCAGCATTTCAATTATGAGATTAAACTAAAATCACACAATAACTACAAGAAAAGAAAGATTAGAAGCAAAATAAGATCATTTAAAAGAGAAGTGTTGCAACGTGATTAAACTAAAATCACACGATATCTATAAGAAAAGAAAGATTAGAACAAAATAAGATCATTTAGAAGAGAAGTGTTTCGACGTTAAAAAATCAATCTCAGTCTCCCCTAAACATTATGGTCCATAGCAGATGGAATAATTTTAAAACCAAAGTTATTGCATTCAGATAACTCCATCGAAGAAGCTTTAGTAGGACCTTAGTTCTAACACATAAATACCCATTGATGCAATGCAAGGGAATCGTAAAACATCTTGCTTAGATAACACAAAATAGTGATATTAATTTGCTGCACATAATAGTGGTATGAAATTTGGATTGAAGAGGTTCCTATATCTATTGCCTCTATGATTGATCTTGATGTACTTTCTTTGATTTAATGTCTATTTTCTTCTTTTTTTTTTTTAAACTTATTGAAAAAAAAAATCGCTAACTTCAAATATTGGGGAGAGAAGATATGATCTAAAGTTAAGAAGAATGAGCAAAATGGGTGAGAATTTCCACCAACCATCATTGCTTCAACTCCCTTAGGTTTCTCAGCAAATTGGATACTATGTCTTGTTTTGTCAATCTTCATCAGTACATGATCTGATGCAGGGCTACAAAACAAATCATTTGGGATGAATTTCAAAATTCATAAAAAGGCTGACATAAAAGTATATTAGACTACTTGTCCTCAAAAAATAAGTATATTAAACTATTTTTCATTCATGGGCACAAATTAAACAATAACATCTGCATTGGAATCAATCTGCTTCTATAATTACAGTAGACATTGATAAGCATAATAAGTCACTTTAAGAAATCAAACATATAACGAAAAACATTATTAATTTAACAATCCATTGTAATTAAATCTTGACCATGCTCTACATTCTTATTCTTTGCATCTGCACGGAATGTATGAAAACCAATTAGTTCTATCTATTCGAATAGATTCAAGCCTTCAAAAGTATTAACCCTCACCTCAAACATCCAAATGAATTGCCACACGAAATGAGCTGTTTCTTGTTGTTTTAATTGTAATAATATACATACTATAAGTTATAATCTTAATCCAATAAAAATTCTTGAAGTCTATTATATATTACAATCATATATAGAAGAGTTTCCTCCAAAAGAGAATTTGTATGCGTACACGTTTTCTTGTCCATATAAATAGCAATAAATTTTTTCAATATCCTCAATTAACTATTGTATTATTCGTAATATTAGAAAATCTTAATTAGTACTATAAAAATTAAATGAAGTTAAAAATTATATATATATATATATATATATATATCGATCCCATTAGAAATCCAATAATTTTCTTTTATCCTTGTTCTTTTCTAGTCCCTTCAAATTAAATCCCTCCTATAGTTTGTATTTTTTTTTTTATATTTCATTCATTAATTTCTTATTTTAATTAATTACATCTTATAAAATTTTATATTTAATTAACTATAGTATAAGTAGGACTAAAAATTTTAAATTTATATGAACTCTAAAATTAAGAATTTTAAATTTATTCAAACATTAAAATTAATTTAAATAATAAAAATATAATTATTATTAATTTAAAAATGAAAGACATTTTTGACAAATCTAATGTTCCCCCTTCTGAGTAACATAGATTAAATATACAAATTAATAAATTTACCTCCAACTTTATTCATTTCTCAGTTCCTCACTTTCTTTTTATTTTATTATTTTCTCTTTGATTTTCCTATGTAAAAACTTAAAAGCTATTTAAAATAGTTAATCATTGTTATCAACCTTGTAAAATTATATTGTTTTAACAAATTGAAAAATTATATCTTAAAAAAGGGTTAATAAAGTAATGGAATTATTTTTTATTTTCACCTATTTAATTCACTTACCATAATTTTGTTTTTTTTTTACAGGGGGATTGGGGGAGTGGGGCTCGAACCTGATACCTACTAAGCAAATAATACGGGACTAAGTTAAGGTAGGTAGTTTAGCCATTATAATTAATTATTTACAATTAGTATTTAAAAGTTAATGTAAAAGAAATGAAAATTTCAAAAATTAATGATTAAAAATCTCAATTTTCAGTAATGTAATTATAACTTTAGATTGTTATTTATTAATTTTTAAATTTTCTTTTAAAAATAAGAAAAAAATATTGCATGATTCTAATGTACCATCTCATAAGCATGATTTGATGCACCCAACTAAGAAAATCACAACACATCAACTCATGCAATGAGTCGCAAATTTTGTTTTAAATAAAATAATTCAAGTCTTATAAATTTAACGTTGTTTAATTACAAAACAATATAAAAATTTAAAAAAATAAAAAATGGTCTTATTTTTTTTACTCGAGTCAAAATACTATTGATTTGTTTATTTGTAAAGAAAGTTGAGGAAAAGAGGAGGAGAATTAGTCTTACAAATTTTCTTTTTTCCTTCTGCACTATTTTCTCCACGCCCAACTGAAGAAGCATTGTTCACCTATCCTAATAATTGCTTTTGATCTATGGGTTAGTAAAAAAAATAAACCAAGATAATAAGGAAGAGTAGTTGATTAAGTAAAAGCAAGTGTTTTCTTCATTTCTATTTGAAATGATTTTTGTATATATATATATATATACAAAAATCATTTGCTACTTTTTTTATCTCACCTTTTACAAAAATGAGTTCAAAAAGTGGCTTAGACCTAAAATAGCTCATAATTGATATTGTTTAATATTGCATCTCACTTTGCTTGTGGCCAAAAGTTGTACCTAAAAGTGCAATTTCCTTATTTTGATTCATTTGTCTGTTAAGATTATTAGTTGTTGGTAATGTATCTTTAATTAGCACTGCATTATACTTAAAAAAGGGGAGGGGAGGGAGGGGGGTGTTTTACCTTCGTCAAGCATGCATAATAATAACTCCACAAATCATCTTAATTATATTATATGTTTAATTAAGCGATTAGAGTTTGTCACTGGTATACATCTTAGTCTAATTAAACACATTGAATTGAAATAAGACGACATGTCACATGTATGATTTGAATGAGAGCTTAATTAGCTTGATTTTGAACTTCTTAAGAATTTTTTTTTTAGCATCATCAACTATTCTTCCACAACTGCCATTTGAGAACGATGGCTCTCTTTATTTTTAAAAATTTTATGCTAAAAAACGTAGTACATAAATCAAGTACCTTTTGCATTTTGATTGCTAACATAGATGTTTTAATGAAAACAATTTTTATGTTCACCATACCAAGTTAGTGCCAGACTCATTTTCTTGAACATCTGCATGTTTTGCTTCATGTGTATGCTTTATCAAGAGATCAAGGAATTCCTTTTTCATCGATATGGAGGCAAGTGCATTTAAAGCACAAAGTTCTCTCAATTGTAGTGTGGCTTTGTGCATTCAAGACATTTCCATTGTAAACCCCTAATTTACCAACATACTCCATTTACTTCTCACTCATATACAAAATATAGGGCTAGGGCTTCCACGACATCTTAATAAAATATATTCTTTCATCTGTAAATGGAATCTAGGCAAATAATGTCTTTATGTAAAATCATTG
Organism: Hevea brasiliensis; assembly: GCF_030052815.1. Taxonomy (NCBI): domain Eukaryota; kingdom Viridiplantae; phylum Streptophyta; class Magnoliopsida; order Malpighiales; family Euphorbiaceae; genus Hevea; species Hevea brasiliensis. The sequence continues at coordinate 76,407,610 of NC_079506.1, read as the reverse complement.
ACTATAGATATAACATTAGCAAAATGGGCATAACCCTCATGACATATAAATACAATTTAGTAGTAGCAAGCACATTACAAAATGTATGACCAAAATTATACATTTCTTAAGAAAAGCTCCATAAAAAGAAAAACAATAAAATGTACAAAAAGTGACTTAGCAAACCTTTGAGCTTACTTATCCAAAATCAATTGACTACATCTCATATTCTTGTCTTTGAAGGGGGTAGATAGAAAAAGGGGAATAAATATATAACTTAGAGAGTACAGAAACTACTAGAGGAAATAAAGTAAATACTTAATACAGCTTTAAGCACATGAAAAGTAGCATTCACATGAGTTTCCATAGCACAAACAATTCACTTAGGTTTCCCTGACATTCCATTTCCTTATTTCAATATGCTCGGCCTTTTTATATGAGGTCCTTAGGACTTTCGCTTAATCATTACATTCATTATTAGATGCTAAAGACAAAGAATTGCATTACCCAGACATCTTATATCATTTGATGTAATGAGCTCATATTGCATGCATGTCATAAGAAACTTCATTTTCATCTTTTGGGAACCAATGGTCATCCAAGAACTACAAGCACATCGCAAGTAAAAAGCCAAAATAAATGATTTTATTAGCCCTTATAAAAGGAAAACTAATTCTTGAGAACCCCTTGCACACTCATTTCACACTGAGGTACTACAGAAGCAAAAACTGCAAAATTTGATCCAATTTTATTCGTGAAATGGGTTAGGTTGAGAGTGGATACGACAAAGTAATTTTATTAGATCTAATGTACTTTTTCAATCTAATAGGTCTTAAAAGATGCAAGAACATATCTATTAAAATAGGTCTATGATGCATAAATGCATATGGAAGGTAAAACGTTATTTAAAAGTTTAATTATAGTTTCTACTCACCTTGATCCACTAATGAGGCACCGTAATGATATGCACTAGAACACAACATGAACAATGCCATCCAAGGATCATACATCATCAAAGGTCATCTTTCCATTCAAGCTAATACAATCCCAACAAGTGAAAAGGCATCAACCAGAAATAAAAAGGAAGCCAAGGAATCAAATCACAATAGAAACTTGCTCTAAGGCAACTTGATTATCAAAGATAAAATAGGCAAGTGGCTGGTTTGTCTAAGTCCATGTTCCTTCAAGAAACAATGGAAGAAACTTTCAGAATCACTCTCTCTCTAAGGAGGTTCAGCCAACATAAAAATTGGGGAAGAGGATGGCTTCTCATCCTTATATATAGGTGCTCAAAACCCTAAAAACCCTAAAATAGATAGGACAAAACATATATGGTAGAACCAAGACAAAATAAGACATAATCTGTCAATATTTTGGGACTACAGAGTAAGACAAAATCTACCAATATTTTGGGCCCACAAGAACCACATGCAGGTGTTGGGATCACAAGGACCACATGCATTTAATTGCACTACAAAACCAATCAGAATAAGCTCCACTTGTCACATGGTAGAATTTTATTTGACCTCCAATTTAAATGCACCAATCAGATTGCACCCATGTGTCCTCCTTTACACTTGGCCGAATGGTTGTCTCCCACGTGGCATTTATGTGGCAGCTTGGTAATCTTCCACGTGGCGTCTATGTGGCATGTCCACTTGGTAAATCACCACACACTTGGACTTCTCCAAATCACATGGCAGCCCATTGTTCTCTTTTTGGCCAAATGCATGCAAGGCTTCCATGACCAGGTTTTGAAGCTCTCTTGCTTTGGCTCTTGTGATTGGTCCTTGGTAGCTTGGTAATGGTGGAGCACCTCCATCATCCCCTCCCTCTTGAAAAGAATTCGACCTCAAATTTGAACCTGCACCAAAATAGGTAGAAAGATCAGCAACATTAAAAGTATTACTCACACCATACTCACTTGGCAATTCGATCTTGTAGGTATTGTCATTAATGCAGTCTAAGACCTTGAATGGTCCATCCCCTCTAGGCTACAACTTAGATTTCCTTTGTGTAGGAAACCTATACTTCCTTAGATGCACCCAAACTAAATCACCTAGTTCAAAAACAATTGCCTTTCGGCCTTTGTTAGCATGTGAAGCATATGACTCATTTTTCTTCTCAATTTGCAACCTAGCTTGTTCATGCATTCTTTTCACCAATTTGGCCTTGCTTTTTCCATCAAGAGATGTAATATGCTTAGTAGGTAATGGTGACAAATCCAAAGGAGTAAGTGGATTAAAACCATATACAAGCTCAAAAGGTGAATATCCACTAGATGAATACACAACCCTATTATATGCAAACTCTATGTATGGTAAGCAATCCTCCCAAGATTTTAAATTCTTCATTACAAAAGCCCTTAAAAGAGTTGACAAAGTTCTATTCACCACTTCAGTTTGTCCATCTGTTTGGGGATAACAAGTAGTAGAGAATAACAACTTTGTTCCTAGTTTTCCCCAAAGTACTCTCTAAAAATGACTTAAAAATTTCACATCCCTATCACTAACAATAGTTCTAGGAATGCCATGCAATCTCACAATCTACCTAAAGAATAGATTGGCTACATGAGTAGCATCGTCAGTTTTCCTACATGGGATGAAATGAGCTATTTTAGAAAACTTATCCACAATAACAAATATAGAATCATGACCCCTTTGTGACTTAGGCAACTCTAAAACAAAATCCGTGGACAAATCAACCCAAGGATGCTTAGGTACAGGTAATAGTGTATATAACCCATGAGGTAACACCTTAGACTTGGCTTTTTTGCAAGTCTCACACTTTGCACAAAATTTCTCAATATCTTTTTCATATGTGGCCAAAAGAAATGCTCCTTAAGAATATCTAAAGTCTTGGCAGCACCGAAATGCCCCATAAGACCTCCGCAATGACTTTCATGCACAAGCAATTCACATAAAGAACTTGTGGGGGCACACAATATATTTTCTTTAAACAAATATCCATCATGCCTAAAGTACTTTTGAAATGCAATTTGCTCACATGCCGCATACACTTGTTCAAAATCAGAATCATGTTCATACAATTCCTTAACATACTCAAAGCCAAGTAATTTAGAATCAAGTATGTTAAGAAGATTATACCTTCGTGATAATGCATTAGCCACAACATTCTCTTTACCTTGCTTGTATTGCACCACATATGGAAATGACTCAATGAACTCAATCCACCTTGCATGCCTTTTGTTCAACTTCCCTTAGCCCTTAAGATGCTTTAAGGATTGGTGGTCTGTATGTATGATAAACTCTCTTGGCCAAAGGTAGTGCTGCCATGTTTCCAAAGCCCTCATCAATGCATATAACTCCTTATCATATGTGGAGTAATTCAAGGCTGCCCCATTCAATTTCTCACTGAAATACGCAATAGGCTTTTTTTCCTCCATCAAAACAGCACCAATCCCTTTCCCGGAAGCATCACACTCTATTTCAAATGCTTTTGAAAAATCAGGCAACACAAGCAAAGGTGCTGAACATAATTTATCTTTCAAGATATTAAATGCATGCTCATGCTCACCACTCCAAACAAAAGGAACATTTTTCTTTACTAATCCATTCAAAGATGCGGCTATGCTACTGAAATTAGGCACAAACCTATGATAAAAACTAGCTAGCCCATGAAAACTCCTCACCTCTGATGCATTAGTAGGTTTTGGCAATTCCCTAATGGCTTTCACCTTCTCCTTATCTACCTCAATACCCTTGCCACTCACCACAAACCTAAGAAACACAAGTTTTTCCATGCAAAAATAGCACTTTTTAAAATTAACAATTTCTCATTTCACAACACGTTAAAGACAAGCTTTTAATGCTCCAAATGATCATGCATGCTTCTGCTATAAACCAAAATATCATCAAAATATACAACTACAAACTTCCCAATGAATGATCTCAACACATGGTTCATTAATTGCATGAATGTGCTAGGAGCGTTTGTGAGCCCGAATGGCATCACTAACCACTCATAAAGACCATATTTAGTCTTAAATGTTATTTTCTACTCATCCTCTATTTTCATCCTAATTTGGTGATAACCACTCTTAAGATCAATCTTGGAAAATATGCATGCACCATGAAGCTTATCTAACATGTCATCAAGTCGAGGTTTGGAGTATCAATATTTTACCATAATCTTGTTGATGGCATGACAATCAACACACATTCTAAATGTTCCATCCTTCTTTGGTACCCAAAGTCCAGGTACGACACAAGGACTCATGCTCTCCCTCACGTAACCCTTTGCCATCAATTCCTACACTTGTTTTTGAAGCTCCTTGGTCTCCTCGAGATTGCTCCTATATGCTGGTTTATTAGGAATTTGAGCCTCGGGCACAAAATCAATTTGGTGCTCAATTCCCCTTAATGGTGGTAGGCTCGGTGGCATTTCCTCCGAAAAAACATCCTTGTATTCCTACAAAAGAGAAATGGCAGAAATAGGGAGGTTAGAATCAAGGTCAGAATATGAAAATAAAGGCTTTATACATGATAAGGTATAAAGGTCTCATGTCATGTAATGCTTTTCTCATTTCTTTTTCTCCCATAAACAATGTCATTTTTTTTCCCTTCTTTTTTTCTTTTGAACCAGATTGGTCTCCTTTTTCTTTTACTCTCTCCTTTTTCCCTTTTTCTTCCCTTTTTCTCTCTTCTCTCTTGTTTTTCCTCTCTTACTCTTCATTCTTTTTCCTCATCTCACATTCAGCCTCATTCCTCTCTTTCTTTTAATCTCCCCAATTGCTCTCATGATCCTCACTTGATCTTCATGAGCTTATGAAGCACTCAAAGGATTCAATGTGTATGTACGCCCATCCTTCATTGAAGTGTACTTGTTCTTCCTTCCATCATGAGTGACACTCCTATCATATTGCCATGGGTGGCCTAAAAGAATGCGTATAGCAACCATAGGAACAACATCACATAACACCTCATCATTGTATCTCCCTATGGTGAATGGAACTATAACCTATTTGGTCATATTTAACTTATTGCATTCATTCAACCATTGAAGTTCATAATGCTTTGGATGCTTCAGATAGTTCAGCCCTAATTTTTCCACAAGATATGAACCCACCACGTTACAACAGCTCCCACTATCAATTATCATGCTACACAATTTATCATTCATGGCACACCTTGTATGGAATATGTTTTCTCTTTGAATTGCATCACCATCTTTCACACTCACTTGTGCACTCAAAGTCCTCATGGTAACCATTGTATAGGACAGCCCCACCATGGGATCTTGGTCACGCCCATCCAACTCCTCTTCATCATCCAATTTGGCCAGCTGATGTTCTTCCTCTTTCTTCACTTCATCTCCACTTTCTAAACCTCCATCTTCCCTTATATACATACCCTTTGATTTGGGCATTGATTTGCATAATGTCCATGCCCTAAACATTTAAAACATTTTACCTCTCTAGCTCTAGCAGCAACTCCCTTTTGATCTTTCCCATCCATCTTTCCTTTTCCTTTCCATTCTTCCTTTTTTAGTTTGGGCAACTCCTTATCACACCTTTCTACCTTGCTCAAATTCGGCTTCCAAGCTAGTTTTGTGGTGGTTGAAAATGCTCCACTACCATACTTCAAGGTCTTCTTTATTTTTAATTGCTTCTCCACCTTGATGGCAATGTGTATCAATTCAGTCAGATTGTTGTAAGAATGCAACTCTACCACATGAGCTATCTCCAAGTTCAAACCAGCCAAAAACCTTGCCATTGTAGCTTCCATAGGTTCTTCCAATTGTGCCCTAGCTAAGGCAATCTCCATGGCCTTATAATATTCTTTCACACTTTTACCCCCTTGTGTCATTCTTTGAAGCCTTTGATGTAGCTCCCTAAATAGTGTTAAGGCACAAATCTTTCTCTCATAGCTTCTTTCATGGCCTCCCATGTAGCAATAGGTCTAAGGCCAAGAGTTCTCTTTCTAACCATCAATTGATCCCACCACACTATGGCATATTCTTTGAATTCAACCGCTGCTAGCTTCACTTTCTTCTCTTCGGAGTAATTGTGGCACTAAAAAATAAGCTCTACTTGCCTTTCCCATTCCATATACAAGTCTAGATTTTCCTTCCCATGAAAAGATGGAATCTTCATTTTAATGCTACTCACATTCGCATCAACTCTTTCCTCATTCCCATCTCTCACTCCATAATCCCAATTCCTATAATTTCTAACACCCCTTCTTTCCCTAACTCCTTTATCCCTAGGTGGACAATTTCCTCTTTCACCCCGATTGTGGTAGCTATAATCAGACTCAACATCAACATCAACATCTTCATCTTCCCAATCTTCCTCATTGTGATCTTCACCACTAGAGTTCTTAACCCTTACTCCCCCTCTATGTGCCCCTCCTACATTCATCCTCTCATTATTTTCCCCATTAGGTCTATTCTTAACTTCTTCTCTATCCCTTGCCTCTAACCTTTCAATTCTGTCCAACAAAGTCGTCATCACAAAATTGTTTTTTTCCACTTGTTGCCTCAAGGCCTCAAGCAACCTACGATCATCCACATTCCTTCCTTCCCCACTATTTCCATCTCTTCCCACATTCCTAATATAGATCTCTTGTTCATTAGACATTTTTCAAGCTGCAAGAAAAGATGTTAGTGCACAAATGGCTCACCCTCTCAAGTGTTTCACTCAACAATGGCTTTTCCCTTTTATGTCCTCACCCTCTTGCCTTTTACCTCTCAATTTTTTTCCTTCACTATGCTTCTTTGAGAATAAGGTCAGGTGATAACTCTCCAAACACTTGAAAAGATATCAATGATAATCAATAACGACTAAGAAGAAATGAGTTTGCAAGAAATATTCAAGGAGACTTTAGAACCAATAAAATGATGACTCCAAGTTTGAGGCAAATAAAATGTAAATGGAATGATTCCTAGAAACTGATTTAAGGACTCTCTAATATGATGATATCAAGCTTACAAATCACAATTCACAGCCATATAGCACTGATTGCACCCTGACAAAAAATATAAGCACAATATACTTCAATTTTGGATCACCAAATTAATGAATGAATTTTAACCTGAAAATTGGTGGACAAGTGCACTATATGATGAATGAAATGAGGGTAAAATTTGAGCAATTTCTGGGTAGGTTAAGCTAGTCTAATAAATTTTAAGCAGTCTGGTACCCCCCTTTGGTTCACCTATCAAATGGATGAATTTTGGACTGAAATTTTTGGGTCAAGCTATTCTATATGAGGACTGATTTGTGGTTAAATTTCAGAATTTTCTGGATGGTTTTGATAGGGTAATTGAATTTACCAGTTTCTAACCCCAATTTTGGTTCAATGGTTAAAAGAAAGAATTTACCCCCCCAAATTTTGTGTGAGAGGTTCTGAGTATCCCAGATTCGGAAAGTTTAAGGTCAAAATTCCAACTCTAACTATATGTTCCAGATTTGGTTTCAATAGCACAACAAATGCAACTTCTCAATTCCAGCACACAAAATCACTTCATTGCAACTGTGGCAGAATATAAACTTGATATCATGCAATAGTTTTTCAAAGCTAGAAGAAGGAAATAGGCTAAGCTTGATTAAATGATACTTCAGTTGACAAAATAAGGAATCAATGACAGATTTTGAAAGTAAGACTCTAAATGTATCTCAGCTATATGAAAACCTATAGAATCAAGAACAAATGATTTTTAAGAAGCGATATATTGTTCAGTAACTTAAGGAAACTAAGCTAGATGAAGTTAACCAAAAAACCCTAGAAATATTCACTATGACTGAATGCCCTAGTGAACCAAAACAAATGCAAAGACTTGATGTCACACCTTACTCCTCTGTAAGGCATAACATGATCCAGTAGAATACCTAATGAACTACTGAACTTCACCTACTGATAACTCATTAAGTATCCTACAAGGGATTTTAAAATAATTTTCTTACTTTTATAAGTGGTGAGCATTTTCTAATAGGTATTAAAATCATTTATTCGAAGATTTAAAACAAGTAAAAATTTTTGTCCCATTTTATTTTTCTGTAAATTTTATAAAAATTTCGGTAGAGTGCTGTTTGTATTTTGAGAAAACAGTTCTTCAATTACTTGTAAAAAGCACTTCCAAAGATTTATCTCAACAACTTCATCAATTTCACAACCATCCCAACCAATTTCAATATCATTTCTCAATTTTCAAAATTCAACAATCATTAAAATACTACCAATTAATTTCATTCAAATTAAAACAAAATATTTCCATTTATATTTCATTAAAGAGAAAACAATTTATATACAATATTCCAAAAATTTACAGTATGAAAATTCCACTAAATTTTATTACAACTTTATACAAATTTTGTATAAACTGCTCAAGACCGATTTACATGTCCATACATTTATGTGCAATACATACATCAAAATAAATATTTACAGGCAGGGTATAAATTATACCCGATAACTTCAAGCTGATAAATCTTTAATTCTCAGCAGCTCAGTCTGTTGCTCCTCTAGTCTCTATATCTGCGACAGTAATAAAAGCTATCACTGAGTACTAGGACTCAGTGGTGCACAACATACTAAAATAATCTTTATGCAGAACTTAAATCACATTTATTCGAAAATTTGACTGAACATGAGAATTAAATAAAAATCATGCATTATGAGATTTTAATCCCAAACAATTTCATTTTGAAGTATCAAATCACATTTCATAAAACCCACAGTTAGATCATACCATTCGAAACAGATAGAATCTCAATAGCCAGAGGCTAAAGAGAAATCACATCACAAGGCTAGCTAGCTCAAATATATGGATATCCATTCGCATCCTCTTCTACTGGCACACCTCAACACTTCTCCAGAGAAGGAATCAAAATTCGAAACTAATTACTCCCACTAGTCATGCTAGTGAGGTGTTCAAATAGATGGTCATGACACTGTGGTTTCAAAACTTATCTTAACAATTTGCTAAACATTGTCATTTCAAATATACACAATAACTTTCACAATTTAAATCAAAACATCATAAATAAGGTCACAATAAACTTTTAACAATTCAAAGTAAAAGTAAAATGCATATTTCATTCACTTTATCAATGAATTTTAAAGCATAGTGATGTTGTGCACAAACCTCAAGCGAATCGCCTCTTGGCCTTGACTCGGTTCCTTGGGTTCTTTCCCGGTATTCTTTACAACTGAAACACACAATTTTACAGTATTTCAGTACCATAACTTAGCATAAATCTAAAATAAATTTAACTTCACTTTTACTTAGCTTATATCTGCTAAACTCGGCGTTCTTGAAATTTTGTATTTCGGGGTTACTATTCACTACACTATTCAAGTCAAATTATTGACTTTCTAAGGCTTAATAGGTATGGGAATTCCAACTTCACCCACATACCACATTTTGGTCACTAAATTTGTTGGTTTTGGTTGTTTATTCAAATTCTAAGTCTTTTAGGCAAATTTGATAAATTTTCAGTTTTGGTGTCTAAGGTTGCACTGTTCTATTGGTCACTTTTCTGTTGGAATTTGGCAAAACTTCCTTCATAGAAAATGTTTTCTATTGTCTTAAGTTTATTATCCTTTCTGAATCACTCCAAATGGAGTTTTGTAGCTCAAGTTATAGCCATTTAAACCATGGCTGTCGGATTAGACACAACCCAGAATTCTGGGCAATTTTTTTGTGCTGGCAGTTTTAGGTCACCAACTTTGGGTGGCCAAATAACTTGGTTGCTGGTAGAATTTGGGTTTGTATTCTTCATGAAAGTTTTAGGTCTATATCTCATCTAACCCCTGGTAAAATTTCAGGTCATTTAGACCTTCCTAACTCAAGTTATGACCAAATGAACAAATACTGTTCATTTGGTCAGTTTGTACAGAGGAAGACTGTGATTTTTCAACTTTGGTCAATTTGTTCACTAGGTTTTGGTCACTTTTTGGGCATGCTTCCTAAATGAAAATTGTGTCATTTAGTGTTTATTTTCATCCTCAATTAGTCCCATACCAATTGGACTTGTAAAATTTCATTTTTGGTCCCTCAAAGGTAACTTGGTCATGCTACCAGCAGCATGACCAAACTCCCTCCGAATTTGGCTTTAACTCCAACCATTCCAACACAACTCATTTGGTCACAAATGACCATTTTTCACTTCACATTAGGTCAAAAACACCATTTACAAGTTTCTCACATTTTTGTCTCTAACCCTAAGTGTCCCAAAACCCTAACTTACTAACTTGTTGCATTTAACTAATTCAAAGCATATAAACACAATCTTTCAACTCAATCAAGCATCCTAACATGTTTAACTCAATCAAACTCATGCAAATCACCCTCCCCTTCATGTTGGCTGAATTTCAGTTTAGTCCCTCACACATATTTTTATTTCATTTTTTTAGTTTCTAAGCTCATTTAAGTAACTAAACATGCATTTAAAATAGAAAGTTAAAAGTTAGCATACTAACCTTTCTTAGGTGTCTTTTTCCTCTTCTTATTTCTCCTCATTTCTTCTTCTTTTTGTAGACAATAGCTAAATCAAGGGTCTAAGTTAAGATTTACTTAAGGACTTTAGGGGAATTCATGGTTAATTTAGGGTGTATGAAGCTTGACTTAAGAGCTCTAATGGAGTTTTGCAATGGTGAGGGAGAGAGAGAGTGAGGGCGGCACAAGGTGAGGAAGAAGAAGACTTTTGGTTTTTTTTTCTTTTTTTTTTCCTTCTTTTATGTCTTATGAAAGACCAAAAATCTAATTAATTAAATATATTAATTATTATTTTTATGGCATCATGCATGATGTCATGCATGATGTCATCACCTTTTTAACTTTTTCATTTTCATTTTTTTTTCTATTTATTTTCTATTAGTTCTTTAATTTAATTCTCGATTTCAAAATTTTCTTTTCTCCAATTTTATTTGACAGTTAGGTCAGGAGTCAGCTCTCAGGGTCAATTGACCAAATTGCCCCTCATCGGTTCATCCTAATTTGCAAATAATTCAATATTTTTTCTGGCTCTCTGACCTAATTATTTGACTGACTTAACAATTCTTTTTCGTGATTTTCTCCTTTCCACTGTGTTCATAAGGGTCCTAAGGACCACAGCGTCACATTTTACAGTTTGAAATTTGAGTTTAAAATGACTTCGCACTCCTTCCCGAGAAGGTCACCCATCGCTGTGACTCTCGACTCATTTAACTTCTTGTGTTCTTTTTTTCTTATTTATACTTAACTAATTGACAATTTCTAGTTCTTTGTGTTCAGGGCTTATCTAGTTGTCTTAGACATGGTTCTAATCCCCTTAATTATCCGGACCGACACCGATCACCGGAATAGTAAAATATACCAAGCTATGCAAATAGGGGTGTTACACTTGAAAGAAGAAGATCTAAACAAAATGTTAAAGTTTAAACTAAGGATAAATACCTTGAATGATGTATAATGCTCTGATACCAAATATGATGAGCACCCTAATGATATGCACTAGAATACAACATCAACAATGCCATCCAAGGATCATACATCATCAAAGCTCATCTTTCCATTCAAGCTAATATAATCCCAATAAGTGAAAAGGCATCAACCAAAAATAAAAAGGAAGCCAAGGAATTAAATCACAATAGAAACTTGCTCTAAGGCAACTTGATTATCAAAGATAAAATAGACAAGTGGCTGGTTTGTCTAAGTCCATGATCCTTCAAGAAACAATGGAGGAAACTTTCAAAATCACTCTCTCTCTAAGGAGGTTCAGCCAACATAAAAACTGGGGAAGAGGATGGCTTCTCATCCTTATATACTGGTGCTCAAAAACCTAAAAACCCTAAAATAGATAGGACAACACATATGTGGCAGAACCAAGAAAAAATAAGACATAATCTATCAATGTTTAGGGACCACAGAGTAAGACAAAATCTACTAATATTTTGGGACCACAAGGACCACATCAGGTGTTGGGATCACAAGGACCACATGCATTTAATTGCACCAATCAGAATAAGCTCCACTTGTCACATGGCAGAATTTTATTTGACCTCCAATTTAAATGCACCAATCAGATTGTACCTGTGACACCCCTTACCTGTCTACAGTGTAGCCGAGCAAGGTATGCCACTCAGTGTGCTGGAGCACCAATTCGTATTTCTATTATAATTTATCCCTTTTAATTCATTTATTTACAATTTTTGTTAAATCTAAATTTTTCTGTAAATTTAATAGAAAATCCGGCAGAGTGCCGGCTATAAATTGGAAAAACAGTTCTTCTGAACCTGTTTAAAAACACTTCCAATATAATTTCCAAAATCCAAACTCCATTATTCACACAAATCTCAACTCAATCTCAAAATCTCAATACTATTTTCAGAAATTCTTTTTCTTTTCTGTTCATATCATCACTGAAAGCACATTCATATTTCTCAACATTTCATTTATCAACATACATTATACAGAAAATTTCAATAACATGAAATTTCTTATATTTACATTGTTACATAATTTCAAGAGTTTATAGTTACAAACCAAAATTAATACAAAATGCAAAATACAAAGTGCTACCCCGAAATCCTAATGTCTTACCATATGCACTGCAGATGTGAGGTGACTCTGGACTCCGGATGCAGATTTGAAAGCTCACCCGGTTTGATGTCTGCTGGGCACCCCAGCTAGGTCTCCAGTACCTGCGTGTGGCAAAAGCGACGAGCTAAGCAATTCTGCTTAGTGGTGTCAATATAAAATAAAATAAAATAAAATAAAATAAAAATAAGTATGCAGAATGTATGTTTACATTTTTTTGGGTAGACTTAATTTTTGATATTATTTGCAGTATTGTTCAATTAAAATTTGGTAAGATTTATTATCATTGCCCGAGTAACCCATACTAGTTGACTGGACTGGATAAATGGGTAAACTGGCACTTGGTACTAAGTACCTCGGACCATCACACCATCGGTCACATTGTGTCTCCCGGTGTGCAACAGAATAGCTAATAAGCTGTAATAATTATCAGGGTTAAAACCCAAGTATATCAACTCAAATAACATAGCCAAATGCTATTATGTCACAGAATGGCATGGAAAGCCATGAAACACAGAATGGCATGAAGCCATATGCAGTACTGCTAACAGAACCCTATTGGCATGCCAAGCTATCCAAACCAATCTTGTTAGGTATACTAGGGCATATTACACTTTTAAATTTCACAATTTTTGAATTTCAAGTTTGAATGTTACTATTCATTTCATTAGTCAACTAAAATGTTGACTTTTGCATAGGCAATAGGTACATTGGTTCTAATACTCCCAACATACCATATTTTGTATTCAAAATTTGTTGGTATTGGTTGCCAATACCATTTCTAAGCTTAATGTTAATTGGGCAGAATTTTTAGTTTTCATGCTTTGTCTTTACTGTTCCATTGGTCATTTTTGTAGTGAGAATTTGGCAAAATGATCAACATGAAAGTTGTTCCTTATTTTGTCTAGTTACATTTCCTTTTTTGAATCACTCCATTTGGAGTTTTGTAACTCAAGTTATGGTCCAAAAACCACAACTGGCCAGATTGAAATTTTTCCAGAATTTCTGGACTGACCAAATCTACAGTGTTAGGAATAGTGACTGCAACTCACTTTTTGAATATGTTCTAGTCATAATTTGGGTTAGGTTTCTTCATGAAAGTTGTTGGTCTATATCTCATCTTGTTGCTGATAAAATTTCAGGTCAATTGGACTTTTTTACACTGAGTGATGGCCAAATAACCAAATACTATTCATTTGATCATTTTGCCTAGGCAGAATGCAGGTCACTCGGATTAGGGCAATCTTTTGGTCCACTTGGTTTGGTTTTCTGGGCATAGTTTCTTCACCAAAGTTGTGCCATTATGTGTCTAGTTTCATGTCCAATTGGCCTTGCACCAATTGAACCTCTACAATTCAAGTTATTTCTGCCCAAACCTGCTGAACTCATGCCCAATTCTGCAGGTCACCAAGGCCAGCCACACCAAACCCAAATCCCACTACTCAACACACTTCATTTTTTATTTAAACAGAACCAAATGGTCACTAATTGACCATTAAAACCTATTTTCATCATCACATGGTCAAAGTCTCATTTTTCCACCCCAAACCCTAACTCAAACATTACAACCCATGCATTTTCATTTCATTTCATCAATCTACTTAGTAGATACATATTGTGGGCAGCCACACTAGCATTTTAGCTCACAAAAATTATCACCATATTACCCTAACCAAGGCTGCTGAAATTTAGGATTTACATACAAATGGTGTTCAATAATTTTTCTTTGTAATTTACACTCATTCTTAGTCCTTAACATGAATTTAAAGTAAAATTCATGGTTAGGTCACTAACCTCTATGGAGTGAAGTTTTCCCCACTTGCTAGGTTGCTCTTTTCCTTTTCTTTTTGCTCCCAAAAGAATCACCAAGATACAAGAACACTTTTTTATGTTGGGAGTATAGAGTTTAATGGGGTGAGAGCTAAGGAAATCAAGCTTGCTATGGTTCGCAATGGTGGATAGGTCACGGCAAGGAATAGATAAGGAAGAAGAGTTCTGATTTTCTTTTGTTTTCCAGCCCATTTGGTCTCTTTTAAACAAGTTTATGCCATGTGTCAACATTGGGTTGGTTGGGAAAATTTTAATGATATCACTATGATGTCATAATGCTATTTTCTTTCATTTTCTCTTCATTTCTTGTCTAATTAATTTCAATTAAATTTTTAACAATATTTAGTCATATTTTATGTTATATAAATTATTTATTTAACTGGACAAGTTGGTCAAAAATCATCTCTGAAGACGAAATGACCAAAATGCCCTCCATTTGGCTTAAAGATATTGTCTGTACCGATTGAAAAAATTTTCTAAGCATTTCCTTAGCATTCTAATGCCATAAGAACCTCAATGACCCTTTTCTAGAGTCTCAAAAATTATTTTATAATTTTTCCCCTGGGTCTTGAGCTCTTAGTTGCGAGAACCGCAACTTCTCAATAGGTTACCCATCGCTAGGGCATCGGCTCATTTAACTTGGTTGTATTTTATTTCTAAAATTTTTCCTAAATTTTTCTTATTAATATTTGAGTTAATTATGGTTCCTCACTTTAGTTTAGATATTTTTTCGGACGTTCTAGCTGTCCGGACCGACATTGGTCACTAGAATAGTAGACTGTACAGACTAGCTAAAGTGAGGATGTTACAGTACCCATGTGTCCTCCTTTACACTTGGCCGAATGGTTGTCTCCCACGTGGCATCTATGTGGCAGCTTGGTAATCTTCCACGTGGCGTCTATGTGGCATGTCCACTTGGCAAATCACCACACACTTGGACTTCTCCAAATCACATGGCAGCCCATTGTTCTTTTTTGGGCCAATGCATGCAATGTAACGATCGGGCTCCAACCACTAGAGGAATTGTTCGCTTTGGCCATAAGCCTCACAGTTTTGTCCCATAGGTGGAATGGAGAACTTCCTAGGAAGTCGGCCATCCTAGGATTTCTCTCAAGCGAGCACGCTTAACTCTGGAGTTTTTCCAACTCTCTAGGCCATTCCACCAAAAGGCGCCTCTATAATTAGTTCCCCCATCTTATATATCATTACTTTTTGAACCCAAGACTATCTCCGTGCTTTACTGATGTGGGATTTGCCTAAGAGACCTTTCTCCCCCCTTTTCGGGACTCAGCGTCCTCGCTGAGGTTTGCCCCACCATCGCTCAAATTTAATTTAATGTAATGTTTATGAGTTTATTGAATTATTTTGAAAAAAATTTTAAGTTGTGAATTTTGAATTGAAATTTGGTTGAATTGTATTGATTTGAGAGTATATTGGCGGTTGGGGTTGAGAAATGAAATTATTGGGAGTATTTTCACAGGTTTTGAAGAACTGATTTTTTCCAATTATAGACGGCACTCTGCCGAAATTTTTATAAATTTGCGAAAACTTTAAATTGATTGAAAATTTGATATGTGATTTAACTTCAAATAAAAGTTTTTAATTCCTACCAAAAGTGCTTGCCACCTTCAAAAGAAGTAAAATTATTTTAAAATCCCCTGTAATGTATTTAATGAGTTATCGGTAGGGGAAGTTTGGTAATTCATTAAGTATACTACGGGATCATGTTATGCCTTATAGAGGGGTAAGGTGTGAGATGCAAGGCTTCCATGACTAGGTTTTGAAGCTCTCTTGCTTTGGCTCTTGTGATTGGTCCTTGGTAGCTTGGTAACGGTGGAGCACCTCCATCATCCACTGACCATTATATTATCCTCCACCCTTTTACCAATGTTCTTAGCTCCTAATGTGAACCTTGTAGTCTTATCTTCATATCTATTAAAAAGGTATTCTGGATTAATTGATTAAGGAAAGCAGGGTTTCTATCTCTAAATTGTTCAGCAGCTAAAAGCATCGAACCTAAGATTTTACATGATACTTTTTTCAATATTGAACCTTAATTCCTTAGCCTTCAATTCACCATAATTTCCTAGGTTTTAATTCAATTACATTAATCACATAGAGCCTTTAGACTACTAAAAAATTTCTAAAATCTCTTTAATTCTTTTTCATGTTCTTGAGATAAACTATTTACACCATTCCTTAAAATGGCCTTAACCATTTACTTATTCATTTGAACCTATCTCTTTAAACATGCTTAATTCCAATTAATCTAAATGAGTTTAGAAGGAAGAAGAGTACTACTCACTTATGTGATTCCCCCTAGCAAGTGATGTATCCTCCTTTTTCTCGCCTCCATCAAGTTCCTTATATATATATATATATATAAGGGGGTCAAAAAGCCAAAATAAATGATTTCATGAGCCCTTATAAAAGGAAAATTGATTCTTGAGATCTCCTTGCACACTTATGTCATGTTGAGGTATTACAAAAGAAAAAATTGCAAAATCTAATCTAATTTTACTCATGAAATGGGTTGGGTTGATATTAACATGGATATAGCAAAATAATTTTATTAGATCTAATGTACTTTTTTGATCTAATAAGCCTAAAAAGATGACGATAAAATGTTATTCGAAAGTTTAGTTATTGTTTCTACTCGCTTTGATAGACTAACCACTATATTATCTTTTACACTTTTACCAATGTTCTTAGCTCCTAATGTCATCCTTGAAGTCTCATCTTCAAATCTATTAAGAAGGTATTAAAGACCTTGAAGCCTTATGTTCTAAATTAATTGATTAAGGAAAGTGGGGTTTCTTTTTCTTTTTTTTTTTTTTTTTATCTCTAGACTATTCGGTAGCTAAAAGCACCAAACTTGAGATTTTACATAATATGTTTTTTAGTATTGAAACCTCATTTCCTTGGCCTTCAATTCATCATAATTTCCTAGTTTTTTTTTATTCAATTACGGTAATCGTGTAGAGCCTTTAGACTATCAAAACATCTCTAAAATCTCTTTAATTATTTTTTTTGCTCTTGAAAGAAACTATTTACACCATTCCTCAAAATAGCCCTAACCTTTTTTATTTATTCATTTAAACCTATCTCTTTGAATATGCTTAATTTCAATTAATCTAAATGAGGTTAGTACGAAGAAGAGTACTCACTTATGGGCTCCCTCTTAGCAAGTGATGTATCCTCCTCTTTCTAGCCTCCATCAAGTTCCTCCTTTTTGTGTGGATAGGAGGAAAGGGAATGGGGGATAAGTTTAGAGTTAGATATTTATAGTTAGGGTATTGGTGAAATGAAAAGGTGAAGAAGGGGAGTAAAAAGGAAGGAAACAAAAGAGAGGGGAAGGTTCTAGAGGAAAGGAGAGAGTAGTGGGAGCTCTCTTCCATCTCTTTCTTTATATATGGGTGCTAGGGGACTTTTAGTGGCATATCTCATAACTTTTAATAGCCACAATTCTTCTTATTTGAAAAGTTTTAGTTCTCTTTCTCTTGGTCTACACTCTCTCACCCTATCTTAACACTCTTTCATTTGAGGATTATAACATTCCGTCACCCAGAGTACAATAAAAATCTCCCTTTTATCTTTATATAGTAAGATAGACATAGAAAACAATAGAAGATATCATAGAAGGAGACCAATTAGGAAGGAGCAGGATAGGAGGAGGATCAAGGTCAGCACTTGGAATGTTGGATCAATTACAGAAAAATTAATGGAGCTTGTGGATACCTTGGAAAGGAGAAGGGTGAATATTGCTTGCATTCAGGAGACTAAATGGGTAGGAGAGAAAAGTAAGAAGTTGGTAATTCAGGGTACAAACTATGGTTTACCGGAAATGAGAGAAACAAGAACAGAGTGGGCATAATCATAAACAGGACATTGAAAGACGCAGTAATAGCTGTGAAAAGAGTAGGAGATAGAATTATACTAGTAAAGCTAGTACTAGAAGGAGAAACAATAAATATAGTTAGTGCTTATGCCCCACAAATAGGACTAGACAGTGAGAGTAAATAAAAGTTTTGGGAAGATATGGATGATTTAATGCAAAGCATACCGAATGAAGAGAATGTTTTCATTGGTGGAGATTTGAATGGACATGTAGGAAGTGATAGACAAGGTTATGAGAATGTTCATGGAGGTTTTGGTTTTAGCAGTCGAAATGAGGAGGGAAAAAGCATCATGAATTTTGTTGTGGCATACGACCTAATACTAGCAAATACCTACTTTATAAAAAGAGAGTCACATTTAGTGACTTTCAAAAGTGGGCAATATAAAAGCCAAATCGACTTCCCCTTAACCAGGAAGACAAATAGAGCTCTATGCAAGGATTGCAAGGTCATTCTAGGAGAGGCTTTAACAAGTCAACATCGGTTAGTGGTCTTGGATGTCAAGTTTAGGAACAATTCAAGTAAGGTCAAAAGAAATAGTGTAGCTCGAACAAAGTGGTGGGAGTTCAAAGGAGTAAAGCAAGTGAAGTTCAAAAATGAGCTTCTCGAGTCCGAAGTATGGAAGCTGGGTATGGAGGCTAATGATATGTGAATACAGATGGCATCAAAGATTAGAGAAGTAGCTAGAAAAGTACTTGGAGAGTCTAAAAGACATGGACCACCCTCAAAAGAGAGATGGTGGTGGAATGAGGAAGTACAAAAGGCAGTGAAGAGAAAAAGGGAATAGTATAAGAAATTACCTAAATGTGATAATAATGAGGCATATGAACGGTACAAGATAGCAAAGAAAGAGGCAAAAAAGGCAGTTAGTCAAGCAAGAGCACAGGCCTTTAAAAAATTATATGAGAAACTTGAAACTAAAGAAGGGGAGAAAGATATTTATAGATTAGCAAGGAGGAGAGAAAGGAAATGTCAAGATCTTAATTAAGTTAGGTGCATTAAGGATAAAGAAGGAAAAGTGTTGGTGAAAGATGAGGACATTAAAGAAAGATGGAGAAATTATTTTAATGATCTCTTTAATAATAGTCAAAATGTTAATAGTGTGAATATGGACTATAGAACAATAGAAAAGAATGTGAATTATACTAGAAGGATTAGATCTTCAGAAGTAAATGAAGCACTTAAGAGAATGAAAGTGAGTAAAGCCTGTGGACCTGATGAAATACCAATTGAAGTGTGGAAGTGTTTGGGAGATATGGGAGTGGCATGGTTAACTAAATTATTTAATAAGATTCTAAACTCAAAGAAAATGCCTGATGAATTTAGGAGGAGTATTTTAGTAGTAATTTTTAAAAATAAGGGAGACATACAGAGTTGCTCAAACTATAGGGGAATTAAACTCATGAGTCATACTATGAAGTTGTGGGAGAGAGTTGTGGAGCATCGACTACGTCATGATACTTCTATCTCTCTCAATCAAATTCGTTTCATGCCCGGTCGTTCAACTATGGAAGCGATCTTTTCCATTAGAAGCTTGATGGAGAAATATAGAGATGTGAAGAAAGATCTACACATGGTTTTTATTGATTTGGAGAAGGCTTATGATAGTGTTCCAAGAGATGTCTTATGGAATGTGTTAGAATAAAATATGATATCTATTAGGTACATATAAGTGTTGAAAGATATGTATGAAAGAGCAACTACTATTGTGCATACAGTGGGAGGGGACACAAGAGATTTTTCGATCTCAATTGGATTACACCAAGTATCAGCCATAAGCCCTTACCTTTTTACATTAGTTTTAGATGAATTGATTAAACATATACAAGAGAGTATTCCTTGGCGCATGATGTTTGCAGATGATATTGTTCTGATAGATGAGACACGAGAAGGAGTCAATAGAAAGCTAGAGCTTTGGAGAAGTACTCTAGAGTCAAAAGGTTTTAAGTTAAGTAGAACGAAGACAGAATACAAGCATTGCAAGTCAGTGAAGGCCAAACAGATGATAGGGAAGGAGTTAGTTTGAATGGAGTTGTACTGTCCCAAAGTAATCACTTTAAATATCTTGGCTAGATTGGGGATGTGATGAGGATGTTAGTCATAGGATTAAAGCCGGATGGTTGAAGTGGAGACATGCCACGGGAGTTTTATGTGATCATAAGATTTCCAATAAGTTGAAAGGAAAATTTTACCGTACAGCCATACGATCGGCTATGTTATATGGTAGTGAGTGTTGGGCACTGAAAGAGTCGTATGTGTTTAAGAAAAGAGTTGCAGAGATGAGAATGTTAAGGTGAATGAGTAGCCATACTAAACTAGATAAAGTCCGTAATGAGAGTATTAGAGAAAAGGTAGGAGTGGTGCCAATTGAAGATAAGTTGAGAGAAAGAAGATTGAGGTGGTTTTGTCATATGAAACGTAGACATGCGGAGGCTCCAGTTAGACAAGTAGAGTACATTAGGTTAGAGGATAGAAAGAAAAAAAGGGGTAGACTTTAATTGACTTGGAGGAGATTAGTACAACATGATCTAGAAGCATTACATATTTCTGAGGATTTAACCCAAAATCGTTTAGAGTGGAGAAAGTGAATCCATATAGCCGACCCCAAATTTTTGGGATAAAGACGTAGTTGAGTTGAGTTGTAGTGAAATAAATAGAGAGTTAGATTTGTACAAAATTTTCACAAAATAATTTCTCTCTCACTATATATGGCTTGCAAATTCACTTAAAAGAGAAAAGTGAAACAGTTGAGAAAGGAAGTAAAATAGAAATAAAATTAGAGAGAGAGAGAGTGAGAACCTAGAGAGATGAACCAGTCTACATGGAGGATAGAAGGGAAAGATTCACAAGGAAGAGAGAGAAGGTAATTTCTTAAAATGTTGCCATCATAGACTCACCACTCAGTGAATTAGTCAATAAATTGGTTAAATCATGTAATAAGAGTTTTACGATTTACTAAATTAATCTTTAACCATTTTATGTTAGAAATTGAAGTTTAGAGATTATCAAATTATAAGAATTAGAATTCGGGATAATAGGTAAAATTTACCTCACAAAACTTTTCAATAATTTGTATCCTTCAGCCTCATGGGACTTGACCCAAAATACATACAAAAAGCCCAGCCGTTGTGCCCTCATCTCCATCAACAACGGTACACTACGTAAGTCCATTTCACCCTCTACAGGCCATGAGAGTTCACTCTTCTCCAACCCAGTCGCTGTTTTCCTTGTCTCGTAGACCCATTACCAAAAACCCAAATCCAGCTTCTAGTTCTAAGTTCTTCGATGATGCCATCACATATCTTCACTTCCATTTTCTCGCCAATGCCGACGCTATGAACCCATATTCGATTTGTGGAAAATTCCTTGAAACAGGCCTATTCTTTGCTCCGATTGAGATTGACGTCGCCGCTGCTTCCAATTTTCTCTTTCCGACCGCGATGAGGACATCCAGTCTTGTTCTCTTCTTTGGCAGGTCCTTGACTGCTGTTTGAGGTTCAGCCTGGTAGTGATCGTCATTTTTGTTTATGGGTATTGTGTCGTTTTCGGTTCAGATACGGCCACTGCTCCTTTCTATGTTAAGCCGTATAAACGGTAGAGACAAACCACAGCGCCTAAGTTTTAATCCTTTATATCTGTGTAAACTGGGATTATCATCTCAGCGGGTAATTTCCTAATCTTAATCTCTATTTATTCTTTTGTTTAATTCTCATTTTTGCTTCTTTTAAAAAGTTGATATGTTTGAAATTTTAAAGAGTAGACATGTGTATCGTGATAATAAGTAAAAACCTTATCTTGGAGTTACCTGAATAGAATTGGACGAGATTACCTACCTTTGGATTTTGTGTACTGTGGAAGGAGGATATGAACTTTTCCTGGACCCCAAATGATTATCTGTGTGTGTTGTTTGTGAGTTTTCAGCTACAATTTTAGTTGTAATTTTTGTTAGTAGACAATGTGTTATTGAAGTTGGCTAGTTTATCAAGATTGCTGTTTCTTTATGCTTCTTCAACACATATAAGCTAGGTTTTACTGCTAGTGTACTGCTCTTTTCCTATAGTAGAATACATTTTCGGGAAGAATTTAGTGAGTATTTATTGATTTAACCGTAGGACTTTTAGGTAATGTATATTTTAAATAAAATTCATGGTTATTGAATCGGACCAGATAGACTAGTCGTGATCAGGTACAATTCCCACATTGATTTTAAAAACATCAGATGTCATGAGAGTTTCCACAATTCATATCTTCCAAGTTTAGGCTTTACAATGACTATTGTTTTGTGGCAGGTGTTGTGTGTTGTATCTGTCTGCTGATGCCAATATGCCATAAACTATGTTTTGGACCACAGCCCACAGGTGAGGTGACTTTAGCTGCATCTCATATAAATTAAGCCAGCTGATGGGGTGAATTTTGCTTAGGTATGAATATTATTTCACTTAGAGCCTGTATCAGGAACAAACTCACTTCCTCTATACATCTGATCCATACTCTATCATCCCATGAGCCTTTCTCTGCTCTCAAACTCACACGTACAGCACTGACCAAGCCTTTAGACAAGGCTCTCAGAATTCTAGACATCATAGCTCCCAAAACAGGTACTTCTGCCACTGGTCGCAATAGCCATCTTCGCCTAATTCAAGACTTTTTGGAAACAAATTCAAATCACATTAGTGAACAACACTTGAGCAGCGATTTTTCTGCCTCCAGCTCAGCAGAGGGAATCTCAAATGGGCTTGATGAAATACTTGCATCTTCTTTTCTGGACAATGAGGAGCCTAATGCTGTGTGTTTGAGATCTGATGCTGCCTCTTTGTCCAGTGCATTGAGTTTGTGTGCTTCCACACGTGATCTACAAGTTGGGATTCAGTATCATTGCTTAGCAGTATGTACTGGGTTTGTTGCCAATGCCTATGTAGGCAGCTCTTTGATTACTTTATATGGCAAATGCCGGGAATTGGATAGTGCGTATAAAGTGTTTCATGAAATGCCTATTAGAACTGTGGTGTCGTGGACAGCTATCATTTATGGGTTTGCACAGGAATGGCAGGTTGATGTGTGTTTGGAGCTTTTCTCTGTGATGAGAAATTCAAAATTAAAACCCAATGATTTCACATTTACAAGTCTTTTGAGTGCTTGTACAGGCAGTGGAGCTCTTGAGCAAGGGAGAAGTGCTCACTGCCAAATAATTCGAATGGGTTTTGATTCCTATTTACATATTGCCAATGCTCTTGTATCAATGTATTGCAAGTGTGGGAGTGTTCCAGTTGCATTATACATATTTGAGAACATGTGTGATAAAGACATTGTGTCATGGAATTCAATGATTAGTGGGTATGCGCAGCATGGGCTGGCAGTGCAGGCAATTCAACTTTTTGAAAAGATGAAGAATTTGGGCATAAAACCTGACTCCATTACCTTTCTTGGTGTTCTATCTTCATGTCGCCATGCAGGTTATGTTGAAGGGGGAAGGAATTACTTCAATTCAATGGTTGAATATGGTGTGAGGCCAGAACTGGACCACTATTCATGTCTAGTTGATCTTCTTGGCCGTGCTGGGTTGATAGAAGAGGCAAAAGATGTTATTTCAAGGATGCCATTGTCTCCCAATGCCATTATATGGGGCTCTCTATTATCCTCCTGCAGGCTTCATGGGAGTGTTTGGATTGGTATACAAGCTGCAGAGAGGAGGCTTTTGTTGGAACCAGATTGCACTGCTACTCATGTACAATTGGCAAATTTGTATGCAAGTGTGAGTTGCTGGGATCAGGCAGCGAGAGTAAGGAAATTGATGAAAGATAGAGGGCTTAAAACAAATCCTGGCTATAGCTGGATTGAAGTAAAGAACAAGGTTTGGAGATTTAGAGCAGAAGACAGGTCCAACGCAAGAATTAGTGAAATTCTTAGTGTATTGGATTGTCTAGTAGACCACATGATAACTTTAGGATACGTGCCTGAAATACACGAGGAGGAAGTCAATGATGTTCTATATAACTGCAATTAGCAGCAAGCATTATGCAAAATGCTTCTTGTGCTTGTGCTCAGAATCAATCATCATTCATACACAAGATTGCCCTTTCATTTTTCCAATGGCAATTTGGAATCTGAGTATTGAAACAAGCTTTGGGAACTACAATTCTGATTTCTTTCTTTATAACTGACACAGTTGATTTGGGTTGCTATTTGGGAAATTGAAAGGTTTTTGAAAGGTCTCAAAGGAATCTGGGAGAAAGCGTTGAAGATCAACTCCAAAATGTTTCCAATTACAGTGCCGAAGCATTGCTTTATTTCTTATTGCCTTTGCACTTCCCACTGGTATGCACATTCCAAGCCTTTTCTTTTTTAATTTGCTTTTCCTAATTGTGGCAATTTAGGAACTTTAGTGTCATTTATATTAAGTGTTTGACTTGCTGTTTGTTTCTCAGAGTTCTTGAGAAGTGAAGCCTAGAATGCAAATTGTTGTTTATAGAATTATTTGTGGTTGTATTGAATTAGGTTTTTCTTGGACTTTTTATTTTGGCAAGGTATTTATGCATATCGAGAATTGAAATTATTTTACTAAGCTAGGGTTATAAGAGGAATGTGAGCTGAATTTTGTTTTCTTGGTGGCAAAAATATCAAAAAATCATTCCTTCTTGGTGCTCCATCCATCCCTTCCCCTCCATCGTCTGCAACTTCCTCTCCACACGAACAAAATCCAAGGCATCACCACCATTGAGCGCCACAGCTGTAAGTGCTCATTCCACGCAGGGAATGGGGGAGGCTTGGGTGACCTCAATGACAACCTCCATGCAGAATGCGCAGAAACGAGGCCTTTTTTGCTTCAATCGAATGCTGCAAGTTTGAATCCCAATTTCTTCAATCTGATTCTCCTTCAAATTCCTGATGAAATCAATAGTTTGGAGAGGTCGTTCAGTGAGGTGGAAGGGTCTAATTGGCTTTGCTGATGCTGGGAACGCCAAAAACAGCTGTTTTGCAGCTGCTTCACCTTCTTCTTCTCACTAGGTTTGTTGCTCCAATTGGTTGCTCATTTTGTTGATTTTTCATATCATTCTTTGAATTTCTAGTTGATTAGATTTTCAGTAGACTGAGATTGTTGATTTTGGTTGGATTGTTATTGATTTTGATTTCTCTATTGGATTTATTGAATTTCAAGTAAGGTTGATGAATTGGAGTTTATGGAAAAAATAAAGAGGGAGAGAGAAACGGAGATGTCATACGTAGAGAGAGAGAGAGAGAGAGAGAGAGAGAGAGTGAGAGAGAGAGCACTTTTTTTGATTTTCCATATAATTTCCATTTTTTTTTAACTAGTAAGCTCTAGTTAGCCAATTCCACTTGATGCTTTAATTATGGTGATTTTGAAAGTTCATTAGGCGAATTGTTAAAATTAAAAGCATAGATTATTTTTGTAAAATCGCTTAAGTTTAAAGTTGTGCCTTTCTTAGTTCGCTTCTTACACTTTATGCTTTACATCAAAGTTGGCTAGTATAGGTTGTTGTGGATCTCAATTTGTTTTCTAGTATTAGGCATGGATCTTCTCTAGCAAGGATAATCTTCTTGCACTTTATGCTTTACATCAAAGTTGGCTAGTATAGGTTGTTGTGGAGCTCAAATTGTTTCCTAGTATTAGGCATGGATCTTCTCTAGCAAGGATAATCTTCTTGCACTTTATGCTTTACATCAAAGTTGGCTAGTATAGGTTGTTTTGGAGCTCAAATTGTTTCCTAGTATTAGGCATGGATCTTCTCTAGCAAGGATAATCAAATTAAATGGATTTAGGTAACTGATTTCAAGTGCATGTTCTGTAGCAACCATGTGAATCCAAAATAATCTTGTTTGCGAAATCTTGTGGTTGAAAATCAAAATAATCTTATTGGGAACTAGCAGACAGAATTTCAGTGGGCCATATCTCCTCTAGAGAAATCAATCTGGGGATGATTGTTGAGATCATCTTATTTAACTTAAATCCTGGCCGGCTTGCTATTGAATTTGTAGAATTTGGGGAATTGATGTATAGTCTCAGCTGCTGGTATTTGAACACTCTGTTGTGATTTTGTTGTTGTTTCTCCATGCTCATTGTAATTATAATTAGGTTTAGCATACAGCATTTACTTTTCTTCTCTCCTTTCCATTGATTGGACTATTTTGGTGCCTATAGGCCTTTCTTTGTCATCTTTGACTTGTAGCTTGATTACTGCTTCAGGCTTTATAGCAGATTAGCCATCTGCAATGTGTTCCTTTGGAATGAATGCATCATTTTCCAAAATGAATGCAGAATATGGAGAATGAAGAAGCAGAGAAAGGTTCAGTATTAACAGGCTATATAGCCTGTTCAGTTGCGAAAGCTCAATGAGTTCCAAGAATCTAATAGCACTTTTTGTCAATTTGAGAACGGCTGGGAGGACTGATTAAGAACATCTGCATTTTAGGATTTACTAAGGATTTGAAGTTTCTTAATGTTAGGATAGATAAGAGTGACAAAGGTTGGGAGAGTGAATTTCTTTGAACTCCATAAATTTGAATCAATGTACGTGGCACATTTTTTGAATGTGTTGACTGATGATGTGTTTTCTTTTCCTTTTTGTTAGTTATTTGTCTCAGTTATGAGTTCTTAGTGGTACTCATTGAACTTTCACCTTTTGAACTTGAATAGCTAGGATGTAATATTGGCGGAGTCTGCAACAAAAATGGTAATTAGAGGTTGGTCACCCATGTTAATTTATGCAGGTTGTAGAAATGTGGAAACTTGAACCTTTGACATTGATAATTTTTTGGTGGTCATTGTGCGACCTTTTACAAAGTAATTGGTTTTGGAGAACTTTTATGTTTAATTGTTGTAGTTCAGCTTTGTCAAACACATTACTGTGTGCCTTATCTGCATTAAAGGATGCTTCTGTCAAAGGCTTTGTCAACTCATTTTCAATAATTAATCTACTATACCTACAGCATTGGAAAATGCTTACTAATGGACTTTGGGTTTTTGGCAATCCATCAATAACTCTAGTTTGACTGGCTGACATTTAAGAGAGAGCATGCTTGATACTATGTATTCGTTATCCTCATTTTATGCGCCTTACAATCAATCATTCATTCTCTTTTTAACTTCTTTGATGTATGATTGTAATTATTGCTCATGGTCTAAAGCTACCAGCTGTTGAATTTACTAGTTAAAGGATCATTTAATAGACCTTACATTTTCACATTGTTAGCTCCTTTTACAGGCTGTTTAACAGAAAGGGAACTGGAAATGGATGGCAGAAGCAAAGAGCCAGAATCAGAATCATTGCCTGGAACTTGCCATTGTTGTCAATGGGTTGCCAGACATCTCTCTAGGTGAAAGTTATCTTGTTCACTCAAGCACTGTGAATGATGCATAATCACTTAGAAACAAAAGTCTAGATGCAGAATTTCTTGGAAGTACTGTTTTTGGTGAATGGTTGGAAGGAAGTTAAAAAAAAAAAAAATTGCTGTTTGGTGACCAATACTTACTGGTACTGTGACTCAGTTTGACAAAGAAACTGGTAAAGTGGTCTATGAAGATTGTGATTTCAAAGATATTGACTGGCACGAGTCGGAAGATACCCTTTTGCCTCTAGATATCACAAAGGGTGAGCGTGTACAAAGCATCCTACACTTGTGGATATTGCAGCTCCACTAAAATCATTGGCATCGAAAATTATCAAGAACAGCCAGAAAACCTGGGAAAAAGTGACTGGACGCAAAATTGCAAGGCTAAAAGTACAGGAAATGAAGGTGCATAAAGAAATTTCAATGCCAGAGATTAATGACAGATGGTAAAAAGCATGAATTTCTAACTGCAAAAGGGCTGTTGAATAAGATAAATAAAACTGTGAATGCTGTGCATTTCATTGGTAAAGTTTTGCTATGTTTTACATTTGTTGATTTATGCTGCTTAATTGTTGTAGAAGGGGGAAAAACTCATTTGCTTCTGTGCAATTTGTCAAATATGGTTTGAGATAGTGGTTTTGAAGATTAATTAACCTGTTCATATCATAATCTGATCCGACTCCAATTATAGTGATTTCCTGCTGCAAGAATGAACCGCTTGAAAGCCTCTTGGAAATAAATTTGAAGGCTGTTACCTGCGTCTATTGTGCTAAAATTCGATCACTATATTGTATGGAAGCCTCACCAATTTTCAGGCTTGACGAAACCTATTAGTTTTTGGCAAAAAGCATATTTAAACTCCTGAATTTTGCTTCATATTTAGCTAAAATTAATGGTTTTGTCTGTGCATTGTATAAATTATTTTTTATTTTATTTTAATAATATAAATTAATATTTATTTTTATATTTTATATTTTTAAAATCATACTATCATTTTGTTAATATTAAAATTTTCAATTAATTACGTTAAATGTAAATTAAATTTTATTAAAATTTTAAATATTGGTATTATTAGCTCAGCTGTTATAATATTCTAATATTTTTAAATTTTTATTTTTTTAGTCTATTTATGAATTTGTGAATGGTAAAACTTACTATGAGTTTCGAGGGCTCCATATTGGTCTAAGTCCTAGTGTTAGCCTAACCTGTAGAGCTGGATTCGTGACACTTTACTATTTTATTTTCTTACATTTTTTAGGAATTATACAAATTTTATTTGGAATAAAGTTAAAACTAAATTAATGAAAATTTAATGATTGAAGGGTGAACTTACATTCTTAGAATTTTTTTTTTTTATTAACAAAGCTCATAAAAAAATTTTAAAAGGGTAAACCTTTGAAGGGGACATATACCCTTCTAGTCCACCTTAACCTCTGCCACTGATCTAAAGTCTTTAAGGTCTCAGGGTTATTCCAATAATGGTTAGGGTTAAAATTTGAATCTAAGGGTGGGCGATTGATGATATTCACAGTCTGTTATTGTCCTTGAGGTTAATATTATCGGTGGACAGGTGGAGGTTTGAGAGAGAGATGGGTTAATGATAGCAATGAGTCAGATATTTGCAGGTACCCAATTTGATTAAACTTTAATAATATGAGATTGTGTAGTATATAATCGGGTTTAGAACAGGTTCAAGTTTAAAAAATGATACCCGTGACAGGTTTGAATTGAGTTTTAGTTTTGAATATTGGTTATCTATTATCTCAACCCGATTATATAAATAATTAATTAAATATAAAATATATTTTTTATAATAATATTTATAAATTTTATATGTTATATTTTAAATAAATAGAATTTACATTATTTTATAAAATTATTAAATTTTTAAAATTTAAATTATTTAAATATTTTTTTATATATTATATAAAAAATAAATGGATTTGGGTATTTTTCAAATAATAATAATTGAGTTTGGGTCGGGTTTAAGTAATTGAAGATAAGATTTAATTGAGTTTGTGACGGATTTGGGTAAAATGATTTTCTTGAACACTTATGCTACTGTGAGTCTTTTATTACTAGTCTTGATGGCAAATCAGCCTGTTACACAAAGAGAAAAAGTGAAGATAGAGGCCTATTGGCCAGCTACTCCTATGTTCAAGTTAGAGTTTGATCGAGATATTGCTTTTGGAATGAAAGAGTGAATTTTATAGAGATTTTGATAGAGTAAACATACCTAATTAATGCCTGGTTCTAATAGTTAAAGACTGAAGACTAAAGACCATTGTAGCTAGTTGCGAGAATCTCGACATGTTTGACTGCTATTCTGAGATTTTCGCCTATGGATCTGCCTCCATTATCGATTAGTTTTACTAATGCTCAGTTCCCATTCTCTGCTCAGTAAGGGTAATGTTTGGGCATGTTGGGTGAACATCCGCCCCTGTTCTTTGCTCGAATGTCTTTACTCATGTTTGCTCGATTCCAACCTAGTCGAGCTTTTGATGCTCGGATTGCTCTCTGATCATGACTTCTTTTCTGTTGACCTTTTGACCAAACGCTTAGCTCTTTGACTGCCATGTTGACCTTTTGATTGAGCGTTAAATATTTGACATAGTTTTGGGCAAGTTATATCAAATGCCCTACCTTTTATCACCCCTAAGATGGGTAGGGTGTGTGACTTATAAATGAGAGAGAAATAAGGATATGGTGAGGCTATAAGCTGCGAACAAGGGATAAAGGAGGATATTGTGAGAACAAAAAAAAAAGGTGGATGATTAGGGCAATGCAACAAAAAGAGAAATAAGGTTTTTGTTTTTTTTTTTTTAGATGGGTGGATGGTGGAGAGAGAGAGAGAGAGAGAGAGGTGTGGGGTGGGAGGAAAATAAATAATTTTAGTGTTTAAGTTAATAATTTTTTCTTCGGCTAGGCTAACATAAAATTTATCAAATTTTTTTATAGAATAATTAAATAGTTGATGGAATAAAATAATAAAAATCTTTTAATATGATTTTTAAAAAAATTGGTTTTTATAGGGTGTGATTGAGAAAAGTTTGAATTCATTTATGAATAAATTTAATAATTATTAGATTAAATATTTATATATAAATTTATGCATTTATTACGTGCACTTTAATTTTATAAAAATCTCAATATAAATATTGAATTTAATAATTATTAAACTCATTCTTATATAAAATCAAACTTATATTAGATGCACTCATTATACTAATGGATGAAAATATGCATATGTTATGGTATATCTAATGCACGTCATTTGCATGCATGAAATTACAATTTTAATGAAAAAAAATATTAAATGAATGTAAATTGTATTTAATGAACTTCAAATTATAATTTTTTGTATAAATGAGGTACATTAAATAAATTTTAACGAATATATACTTACATTTATTAAAAAACTATAAAAACATAGTAACCGAATAATAAATTATAATGAACGACAAACTATTTTGTAATTTACCTAAAGTAGGCATCAAAATATCTCAAAGCGTTCAGTAATCAGACAAGTGGGCCAAAGTACAGCAATTGTCAGGCAACAAAAGTTCAGCCATTGACCAAAAGCTATCATATCGCTTTACCTGTACTTCTCAATTTAATTTAATTTAATTTAAATTTTTTAGAATGTTATTTTTATTTTCATCAGTTTGCATTGGAGTTGGAATTTTTAATAATTATTAATTGTAAATATCTATATTTGAGCTATTATATATATATATATATATATATATATATATATATATATATATATATATATATATATATATATTCATTTTCTCATTTTCCGTTTTACACTTATGAAGCCATCAAAGTGTATAGCTTTAAGAGATAATAAAATTTAATTGACTTTTAAGTGCTAATAATTAATTGAGTGAATTATTATTTATCTTCTAAAATTTAGTCATAATTATTATTAAAATTTTACTATTTAAAAATCAAATTAATTAATTTTTAATATTTGATTCCTTAACTATTTAACCATTCTTATCTACTTTTCATTAATTAATAGTTAAAGATATAAAATACCTATAAAATTTTATAAATGCTAAGGCATTAACAATTTATTCTTTGATTTTTTTAAGAAAGTTTAAAAATGAAAAAATTTGTTTGGAAATTGTTTTTTTAAATATCTTTTTTTTTTAATTTTTTTTATTAATGGACTACTTTTAGAATTTCACATATTATGATGTAACTTTAAGTACTAAATAGTAATTCAATTTGAGTAGTGTAGCTAAAATACTATATTAAATCTTGATCTATTATTTATAATTACTTAGTTTAAAATAAAGTATAATTATTTTATTACAGAAAATAATGTACTATAACGAAGCTTTACAATTCATCTCATTAAATTTTTATAAAATAATACATTTTTTTTAATAAAGTAGTTAATTATGAAAAATTCATTAACTTAATAAAAAAATAAAATTTCTTCACATAATATTAAAAAATATTAGATATAAAATTAAATGAGATATATTTATTTAGTATTTCATATTTAATATCTACTGTTTAATTAAAATTTAAGATGTTATGAAAAAAATATTGAAAAAATTTTATTTTTTTTTATTAATTTAATAAAATTTTCATAATTAACTATTTAATGGACAAAAGTATGATTTACAAAAATTTAATGAGATGAATTTAAAAAATTTCATTAAATCTTTTTTTTTTGTAACAAAATAATTTTACTTTGTTTTAAATTAAGTAACAATAGAATACAATTTTTCAAAAATAATATATTTAAAAATTTTCGGTTTTCAACCAACTATATATATATATATAAAGTTGGGGTGTAAATTTTATTATAAAAATTATTGAATTGATGCTCAAATGGCTTACACGTTTTTTCATATTATCGGTCGTTAGAAGTTCAATTTTTTTTTTCATTGAAAAAGTTTTATTTTTTTTTATTAATTTAATAAAATTTTCATAATTAACTATTTAATGGACAAAAGTATGATTTACAAAAATTTAATGAGATGAATTTAAAAAATTTCATTAAATCTTTTTTTTTTTTTTTAACAAAATAATTTTACTTTGTTTTAAATTAAGTAACAATAGAATACAATTTTTCAAAAAAAATATATTTAAAAATTTTTGGTTTTCAACCAACTATATATATATATATATATATATATATATATATATATATATATATATATATAAAGTTGGGGTGTAAATTTTATTATAAAAATTATTGAATTGATGCTCAAATGGCTTACACGTTTTTTCATATTATCGGTCGTTAGAAGTTCAATTTTTTTTTTCTTCTGCCTTCTAAAATTTTTATAGGAAAAATAAATCCTCTAAACAACGAAAGAAGAAACAGCATAAAAAATGTATTTTAAGTCTAAGCGTCGAGGAGTTTGTTGATGAGTGATGAATATTAATGCTTCCTTTGACCAATATAAGAATGATATAAGCTTGCAAGTAAATAAGAAAACGAG
The DNA here is from genome assembly GCF_030052815.1 of Hevea brasiliensis. Classification (NCBI taxonomy): domain Eukaryota; kingdom Viridiplantae; phylum Streptophyta; class Magnoliopsida; order Malpighiales; family Euphorbiaceae; genus Hevea; species Hevea brasiliensis. Next base: position 76,374,546 of record NC_079506.1, on the reverse strand, counting down.
GTTGTGACCCCTGGGCAACCACTTTGACACTCAAATCAGTAATGATAAGTGCTAGAGCATAGATAAATATAGAGAATATTGAAGTAAAGTAAGCAAAGTAAGTGTACCTAATTTTTGGCGTTGCTCTAATATATAGAGGCTAATGTCTAGTAATAGTTAGAGGTGATTATGAGGATCTCAGTTTTGTTTGGTTGTGATCTCAAAATTCTCATCGAATGTATCTCATGTCATGTATGTGGATCTTATCCGAACATTATCCGAGCTATCATATTGAACCATCGGAGTAAAATGGGTTGTACTAATGTTCATATGAGCAATTACTCGATTATATTGATTGAGTTATCCTTTGACCATTTGACTGAGCTGTTTGACTTTTTGACCGAGTCAAGTAGGTTGGTTGACCTTTTCATCAAGCTATTTGACTCCGTGTTCTAGGTGGGCTATATCAAACATCTTTCAACAATCTAATCATGCATTCTTAAATTGTATTTTAGACTTAACAGCATTGCTTTAATCCAGATTAATTGTTATATAATTCAAAACTTGTTCTCCAAAGTTAAAATTTGGAAATATTTTCTCTTTAAAAACAAAGGCAAAACACATATTTAAGCCTTTGAACTTTGCTTCATATTAACATTAAACCCTTACACATTTCAATGTAATGTTAAGCCTTTAAACTTTCAAAATGGTTCATATTATACCTTTTTTTAATGGTCCGTTTATGTGTGTGATACATTCGCAGTGTGGGACGAGTTGAAAGGAAAAAAAATAGTATGATTAGGAGAGTTATTGTTTACGTGTAGGAGAAAGAAAAATTAAAATATTAAAACTCTAACCATATGAAAAAGGAAAAAACCTTTACAATGCAGCATACCTCTTTCGCATTTCTCCCAATTCTCTCCCTTATCTAAGCAAGAAAAATCCAAATTTGTGAAGAAATTAAAGATTAACTTCACTTGAGATTTACCAATCAAGCAGCATTCTTACTTCTCCGAAACCTTAGTTGGTACTGTCAAGAGTTGTTAAAAGAGATACAAAATTTGATGGTAGGGCTTCTTGCAACAACTTTTTGGCTTTTTTTTAGGTGTGTTTCTTTATTATAATGGTAGATAATGGATTGTTTGCTCTATAATTTAAATTCATTTTGTTGTCTTCTCCTTTGTCGTGGGTATCGTGCTCTGGAAAGGTAGTCCCATTAGTAGTCAAATTGCACTTTATTTAGGGTTTTTGGTTTTTGAGAACATATGCATTTGGTATTCTAAGATCCTAATATGTTGATATTACCACTATTTTTAGCATAATTATTCGGTGCAAATTGTACATTCTGATTTTTTTGCAAATTTTGTGTAATTCAATTACATAATGTGTGACTTTATGGTGCAAGTTGATATTTATCATAGGGGAAATTTTCAGAAAATAAATGGGATATTACATTATATGGGTGGAAATTGTCACCTTGTTAATAACCAATTTAACTTGGATTTACTGTCTTACATTAATTAATGTCATATGTAAAGGACTTAGGGTATGGGGTGATTGGTGGTCTATACCATAGGAAAAACAATGGAGGGGACTTCCTTTTAATTAATGATGACAATGCTAATGGACTAATATGCAATCGTGCTAAAAAGGGGACATGATAGGGTTTTACATAAACCATAATATAGGCATTGAATTTGAAACATCACAAACTCAGCCTTTTGTTGAAGTTAGATTGTCCACATTAGATGAAACACAAGCCACCGATGAAGAAATAGGTGTAGATGAAGATATTCATGAGTTTGAAACTCATCAAACATTTGATGAAATATGTGTAAATGTGCCATGTTTAATTGATGATGAGGATGATGAGTTACAAGAGGCAAGGAAAAATGTGAGATAGCATATGATGAAGACCAAAGAACCAAATAAAAGGAATGGGGAAGGGAATTCTACTGAATACATTAATGTGAATGTTATTTTTGATCATGAGGAAGAAGTTAATGTTGATGTTGAGTTGGGAGGAGGAAGTAGTGAGGAAGATGATGGGAATAGCAGCTAGTGTTTTGATAGTTCTAATGTGGGGAGTTTCTATAGCGAAAATGAAGATTAATAAACTGATGGTGCCCAAAGAAGAAATAGATCTAGGGTTCCTTTTAATCCCACTTCTAAGATTCTTGTGTTTTCTGTGAATATGGCTTTCTCTAATATGCAACAAGTTAGGGATGCAATTGCAAAGTATGTAATTTATAAAGGACTGGCTCCCCATATAGTTAAGAATGAACCTAAAAGACTTAGGGAACATTATCTTGATAATTGTCCATGGGTGTTATTTGTCAATAATGAAAAATTTGAGAACTCATTGGTTGTGAAGACATATGTACCATAGAATAAATGTGGTAGAGTTAACACTAGCAAGGTTTCAAATTGTGGATTTGTTACAAAGCATTTCAAGCACAGAATTAGTACTCAGCACAATATAAAAATAAAGGAGCTAAAAGAATTGTGCAGGTCTAAACTGAAATTAAATGCAAGCATGCATGTGTGTAGGAGAGCCAAAAAACTTGTTTTGCATGAGCTTCATAGTAATTACAAGGTTGAGTGTGCATTGCTGCATGATTATGTTGCATAAATTAGAAAACATAATAGTGGAACAACTTGTATTATTAGGTCCTCTAATGAAAGTGGAGATGGCAGGCCCTTATTTGATAGATTCTATGTATGCTTTGATGCATGCAAAAAGAGCTGGAAGGCTAGTTGTAAACCTATCATTGAGCTTGATGGCTGCGATTTAAAGGGGTTGCATAAGGGACAACTCTTATGTGCTGTTGGTAGGAATAGAAACAACCAAATGTTTCCTATAGCTTGGTGAGTCGTTCATCTTAAAAAAAGAAAAGAAAAAGGAAACATGGAGTTTGTTTCAGAGAATGATCTAACATGACTTGTTATTTGGAGATGGAGATGGTTATACCATGATATCAGACATGCAAATTGTAATGCTTCCCTTAAATTTTTATATTTATTTATTGTTTTTTCCTTGCATCATTTACATATTTTGCCTAACTAATGTTGTAATTTATATATAGGGATTGGATAGTGCAATAAAGGATTTGCTACCAAGAGTTGAGCATATGATGTGTGCTAGGCACATTTATGCTGGTTGGGCCAAATATTAGAGAGGTGAGGAGAGGAAAAAAAAAAAACACTTTTTGCAGTGTGCCAAAGTAGCATATGTGTAAGATTTGAAGGCTAAATTGGATATATTGAGGACTTTAGGAGAATGTTATGTTAAAGATGCTTTGAATCATGAAGTGGAAACTTGGTCTAGAGTCTTCTTCAATACTGAATGTAAATGTGATGTGATGGACAACAACCTATCTTAGACATTCAATGGTTAGATTCTTGAAGTTAGGTGAAAGAGTATAATCAAATGTTAGAAGAAATAAGGGTGAAAGTAATGAATAGGTTATGGAATAAGAAAAATGGGGTTCAAACTTGGATATGTGATATAGCACCAATTACTTATAAAAAATTGGAGAAGAATAAAATATTATCATATGATTGGTTTGTGGAATGGAATTGGGACATTGGTCATGAGGTTACAAGTTTGTTTGATCCCAAATTGAAGCACATTATGGACATTAGTAAGAGATCTTGTAGTTGTAGAAAGTGGGATTTAACTGGTATCCCATGCCAACATGGTGTTCAATGCATCTCAAAAGCTAGAAAATCTCATCAGTAATTGGTAGATAAGAGAAAGTTATTTGAAAGTTTATGAGAACACAATCAAGTGTGTGCCTAGGAGAAATTTGTGGAATAACACTGAATTGAAAAGGACAGAGCCACTTGAATTCAAGAAAATGCCAAGTAGAGCAAAAAAGAGTAAGAAGGAAGGATAAGGATGAAGTGAAAAAGTCAACCAAACTTTCAAGAAGAAGAAGGATTATGACATATAAACTTTGCAAGGGACATAATCATAACAATAGGGGTTGGCCAAAAAAAGCAACACGAGTGAATACTGAATATTTTCAATTTTTATTTTTTTAATTGAATTTTTTTACATATTATAATGGTGTTTAATTATTGCTAATGTGTGATGAGAATTCAAGCTCTAAGAATGAAAAGGAAGTAACTTCTAAGAATGAAAAGCTTCAATAATAGCAGAAGATCAAAAGGACTATTGGTACTAAAATTTCAAGGAAATTCATTCCACGTTAGGTGTTAGAAGAATATTATGAAAAGGGAAAAGGCACTGCTACCTCACACAACTAAGGTGGACCAAAATGGTCAAAAGCAAAGATCAAATATGCAAAGGGATTAATAAGTGAAGGGTTTGGCTGCCATTTGGACTTAAATACCAAAATTGCAACAATGGAGGTAACTGTTAAATAACATATTCCTATGTGTACTTGAAAAGATTTGAGGTATGATACTGTTTAATGTGGATAATTTTCCAAACACTTGGTCGTTCACTGATACATTTATATAACAAACCTATGAATAGCATCTATTCATCTTTATCTCAACTAGCTCTGTGACACCCCTTACCCGTCTACAGTATAGCAGAGCAAGATATGTCACACACTGTACCGGAACACCCTATTTTATTTTAATCATTTTTATCCTTCCTTATTTATTTTTATCATAGCTATGAAGTACAATTGGTGAAGTATAATTTATTTAAGTCATTTATGGAAAACATCAATTTATTTGAGGTTCCGCAAATTTTATAGAAAATCCGACAGAGTACCGACTAAAAATGGAGAAAATAGTTTTTCGGAACCTGAGAAAAACACTTCCAAAATTCTCAATCAATCCCAAACTCCATTTCATCATCAAAATCTCAATATTTTTCAACAACATTTTCATTTCTCAATCATTCATTTCATATGATATTCATGTAAAAGTCATCAATAAATATTCACTTTTTCATTCATAAATATAATTTCCACTATTTACATTGATAACAAAATACATTACATGAGTTTCAATTTTACATGAGAAAGTAAAAGTTAATTACAAAATATCAAAATAAAACTAGTGTCCTACCAATGCACTGATGATGGTGAGGTGACACGGATACTATGCAGAGTTGCAGAAGGTCTCACCCAGTCTGTGGTCAACTGGGCTCTCGATCGGTCTCTCCTGAACCTACGCGTGACAAAAAGCAACGCGCTAAGCAATAATGCTTAGTGGTGCCAATAATAAAATAAAAAGAAATAACAGAAAATAAATATGCAGTGCATGTTCTGATATCTTATGCAGATAATTTTTCGATCATTATTGGTAATCTTATTTATTTTGTACGTGTTATATTCATAATTTCATTAAATTTATCCACTTTCATTTTTAGTTGCCCAAGTAACCTATCTTTGGATCGGATGGATAAACGGGTGGCGCACTGGGTATCTAGTATCTCGGGTCGTCACACCATCGATCACATATGCATCTCCCGGTGTGCAACAGAACAGCTAATAATCTGTAATAAGATTAGGCACAAGGCCAAGTATCAACACAATGTTAGAATGGCTAAAAGCCATAAAATCACAGAATGGCATAATGCCATGTGCAGTACTGCTAACTGAACCCTATTGGCATGCCAACCTATCCAAACCAATCTTGCTAGGTGTACTAGGGCATGTTACACTTTTAAATTATACAATTCTTGAAATTCAAGTTTAGGTGTTACTATTCATTTCATTAGTCAACTAAAACGTTTACTTTTGCATAGACAATAGGTACATTGGTTCTAATACTCCCAACATACCACATTTTGCATTCTAAAATTGTTGGTATTGGTTGCCAATACCATTTGTAAGCTTAGTGTTAGTTATTCAAAATTTTCAAATTTCAAGCCTTGTGTTTACTGTTCCATTGGTTATTTTTACAGTAGAAATTTGGCAAAGTTGTCTTCATGAAAGTTGTTTCTTATTTTGTCTAGTTACATTTCCTTTTTTGAATCATTCCATTTGGAGTTTTGTAGCTCAAGTTATAGCCTAAACACCATAATTGGCCGGATTGGACATAATCCAAAATTCTGGGCAAAACTAGTTCTGCCAGATTTGGTAACCTAAGTTTGGTTAGCAATTTGACTAGGTTATGGTTAGAATTTGGATTTATGTTCTTCATGAAAGTTTTAGGTCTATGTCTCAGCTTTCTGATGGTAAAATTTCAGGTCAATTGGACCTTTCTACACTGTGTTATGACAAAATGAATAGACACTATTCATTTGATCATTTTGCCCAGGCAGAATACAAGTCACTCGGATTAAGGCAATTTTTAGGCCAACTTCGTTTAGTTTTCTGGGCAGGCTTTCTTCACCAAAGTGGTGCCATTATGTGTCTAGTTTCATGTCCAATTGGCCTTGCACCAATTGAACCTCTACAACTCCATTTATAACTGCCCAAACCTGCTGGACTCATGCTCAGTCCTGCAGATCAGCCAATGCAGCTCACCCATACACAAATGCCAAGCCTCAATTCACTTCATTTCTTCATCATACACAGCCAAATGGTCACTAATTGACCATTCAAACTTTCATTCACTAACACATGAGCAAACCCTAGGTTTCTCCCAAACCCTAACTCCACAATTTCAATTTGTTCCATTTTCATATTTTCTAGTTTAGATTAATGTTGTAACAAAGAATATAAGAGAAAAATTAAACTAAAGTGGCACTAACCTTCACTTAGTCACTTTTCAAGACTTAAAAACTTCACTTTCTTCCTTTCAAATTGTTGCCCAAAGCTTGCTCTAGTGGTAGGGATAATTTTTAATGAAGGCAAGTCAGGGTTTTGAGGGGGTTTAAGGTGGGAAAGGAAGCTTGGTTTAAGGGACAACAATGGTGGAGGTGAGAGTGTGGTTCGTCCAGCTGAAGGAGGATAAGAAATCTGATTTGTTTTCCTTAAGTTTTATCTCTTTTAATTGATTTAATAAAGCTTGTTGCATTTTGATTGGTTGGGCCTTTCTTAATTGCATCATGCATATGCAATAAATCCTATTTACTTTCATTTCATTTCTTTTCTTTTCTACTCACTTGCAATTTAATTTTTAGCAATATTTATTCATATTTTGTGTCATGATAATTATTTATTTAACTGGACAAGTCGGCTAAAAATCATCTCTGAAGGCGAAATGACCAAAATGCCCTCCGTTTGGCTTAACAGACTAAAATTGTCTGTACCGATTGAAAAAATTTTTTAAGCATTTTCTTGGCATTCTAATGCTATAGAACCCTCAATGACTCTTCTCTGGACTCCAAAAAATTATTTTATGAATTTTCCCTCGGGTCTAGGGCTCCTAGTTACGAGAATCGCAACTTCCCACTAGATTACCCATCGCTAGGGCACTGGCTCATTTAACTTGGTTGTATTTTATTTCTAAAATTTTTCCTAAATTTTTCTTGTTAATATTTGAGTTAATTATGGTTTCTCACTTTAGTTTAAATATTTTTCCAGATGTTCTAGCTGTCCGGATCGACACTGGTCACCGGAACAATAGAATGTAGGGAGTTGCTACAGGGAGGGTGTTACAACTCTTTCACTCTAATTTAAATTTCGTCCTCAAAATTTACCTGATTCAAACAGTTGAGGGAACTGTTGGCTCATCGTCTCTTCACTTTCCCAAGTTGCCTCCTCGGTGTTGTGGTGCCTCCAAAGCACTTTCACCAGTGGAATCTGCTTATTCCTCAACTCTTTCACTTCTCGAGCCAGGATCCGTATGGGTTCTTCTTCAAATGTCAAATCCGGTTGTACTTCAATTTCTTGCATGGAGATGACATGTGAAGGATCTGAGCGGCATCTTCTTAGCATAGATACATGGAACACGTTGTGGATCTTGTCCAGCTCTAGTGGTAAAGCTAGCCTGTAGGCCACTAGACCCACACGTTCAATGACTTCATATGGGCCAATGAACCTAGGGCTTAACTTACCTTTTCTTCCAAACCTTAGTACCTTCTTCCACGGTGACACCTTGAGGAATACTTTATTGCCAACCGCATAATCTATTTCTTTTCTCTTCAGGTTGGCATAGGATTTCTATCTGTCTGAGGCAACCTTCAGATTGGCTTTGACTAGCCTTACCTTCTTCTCAGATTGTTTCACCAGGTCTGGCCCTATCAGTTTATCTTCGCCTAATTCAGTCCACCACACTAGAGTTCTACATTTTCTCTCATACAATGCTTCATACGGGGCCATTTGGATGCTAGCTTGGTAGCTATTGTTGTATGCAAATTCTGCCAGTGGGAGGTATCTATCCCAACTTCCCTCAAATTCAATGACACAACTCCTCAGCATATCCTCAAGGACCTGACATATATTTCATGTTATTATTATCATTTCAGTTCAATATTTGTATTAATTCAATTAGTTTCAATTATTTACCTGGATTACTCTTTTTGATTGTCCATCCGTCTGAGGATGGAAAGCTGTGCTGAAGTGGAGTTGTGTACCCAAGGATTCATGCAACTTCTTCCAAAATCTCGATGTAAACCTTGGGTCTTGATCAGATATGATGGAAAGCGGAATTCCATACAGTCTAACTATCTCACTGATATACAATTCTGCTAACTTCTCCAGTGAGTAGTCAGTCCTAACTGACAGAAAATGTGTTGACTTCGTTAATCTATCTACTATCACCCATACTGCATCATGCTTCTTCTCGGTGAGAGGTAGACCACTTACAAAATCCATGGTAACCCGATCCCATTTCCATTCAGGTATGTGTATAGGCTGTAGCAAACCCGATGGAACTTGATGTTCTGCCTTGACTTGCTGACATGTCAAGCATTTAGTCACATAGTCAGCTATGTCCTTCTTCATACTAGGCCACCAATACTGAAGCTTCAGATCATGATACATTTTTGTACTTCCTGGGTGCATAGCATAAACACTGGTGTGTGCGTCTTTAAGGATACTGACTTTCAATTCCTTATCATCTGGTACACATACTCTTCCTTTGTAGTACAAACACCCATCTACTTTCAACTCATAGTCAGTTGCCTTCCCTTCTGAGATTTTACTCATAGTGGTCATTAACTTTTCATCTGCCTTCTGCCCATCTAAAATCTGCTGTAGTAGGTTTGGCCTTACTTGTAACTCAGCCAAAATAGCTCCATCTCGAGCCAAGGATAGACGGGCATTCAATGATCTCAAAGATGTGATGGATTTTCTGCTCAAAGCATCTACAACTACATTTGCCTTCCCAGGATGGTAGTCAATTACACAATCATAGTCCTTCAGGAACTCAATCCATCGCCTCTGTCTAAGGTTGAGCTCCTTCTGGGTTGGCAAGTATTTCAGACTTTTATGGTCTGCGTAAATGTAACACTTTTCACCATACAAATAGTGCGAAGATAATTGCTGCAAGTTCTAGATCATGGGTAGGGTAATTCTGTTCATGTGGCCTTAGCTGCTTGGAAGCATAAGTGACTACCTTCCCCTCTTGCATCAATACACACCCTAACCCATTATGAGAGGCATCACTATAGACCACAAAGTCTTTTCCTGACACTGGCTGTGTTAACACTGGTGCCTCTGTCAACATAGCCTTCAACTTCTCAAAAATGGTCTGACACTTGTCATTTCAGTCAAATCTGACATTCTTGTGTAAAAACTTGGTCATTGGAGCAGCTATTAAAGAAAATACCTTTACAAATCTTCTGTAATACCCAGCTAGCCCCAAGAAACTTCTGACCTCAGTTGTATTCCTGGGAGGCTTCCATTCCATTACTGCTTCTATTTTCTTAGGATCCACTCTAATCCCATCTGCTGACACTATGTGTCCAAGGAATGCAATTTCATCCAACCAGAAGTTACACTTGGACAACTTAGCATACAGCTTCTTTTCTCTCAGGGTTTCCAGAACAATCCTCAAATGCTTATCTTGTTCTTCACTGGTCTTGGAATACTCCAAAATATCATCAATAAAGACCACTATGAACCGATCTAGGTATGGATGTAAGATACGGTTCATAAGGTCCATGAATGTCACTGGTGCATTTGTTAGGCCAAAGGGCATTACTAGAAACTCATAATGCCCATACCGGGTCCTGAATGCAGTCTTTGGCACATCTGCATCCTTCACCCTCAACTGATGATACCCTGATCTGAGATCAATTTTGGAAAATACTCCTGCTCCTTTCAACTGATCAAACAGATCGTCAATTCTAGGCAATGGATATTTGTTCTTCACAGTCACTCTATTCAACTGCCGGTAATCGATGCATAACCTCAAAGTCCCATCCTTCTTCTTCACAAACAGCACTGGAGCTCCCCATGGTGACACACTGGGGTGTATGAACCCCTTATCCAGAAACTCATATAACTGGATTTTTAGTTCCTTCAATTCTGTGGGTGCCATCCTATAAGGAGCAATAGAGATTGGTGCTGTACCCAGCAGTATCTCAATAGCAAATTCAACTTCCCTTTTTGGTGGCAAGCCGAGCAATTCTTCAAGGAACACATCTGTGAAGTCTCTTACTATGGGTATGTCACACAGATTTGGCTTAGCCTGCCTAGTATCCACCACATGTGCTAGGTAGGCTTCACAGCCTTTTCTCATCAGTTTTCTTGCAACTGTGGCTGAGATGACATTGGATAAGAAATCTGTCCTTTCCCCCACAACTGTAATCTCATTACCCTCAGGAGGTTTCAAAGAAATCCTCTTCAGTTTACAATCAACCATTGCTTGATGACGTGACAACCAGTCCATTCCCAAAATCACGTCAAACTCATGGAAAGGCAACTCAATCAGGTCTGCCAAGAATTCATACCCCTGAATCCTTAACGGGCAACCCTTGTACACTTTGTTCACCACTACACTGTGGCCCAATGGATTAGTGACCAGAATGTCTTGGTCACTCTCCCCTACTAGTATCCCCCTTTTTACGGGTAAGTTGATGCAGATGTATGAATGAGTGGATCCTGGATCCACCAATGCATGCACAGATGTATTGTAGAGGGAGAACGTACCCCTGATGACATCCGGGGCATCTTGCTCCTCCTGAGCTCTTATGGCATAGGCTCTAGCAGGTGCTCTGCCCTCAGGCCTCTCTGTTGGCTCAGATGTAGGCCTCTGTGATGGTGCCATTGCCTCAGATTTTTCGGATTTCCTACCCCTTTGTGGTGCAGGAGCAGGTTTGTTTGCTTTTGTTGGAGCAGCAGTAGCAGTTCTACTTGGATAGTTCCTTAATTGATGCTCTGTTGACCCACACCTTAAGCAAGCACCCATTACTGTCCAACACTCCCCCTTATGCCACTTTAGACAATGCGAACATGCAGAAGATGCTGGGGCTGGTCCCCTGAACCCTGTCCCTGAAGAGCTGCCCACTGATGGTGTGGACTGACCTCTCCTAGGGGTGAACTGTGGCCTGGGCCCCTGGGATTGACCCTAACCTTGTGGTTGACCTGAACTCTGTGCAGGTGGACCTTTGAACTTCTTTCTTGATGCAGGAGATGAACTAGACTGACCCGGGCCCCTCTTCTGCCGTTTCTCTCTTCTGCTCTGCTCACTTATTCTAACCTTTTCAACTTTTATTGCAGCTTCCACTAACTTGGTGAAGTCTGTGATTCCCAAGGCAGTGATCATGATCTTTATATTATCATTTAATCCCTCTTTAAATCTCTTACACCTTTCAGCCTCATTAGGGACTATCTCCCTTCCATAGCGGCTCAGTCTGACAAATTCCTTCTCATACTCCGCTACTGATAGCTGTCTCTGCCTCAGGTTAATGAACTCTCTTCTTCTTTCTTCCAGGTATACACTACCCTCATATTTCTTCTTGAATTCGGAGAGGAAGAAGTCCCAAGTTATTACTTCTGGCTGCACTTCACTAGACATTGTATCCCACCATTGGTAGGCATTATCTTGCAATAGAGATACAACAGCTTTTAGATTTTATTCTGGAGTGCAGTGGAGTTGTTTTAAAACTCTCCTTGTTCTGTTTAACCAGTTTTCGGCTACAACAGAATCATCTTCTCTCTTGCCAAAGAAATCCACTGCTCCAAATTTTCTCAATCTTTCCAGATGTGATTTCTGCTGTGGAGGTGGTGGTGGTGGTGGCATTACCCCAGCCATTTGTCTGAAAAACTAGGCCATTTACTGGAACATGGCCTGTGGAGGCTGAGCAGGCTCTACTGGAGCTGGTGGAGCAGGTTCTCCCCTACCCCCAGACTCTGCTGCTACAGGTGAAGCATGACTCTCTACTTCCTCTTGAACCGCCCTCTGAGATGTAGAGTCCATATCCTATTCAAAATAACAAAAATAAACAGATCTGCATTAGTATCACCTCGACTCTTATAAATGCAATGCATGGTATGGACTCGATCTAGGCCTAGAAACGTCTAAACTATGCTCTGATACCACTAAATGTGACACCCCTTACCTGTCTACAGTATAGCAGAGTAAGATATGTCACACAGTGTACCGGAACACCCTATTTTATTTTAATCCTTTTTATCCTTCCTTATTTATTTTTATCATAGCTATGAAGTACAATTGGTAAAGTATAATTTATTTAAGTCATTTATGGAAAACATCAATTTATTTGAGGTTTCACAAATTTTATAGAAAATCCAGCAGAGTACCGACTAAAAATGGAGAAAACAGTTCTTCGAAACCTGAGAAAAACACTTCCAAAATTCTCAATCAATCCCAAACTCCATTTCATCATCAAAATCTCAATATTTTCAACAACATTTCCATTTCTCAATCATTCATTTCATATGATATTCGTGTAAAAGTAATCAATAAATATTCACTTTTTCATTCATAAACATAATTTTCACTATTTACATTGATAACAAAATACATTACATGAGTTTCAATTTCACATGAGAAAGTAAAAGTTAATTACAAAATATCAAAATAAAACCTAGTGTCCTACCAATGCACTGATGACGGTGAGGTGACACGGACACTATGCAGAGTTACAGAAGGTCTCACCTAGTCTGTGGTCTACTGGGCTCTCGGTCGGTCTCTCCAGAACCTACGCGTGGCAAAAGGCAACGCGCTAAGCAATAATGCTTAGTGGTGCCAATAATAAAATAAAAAGAAATAACAGAAAATAAATATGTAGTGCATGTTCTGATGTCTTATGCAGACAATTTTTTGATCATTATTGGTAATCTTATTTATTTTGTACTTGTTATATTCATAATTTCATTAAATTTATCCACTTCCATTTTTAGTTGCCCAAGTAACCTATACTGGATGACTGGACTGGATAAACGGGTAAACTGGCACTGGGTATCTAGTACCTCGGGCCGTCACACCATCGGTCACATATGCATCTCCTAGTGTGCAACAGAACAGCTAATAAGCTGTAATAACATTAGGCATAAGATCAAGTATCAACACAATGTCAAAATGGCTAAAAGCCATAAAATCACAGAATGACATAATTCCATATGCAGTACTGCTAACTGAACCCTATTGGCATGCCAATCTATCCAAGCCAATCTTGCTAGGTGTACTAGGATATGTTACACTTTTAAATTGTACAATTCTTGAAATTCAAGTTTAGGTGTTACTATTCATTTCATTAGTCAACTAAAATGTTGACTTTTGCATAGACAATAGGTACATTGGTTCTAATACTCCCAACATACCACATTTTGCATTCTAAAATTGTTGGTATTGGTTGCCAATACCATTTCTAAGCTTAGTGTTAGTTATTCAAAATTTTCAGATTTCAAGCCTTGTGTTTACTGTTCCATTGGTCATTTTTACAGTAGAAATTTGGCAAAGTTGTCTTCATGAAAGTTGTTCCTTATTTTGTCTAGTTACATTTCCCTTTTTAAATCACTCCATTTGGATTTTTGTAACTCAAGTTATGGCTTAAACACCATAACTAGCTGGATTGGACAAAATCCAAAATTCTGGGCAAAACTGGTTTTGCTAGATTTGGTAACCTAAGTTTGGTTGGCAATTTGACTAGGTTATGATCAGAATTTGGATTTGTGTTCTTCATGAACATTGTAGGTATATGTCTCAGCTTTCTGATGGTAAAATTTTAGGTCAATTGGACCTTTCTACACTGTGTTATGACCCAGGCAGAATGCAAGTCACCCGGATTAGGGCAATTTTTAAGCCAACTTGGTTTGGTTTTCTAGGAAGGATTTCTTCACCAAAGTGGTGCCATTATGTGTCTAGTTTCATGTCCAATTGGCCTTGCACCAATTGAACCTCTACAACTCCATTTATAACTGCCCAAACCTACTAGACTGATGCTCAATCCTGCAGGTCAACCAATGCAGCTCACCCATACACAAATGCCAAGCCTCAACTCACTTCATTTCTTCATCATACATAGCCAAATGGTCACTAATTGACCATTCAAACTTTCATGCACCAACACATGAGCAAACATTAGGTTTCTCCCAAACCCTAACTCCACAATTTCAATTTGTTCCATTTTCATATTTTCTAGTTTAGTTTAATGTTGTAACAAAGAATATAAGAGAAAAATTAAACTAAAGTGGCACTAACTTCACTTAGTCACTTTCCAAGACTTAAAAACTTCACTTTTTTCCTTTCAAATTGCTGCCCAAAGCTTGCTCTAGTGGTAGGGATAATTTTTAATGAAGGCAAGTTAGAGTTTTAAGGGGGTTTAAGGTGGGAAAGGAAGCTTGGTTTAAGGGACAACAATGGTGGAGGTGAGAGTGTGGTTCATCCAGCTGAAGGAGGAGAAGAAATCTGATTTGTTTTCCTTAAGTTTTATCTCTTTTAATTGATTTAATAAAGCTTGTTGCATTTTGATTGGTTGGGCCTTTCTTAATTGCATCATGCATATGCAATAAATCCTATTTACTTTCATTTCTTTTCTTTTATTTTCTACTCACTTGCAATTTAATTTTTAGAAATATTTATTCATATTTTGTGTCATGATAATTATTTATTTAATTAGACAAGTCAGCTAAAAATCACCTCTGAAGGCGAAATGACCAAAATGCCCTCCGTTTGGCTTAACAGACTAAAATTGTCTGTACTGATTGAAAAATTTTTGTAAGTATTTTCTTGGCAGTCTAATGTTATAGAACCCTCAATGACTCTTCTCTGGAGTCCCAAAAATTATTTTATGAATTTTCCCTCGGGTTAGGGCTCCTAGTTACGAGAACCGCAACTTCCCAGTAGGTTACCCATCGCTAGGGCACCGACACATTTAACTTGGTTGTATTTTATTTCTAAAATTTTTCCTAAATTTTTCTTATTAATATTTGAGTTAATTATGGTTCCTCACTTTAGTTTAAATATTTTTCCGGACGTTCTAGCTGTCCGGACTGACACTGGTCACTGGAACAGTAGAATGTACGGAGTTGCTACAGGGAGGGTGTTACAAGCTCAGCCTTTTAATGCTCAAGCTTCTTCTCAGCCTTTTAGAAGCCAGGCAACATCTCAACCTACACAGTTAGTCATAAGAAAATGTAAAGCTGTAATAAGAAAGAAATGAAGCAATGTGCAAGTGAACTTTTTGTTTAAATGACATGCAAAATGAAAGTGGGACCTTTTGTATTGCTTTTTGGAATCTTTTGTATTGCCTTTTTATCATAACTAGGCAATTGTTATGCCTATTGAGATTGCTTTTTGGAATTGCATGTTGATATGAATCATTATTAGGTAGCTTTATAATGCCTTTTACAATTTGTAATTGACGAACATATGTGATTTGCTAATGAAATAAGGTGTCTTGGCATATCATTTTCACACTTTTTCTCTTGTGCAAATGTATGGACCACTACTAATTAGCGGTGTATTTTTAAATTTTAGCTACCATTTCAAAAATTTTGACAACTTATGATATTAGTATGATAATAAGGACTATCATTTAAGCAAGAGGACTTTCACATAAGAGAATAAAACTGTAATGCCATCACTCTAGGTAGTTTCGTATATTCCACTATTCCGGCAACTAACATCTATTCGGACAGCTGAAATGTCTGGAATTATCCTTAAATTGAAGTGAGGAGACATAATTGAATCTTAAATTGGTTAATTAAGGGTGAAAGAAATAACAAAAAATGGATTAGAAACAGTTAAATGTGCTCAAGTCTCAGCAATGAGTAACTCCCCTAGGAAATAACTAAAATTCAGTAATTTTATTCTGTTGCTATTTTAATCAGTGTGGGAATTTGTAAGACTCTTATTTAAGACTTAATTAAGGTATAATTATGAATTAATAAGACAAAGTAATGAAAAGAAGCAATTAAGTTAAATTATAATAGGAAAAGGACACATTTGGCATAATTAAGGAAGATTTAGGTAACAATTAAAAACTAGAATTAGTCATGTGACTTGCACATGACCCATACAGCCGTAAAACATCACTTAAACCATATTAGAGTGCAAAAAATAAAAAGAAAGGACAAAGGGAGAGAGTGGCCGAAAAAGGGAGAAGAGAAAGGGGAAGAAGAAATTCCATCTTTCAACTTGATTTCTCACTTCTAATCAAGGTAAATTGACTCCAAATCAATTCTATGCAATTTATTTTCACTTTTTCTTAGTTAATTTCATCATTTTGGAGAGAGAAAGTTTAGGGTTCATATGGGTTGAAATATGCAAGTTGATAAAAATTTGGGAATTCATGAAAGTAACTTGATTTAATTAGGTTTAATTTGATTTTTAGCATGATTTTAACATTCTAAACACAAAACCAATAAGAATTTTTGCATCAATCAACAAAATTCACCTAGGGTTCCAAGTGTCATGGTTCGGCCAAGATGGGGGAGTTTGGGGAAAATAGGTTTTGATTCCAATAAATAAGTTAAATGAGCTAATTAAGCATCCTAAGCATGAATTATAGCATTAGAACACTTGTTTGGATGTTGGCTTGAATTTCTCATGAATTAAAGTGTAGAAAATGTGTGAGAAAATGAAAAAAAAGGTACTTTTTGGGCAGCCACTTTGATAAATTTATTTGGTATTGTGGATATTGGTTGGATGATTGTGAATAGCAGGATTAAAGTGCTTTTGAAGGAGAATACTAAGGTATTTTCTAGGGGTCCGAAAAACAAAGGGAGCTGGTTCTTTTTGGCATATGAATCTTGCACACTAAGTGTTTGATAAAATGCCTAAATGAATATAATGTGAGAAGAATGACTAATTGGTTAAAGAAAATTTTTATGATTTATCAGGTAGGAAATTTCTTGAATAAACAACAAAATTAACTCGGCGGAAGTGCTTATTAGAATAGCTGAGGAATTTATTCTGAACTGTCTGTATTTTTCTGTATGATAGTTGTTCATAAGGAGATAGGTGAAAGTGTTGACTTATGAACCAAATCCATCTAAATTGGAGATAAACAGGTTAGTGCACAACTAGTATTAGACTATTAAATGTTTTTATATATTTATGTTTATAAAATGATTTTATTGTTACATGTTTTATATTTTCCAAGATAAGATTTTTCTACAACAGCTGATTGAGTTCATTATGGTTATGATGAATTTTATTTGAAATTATGATTTTATATTATGTTTTGTATGAAAAGTATATGAAGCTGAGATTTACAAGAAATGGATCCACATGGTAATTTCATATTCATACAAAAAGGGAAATGAATTTATGATATTATTTTCATATCTCATAGCTAATGCTGATATGGTTGTTACTCGTTCCTCATTTGTTGAGGTGACACACTGGTGTTCAGGTGGATGTGATATAGATACCATGGTATGTGTACATTGTTATAATATGGTCTCCCTTATGTAAGAGATGAGATGGGATTTGAAGATGGCCTTTTCGGATTATATACATAAATGTGGTGTTATGGATGGCATGTGCACATTGTTATAATATGGTCTCCCTCATGTATGAGGTGAGATGAGATTTGAAAATGGCCCTTTCGGATTAGTCTTGCATTAGGCTGGTTGGATTTAAAATGGAATTGAAAATGTGCAAATGTGTTTTAAAGATAGTACCTTGTGAGTAAATGATTTATAAGAAACTGATTTCTATATGTGACCCATACTTTTATGTTCACCTTGTGAGTATAATTGAATATCTATTTTCATGACTTATTTTGAATATTGTTTTCATGACTTATTACTTGATGATTTATTTGGTTTATGGTTTACTATTTGTTGTGCATCACCGCATACATTTGTACTGTTAGTTATTTTCTAACTATTGTAGATAAAGGAAAGGAAAAGGTTTCAGGCGAGTAGGAGCAACACCCTTTACTACAGTGATCAGGAGCCAACTTGGTGTAGGTGACTTAACTCCTTGATTTTTTGCGTATATATATGATGTTAACCATGTGCAATAGGATATTCTAATTTAAATATCTGAGCAGAGCAGGATAATATTTTTTTATCTATATATAAATATAAACTTAATGAAATAATTTATAAGTTATATGAGCAAAGAAAACTAGTATGCAATTCTGATACCCAGAGGACTGTTGAGTTATGGACTTACCACAGGTTTCTACAGGCGTTATTTCAAAATATTATTTAAACTGTTTTAGCTGAAATATAACAGTTTTAAAATTTAAAGTTATTTGACTTAAAGCTTTTCTATAGGGAAACTTATATTTTTGAAATTATATCATTTTCTTAGGAAGGTGTACTGCAATTGATTTTAAAACAAAATATAAAATTGCAAAGTACTTTGAAAATATATTAAAATTAGTGACAACGAATTTCTGATTTACAGCTATTTTGATAATCTTTTTGTAGTCTGAGTTTCAGTAGTTAAATGTTTCTTACTATATTATGTTTAAAATAAAATGATTTTAAATTTGTACCAAATCCCTAGTAATGTGTTCACCGAGTTCCAATGATTTGATCTCGGCATCCGTTGAACATATTATGTGAGGCATGTTACGTCTAAGAGAGGGGTAAGGCGTGACATGTTATTGTTGGTATCAGAGCATGGTTTGAATTGCATACTAGAAGGATTTCCCATACTAAATGTATGATTTGTATAACTACTTAAATGTTTGAAATTGTTGCATATGACATATCTACATCATATTATGAAACTGTTTCATATGGCATATCTACATCATATTATTCAGCCTAACGGGTGAAATTTTCTTTTCCTACTTATAAAGATATTAGAGACACGATGTCACATCATGCTACTATTGAGGCTGGAGGTGAAGGACGTGATAACTTCAACCTCCAAGGAAAAGGGTCAGAGGTAGGAAATCAGCCGAGGCATGAGCATAGGGAAAATATTCAGGCTCCTTAAGGTTTTAATGATTAAGGTCCTCAAATACCTAAAGAATAAGCACCACTAGCCCCACCACTAGCCATACCGGGGTTAACACTAAAACAAGTAACTGCCATTATCAGTGCCATGACTGGCCAACAGCAACAGCAGCAGAAGTAACCCAATAAGTAATATACGAAACTGGGTAAATATGGTGCTGTGGAATTCAAAGGCACTACAGATCTCTTGGTTGTAGAACAATGGCTGGAAAAGGATGGAGCGGTATTTAAAAAAATTGAGTGCACAGACGCACAAAAGGTTAATTATACAGTTTTTATATTATATGATGATGCTTATGAATGGTGGAAGATTATTCTTTGTAGCCTAGCAGAGCCTCTTAGACTGACTTGGGTAGATTTTCTCAGAAAGTTTAAACAGAAGTATGTTCCAGCAGCCTGCAGATGCTAAATTGTAGGAATTCCTAAGACTTAAATAGGAAAACAAATCTGTGGCTGAATATGAATGGGAGTTCACTAGATTGAGCTACTATGCTAGGGGTATTCTTACTTCCAATAGAGAAAGATATAAGAGATTTGAGCAGGGCCTCAAACCCAACATTAGGAGGCAAGTCACAGGATTCCAGTATGATGATTTTTCAACTTTGATTTCTAATGCACTGGAATAGGAGAGAATCGATAATGAAGAAGCTATGGAGAGAAAAGGAGAAAAACAACAGAGCACGGCCAAGAAGACTTTTCCTGGTATGGACAACTCCTTTAGCAAAAGGAGAAAATTTGGTGGTTCATTTTTACAGAAGATAGGGAGTCCCAGACCACCAGTATCCAGGCAATCCAGATCAGCAGTGACTGTGACTTAAGCTCTTGCATATGGTCACTCTTGTAATACCTGTGGTAAGATGCATGGAGGTGTATGCAGGATGGCATCAGGGGTTGTTATAATTGTGGAGGTATTGGACACTTTTCCAGAGATTGCATTAGTCTAAGGAGGGAAACTACCCACACTGCATTAGAAGGATTTACACCGAGGTCTATACCTAATGTATCTTAGAAAACTAGTAGAGGCCAAGGTAGAGGTCGAGGTGGTATAGTTGGCAGCCAGAGCACTGTAAACCAACCAGAACATTCAGGTGCACCAACTTGAGTATATGCTATGAGACAGAGAGAGGGTGCAGAAATAGCAGATGTGGTTATTGGTAAATTCTCACTCTTTGATCATGATGCATTATTATTGTTTGATCCTGGTTCTACTTATTCCTACATTAGCTTTGCACTTGCTTGTTATGCTAACATGGATTGTGTGAAGATGACTTATGATGTGTTAGTATCGAGTCCCTTGGGTTAAGAGGTAATAGTGAGTAGATTATATCGAGATTGCCCTTTGAATATACAAGGCAACACCTTCTTGTCTGATTTGATTGAGATGCCCTTTAGAGATTTTGATGTTATTTTGGGAATGGACTGGCTAGCTAGACATCATGCTGTAGTTGACTGTAGACTGAAGATAGTTACTTTCAAAACTCTAAAGCATGCTAATGTGGTAGTGCAAGGGGAAAGACAAATGCTGTCATCTAATGTAATCACACCATCGTTAGCCAGAAAGATGATTCGTTGAGGGTGTGAAGCGTACCTGGCACACATAGTTGACACACGTGTGAGGAATCCTAATATCAAAGACATTCCTACAGTGTGTGACTTTTTGGATGTGTTTCCAGATGATCTGCTAGGATTACCACCAGAGAGAGAAGTGGAATTTGAGATTGAGACTTGGCCTGGAGTTGAACCAATATCTATTACTCCCTATAGAATGTCACCTTCTAAATTGAAAGAGTTAAAGGTGCAATTACAGGAATTACTGGATAAGGGATTTATATGCCCTAGTGTTTCAGCATGGGAAGCACCAGTATTGTTTGTGAAGAAGAAGGATGGCACTCTTCGTCTATGTATAGACTACAAACAGCTGAATAAGGTAACAGTGAAAAATAGGTATTCATTTCCTAGAATTGAAGATCTATTTGATTAATTGAAGGGTGAAGGGCACAACAGTATTCTCCAAGATAGGCTTAAGATCGGGGTATTATCAGTTGAGAGTAAAGAAGGAGAGTATACCGAAGACAGCTTTCAGAACTCGATATGGTCACTATGAATTTTTGGTGATGACATTTGGGTTAAATAATGCACTTGTGGCTTTCATGAACCTGATGAATACAATCTTCCAGCCATACTTGCATCAGTTTGTGGTGGTATTCATTGATGATATCTTGGTTTATTCCAAGAATGCAGAAGAGCATGACAAGCATTTGAGAATAGTTCTACAGACATGCCGAGAGAAGCAGCTATATGCAAAATTATCCAAATGTGAATTTTGGCTGGAACAAGTTGCTTTCTTGGGACATATAGTTTATGCAGCAGGAATTAAAGTAGATCCCAGCAAGATAGAAGCCATCCTTAATTAGAAACCACATAAGAATGTTTCAAAAGTTTGCAGTTTCTTAGGGTTACCTGGATATTATCGTCGCTTTGTGAAGGGGTTTTCCATGATAGCATCACCCTTGACATGATTGTTAAGGAAGGATGTAAAGTTTGAATGGACGGATAAATGTCAGAAGAGTTTTGATAAATTGAAGACTTGTTTAACAGAAGCTCCAGTCCTAACCTTACCTACCCGAGGTAAAGACTACATCATATACAGTGATGCTTCTCACAATGGGCTTAGCTGTGTATTAATGCACGACAGGAATGTTATTGTATATGCTTTACGCCAGCTTAAGCCTGATGAGAGGAATTATCCTACTCATGATCTGGAACTTGTTGCCATTATTTTTGCACTAAAGATCTGGAGGCATTATTTGTATGGGGAGAAGTGCTATATCCTTACAGATCATAAAAGTCTGAAATATTTACCTACCCAAAAGGAGCTAAATTTAAGGTAGAAAAGGTGGTTGGAGTTGATTAAAGATTATGATTGTGTGATTAACTACCACCCTGGGAAAGCTTGTCACACCTTACCCCTTTGTAAGGCATAACATGATCTCGTAGTATACCTAATGAATTATCGACTCCATCTACCGATAACCCATTAAATACACTACAAGGGATTTTAAAACAATTTTCTTACTTTTTGGAAGTGGCAAGCTTTTTTTGTAAGAATTAAAAACATTTAATTGAAGTTGCAAAGCTACATGAAATTTTTGACCAATTTTATTTTTCCGCAAATTCTGGAAAAATTTCGGCAGAGTGCCGGCAATAATTGAGAAAAACCAAAAATTTTACCTGTAGGAAAAACACTTCCAATAATATTACACTTCACTAAATCAACCATCAAAACTCATATCAACACAAATCCCATCCATCTCCACAATTCAAAATAAAATTTTTATCTCAAATATTTCAAAATAAGCTATGCACAATGTATTCAAAATAAGTAACTTACATTTACAGTTAAATGTATAGACATCAAAATCCAAAAGGTAATATGATTACACATTGACCATACAACTGCTCAGTTACAATAATACATATGACTCCAAACTTATTTACATCAAATAATTACAAGGGTATAATTAAATACCCAAACAAAAGTCTATGTATAGTCCCCAACAATTCAGCAGCTCACTCTGCTGCTTTTTCCTTGCCTCTATCTGCGACAGTCAAAGAAGCTATCACTGAGTATAAAAATACTCAGTGGTGCATAATAAAATGTAAAATGCGTAATGTAAAACATTTATTAACAATTCACAATTTCTTTTCACAAATTTCACCACTCATTATAACACAATTTTAGTCAAACAATTTAATAACATGGTGTTGTCAATCCATACACATATTAAGCCATGACACAAAATTTTCGATCAATGTCGTGTTGAACACCACGATAAAGCAATCTAAAACCTCACTAATCGAAATCAATGAGGGAGGTGGCTAGCTAGTTAATGAGTACTCATCCGATCTCGACCTCAACTGGTAAGCCAGAGAGGGAGGAAAATAATCGATCCCAACCCCATAAATGGAGGAGGAATAATGTGGTATTGTCATGCTAAGTGTGAACACAAAATCAATTCAAAACGATTTATTCAAATAATTTGTGAGAAATCTTATCAATGTCGAAAGTCATATTTGCAATCATAAAATGGCAACACAATTCATAATTAACACAAAAATCAAATTTTCAAGAATAAAATACTTAAACAAGAATTATTGTGCATAAACCTGATGTGAGTCGCCTCTAGGCCTTGACTCAGTTCCTTATCCCTTCCGGGTCTTTTTCAACTGAAACACATAATTTACAGTGTTTCAGTATCTTATCTCACAATAAATCCAATAATTAAATTCATGTATACTCAATTCTAGTCCTAATATGCGTAAATTAACGTCTTTTGACAAATGTAATGGCCCGGCCCACTAGTGATATTGTCCGCTCTGGGCCGAAGCCCGCACGGTTTTACAACGCGTCAATAGGGGTTACGAACTGTCAACTTATGAACCTAGCATCTCTCCCCTGTTTTGTCGATGTGGGATTTGCCTAAGGTGTTACAATCCACCCCCCTTATGGGACTCAGCGTCCTCGCTGAGGTTTGCCCCACCATCGTTCAAGGTTGCACGCGGAGCGGCTCTGATACTACAAATGTAATGGCCCGGCCCACTAGTGATATTGTTCATTTTGGTGTTACCATTCATGGCACTATTAAAGTCAAAATATTGACTATCTTATGCTTAATAGGTATGGTAATTTCAACTACATCCCCATACCACATTTTAGTTACCTAATTTGTTGGTTTTAGTTGCCCCTTCAATTTCTAGGTCTCCTAAGTGCATTTCCAAATTTTCAGTTTTAGTGTTCTGTTTTGCACTGTTCCATTGGTCAAGTTGCTGTTAGAATTTGACAAAGTGTTCTTCATAAAACTTGTTCCTTACTGTCTTAGCTTCAATTTTCTTTTTGAATCACTCCATTTAGAGTTTTTTAGCCCAAGTTATGGCTATTTGAATATGGCTGGCCGAATTAGTCTAACCCAGATTTCTGGGCACCTACTTTGGTTCTGGCAGTTTTGGACCATTAGCTTTAGGTGGCAAAATGACTAGGTTATGGACATAATTTGGGTTGGTGTTCTTCATGAAAGTTGTAGTGCTATGTCATACCTTTCCAATGTCACAAAGATCTGGTCATTTGGACCTACATAGCTCAAGTTATGGCCAAATGAACAAATAATGTTCATTTGGTCATTTTGGTACAGTGGCAGTGCACTACACCCGGGTTTGACCTAATTGTTCACTATGTTTTGGTCATTTTCTGGGCATGGTTTCTAAATGAAAAATGTGCCATTATGTGTTTTTTCATCCTTGATTGGCCTCACACCAATTGGGTTAGTAAATTTTCAGTTTGGGTCCCTGAAAGGGACCTAGGTCAAGCTGCCACAATAGTGACCCTAACCAATCCGAATTGCAATCTCATTCTACCAATTCAAACACATCACCAATGGTCCCAACTGACCATTTCTCACCTCAATTAAGTTCAATTGCATCAATTGATCATTTACCCAAAATTTTCCCAAATTTTCAAAATGCCAAGAACCCTAATTGCATAATTTTAAAATCTAATGAAATCAAAGTATATATTCATTGTCTACACCTTTAATTCACCTAAATTAGCAATTCAATTGCACCAAATTCATTCAATTCAAACCCTCACATAAGCTGGCCGAAATTCCAATTAATCCCCCATATTTATTTTCTTTTGATATTTAAGTTGATTTCTAGGTGAATTAAGTTAAAACACAAGTAATTAAACCAAAATTTTCAATTTCAATTGCTTACCTTTACTTTGAACTTCAATTCTTGACTTCACTCCCTTTTTCCTTTTCTTTTCTTCTTCAAATGCCTCCTCAAGTGACGTTAATAAGCTTTAATGGAATAATTTGGGGGCAAAGTAGGGTTAAGTGGGAGTTTACAAGCTTGAGTTCAAGCTTTAATGGAGGTTGAACATGGAGATGGCTAAGGGAGAAAGGGGCTGCCGAAATGAATGGGAGAGAAGATGAAATTTTCATTTTTAATTTTATGTCTTTTATGATTAATTTTGTGTAATTGACTTAGTCAAATATGGTGGGAAAATAAAATTAATTTTGACATTATTAGGGATGTCATCACATGATGAAATAAAACTTTTTCTCTTTTCTTTTTTTTTTTGTTTCTTTTATTCAATTCTAGATTTTGAAATTTTCGTTTCTCTGATTTTATTGGACAGTTAGGTCAGGAGTCAGCTCTAGGGGTGAATTGACCACATTGCCCCTCGCTGGTTCAATCCAGTTTGCAAGTTATTCGATATTTCTTTTGGATCTCTGACCTAATTATTTGACCTACTTTACAATTCTTTTCTGTGATTTTCTCTTTTCCACTGTGTTCGCAATAGTCCTAAGGACCGCGCCGTCATAGTTTCAGGTTCAAAATTCAAGTTACGATGGCCTCCGCAGTCACTTCCTGGGAAAGTAGCCCATCACTGTGACTCCCGGCTCATTTAACCTTTTATGTTTTATTTTTTCTTATTTATACTTACCTATCAGGTAGTCACTATTTATTTTTATTCAAGGCTTATCTAGGTGTCTTAGATGTGGTTCTAATCCTCTTAATTGTTCGGACCGACACTAGTCACCGGAATCGTAAAATATACTAGGCCATGCAAATAGGGTTGTTACAAAGCTAATGTGGTGGCTGACGCGTTGAGCCACAAATCTCTAGCTATATTGAAACTTACTCCACTATAAATGTTACATGATTTGAGAACAATGCATGCACAACTTTTGTTTGGCACTGATGGGTGTATCTAGGCAAATCTGCAAGTTAAATCATTATTGACCGAGCAATAAAGGAAGTAGCACAGAATGATAGGGAATATGCAAAACTAGTTGAAGAAGTTAGGCAGGCTGAGAAATTTGGATTAGCTATTAGCCAGGATGGAATGTTACTATTTCAAGGTCGAATGTGTGTAGTAGACAATGATGAGTTCAAACAACTTATTCTAAAAAAAGCACATGATTCTCCATTTGCCATGCATCCTGGTGGAACAAAGAAGTATAGAGATTTGAATGGGCTCTACTAGTGGCGAGGTATGAAAAAAGACATTGCTAAATTTATTATCAACAGGTTAAGGCAGAACATCAGGTTCCAACAGGCCTACTACACCTATTGCTTATTCCCCAATGGAAATGGGAAAGGATCACAATGGATTTTGTAACAGGACTTCTGCACACTCAAAGGAATCATGATGTCGTTTGGGTGATTGTGGATAGATTGACTAGATCAGCTCACTTTCTGCCAGTAAGAATGGACTGCAGCCTAGATCGATTGGCCAAGTTATATATTAATGAAGTGATGAGACTGCATGGACTGCCAATATCTATTATGTCGGATAGAAATTTGAGGTTTACTTTCAGATTTGGGAGTAGTTTACAGAAAGCTGTAGGAACTAAAGTGAACTTTCGCACTGCATTTCACCCAGAGACTAACGACTAATCAGAAAGGATTATACAGGTATTGGAAAACATGCTTAGAGCTTGTGTTATAGAGTTCGAGGGTAGTTGGGATAGATATTTACCTTTGATGGAATTTGCTTATAATAACAACTATCAGTCGAGCATTAGTTTGCCTCCCTATGAAGCATTATTTGGCAGAAAATGTAGGGCTCCCTTTTTGGGATGAAGTAGGTGAAAGGAAATTAATTGGCCCAGAAATGGTGCAGCGAACAGAAGAGAAAGTCAGAATTATCAGGGATAAATTGAAAGCTGCTACAGACAGACAAAAGCCATATGTTAAATTAAAGAGATGGGATATAGAATATAATGTTGGGGATAAAGTATTTTTGAAGGTTTCTCCCTGGAAGCGCCTCATGCAGTTTGGAAGAAAAGGAAAACTCAGTCCACGCTTCATTGGGCCATATGAGATCTTAGAAAGAGTTGGTCCTTTGGCATATAGATTAGCCTTGCCATCGGAGCTAGATAAAGTCTATAATGTATTTCATATATCTATGCTTCATGGCTACAAGTCTGATCCTTCACATGTATTGCCATTGGAGTCAATCGAAGTCAACCCGGACCTCACATATGATAAAGAACAGGTGGCAATTCTAGGAAAGGATACAAAACAGCTAAGGAACAAGAAAATTCCATTGGTGAAAGTGTTGTGGTGGAATCATTCTGATGTAGAGGCCACCTGGGAGTGAGAAGAAAATATCAGAAAGCAGTACCCAAAACTATTTGGAAGCACCTAACAGGTAAATTTTGGGATGAAATTTATTTTATGGAGGGGAGAATTGTAATACCCTCACTTTAGGTAGTTTCATTTATTCCACTACTCCAGTAACTAACATTTGTTCAGATTATTTGAATGTCAGGAATTATCCTTAAAATTAAAGTGAGGAGACATAATTTAATCTTAAATTGGTCAATCAAGGGTGAAAGAAATCAAAAGAAACGGATTAGAAACAGTTAAATGTGCTCAAGTCCTGGCGATGAGTAACTTCCCTGGGAAATAGCTAAAAATCGATAATTTAATTCTATTGCTATTTTAATTAGTGTAGGACTTTGTAAGACTCTTATTTAGGACTTAATTAAGGTATAATTATGAATTAATAAGTCAAAGTAATGAAAAGAAGCAATTAAGTTAAATTAGAATAGGAAAAGGACACATTTGGCATAATTAAAGAAGATTTAGGTAACAATTAAAAACTAGAATTAGTCATGTGACTTGCACATGACCCATACAGCCATAAAACATCCCTCAAACCATATTAGAATGTAGAAAATAAAAAGAAAGGAGAAAGGGAAAGAGTGGCCGAACAAGGGAGAAGAGAAAAGGGAAAAAGAAATTCCATCTTTCAACTTGATTTCTCACTTCTAATCAAGGTAAATTGACTCCAAATCAATTCTATGCAATTTATTTTCACTTTTTCTTAGTTAATTTCATCATTTGGGAGAGAGAAAAGTTAGGGTTCATATGGGTTGAAATATGGAAATTGATGGAAATTTGGAAATTCATGAAAGTAACTTGATTTAATTAGGTTTAATTTAATTTTTAGCATGATTTTAACATTTTAAAACCAAAACTAACAAGAATTTTTGCATCAATCAACAAAATTCACCTAGGGTTCCAAGTGTCATGGTTCGGCCAAGATGGGGGAGTTTGGGAAAAATAGGTTTTGATTCCAATAAACAAGTTAAATGAGCTAAGCATCCTAAGCATGAATGATAGCATTAGAATACTTGTTTGGATGTTGGATTGAATTTCTAATGAATTAAAGTGTAGAAAATGTGTGAGAAAATGAAGAAAAGGTACTATTTGGGTAGCCACTTTGATGAATTTATTTGGTATTATGTGAATGTTGGTTGGATGATTGTGAATAGTAGGATTAAAGTGCTTTTGACGGAGAATACTATGGTATTTTCCAGGGGTCCAAAAAACAAAGGGAGCTAGTTCTTTTTGGCATATGAATCTTGCACACCAACTATTTGATAAAATGCCTAAATGAATTTGATATAATGTGGGAAGAATGACTAATTGGTTAAATAAAATTTTTATGATTTATCGGGTAGGAAAATTCTTAAATAAACAGCAAAATTAAATCGGCAGGAGTGCTTATTAAGAATAGTTGAGGAATTTATTCTGAATTGTCTGTATTTTTTTGTATGACAGTAGTTCATAAGGAGAAAGGAGAAAGGTGAAAGTGTTGACTTAGGAACCAAATCCACCTAAATTGGAGATAAACAGATTAGTGCACAACTAGTATTAAACTATTAAATATTTTTATATATTTACGTTGATAAAATAGTTTTATTGTTATATGTTTTATATTTTCCAAGATAGGATTTTTCTACAATAGCTGATTGAGTTCATTATGGTTAAGATGAATTTTATTTGAAATTATGATTTTATATTGTGTTTTGCATGAAAAGTATATGAAGCTAAGATTTACAGGAAATGGTTCCACATACTTTTCATATTCATTCAGAAAGGGAAATGAATTTATAATATTATTTTCATATCTCACAGCTAATGCTAACATGATTATTACATGTCCCTCATTTGTTGAGGTGACACACTGGTGTTCGGGTGGATGTGATATAGATACCATGGTATGTGTACATTGTTATAATATGGTCTCCCTTATGTAAGAGGTGAGATGGGATTTGAAGATGGCCCTTTTGGATTATATACATAAATGTGGTGTTATGGATGGCATGTGTACATTGTTATGATATGGTCTCCCTCATGTATGAGGTGAGATGAGATTTGAAGATGGCCCTTTCGGATTGGTCTTGCATGTCACACCATATCCCTTGTAAGGCATGACATGTTCCCGTAGCATACCTAATGAATTACCGAACTACACCTACCGATAACTCATTAGTTATGCTACAAGGGATTTTAAACAAATCATAGCTTTTTATCTTATCAATTCTTTTGCGAAAAATTGCATGGAAATAGTTAAAATTCAATTACATATCAAGTAGACATTCATTAAAGGAAATGAACTTATTATTACAAAAGATATATTTTGCATAAGTTTCAAAATAAAATACAAATAGTCACAAACTCAAAATGTGATAGCAATGTAATTCTTTTAAATACAAACTGCTCAATGTTTGTATATCCATACATATAGGTACAAAATACATCAAAAGGAAATTACAGGGGTATACCTACGATATATACCCACAATTAAAGCCAAAATAGTGCTTCCAAGTCTCTCACTTAGCAGCCTTCTCCTTTCCCTTACCTGTGACAGCATAAATAAGGTATCGCTGAGTATAACACTC
Source organism: Hevea brasiliensis (assembly GCF_030052815.1). NCBI lineage: Eukaryota > Viridiplantae > Streptophyta > Magnoliopsida > Malpighiales > Euphorbiaceae > Hevea > Hevea brasiliensis. The sequence goes on along the minus strand of NC_079506.1, from coordinate 76,344,596 downwards.
AGTGGTGCATAACTAATAACTTTAAAACTTAAAATAAAGTAAAACTTGTCAAAGCATAATAAATCACATTTTTCTTAAGCATGAAAACATCACAATAGTTCTAAGTCCATAAGAGCCATTTATTAGAATCACATTTCAAATGAGAAATCGCACTTCATAAATCACAATTCACAAAGCATTAGTGTTGCCAACATCAACACACGGTTCAGGTCATGACACAAAATTTTACGATCAGTGCCGTGTTGTACACCACAACAAAGCAATCACAACCTCACTAACCGTTATTAATGAGGGAATGGCTAGCTAGCTAATGAGTACTCATGTAGTCTTACCCCACTAACCGTTATTAATGGGATACATAATCACTATCAATTATCAACCCCAAGTAGCCGTTACTACTGGGGAGTTCCGAAAGGGACTGTTATGCTAACTGTGATTTCAAAACAGTTTTCAAAAGTTTTCCACTCAACAATCATTTTTACAAACCATTAAATACATTCAAATCATCATAAAATCTATATAGAGGTGGCAACACCCAAATCTCTAAAATGTAAGAGAAAAATCATATTTCAGTCAAAGCAAACTCATTCAAATAAACACATTCCAAATAATTTACAAGTTTAAAAACGAAGAAAAGGTTAATTATGTACAAACCTTCAATATTTCTTCTTTCTTGTTACTAACATCTCCTTGCCCGTTCCAACTTCTTTTTCTACTGAAAACACGCAAATAGAATGCCTTAATACTCATCTCAATTGCTGCCAAGTACTCATCACATAAAGGTATAATGTCTCCCTAAGTTAGATTTGAAATTTCAAAGTGTTTTAAAATTGTGGATAGCTTAGACCTCTAAGCATTAAACCCAAATTTTTACCCAGTTCCATTCATAATTTGATGATGTGTTCTTCATGAAAACTATTCATCTAGGTCTTAACTTTATTTTTTTGAATCGCCTAATTCGGAGTTGTGTAACTTAAGTTATGACCAAATAGTGATTACTGTTCACGAGAGTCTGATTCTGGCAGCTTTGGTGACTTAACTTTGGCTAATAATTTGATTAGGTTAAGTTCATAATTTGGCTCCAAGTTCTTCATGTGAAATGTTCTACTATGTTTAGGTTTCCATCAGTTCAAGAATCACCTAAATCAGAGTTTTCTAGAGAGAGTTATGGCCGTTTAAAATTTACTACTTATGTTACTATTCATTGCTCTGGCAGATTTATCAACTCAATTTTACTCAGCAATTTGGTTGGGTTAAGTTCGTAATTAGACTTCAAGTTCTTCATACGAAATGTTATACTATGTTTTAAGTTTCTATCGGTTCAAGAATCACCTAAATCGGAGTTTTCTAGAGAGAGTTATAGCCTTGCAAAGTTTACTGTTCATATGGTCTATTTGCAGATTTCCAGATTTTGGCAGATTTGGTGACTCAATTTTGCTTAGCAATTTGATTGGGTTAAGTCCATAATTTGGCCTTATGTTCTTCATATGAAATGTTCTACTATGTTTTAGGTTTCGATTGGTTCAAGAATCACCTAAATCAGAGTTTTTTAGAGAGAGTTATGACCTCGCAAAATTTACTATTCATTTGGTAAATTTTTAGATTTCCAGATTTTGGCTTCTAGTTTCAAGGTTCATTTAGGGCAGTTTATGGCCATTTTCTGGGTAGGGTATCTTCATGAAAATTCTAGCCCTATGTCTTAAGTTTCATTTCCAATTAGTTTCACACCAATTGGAGTTGTGTAGCTCATATTGTGGGCTGCCAAGCACACTGAACTCAGTGTGTAAAATTCTGCCCTAGGTTAAACTTTTCATTTCTTCAATTACTTCCATTACCTAACCTCAATTCACATTTAATTCACCCCAAATGACCATAATTTAACATTAAACACATCAATGGCACTTCCTAGCATAAAACCCTTAATTTTCCTACACTCAAGTTTGTAATTTTCCCTAATCCATGCCATTCCATTAATTCCTTCCACCAACTAACGTCAACGCACATTCAATTCATGCTAATTAGTCATAATTTAGCATTGCCCACATCAATTTCACTCCCAAGCACAAAAGCCCTAATTTCCCCATTAACCCTAATTTTCTATAATTCAATTTATGAATTTCTCATGCAATTACACTACTCCAATCATGCATTTTACTTCAACTAAGCTTGATTTCATCATCAATTACATTAAAATACATCAAATCCTAATTTTCTCCAAATTGGCCAAAACCCTAGTTTAGGTTCCATGTGTGGTTCTTTTCAATTTCTCGTGAGATTTGATCACAATCTAACTTGATTTAAAGTTTGTGTAACAAATCAAGCAGGAGAAGAAACTTACCTCTTGTTGATTTCTTTCCAACTTCAATTTTCTTTCAATTTCTCTTGTTCTACTTGCTCTAATGTCTCAATCAAAGTTTTCTTTGATGTTTTCTTTTAGTGGGTTACAGAATTTATGAAGGGAATCAAGAACTTGGAAGGGAAAGCAATGGTGGAAGAAGGTAGGAGAAGAAGAGAAAAAGAGACAGAGGGAGAGGGGGAGGGGTGGCGGCACATAAGGGATAAAAAGGGAGACTTTAGTCTTTTTTTATACTTATTTATTTCTTTTAATTAAATAATTAAATTTAATTGTCAAAAGCCCATAAGTCATTAATTTTAATTTTGTCATAATGGAAATGAAATTTTAAGTTTTTATTTCTTAAATTTTCTCTTATATATTTTTATTTAAATTTTTATTGGGTCTATCTCAATAAATTTTCTTTTTATTTTTTGTCCTCAGGGTGTCTTTGAATAGTACAAGTCACAGACCAAAAATGGTACTATTCAGAGCTTGGAGGTTCGGGGGCGTTCCAATTCTCCCCTCCTTGAAAATAAAATTTCATCATCGAAATTTACCTGGTCTCATTCTCTGAATAGCTATGGGTGCTGCCTCCTCATGTCTTCCTCACGCTCCCATGTCTCCTCCTGGCCTGAATGATGGTTTTACAGTACTTTGACCAGTGGTATCTACTTGTTCCTTAGCTGCTTCACCTCATGTGCCAAGATCTTTATGGGCTCTTCATCATATGTCAGGTCTGGATTCACCTCAATCTCCTCTACTGGCAAAATGTGAGATGGGTCTGCTCTGCACCTCTTCAACATGGAGACATGTAAGACATTATGAATCTTTTCCAACTTCGGAGGCAATGCAAGTTTATATGCCAATGGACCCTCTCTCTCCAAAACCTCATATGGCCCGATGAAGCGAGGACTCAGTTTCCCCTTCCTACCAAACCTCATGATCTTCTTCCAAGGAGAAACTTTAAGGAATACTTTGTCACCCACAATATACTGAATATCTCTTCTCTTCAGATCGAAGTAGGACTTTTGTCTATCCGATACAACCTTGAGTCTTTCTCTAATAAGCTGAACCTTCCCTTCCATCTGCTGCACTAGTTCGGGACCAATCAACTTCCTCTCACCCACTTCATCCCAACACGAGGGAGTTCTACACTTTCTGCCATAAAGTGCTTCATATGGAGGCATTCCAATACTTGACTGCTAACTATTGTTGTAGGCAAATTCAATCAAAGGCAAGTGTGAGTCCCAACTTCCCTCAAATTCAATCACATAAGCCCTAAGCATGTCCTCCAAAATCTGAATGATCCTTTCAGACTAGCCATCTGTCTGTGAATGGAATGCTGTACTAAAGTTCAATCTAGTTCCTAGGGCTTTTTGGAGACTACCCCAGAATCTAGAAGTGAACCTAGGATCTCTATCTGACACAATAGACACTGGCACTCCATGCAACCTCACCACATTATCAATGTATAGTTTGGCCAATCTTTCTAGGCTGTAATCCATCCTCACTAGCAAAAAGTGTGCAGACTTGGTCAATCTATTAACAATAACCCAAACTACATCATGATTCTTTTGTGTACGTGGAAGTCCTGTCACGAAATCCATAGTGATTCTTTCCCATTTCCACTCAAGAATTGGCAATAGTTGTAGCAACCCTGCAGGCACTTGGTGTTCTACCTTTACTTGCTGACAGGTTAAGCATTTAGTAACATATTCTACAATGTCTTTCTTCATTCCCTCCACTAATAGTGCTCTTTCACACTTCTGTACATTTTAGTTCCACCAAGGTGCATCTTAAAAGGTAAATCATGTGCTTTCTTTAACATGGTCTGCCTCAGTTCAACAGTATCAGGAATGCACATTCTGCCCTTATATAAAAACAAGCCCTCATCATTTACTGACAACTCTAGTTTCTTGCCATCCTGACCCTCTTCCATCAACTTCACATACTTATCATCATTCTGTGCAGCTAGTTTAATTTGTTCTGTCAGCATTGGCTTCACTTGCCAAGGAGCTACCATCTGCCCATCTTCATCAATCTCTAGATTAGCATGCAATGCCCTTAACTCATGCACCATGGACAATGGAGAAACCCTCAAACCAGCCATAGTCTTGTGACTTAAAGCATCAGCTACAACATTAGCTTTTCTAGGCTGATAGTCTATCAAGCAATTGTAATCTTTTATTAGTTCTAACCATCTCCTCTGCCTCAAATTTAACTCCTTCTGCATGCCCAAGTACTTCAAACTTTTATGATCTGTGTATATGTAACATCTCTCCCCATACAAGTAATGTCTCCAGATCTTCAAGGCAAAGACAATGGCTGTCAGCTCCAAATCATGTATAGGATAATTCCTCTCATGCGGTTTAAGCTAGCGTGAAGCATAGGTAATGACATTTCTATCTTGCATCAACACACAGCCTAATCCATTATGAGAAGCATTACTGTATATGGTGTACTCTTTACCCAAGGTAGGCAAAGTTAAAACTGGAGCTTCAGTTAAACATCTCTTCAACTCATCAAAACTCTTGTGGCACTGATTAGTCCATTGAAATTTCACATTCTTCCTAAGTAGCTTAGTCAATGGCGATGCTAGCATGGAGAATCCCTTCACAAACCTTCGATAATACCTGGCTAAGCCAAGGAAACTCTGAACTTCCGTGACATTTTTGGGTGGCTTCCAATTAAGAATGGCTTTTACTTTGCTAGGATCCACTTGGATACCCTCTGAAGATATAATATGCCCCAAGAAAGTAATCTCCTTTAGCCAAAACTCATATTTTGACAGTTTGGCATACAATTGTTTCTCCCTCAAAGTCTGCAACACTATCCTCAAGTGCTTGTCATGTTCCTCTGCATTCTTTGAGTATTCCAAAATATCATCAATGAACACCACTACAAACTGATCTAAATATAGCCTGAAGATAGTGTTCATCAGGCCCATAAAAGCAGCTGGAGCATTAGTCAACCCGAATGGCATCATCAAGAACTCATAATGGCCATACTGAGTCCTAAAGGCAGTTTTAGGAATACTCTACTCCTGTACCCTCAACTGATAGTAGCCCGATCTCAAATTAATTTTGGAGAATACAGTTGCATCCTTCAACTGATCAAATAAATCATCAATCCATGGCAGAGGATATCTGTTCTTTATGGTCACCTTATTCAACTGTCTGTAGTCTATGCATAAACGAAGAGGACCATCTTTCTTCTTCATAAACAATACTTGTGCTCCCCAAGGTGACATGCTAGGGCGGATGAAACTCTTATCTAGCAATTCCTATAATTGCACTTTCAACTCTTTTAACTCAGCAGGTGCCATCCTATAAAGAGTGATGGAGATTGGCTCCACACCAGGCATAGTCTCTATTTCAAACTGCACCTCTCTTTTTGGAGGGAATCCCGATAACTCTTCCAGAAAGACATCCGAAAAATCCCATATTGTAGGAATATCCTTAAGACCTGGACTCCCCACCTGGGTATCTATTACATGAGCTAGACAAGCTTCACATCCTTTTTTAATCATCTTCCTAGCAAGTGCAGGTGAAATGATGTTGGATGGCAATAATTGCCTCTCCCCATGTATCACTATGTCTGCATACTCGGGAAGACCACAAGTGATCATTTTCAATCTATAGTTGATCATGGCATGATGCCTGGCTAACCAATCCATGCCCAAGATGAGTCCTGCCATAGGTTTCATAGGTACGGGCAGGAAAGAAACCCCTAGATGTCTGCTGTCCGGATCTAGGTGGCCTCTGCCTGAAGAATCTTCCTCTACTAGATCCTCTGTTACTTGGTCCTCCGAAACTCTTCCTCTTGCCAGAACTGCTGCCAAAAGCTTGACCAGAAGTCTTCCAACTATTGTCTTTTTCTTCTATTCCTTTTTCAACGGCCCCTTCTAACTCAATCCTTTCTAATTCTAGGGCTTGAGTTATCAGTTCTAAGAAGTTCTCATGTCGGAACCCAACCACTTGCATTCGTAAGCTAGGCCTGTAACACCCCTATTTGCCTAGCCTGGTAAATTATATTGTTCTGGTGACCGGTGTCGGTCCGGACAATTAAGAGGATTAGAATTACATTTAAGACACCTAGATAAACCCTGAACACAAATAATTAGTAATTGTCAAATAGTTAAGTATAAAGAAGAAAAACAAAGCATATGAAGTTAAATAAGCCAAAAGTCACAGCGATGGGTGACCTTATCGGGAATGACTGCCAGGTCAGTCTAAACTCAAATTTCGAATCGTAAAATGTGACGCTGCAGTCCTTAGGACTATTGCGAACATAGTAGAAAAGAGAAAATCACAGAAAAGAGTTATTAAGTAGGTCAAATAATTAGGTCAGGAATCTGGAAGAAATATCGAATAACTTGCAAACCGGATTGAATCGACGAGGGGCAATTTGGTCAATTCACCCCTAGAACTGACTCCTGACCTAACTGTCCAATAAAATTAGAGAAAAGAAAATTTTGGGATCAAGAATTAAATTAAAGAACTAAGGAAAAAAAAAAGAGAAGAAATTGAAAAAGTTTTATTACATCATGTGATGACATCAATTATGATGTCAAAATTAATTTACTTTTTCCTACAAATTTGGACTAAGTCAAATGGCTAATTTAAAGAGATAAATGACATAAAAAAAGAGAAGAAAATCATTTCTTCTTCTTCAAAAAAATGTCCCCATCTCTCTCTCACTTCTCTCTCCCAAAAACTCCATTGAAACCCCATTTCCAAGCTTGCATAACTTGATTTTAACCTCCCAAAGTGAACCCTAAACCCTAAAAAGCTTGCTATCTCAACTAGACAAGAGGATTGAAAAAGAAAAAGGGAGGAGAAAAGGAAAGAATTGAGGAAGTGGAACATCAAAGTTGAGGTTAGTATTTTAATTTGAAATTCTAGTTTAATACTTGTGCTTTTAATTCACTTAACCTAGAAATTAACTTAAAATCAAACAAAAATAATTATTGAGAGACCAAACATGAAATTTGTCTAGCTATAGGTAGGGTTTGAAATGAGTGAATTTGATAGTTTTGAATAGTTATTTGAAGTGAATTACGTGTGTAGATCATACATGTACACTTTGAATACATTAAATTGAACTTTATGTGTAGTTAGGGTTTGAGCATTTTGAAGAAATTGTAGAAAAATTTGAGAATTGGCCAAATGATGTAGTTAACCTTATTTGAGTTGAGAAATGATCAATTGTGACCATTTGTGTTGTGTATGAATTTTTGGAACCAAGTTCCAATTCAGATTGGTGAAGGTCAATCTGCAGGCAGCTTGACCTAGGTCCCTTTCAGGGATCAAAACTGAAAATTTACCAACCCAATTTGTGTGAGGCCAATAGGGAATGAAACTAGACAGAAAATGACACATTTTTTATTTGGGAATCATGCCCAGAAAGTGACCATAACTTAGTGGACAATTAGGTTAAATCCGGATTGGGCACATTGACCTGTGCAAAAATGACCAAATGAATAATAGTTACATAAATGACCATAACTTGGTCTAAGAAGGTCCAAATGACCTGAATTTTTACCAATAGAAAGCTGAGACATAGCCCTAAAACTTTTCTGAAGAAAACAAATCCAAATTTTGACCATAACCTGTTTGAAAATCCACTTGCATTCAACCACAAAAATTGCCCAGAATTCTAGGTAACACCAAATCCGGCTAGCCATGTTCAAATGGCTATAACTTAGGCTACAAAACTCCAAATGGAGTGATTCAAAAAGGGAAATAAAGTTAAGACAATAAGGAACAACTTCTATGAAGAAAACTTAGCTAAATTTCCACAGCAATATGACCAATGGAACAGTACAAAACAGGACATCAAATTTGGAAAATTGAAATTTATACTTAGGAGACCTAAAATTTGAAAGAATAACTAAAACCAACAAAATTGATAATCAAAATTTGGTATGTGGGTATAATTGGATTTTCCATACCTTTTAAGCATAAGAAAGTCAATATTTTGACTTGGATAATACCATGAATAGTTACCCCGACATAAAAATTTCCAAGAACGTAAGTTTAAGCATATTGAGGCTAGAGTTGAGCATATATGAGTTTAATTATTAGATTTATTGTGAGATAAGATACTGAAACACTGTCAACTGTGTGTTTCAACTGAAAAAGACCCAGAAAATCTAAGGGACCGAGTCAAGGCTTAGAGGCGACTCACATCAGGTTTGTGCACAATAAATTTATGTAATTATTTTCTAAGTGAAAAGTTGAATTGTTATGCTTTATGAAATCGCTGTGTTGCTTATTAATTGTGTTGCCATTTTGTGACTGCAAAAAATGACTTTGGAAATTGTTTGGGATCTTTCCTAAATTATTTGAGTACTTTGTTTTGAATTGATTTTGTGTTCACACTTAGCATGGCAGTACCTCATTATTCCTCCTCCATTTATGGGGTAGAGATCGTTTATTTTCCTCTCTCTCTGGGTTACTAGTTGAGGTTGTAGATCGGATGAGTACTCATTAGCTAGCTAGCCACCTCCCTCATTGATTTCGATTAATGGGATTGTAGATTGCTTTGTCGTGGTGTACAACGCGGCATTGATCCAAAATTTTGTGTCATGGCTTAAGTTGTGTATGAATTAGCAACACCATGTTTATTAAATTATTTGACCAAAATTGTGCTATAATGAGTTTTGATAATTTGTGAAATATTTAAATTGTGATTTATCAATGAATGTTTTATGTACTGCATTTCGAATTTTTATTGTGCACCACTGAGTATTTTTATACTCAGCGATAGCTTATTTTGCTGTCGCATATAAGGGTAAGGAGAAAGTAGCAGAGTGAGCTGCTATTGAGATAGAGGACTACATAAACCTTTTTGTACGGGTATTTATTCATACCCTTGTAGTTATTTTGATGTAAATATTGTAATGTCATATGTATTAATGTAAAGTTGAGCAGTTGTACAGTAAATTGTAATAATATTATTTTGGATTTTCTTTTTGTAAATTAAGACCAGTATATGTAAATTAAATTTTAAATACAATGTGAATGAAATTATGAAATATTTTGAGATGAAAAACTTTGATTGAATTGTGGAATTGATTTGAATTATGTTGAACTGAGTTATTTTGGTGGTTGGGAGTTGTGAAAACAATTATTGGAAGCGTTTTCTACAGGTAAAAAATTTTTGGTTTTTGCAAATACAGCCGACACTTTGTCGAAATTTTTTTTTTCCAAAGTTCACGGCAAAATACAAATGGACAAAAATTTTAACTAGTTTTGAAACTTCAATTAAATGTTTTTAATTTCTACCAAAAATGCTCACCACTTCTAAAAAGTAAGAAAACAGTTTTAAAATCCCTTATAGTATACTTAATGAGTTATCAGTAGGTGAAGTTCGGTAATTCATTAGGTATTCTACGGGAACATGTTATGCCTTACAGAGGGGTAAGGAGTGATAAGGCCTCAATCCAGCTTCAAAGCGCTTGCATCTGTCTCTGCTAGTGGTGAGTAAACTCCCAACATAGTGACTCAGGCGAGAGAACTCCCTCTCATACTCTGCCATGGTCCTATCACCTTGTTTCAGACTCAGGAACTCTTGTAGCTTCATATCCACATAGGTATCAGGAACATACTTCTGTCTAAACTCCCTCAGAAAATCTTCCCAAGTCAAAACTGGAGGCTCTACTAGGCTGTGGGGAATGGTCTTCCACTATTCATAAGCGTCCCCTTGCAACAAAGAAATGGAGTATTCAAACTTCAGATCATCTGTGCAATGTAATTTCTTGAATACTCTCTCCATTCTCTCAAGCCATTGTTCTGCTTCCAATGGGTCCACTGTACCCTTGAACTCTATTGCCCCATACTTCATTAGCTTTTCATACTATCTGGCTAGAAGTGGTGGTTGTACTGGAGCTTGGACTGGTATATTGCCAGCTATTTATTGAAATAGTGCAGCCATCTGCTGAGCGAACTGAGCAGGAAACTGCATGGGCGGGATGGGTGCATCTTACCCACTGGCATTCTGAGGAGCTGGGGCTTCCCCCTGTACCTCAGCTGCTACAGATTGCTCAACGGTGTGATCCCCCTCTTTCATACTGAATCACAAAGAATTCTACTCCCTAGATAATCAACACAAGGGGATTTCCCTCCATTAGTCCATATTTATGATGTAATGCACTACATGTATCAATTATGACAATTGAACAGTTGTACTTATAAAAAATTTTCAAATATGCAATTTCAAAACTTGTATGAAAACCAAAGCTCTGATACCACTAAAACATGTCATACCTTATCCCTTGTAAGGCATGACATGTTCCCATAGCATACCTAATGAATTACCGAACTAAACCTACCAATAACCCATTAGTTATGCTACAAGGGATTTTAAACAAATTATAGCTTTTTATCTTATCAATTCTTTTGTGGAAAACTGCATGGGAATAGTTAAAATTCAATTACATATCAAGTAGACATTCATTAGAGGAAATGAACTTATCATTACAAAAGATACATTTTGCATAAGTTTCAAAATAAAATACAAATAGTTACAAACTCAAAATGTGATAGCAATGTAATGCTTTTAAATACAAACGACTCAATATCCGTACATCCATTCATATAGGTACAAAATACATCAAAAGGAAATTACAGGGGTATACCTACGATATATACCCACAATCAAAGCTAAAATGCTACTTTCAAGTCTCTCACTCAGCAGCCTTCTCCTTTCCCTTACCTGCAATAGCATAAATAAGCTATCGCTGAGTATAACACTCAGTGGTGCACAACTAATAACTTTAAAACTTAAAATAAAGTAAAACTTGTTAAAACATAATAAATCACATTTTTCTTAAGCATGAAAACATCACAATAGTTCTAAGTCCATAAGAGACATTTATTGGAATCACATTTCAAATGAAAAATCACACTTCGTAAATGATAATTCACAAAGCATTAGTGTTGCCAACATCAACACACAGCTAACCGTTATTAATGAGGGAAGGGCTAGCTAGCTAATAAGTACTCATGTAGTCTTACCCCACTAATCGTTATTAGTGGGAGACATAATCACTATCAATTATCAACCCCAAGTAGCCGTTACTACTAGGGAGTTCCGAAAGGGACTTTCATGCTAACTGTGATTTCAAAACAGTTTTCAAAAGTTTCCCACTCAACAATCATTTTTGCAAACCAATAAACACATTCAAATCATCATAAAATCCATATAGAGGTGGCAACACCCAAATCTCTCAAATGCAAGAGAAAAATCATATTTCAGTCAAAGCAAACTCGTTCAAAGCAAACTCATTCAAATAAACACATTCCAAACAATTTATAAGTTTAAAAACAAAGAAAAGGTTAGTTGTGCATAAACCTTCAATATTTCTTTTTTCTCGTTACTTACTTCTCCTTGCCCGTTCTAACTTCTTTTTCTACTACAAACATGCAAATAGAATGCCTCAATACTCATCTCAATTGCTGCTAAGTACTCATCACATAAAGGTCTAATGTCTCCCTAAGTTAGATTTGAAATTTCAAAGTGTTTTGAAATTGTGGACAGCTTGGAGCTCTAACCTTGAACCCAAATTTTTACCTAGTTCCATTCATAATTTGATGACATGTTCTTCATGAAAACTGTTCATCTAGGTCTTAACTTTATTTTCCTTTTTGAATTACCTAATTCGGAGCTGTGTAGCTCAAGTTATAACAAAAATAGTGATTATTGTTCACGTGGGGCTGATTCTGGCAGCATTAGTGACTTAATTTTGGCTAACAATTTGATTGGGTTAAGTTCATAATTTGGCTCCAAGTTCTTCATATGAAATGTTCTACTATGTTTTAGGTTTCCATCAGTTCAAGAATTACCTAAATCAGAGTTTTCTAGAGAGATTTATGGCTATTTAAAATTTACTGTTTATGTTACTATTCATTGCTCTAGTAGATTTATCAACTCAATTTTGCTCAGCAATTTGGTTGGGTTAAGTTCGTAATTAGGTTTCAAGTTCTCCATACGAAATGTTCTACTATGTTTTAAGTTTCTATCAATTCAAGAATCACCTAAATTGGAGTTTTCTAGAGAGAGTTATAGCCTTGCAAAATTTACTGTTCATATAGTCAATTTGCAGATTTCCAGATTTTGGCAGATTTAGTGACTCAAATTTGCTTAGTAATTTGATTAGGTTAAGTCCATAATTTAGCCTTAAGTTCTTCATATGAAATGTTCTACTATGTTTTAGGTTTCCAATGGTTTAAGAATCACCTAAATCAGAGTTTTCTAGAGAGAGTTATGGCCTTGCAAAGTTTACTGTTCATTTAGTAAATTTTCAGATTTCCAGATTTTGGCTTCTAGTTTCAAGGTTCATGTAGGGCAGTTTATGGTTATTTTCTGGGTAGGGTATCTTCATAAAAATTCTAGCCCTATGTCTTAAGTTTAATTTCCAATTGGTTTCACACCAATTGGAGTTGTGTAGCTCAACTTATGGGCTGCCAAGCACACTGAACTCAATATGTAAAATTCTACCCTATGTTAAACTTTTTATTTCTTCAATTACTTCTATTAACCAACCTCAATTCATATTTAATTCACCCCAAATGACCATAATTTAACATTAAACACATCAATGGCACTTCCTAGCATAAAAGCCCCTAATTTTCCAACACCCAAGTTTGCAATTTTCCCTAATCCATGCTATTCCATTAATTCCTTCCACCAACTAACATCAACCCACATTCAATTCATGCTAATTAGTCATAATTTAGCATTGCCCACATCAATTTCACTCCCTAGCACAAAAGCCCTAATTTCCCCATGAACCCTAATTTTTCATAATTCAATTTATGAATTTCGCGTGCAATTACACTACTCCAATCATGCATATTACTTCAACTAAGCTTGATTTCATCATCAATTACATTAAAATACATCAAATCCTAATTTTTCCCAAATTGGCCAAAACCCTAGTTTAGGTTCCATGTGTGGTTCTTTTCAATTTCTCATGAAATTTTATCACAATATAACTTGATTTAAAGTTTGTGTAACAAATCAAGCAGGAAAAGAAACTTACCTCCTGTTGATTTCTTTCCAACTTCAATTTTCTTCTTCTCTTGTTCTACTTGCTCTAATGTCTCAATCAAAGTTTTTTTTGATGTTTTCTTTGATGTTTTCTTTTAGTGGGTTACGAGATTTATGAAGGGAATTCAAGAGAATCAAGAACTTGGAAGGGAAAGCAATGGTGGAAGAAGGTAGGAGAAGAAGAAAAAAAGAGAGAAAGGGAGAGGGGGAGGGGTGGCGGCACATAAGGGATAAAAGGGAGACTTTTGTCTGCTTTTATACTTATTTATTTCTTTTAATTAAATAATTGAATTTAATTATCAAAAGCCCATAAGTCATTAATTTTAATTTTGTCATAATGGAATTGAAATTTTAAGTTTTTATTTCTTAAATTTTCCCTTACATTTTTTTACTTAAATTTTTATTGGGTCTATCTCAATAAATTTTCATTTTATTTTTGGTCCTCAAGGTGTCTTTGAATAGTACAAGTCACAGACCAAAAATGGTACTATTCAGAGCTCGGAGGTTCGGGGTGTTATATTGCATTAGGCTGGTGAGATTAAAAATGGAATTAGAAATGTGCAAATGTGTTTTAAAGGTAGTACCTTGTGAGTAAATGATTTATAAGAAACTAATTTCTATATGTGACCCATACTTTTATGTTCACCTTGTGAGTATAATTAAATATCTATTTTCATGACTTATTTTGAATATTGTTTTTATGACTTATTACTTGATGATTTATTTGGTTTATGATTTACTATTTATTGTGCACCACTGCATATATTTGTACTGTTAGTTATTTTCTAACTAGCACAGATAAAGGAAAGGAAAAGGTTTCACGTGAGTAGGAGTAGCACCCGTTACTACAGTGATCAGGAGCCAACTTGGTGTAGGTGACTTGACTCCTTTATTTTTTGTGTATATATATGATGTTAACCATGTGCAACAGGATATTCTGATTTAAATATCTGAGCAGAGCAGGATAATATTTTGTTATCTATATATAAATATAAACTTAATGAAATGATTTATAAGTTATTTAAGCAAAGAAAACTAGTATGCAATTCTGATACCCATGGGACTGTTGAGTTATGGACTTACCACAAGTTTCCACAGGTGTTATGTTAAAATATTATTTGAACTGTTTTAGTTGAAATATAGCAGTTTTAAAATTTAAAGTTAACTGATTTAAAGCTTTTCTATAAGGAAACTTATATTTTGAAATTATATCATTTTCTAAGGAAGGTGTACTGCAACTGATTTTAAAACAAAATATAAAATTGCAAAGTATTTTGAAAATAGATTAAAATGAGTGACAATGAATTTCTGATTTACAACTATTTTGATAATCTTTTTGTAGTCTAAGTTTCAGTAGTTAATGTTTCTTACTATATTATGTTTAAAATAAAATGATTTAAAAATGATTTTAAATTTGTACCCAATTCCTAGTAATGTGTTCACCGAGTTCCGATGATTTGATCTCCACATTCGTTGAACATATTACGAGAGGCATGTTACGTCTAAGAGAGGGGTAAGGCGTGACAAAAACTGCAAGTCTTATTTATTAAATTAACTAATGCCAATATTACATAACTTAACTAGTACTACATAATTCTTGTCGCAATTCAAAACATAACAGCCTTCTTACTTTCAACTCTTCCGAGTTAAAATTACAAACATTAACATTCCTATAGAGGCACAAAAATATAACTTATAAAAAGAACAACTTTTTATTCTTGACTTGCACTCTTCTTCACTTGCCTTCAACCTCTTCTTCAAGAGCTCAATCTCATCAAAGGCAACACTTGTCACTTTACTACTCCGTCCTCTATTACCACTAACTTGTTTTAGCTCATGCTTCAAGTCTGCACCATCCCTTTTCCTGTTATTAGGAATCATTACAAGATAATCATTGAATCTTTCATCAGCCATGTGAAGAAATCATAATGTTACCTTGCATTTACATGAAATCCGAAATAACCAGCCAAAAACAATTCCCTAAATCACTTTCCCATATCATTTACCCATTCACTAACCAATACTTCAACTTTAGATCAATGCATTATGATTTATTATACCTAGTATGAACAACCCCAGATCCTCCTAACTAGCTTTCTATCTATCCACGACGTCATCAGGTTAGCAGGTGTAACACCCTCACTGTAGCAATTCCGTATATTCTACTATTCTGGTGATCGGTGTCGGTCCGGATAGCTAGAACGTCTGGAAAAATATTTAAACTAAAGTGAGGAACCATAATTAACTCAAATATTAATAAGAAAAATTTAGAAAAAATTTTAGAAATAAAATACAACCAAGTTAAATGAGCCGATGCCCTAGCGATGAGTAACCCAGTGGGAAGTTGCGGTATTCGCAACTAGAAGCCCTAAACCCGAGAGAAAATTCATGAAATAATTTTTGGGACTCCAGAGAAGAGTCATTGAGGTTTCTATGGCATTAGAATGCCAAGAAAAGGTTTAGAAAAATTTTTCAATCGGTACAGACAATTTTAGTCTGTTAAGCCAAACGGAGGGCATTTTGGTCATTTCGTCTTCAGAGATGATTTTTGGCCAACTTGTCCAGTTAAGTAAATAATTATTATGATCTAAAATGTTAATAAATATTGCTAAAAATTAAATTGAAAATGAGTAGAGAAGAGAAGAAAAGAAAATGAAAGAAAATGCTAATTATGACATCATATGATGTCATTTAAATTTCCTCCACCAATCACAATTTATTAAACTCATTAAAAGAGATAAAAGAGACCAAAAATTGACAAACAATCTGCATCTTCAACCTTTGGGCAGTCAAAAACGTAGAGAGAGAGAGAGAGAGAGAGAAGAGATTCCACCATTTTCAAGCTTAAAAGCTTGAATTTCCTCTCCATTTGTTCACCAAAATTGCCAAGTCCCTTCACAAAATTTTGATCTTTCACCTAGAAAAGCTATTGGCAACCCAAGAAGAAGAGATTAGGGAGGTTTAATCAAGGTTAAGTGAAGCTCAAAAAGGTTAGTGCCTATAATTACTTCCCTATCTTTTTAATCTTTGTTAGGAGGATAAATTAAATGAGAATTTGTTGTAAAATTGAACAAAACAATTATATTGAAGTGTGTATGAAAATTTGCAGCCATGGGAGAAGGATGAGATTTGTTGATTTGTATGACTTGAATTGTTTAAAAGTGGTTTGTGATGAGATAACTTGAGTTAGATGTTGAACTATGTGTGTTGGATGAGTTAGATGACATGAAAGGCATGAAATGGACAATTTGGAAATTAGGGTTTGTGAAAAATTGGAGTTTTGTTTATAAAATGGTATATTAACATTGTAATGGTAAATTAGTGGCCATTTGAATGTGTGTGAGGAGGAATTGAAGTGAGTAAAGATAATGGAGTTGAGCTTAGGCATGCTGCCCTTGGTGACCTGCAGGACTGGTTGTGAGTCCTAAATGGAGTTGTATAGGTTCAATTGGTGCAAGGCCAATTGGATATGAAACTAGACACATAATGGCACAACTTTGGTGAAGAAATCCTACCTAGAAAACCAAACTAAGTTGACCTAAAAATTGCCTTAATCCGGGTGACTTGCATTATGCCTGTGCAAAATGACCAAATGAATAGTATTTATTCATTTGGTCATAACTCAGTGTAGAAAGGTCCAATTGACCTGAAATTTTACCAACAAAAAGATGAGATATAGTCCTACAACTTTCATGAGAAACACAAATCCAAATTCTGATCATAACCTAGTCAAATTGCCAACCAAACTTAGGTCACTAAATCTGGCAGAACCAAATTGCCCAGAAATTCTAGGTACAGGTTAATCCGGCCAGTTATGGTAAAATGACCATAACTTGAGCTACAAAACTCTAAATGGAGTAATTCAAAAAAACAAATGTAACTAGACAAAATAAGAAACAACTTTCATGAAGACAATTTTTTCAAATTCCTACTGTACAAATGACCAATGGAACAGTAAACCTAGGGTATGAAATCTGAAAATTTTGAATAACATAAGATAAGCTTTGAAATGGTATTGGAAATCAATACCAACAAAAATAAAATGCAAAATGTGGTATCTTGGAGAACTTAGGTTCAATAAATTTATTATGTATTAAAAAGTCAACAATTTGAGTGAATAGTAATGTGAATAGTAATACAAAGACACAAAGTGTAAGAACTATATTGTTAAAGGGAAATTAAGGCCATAAATTTGAAATCCATGAAATGTTCATGGATTGTTTGAAACATGAAAAGTAAGTCACCTAATTGATGTGAATAGGTAGTTAGGGCTTATATGCCCATCACAAATAGAATTCATAAAATGAATAAATGAGAAAGGAAAAATGTTTTGAATACAATGGTACATGTGAACCATTGTTTTGAATTATGATCAATATAAATAATATAATGAATGAATAAATGAATCATATTAATGTATGAATGAGACATTAGTTCTCATTATTGTAGAAAGGAAAAGTACTTTGAGTACAGTGATATAAAAGGATAATTGATGTGAATTGTGATCATATATATGATCAAATGAATGTATACATTATAATTGAAAATTATTATGAAATAATGAAGTCATAAAACACAATATATTAATATTTAATGATATTATGTGCCTTTGTATTGCCTAGACATGTGTGTCAGATTGGATAGTTTGGCATGCCAATAGGGTATTTTTATAGCAGTACTGCGAAAGGCTTTATGCCTGTATTCATGGCTTTATGCCCGCACTCATGGCTTAATGCCCGATTATGTGTTATCATGGCTTTTTAGCCATACTGACTGCGTACGTGGTTGACGTTCTGCGTCCCATGGTATGACAGCCTGAGGCACCGCGGTGTCCAGTGCCATTATCCAGTTTAGTCAGCCTGTCATAGGTTACTTGGGCAGTCTAATTTATTAAAATAAGTTACGAATATTAGCAATTAAAAATGCTAGAAAGTAAATAAATGAGAAGAAGTTCTGAAATAAATTAGATTAGCTCTAAAAATTTATTCCTTAGAATGATCTGAAGCAAATTAAACTAGTTCTAAAAATTTTAAATATTACGAAATAATTGTAAACAACTTAGAAAGTATCAAGGAAGTGACAAAAAGACTAGTAGAAGAATTATAACTTAAATAACATTACAAATGTGACTTTCATAAGAATATAAGTATAAATATTAGATTTATTTGTACATTATATAAATGATTATTATAAACTTATGAAAGAAGTGATTCTAGAGAGCAATATAAATGACGAAAGATATATTGTATGGAAAATTTCATATGAACCCAGTAAAATTCTTGAGTATAGAAAATATGCTCCAATTATTTTTACTTGTTATATTATTGCACCACTAAGCAGCAATGCTTAGCGCGATGGATTTCGCGCAAGTACTAAAGTTAAAGCCGAGCGAATCCCAAACAGAGATTTTGGAGTTCTGATCTGCAGAGTGTTCAAGGTTATCATCTCCTCAGCAATGCATGTAGATAAGGCTCATATAGATTATATTATGTATTTTGTATATTATAATTAGTTATTATTTATAATGTAAACTATGAATTTTATATTGAAATATAGATTATGGAGCTGTAATTAATTTGTAGATCATGTAAATTATGAAATTATGTAATTATTTTGTAAATTATGTAAATTAAGGAAATTTGAAAATTTTACTTATGTAATTTGAGAATGTTTACATATAAATTGATTATAAATAGATTTGTACAAATGAGTATGTGAATTACAAGAATTGAATGTGAGATGAATATGATGAGCATGAATGATATTTTTATTGTAAAATATTATTGAAAATTTCAAGCAGGTGAATAGTGAAATACGTCAACTGATAATAAAATAGGGGAAACTCCGCTGGTTTCTCTGTAGAAAATTAATTGATATTAAAATATAATGAGATCAAATTATTAAAGGAATGAAATAAGATAAGATAGGGTACTCCGGCAACGAATGTAGCACGCCTTGCTCGGCTACATGTAGTCGAGTGAGGGGTGTTATAGCAGGCCTATTGCAAAAGCATCTCACCTCAACCAAATATCCAATAGCAACATCTTCCCTTACCCTTATACTTTCACTCAATGCTAATTGTATCACCATTAATTAGCTACCAGATTCTCCAAATGGGTTAAGATTTCTCAAGAGAAGAAGTAATTTTCTAGAATAAAGAAATAGAGTTTCTCCAAATTCTCCAAATGGGTTAAGGTTTCATAAACAAAAAGAAGCAATTTTTTTTTTCATTTCTGACTTCGTTTGACACGTATGTATTTGTTTAAGAGAAAATGGTTGACCATTTGCTTAGATGAATTTTCGTTTACTCTCAGTTAAAAAAGGGTATTATGTGAACCATTTTAAAAGTTTATGGCTTAATATGCATATATATATAAATTATTATTCACTATAAAATTATTTATAGAATTTAAACATATATTTCATAAACAATTCTTATATTTAAGGTCTAAAATTCTAATAATCATATTCAAAAATCATCATGCCATGACATTTCTTCCCTACTTTGTTAATAATTTTATTGATATATGACTATGTCATTTAATTTAAAAAATAATAATTTATTTATTTATTTATTAATATTTAAATAAAATTATAATTAATTAAAAATTTTATCATAATACAATTTTATAATAAGATTATTAAAATAAAAAATACATAACAAATTATATTTTGAAAATAAAATAATAAATAATATGCACAATCGCGGGCAAATGATCGGTATATATATTAAAACTGAGCCTTCAAAATAGTTTCACTATAGTGTGCCACTTATGTTAATGAGAAGGCTTAAAAAAATCAACAAGCGGCAAAGCTTCCTATTTTTATTTTTTTAATTTTTTTATATAAAATTATCTTATCATATTAAATATTAATTTTTTATTTAAATATTTTCAAATTTCAACTAAAAAAATTTTATCTTAAAAAAAATTAATTATCTAAATTCTTTTTACTATATCTTTTAAGAATTTAAGATTTTCAACATATATTTTAATTTTCTTGTATTTAAAGTCTAAGATTTTAATAATGACACTTTAAAAATTGCCACGTGGTAGATGTATTTTCTACTTTATTAATCCTTTTACTGTTATATGTTAACTAATTTAAAAAATAATAAAAAATAATCTATTCATCAATTTATTTTAAAATTTTAAAAGATGAGCTTTAGAAATAACTTTAAAATGACGTGCCATATAACTTAATGAGAGCACTTAAAAATTATCATGTGGCATATACTAATCTTTTAAAAATTTTAAAATTCTTAATTTTATAATATATATATATATATTAAATAAAAAATTATTCATAAAATTTAAAAAATTAATTTAAAAATATTTCTTATATTTAAAATCTAAGAATTTAATAATGATATTTCAAAAATTATCATGGCATGGCATTTTTTCTTAATTTGTTTCTCATTGTATTGATATATGACTATGTTAATTAATTTAAAAAATAACAAAAATAATCTACTGATAAATTATTTATTTATCAACATTTGAAATAAAATTATAATTAATTAAAAATTTATCATAACAAAATCTTATAATGTGCTTATGAAAATTAAAAAAATACATAATAATTTTATTTAAAAAATATAAGATATTTAGAATTTACAAATTTTATAATATTTAAAATTTCATTGTAGTTTATATTCTTTATTTTATTAGTGTCCAGAATTTAAAAATTTTGGTAATCTGTAAAATTTCATTTTAGTTTATCTTTTTAATAGAATTTATAAAATTTAAAATATTTAAAATTTATTTAATTTATAAAAATTTTCAAATATAAAATATTTAGAATTTAAATAAAATGATTAGATGGTTGGTTTCTCTAATCATTCAGAAATATTTTCTTTTAATTATTAATTATATAAAATATTTAAATTTAAAATATTAGACAAAATATAATTGAATTTAAAATTCTATTTTAACTTATCTTTTATATATATATATATATATATATATATTCTTTTTATGAGAGTAATTAAAATAAAAGAATAATTTAAAATATTTTCTTCTAATTATAGTTACATTAAATATTCATATTTAAAATATTAGATAAAACATAATTGAATTTGAAATTTTATTTGGACTTATCTTTTTTATTTTAACTAATCTCATAAAATGATTATATATAACCATTTAATTTATCATTTATTTCTTTAGCAATTATCAATGGGTGTTTAGACTTCTGCATAGAAGGAGAAATTAAAACCTATTGCGACTTCAATTAATTAGTGGAGTGTCTTAAATTCTGAATTATTTTCAAATGTATTTGCCACATTTGTTTGGCCTGAGTATCTATAAAACATCTAGAATACTCTTCTATTTTAAGAATTGAATTAAATGCAAGCATTTCCAGTTCACACGCACTACTAGAAGAAGCTACAAGTCAAGCAAAGTTGTATGAAGTGGTGGATAATTGTGAGGAAGTTTATGATTGAGAATATTCTTTAGGTTGATAGAATTTTGAATTTGGACAAGACAGAAGTAACATTTGGTTTGCACTTGTCTTATTGTCTTCTTTTTTTTTTCAAATAGTTACATCACCCTTTTAAAATTCGAGTGTTCTATTGTTTTCTCCCCATCTTATTATTATTATTATTATTATTATTATTATTATTATTATTATTAATCTCTAGAATGCATATGTGCCTCTTGTAACACCCCCATACTAAGTGGTCAGTGCATTCTACTGTTCCAGTTACTAGTGTCCGTCCGAACAGTTAGAATGTTTAGAACCATATCTAAGCCATCTAGAAAAGTCATAAATAAATTTAATAGAGATCACATGAGAATGAATGGAAATAAGTGAAACAAAGCACACAACGGTTAAATGAGCCGAGGTCCCGGCGATGGGTGACCAACCCAGGAAACAACTGCGAGCTCAGTTGCTACCCTAAATTCGTGTAGGACCCCATGACACCCTAAATTAAGGGATAATTGTAAAGTTATTAGGAATTTGAAAACCATAGAAAAGAAAAGAGGACAAGCTCAAATAAGTGAATCAGAACTCAAGAAGTTATCGAACACTATTAGAGAGATGGATTGAAACCGATGACGGCCATTTTGGTCAATTTACTCATAGATGTGACTTTTGACCTACCTGTCCATTAAAATATATGAGATTAAAATAATAAAAAAAGAATTTAAAATGAAGAGGTGTATGGAAAGAAAAGAAAATGAAAGAAAAGAAATTCAAACTTAAATGGGATTTATGACATCACAATGATGCAAGCATGACACAATTAAATTGATAATTTTAAATTCTATAAATTGAGGATAATTATAACATAAAAAGGAACAAAAGTAAAAAGGAAAACTTCATTTCTTCTTCCTTTAGAACAGCCAGCTCCCTCTCTCTCTAGTTCTATCAAATTTTCCTCTATTGATGAATGTCCAAAGCTCTAAAAAACCTTGAATTTCTTCCTAATTCCCATAACCACCAAAGCAAAGTTTTGTTATTTGGCCTTGGTAGGAAGTTTGGCTACCATTAAAACCAAGAAATTGAAGAGATTTAAAAGCTACCAATTCTGCTTAACAAGGTAAGTTTCCTTTCTACCTTAATTAGTTAAGTAATCTTTGGAGTAAGGTTATTAGGAGGAAAATTAACTTAAGAAATGAAAGAAATATGTAAGTATGGAGGATTATAAAATTTGGACAGCTATGTGGTGGGGGGGGGGGGGGGGGGGGGGGGGGGAAGTAGTATTTGATGTTTAATTTGAGTATGAATTCTAGCTTAGGTGATGGTGTATACTTGGTTGGTGTGATTGAATTGCATGTATGTATGAAATTGGAAGGATGGAAGATTAAAGTTTGGTGAAAATTAGGGTTTTAGGGAAATATTGACCAATTGATGTTTATTATGCTTAATTGTGGCCATTTGGTGTGTTTTGGATTGAGAATTAATGTGAATTATGGAATGGAATTGATGGATGAGTGATTGTTGGGTTGCTAGAAATTCTGGACCTCTAAGTCCAGTGTACTTTTAAGGTTATAAGTAAAGCTAGACAGCTCCAATTGGTGTGAGATTAATTGGAGATGAAACTTAAGACCTAAAACCACAATTTTTGTGAAGAAACCTTGCCCAAAAACTAACCATAAGTTGGTCTAAATTTTTCTTGAATATGGAATTGGTGTTCTGGACCTGACCAGAATTGACCAAATGAATAGTAAATGTTCAAATAGGTATAACTCTTTGTAGAAAGCTCCAAATGACTTGATTCTTGAATCTATGAAATCATAGACATAGGAGAACATTTTTCATGAAGATTAGGAACCCTAATTTTGACCCTAACCCAATCAAATTGCTAAGCAAATTTAGTCCAACAAATTTACCAGAACCAAACATAACCTAGAAATCCTAGACAAATGGCCATTTGACCAGTTTTGGCAAAAATAACATAACTTGGGCTACAAAACTGTAAATGTAGTGACTCAAAAGCCAAAATCTTTATAAGACCTATAACTACAACTTTGATGTTTTGACCAGAACCAAAATCCTAAAAGAACATAGGGAAATTGTTAGAATAATTCAGGACTTCCCAATCTGGAATTCCTGCATTGGAACCAATTTAGTCATTTGACCCTTGAACAGTAATTAAACCATAACTTTCACTAGGAAATTTCAAATGGGATGAACCAAAATGATCTGAAAACTTAAGACTTAGGGCTACAACTTTGGTTCAGAAACCTTATCCAAATTCTAAGAGTAAGGACCTCAATGCAAATTGCAAAACCTAATCTGGAACCTGGAATTATTGAGTTGTAGGATTATGAGTCCAGGTTGATTAAATTACCATAACTCATCCTATACAGCCCCAAATTTAGGAATTTTTGAACCTGAGTATCCATGAGACATAGTAAACAAATCACATGGAGAACACTAAGCCAAATCATGACCATAACTAGTTCAATTAGCTTGACCAAGTTGAGTTCCAGAATCTACCCTGTTCTAAAACAATATTGGTCAGTGGACCAGCACTTGGTAAATTGACCATAACTAGAGCTACACAACTCCAAATTAAGTGATTCAAATTGGAAAAAAAAACTTAACACATAAAGGAATAACTTTCATTAGATCACTTCACCAAATTTGGACAGGAACTAGGTTGAATTTGGATTCAAACCTTAGAGTCCAGTACTTTCCAGAACCAAAATATCTTAAAATTACTTAAGTAACTTAGCCATTCATTAGGCATTTGATTAATTAGCTATTAGTGGTAGTTGAATTAAGTATTGAGACATTTTCATTGTATATTTTCAATAGAAAAGGAGCATAGAGGACAAGTTGAAATAGAAAAGAGGAGCATAAAGAGGTCTGTGCACAACTACTTCTAATTCTTTGTTTTCAATTTAGAATTTCTTTGAATAAACCTATAAGAATGATTTATGATGTTATTTGCATCAAAAATTTTAAATTGAGGAATTGTGTACTGCCAAACCTATAAGAGAAAAATTATGAATGAAATGTGATTATTGGCTTGCAATGAAATTTTTGAACGAAATTGTGTAGATTTGTTTTGAAACCACACTTGGCATGACAATTCATATTGTGTTTCTCCTCCTTTCATTGGGGTCGAGTTTGATTATGTTTTCTCCCTCTCTGGCTTGCTAGTTGAGGTTGAGTTTGAATGAGTACTTATATAGCTAGCTAGCTACCTGCCTCATTATTTTCGGTTAGTGAGGTTGCTTTGTCGTGGTGTGCAACACGGCATTGATTGTGAAATTTTATATCATGACCTAAGTTGTGTGAATTATTGACAATACTATTGTTTGTAATTTATTTTGATAAATTGTTATTAAAAACATTGGTATAAGCTTTGTGAATTATGGATTGTGAAAATTTTTAATTTTTGCTTACCAATTGATAAATTATGCTTTTAGTGACTTTTAAAAATTATAGTTGTGCACCACTGAGTGTTTGTCACACCTTACCCCTTTGTAAGGCATAACATAATCCCGTAGTATACCTAATAAATGACCAAATTTCGTCTACCGATAACTTATTAAATATACTATAAGGGATTTTGAACAAATCCATTTCTTATTTAATTTAAAATAAGGTTGAAAGAGCTATTAAAATGTTTTTAGATCAAGTACATGCCATACAATTCATTTAGAACTTATTTAGCAGTTTTAAGGCTTTTTTTTTATAAAAATTTTAACAGAGTGACGGCTGAAAATTAAGAAAATAGTTCTTCAAAACTTATTAAAAACACTTCCTATAAATGTATTGTTCACAACTTCACTTAAATCATCACATTCCAATCTCATCAGTCTCAATCATGAGGAAAGTAATCCATTCTTTGTAAAATTCAAAAAGAACTTAAATATTACATTTACAGGAATAACAAAGTTTATATTACAAAAATTTACTTTAACCAAAATAAAATTAAAAACTTTTATACAACTGCTCAATGTTCACATAATAATATATACATATCACTTTACATCAAAAGAAGGTTTACAAAGGGTATAATCAACATACCCAAAAATTGATCCAAAATAATGCTCTCACTACTGTTACAAGCAGCTCACTCTGCTGCTTTATCAATCTTCTTACCTGCGACAGCATAAACAAGCTATCACTGAGTATTACACTCAGTGGTGCACAACTTAGAATTTTAAAACATTAATATAAATCATAATTTACCAAAACTAAATTAATTACAATGTCAAACACATGTAAAATCTTACAATATTTCTAAAACAAGAGAATCATTTAATAAAAACAAATTTTATTTCAATAATCATAAAACACAAGTTTGCTGAAAACTACACAGTATAAAACATGACACAAATTTTTAATTCATCCCAATAATTAAAGGCTAATGGGGAAAACAAGGGCTAGCTAGCATATATATAAGTACTCATTTAATTTGTCCTTAACTGGTACACACCTCAACACTTTAGCTAGAGAGGGAAAACAAGTCTAATTCATCTCACAACGCAAGCTAGTGAGAAATACAAAACACATAGCCATGTCAACTGTGGCTTCAAACCATTTTAATAAATTTTCATTCATCAAATGCATTTGTCAACTCACAATCATATTCCATTAAAAACAATTACCCAAAATGGATTAGCAATACATAATTTCCCAATTAAGATTTTCAATACAATAAAAGTCATAAACCATTCACACAACTCATTCAAAACAAATTCAATTTGAAAAACAAAAAGATAATGGTTGTTGTGCACAAACTTCTTTATCTTCTTCTTACTTAGTTCAACTTCTCACTTTCCTTTGAGATTTCTTTCTTCACTGAAAATACACAATGGAGATGTCTTAATACTTAATTCAATTACCGCTAATAGCTAATTAATTAAATGCCTAATGAATGCCTAAGTTACTTAAGCAATTTGAAAGAGTTTGGGTTCTGGATAGATTTATGCTCTGGCTTTTGAACCCAATTCAACTTAGTTGCAGTCATAATTTGGTGAGGTATTCTTCATGAAAATTGTCCCTCTATGTCTTAGTTTTATTTTTTAATTTGAATCACTCCATTTGGAGTTTTGTAGCTCTAGTTATAGTTAATTAAATTAGTATTGGTTCACTAACCCTTTGCTATTCTAGAACTTGACAGATTCTGGAACCTTACTTTGTCCATGCAATTAGACCAGCAACAATCATATTTTGGCCTAATGTTCTTCCTATGAGTTGTTCCCCTATGTGTCCTGGTCACACAGGTTCAAAATCATAAATTTAAAGTTATGTATGGTGAGTTATGGCAATGTAACTGACCTGAACTCATAAACCCTGTGCATCAGGATTTCAGGTTCAGGTCAGTGTTTTACATTTCACATTTGAGGTTCTTATCCTCAGAATTTTGGCAAGGTTTCTAAATCAAAGTTGTAGTTCTATTTCTTAGGTTTCCAGAACAGTTTTTCTCATCCTAATTGGAGTTTCCTAGTGAATGTTATGGTCTAATTACTATTATGGGGTTAAGTGGTTATTTAATTCAGTTTCAGGAATTCCAGAATTTGGAATACTAAATTTTTCTAGTAATTTGGCTAAGTTCCATTAGGTTCTGGATTTTGGTCAAAAAACCAAAATTGTAGTTTTAGGTCTTATGGAAATTTTGGCTTTGGTTTCACTGTATTTGCAGTTTTGTGGTCTAAGTTATGGCATTTTTTCCAAAATTGGTCGGATGGCCATTTGTCCAGAATTTCAGACCAATTTTGGTTCTAGTTAGAATTGTTGACCTAACTGTTTCTAGTAAATTGGTTGGGTTAGAGTCAAAGTTTGGGCTCATGATCTTCATAAGAAATGTTCTACTATGTCTAAGCTTTCCACAGGTTTAAAAATCAGATTATTTGGAGCTTTCTACAATGAGTTATACCTAATTGACCAAATACTGTTCATTTGGTCATTTCTGCCCAAGTCCAGAACACTAATTCCAGATTCAAGCAATTTTTAGACTAACTTATGATCAATTTTTCAGAAAGGTTTCTTCATGAAAAATGTGGCTTTAGGTCTTAAGTTTCATCTCCAATTGGTCTCACACCAATTGGAGTTGTGTAGCTCAAATTATGGCCATTCAAATCCACTGGACTCAAAGGTCCAAAATTCAGCAATTCAACAACCATCAATTTTCTCAATTCCATTCATCAATTCTCATTTCTAAACACACTAAATGACCATAATTAAGCATTATTAACATCAATTAGTCAACATTTCACCAAAACCCTAATTCTCTTTTTCACAATTTCATACACACATGCAGTTCCCGTGCAAATCACTACTCAAATTATGTTCACATCATCATTTAAGCAAGATTACATGTTTTAACTCATCAACCACATCAACCCCTTACTATATCAAGGTTGATCGAATTCCTAGGGTTCTCATGGTGCACTAAATTCTTCAATTTTTGAATCAATTCTAACATATTTCAACCTAATTTCAAGAATCAATAAAGAGAAAAGGTTAAATTTGCACTAACCTCTTTTATGCTAACTCCAAATTTCCTAAATCTTCACTTTTTCTTCTCCTTCTGGTTCCAAATCACTTAATCAAGGTCAAAAATCAAGTTTTAATGTTAGGAGTTATGAAAATTATGGAAAGAAACTAGGGTTTTTGGGAGCTCACATGGTCATCAATGGTGGAATTTGAGAGGAAGGGAGAGAGAGAGTGGTTCGGCTGCCCATGGAAGAATAAGGAAATTTAATTCATTTTTTATGAAATTTTTGTCTTTTAAGTCAATAATTATCTCAGCAATTTAATAATTAAAAATCATAATTTTAATTATGTTATCATGAGGTCATAATGATGTCTTAAATCCCATTAAAATTTGTATTTCCCTTTCTTTTTCCTTTCTTTTTCTTTTCTTTCACTATACCTCTTCACTTTTAATTTATTTTTCATTATTTTAATTTCACACATTTTAATGGAAATTTAGGTCAAAAGTCACATCTAAGAGTGAATTGACTAAAATGCCCCTTATCCGATCTGATCAATTTTTCTAATAGTGCTTGGTACTTTTAAATTCTGATTCATTTATTTGAGCTTTTTCTCTTTTCTTTTCTATGGTTTTCTAGTTCCAAATAGTTTTTTAATTATCCCGAGGCCTAGGGTGTCATAGGGTCCCACACAAATTTAAGGTAGCAACTGAGCTCGCAGTCACTTCCCGGGTCGGTCACCCATCGCTGAGACCTCGACTCATTTAACTCATTTGTGCTTCATTTCTTTTATTTTTATCCACATTCATTTGATCTTTATCAATGTTATTTATGACTTCTCTATGTAATTTAAGTTTAATTATAAACATTCTAACTGTCCGGACAGACCTTAGCAATTGGAACAGTAGAATATACGGACTACTTAACATGAGGGTGTTATAATTCTTCCCTCCTTAAAATAAATTTCGTTCCGAAATTTACTTGGTCTT
Organism: Hevea brasiliensis; assembly: GCF_030052815.1. Lineage (NCBI taxonomy): Eukaryota > Viridiplantae > Streptophyta > Magnoliopsida > Malpighiales > Euphorbiaceae > Hevea > Hevea brasiliensis. The sequence continues at coordinate 76,315,311 of NC_079506.1, read as the reverse complement.
AGTCTCTAAACAGCTGTGGGTGTTGTCTCCTCATGTCCTCATCGCGCTCTTAAGTAGCCTCCTTGTCACACCTTACCCCTCTGTAAGGCATAATATGATCCCTTAGTATACCTAGTGAATCACCGAACTTCGCCTACCGATAACCCATTAAGTACACTACAAGGGATTTTAAATAAATTTCTATTCATTTTAAAGTGTAAGGTAATATTATATGATTATTAAAAGCCTTTAATTGAAGTTTGTATCATAAGTAAAAATTTTAATTAATTCAGTATCGCAAAAATTTTATAAAAATTTCGGCAGAGTGCCGGGTGTAATTTGAGAAAACAGTTCTTCAAAACCTGTTAAAAACACTCCCAATATTTTTTAATATCCACTACTCCATTTAAATCAACAATCCAAACTCAATCAACACAATTGCAATACATTTTCAATAAATCTCAGTATTATTTAATTCAACCTCATTCACATACAAAAGTCTTAATTTACAGGAAAGAAAACAGAAATAATATTAATACAAATTTTACTGTACAACTGCTCAGTAAGTTCTACAAATACATATGAACAAAAATTTTACATAAAAATAAATTTACAAGGGTATAAAATATTATACCCATATAAGATCCAAAAATATATCTTCACTGTAGCCAAAAGCAACTCACTCTGCTGCTTTATCTACCTCTTTACCTACGACAGCATAAGAAAGCTATCGCTGAGTATTACACCCAGAGGTACACAACTAAACTTTAAAAACTCATTTATAAAGCACATCATTTATATATATATATATATATATATATATATATATATATATATATATAACAAGGCAGAATTTTCAAAATTTCAAGTCAATAAGATTTATCTATTTCAAACCATATTTCACAAATCACAAAGTAAGGGTGTTGCTAAGAACACATAGTCTAGATCATGATACAAAATTTCACGATCAATACCATGTTGTACACCACGACAAAGCAAATCACCTCACTAACCGTTATTAATGAGGGAAGGGCTAGCTAGCTAATGAGTACTCATATAGTCTTACCCCACTAACCGTTATTAATGGGAGACATAAGCAATTTTTAATTATCAAACCCCAAATAGCCATTACTACTAGGGAGTTTCGAATGGGACTGTCATGCTAACTGTGGTTTAAAAACAATTTCATAAAATTTTTATTCAAATAATTGCATTTCAACTCACATAACACATTTCATTCAATGAAATTCTCCTTATAGGGTTAGTAACACATAATTTATAAAATTCAAAGAAAAATCATAATTGCATCCAAATAGTTTATAATCACAATTGCATCTAAATAGTTTATAATCACAATTTATTTAACTCATTTACAAAATTAAAATCAATTGAGAAGCTTAGTTGTGTACAAACCTCTTTTGCTTGCTTTAATTCAATCCCCTCTACTTCCTTCCTTGGAAGGCTCTTTTTCCATTGAAACACAAAATTAAAGTGTTTCAATACCTATCTAAATTATTTCTAATAATAGTTTCAACAATTGAACTTTGCATTTTCAATTTACTTATATAGTCCCATAAGTTGAGTTCTTTGTAGTTTTGTTAAGGTGGTTCCTATTCATTTGATTAGTTATGTAAAATGTTGACTTTTTCATATTTAATAGGTATACCAAATCTAAATTCATGGTCCTACCACATTTTGGGTTTTATATTTGTTGGCATTGGTTGCCAAATTCAATTCAAAGTTTCCTAAGATAAATTGTAAATTTTCAGTTTTTGTCTCTAAGATTTACTATTCCATTGGACTAATTTACAGTGAAAATTTGGCTAAACTTTCTTCATCAAAGTTGTTCTACTATGTCTAAGCTTTCCAATGGTTCAACAATCAGCTAATTTGGACCTTTCTATGCCAAGTTATGACCATTTGAACATATACTATTAATTTAGTCAAATTTGCCTAGTAACAGGGTACTAATTCCGTATTCAAGCAGACTTTAGCTCAACTTGGCATCAGTTTTAGGGCAAGGTTTCTGCATGAAAAATGTTGCATTATGACTCTATTTTCATCTCCAATTAGCCTCACACTAATTGGAGCAATAGAATTCAACTTATAGCCTTTTAAGTGGACAAAGGTGAAGCTGCCAGAATTCAACAATTTGAAAACCACAATTTATTTTAATTCAATTCATCAATTCACACTCCATAACTCACTAATTGACCAAATTAAACATCAAAAATGCCAATTGGTCATCAATTCTCAAAAATCCCCAATTTTCAACTAAAACCCTAATTGCCAAGAACCCTAATTTTCAATTGCTTATTTCATGCAAATTCAAGCATACCAATTACATCAACTTACTCACCTAAGCTTGCCTATACCTTTAATTCAATCAAATTCTAACAAACCCTACTCAACCTCAAGCTGGACGAAATTTCAACTTTAAGATTCATGCACAATTCTTCAATTTCCTAAGTTATTTTCTCATATCCAAATGCAATCTCATGCATACATATTCATTTAGGTTAGGGAGACAACTTACCTTAAATGGCAATTCTTTTATCTTCAATTTCTCCAATCTTTTCTCCTCCTTTTTGCTTCTAATCTTCTTACCAAGAATCAAAAACAAGTTTTAAATGAGGAAACTATAAAATTTATGGCTGAATTTAGGGTTAGAAAAGCTTCAAAGTTGGCTTCAATGGAGGAATTGAAAGATGAGAGAGAGAAGAGAGAGAGGGAATTCAGCACTCCAAAGAAGAAGACCCAAAATTATTTTTTTTTTCTTTTAATTTATCCCTTTTATTTATTAATTATCCCATAATTTTATAATTTAATATTATAATTTATTATTATGTCATGCTTGCATAATGATGATGTCATTAAAGTAATTAAATTTTAAATTTTTCTATTTCTTTCATTTTCTTTCTCCACACCTCTTCATTTCTAATATATTTTTCAATATTTTAATTTCTCACATTTTAATAGACATTTAGGCCTAGAGTCACCTCTAAGAGTGAATTGACCATATTGCCCTTTATCGGTCTGATCAAATTTTCCAATAGCACTAGATTGCTTCCTGAACTCTGATTCAATTATTTGAACTTGTTCTCTATTCTTTTATGTGGTTTTTACGTTTCCACTAGCTTCACAATTATCCTTAGGCCTGGGGTGTCACAGAGTCCCACACATAAGAATAAGGTTAGTCACTTCCCGGTATGGTCACCCATCGCTGGGACCTCGGCTCATTTAACCCATCATACTTTGTTTTTCTTATTTGTATTTCACCTTCATATAATTTCTAATAATTTTCATTTAGGGCTGTTCTAGATGACACATATATAGTTCTAGACATCCTGATTGTCCGGACAGACACCCGTCACCAGAACAGTAGAATGTATAGACTACTTAATGTGGGGGTGTTACACTCCTGGCCTGAATGATGGTTCGACAGCACCTTGACCAATAATATCTACTTGTTCCTCAGTTGCATAGCCTGGTAAATTATATTATTCCGGTGATCGGTGTCGGTCCGGACAATTAAGAGGACTAGAACTATGTTTAAGACATATAGAAAAGCCCTGATCGAAAATAAATAGTGATTACCAGATTGAAAAGTAAAAATAAGAAAAAAAAGCATAAAAAGTTAAATGAGCCGAGGGTCACAGTGATGGGTGACCTTACCAGAAAGTGACTGCGAAGTCAGTCTTAACCCAAATTTTGAATGGGAAAATGTGACGCCACGGTCCTAAAGACTATTGCGAACATAGTGGAAAAGAGAAAATCACAGAAAATAATTTTTAAGCAGGTCAAATAATTAGGTCAGTGATCCGAAAGAAATATCGAATAACTTGCAAGCCGGATTGAACCAGCTAGGGGCAATTTGGTCAATTCACCCCTAGAGCTGATTCCTGACCTAACTGTTCAATGAAATCGGAAAAACAAAAATTCAGAATCGAGAATTAAATTAAAGAACTAATGGAAAAATAAATACAAAAGAAAAAGAAAATTTAAAAAGTTATTACATCATGCTTATCTCACCTTTACGACATCATAATTGATTTTTTTTATTACCCACCAATATTTACCAAGTCAAAATTTGTTTAAAGAAGACAAATACATAAAAATTAAAAGAAAAAAAGTCACTCTTCTTCCTTCATGAAATCAGCAGCCCCTCTCTCTCTTGAAGATCTCCATAGCCAACCTCTATTAACAAGCTTTTAAAGCTTGAATTTCTTGATTGTGTCGCATAAATTCCAACCCTAAACCTTAAAAAGCTTTTAATCTACACTAGAGAAGGTGATTGAGCAAGAAAGAAAGAAGAAAAGACGAGTAGAATTGAAGTTATAACTTCAAAGTTTAAGGTTAATGAGTTAAATTGAAACTTTTAGTTTAATTCTTGTGTTCTTAGCTCAATGAACCTAGAAATTAACTTAAAAACAAAAGAAAATTATTATGGGGGATCAAAGAGGATTTTCGGCCAGCTTATGGTAGGGTTTAGATTGAATAATTTTGATGTATTTGAATGGTTGTTTAGGTTGAGTGTATGTAGACCATGGAAATATACTTTTGATTGCATTGGATTTTAAATTCGTGTAATTAGGGTTCTTAAGCATGGGAAAAATTGGGGAAAATTTTGAGAATTGGTCAATTGATGTAATTGACCTCACTTGAGTTGAGAAATGGTCAATTGTGACCATTTGTGGTGGGTGTGAATAGCTAGAACCAAGTTACAATTCGGATTGGTTAGTGATCAGATTCTGGTAGCTTGACCTAGGTCCTTTTCAAAGACCAAAACTGAAACTTTACCAACTCAATTGGTGCGAGGCCAATTGAGAATGAAAACAGACACATAATGGCACATTTTTCATTTAGGAATCATGCCCAAAAAATGACCATAACATAGTGAACAATTAGGCCAAACCCGAGTGTAGTGCACTACCACTGTACTAAAATGACCAAACAAACAGTGTTTGGTCATTTGGCCATAACTTGGGCTATACAGGTCCAAATGACCTGATGTTTATGGCATTGGAAAGGTATGACATAGCACTACAACTTTCATGAAGAACACCAACCCAAATTCTGTCCATAACCCAGTCATTTTGCCACCCAAAGTTAGTGGTCTAAAACTGCCAGAATCAAATTAGGTGCCCAGAAATCTGGGTTAAACCAATCTGGCCAACCATATTCAAATGGCCATATCTTGGGCGACAAAACTCCAAATGGAGTGATTCAAAGAGGGAAGTAAATTTAAGACAATAAGGAACAAGTTTTATGAAGAATACTTTGCCAAATTCTCACAGCAATATGACCAATGGAACAGTAAAATACAAGACATCAAATCTGGAAATTTTGAAATTGTACCTAAGAGACCTAAAATTTGAAAAAACAATCAAAACCAATAAATTTGGCACCCAAAATGTGGTATGTGGGTATAATTGGATTTCTCATACCTATTAAACATAAGAAAGTCAACATATTGACATGAATAGTAACCCCAAAATGAAAATTTTCAAGAACGTTAGTTTAAGCATATTGGGGCTAGAATTGAGTATATGTGAATTAATTATTAGATTTATTGTGGGATTAGATATTGAAATACTATAAATTGCGTGTTTCAACTGAAAAAGACTTGGAAAAGAATAGGGCAAACTGAGTCAAGGCCTAGAGGCAACTCACATCAGGTTTGTGCACAATAACTTTTCACTTTCGATTTGCTATTAGAAAATTTATTTGAATACATTATTGGAGCATTTTATGCTAAACAATGCTTTGAGAAATGTTATATTGCCTACTTTGTAAATGGAAATTTGAAATGAAAATTGATTAATGTTTTGCATGAAATGTTGAATAATATGATTTTGAAATTGTTTTTGATTCACACTTGGCATAGCAGTCCCTTACTATGTTCCTTCTCCACTTGTGAGGTTGACTTTGATATTTGATCATTTTCCTCCCTCTCTGGCTTGACAGTCTGAGGTGAGTTTGGATGAGTACTCATTAGCTAGCTAGCCAGCTCCCTCATTGATTTCTATTAGTGGGGTGAGTTTGCCTTGTTGTGGTGTACAACACGGCATGTTTGGAAATTTTGTATCATGGCCTAAGTTGTGTTATTGATTGGCAACACTATGTTTATTAAATTGTTTGATCAAATTTGTGTTATATTAAGCTTTGAAAATTGTGATTTATTATAAATGTGATTTCAAAAATTATGAAATACGATTGTGAGATTTTTGAATTATGAATTGTTAATAAATGTTTTACATTATGCATTTTATATTTTATTGTGCACCACTGAGTATTTTTATACTCAGCGATAGCTTTTTTTGCTGTCGCAGATAGAGGCAAGGAAAAAGCAGTAGAATGAGCTGCTGATTTTGGGGACTACTTAGATAGTTTTGTACGGATATTTAATTATACCCTTGTAATTAGTTGATGTAAATAATTTTGTAGTCATATGTACTTTGGTAACTGAGCAGTTGTACAGTTAATATGTCATCATATTGTCTTTTGGCTTTTTATGTTTGTGAATTAATTTATGAATGTAATCAAATATTTTGAATGCAATGGGAATGAATTTATTTAACTGTTTTGAAAATGTTATGAATTGTGGAGATTGATTGAGAGTTTTGGTGGTTGAATTGGTGAAGTGTATCATTATTGGGAGTGTTTTTCTATAGGTAAAATTTTCGGTTTTTGCAAATACTGCCAGCACTCTGCTGAAATTTTTTCAGAATTTGCGAAAAAATAAAATTGGTCAAAAATTTTATATAGCTTTTCAACTTCAATTAAATGTTTTTAGTTCCTACCAAAAATGCTCACTACTTTCAAAAAGTAAGAAAATGGTTTTAAAATCCCTTGTAGTGTACTTAATGGGTTATCAGTAGGTGAAGTTCGGAAAGTCATTAGGTATACTACGGGATCATGTTATGCCTTACAGAGGAGTAAGGTGTGACACTATGGGCTCTTCATCATAAGTGAGGTATAGATTCACCTCAATCTCCTCTATTAGTAAAATGTGAGAGGGGTCTGATATGTACCTCCTCAACATAGATACATGGAAAACATTGTGAATCTTCTCTAACTCTAGAGACAATTCTAGTCTATATGCCAATAAACCCACTCTTTTCAGAACCTCATATGGCCCAATGAAGTGAGGACTTAGCTTCCCCTTTTTGCCAAACCTCGTAATTTTCTTCCTAGGGAAAACTTTAAGGAGTACCTTGTCACCCACTGAGTACTCAATGTCTCTTCTTTTCAGATCAATGTAGGACTTCTGATGATCTGATGTAGCCTTAAGTCTATCTTGAATAATCTTAATTTTCTCTTCAGTTTGTTGTATAATTTTTGGGCTAATCAACTTTCTCTCGCCCACTTCAGCCCAATACAAGGGAGTTTTGCACTTCCTACCATACAAGGCTTCATATGGAGGCATCCCAATGCTTGAATGATAACTGTTGTTGTAGGCAAATTCAATCAAGGGCAGGTGTGTGTCCCAACTTCCTTCAAACTCGATCACACAAGCCCAAAGCATATCCTCCAAGATCTGGATTACTCTCTCAGACTGGCCATCTATCTGGGGATGGAATACAGTGCTGAAGTTCAATCTAGTTCCTAGGGCTTTTTGGAGACTACCCCAGAATCTAGAAGTGAACCTTGAGTCTCTGTCTGACACAATAGACATCGATACTCCATGTAGTCTCACTATCTCATTAATGTATAGTTTAGCCAATCTGTCCAGGCTGTAGTCCATCCTCACTAGCAGAAAATGTGTAGACTTAGTCAATCTATCCACAATAACCCAAACTGCATCGTGATTCTTCTGTGTTCTAGGAAGTCCCATCACAAAATCCATGGTAATTTGTTCCCATTTCCACTCGGGAATTGGCAATGGCTGTAGCAAACCAGCTGGCACTTGGTGTTTTACCTTCACTTGCTGACAAGTTAGGCATTTTGAGACATACTCTGCAATATCTTTCTTCATACCCATTCACCAATAGTGCTCCCTGACCGTTCTATACATTTTAGTCCCACCAAGGTGCATTAAAAAAGGTGAGTCATGTGCTTCCTTCAAGATGATTTGTCTCAATTACACATCGTTAGGAATGCACATTCTACCCTAGTGTAACAGTAAGCCATCATTATTTACTAAAAACTTTGGTTTCCTGCCATCTCGAGCCTCTTCCATCAATTTCAAATGATTTTCATCAATTTATGCAGCTGTTTTAATCTGATCAATCAGCATTGGCTTCACCTGCCAAGTAGCTACCATTCGCCCCTCATCAATTCAATCCATCTTTCAAAATTGACATGCAATGCCCTCAACTCGTGCACCATGGATAAAGGAGAAACCCTTAAACTAGCCATAATCTTGCAACTTAAAGCATCAGCTATCACATTTGCATTCCCAGGCTGATAGTCTATCAAGCAATCATAATCTTTTATCAGCTCTAGCCATCGCCTTTGTCTTAAATTCAATTCTTTCTACGTACCTAGATACTTTAAGCTTTTGTGATCTGTGTAGATGTAACATTTCTCCCTATACAAATAATGTCTCTAGATCTTCAAAGCAAATACGATGGCAGCAAGCTCTAAGTCATGTGTAGGATAATTCTTCTCATGGGGTTTTAGCTGGCGTGAAGCATAGGCAATGACATTTCTATCTTGCATCAACACACAACCTAAATCATTGTGAGAAGCATTACTATATACAGTATACTCTTTACCCATAGTAGGTAAAGTTAGGACTGGAGCTTCAGTTAAATATCTCTTTAACTCATCAAAACTCTGCTGGCATTTGTTAGTCTATTGAAATTTTACATCTTTTCGAAGCAACTTGGTCAGTGGAGATGCTAACATGGAGAATCCCTTTACAAATATGCGGTAATAACCAGCCAAACCAAGAAAACTCTAAACTTTTGTAACATTTCTAGGTGGCTTCTAGTTAAGGATAGCTTTTACCTTGCTGGGATCTACCTTGATACCCTTAGCTGATGCTATGTGTCCCAAGAAAGCAATTTCTTTCAGCCAAAATTCACATTTCGACAATTTAGTGTACAACTATTTCTCCCTCAAAGTCTACAGTATGATCCTCAGGTGCCTATTATGCTCCTCTGCGTTCTTTGAATACACCAAAATGTCATCAATAAATACCACAACAAACTGATCTAAATATGGCCTGAAGATAGTGTTCATCAGGTCCATAAAAGCAGCTAGAGCATTAGTTAACCCGAATGGCATTACTAAGAACTCATAGTGGCCATACCGAGCCCTGAAGGCAGTTTTTGGAATGCTATGCTCCTGCACCCTCAACTGATAACAACCTGATCTCAAATCAATTTTAGAGAAAACAGCTGCACCCTACAACTGATCAAACAAATCATCAATTCTTAGCAGAGGATATCTATTCTTTATGGTCACCTTATTCAGCTGTCTGTAGTCGATACACAGACGAAGAGTACCATCCTTCTTTTTGATAAATAAAACTGGTGCTCCCCCAAGGTGACACACTAGGGCGAATGAAACCCTTATCAAGTAATTCTTGCAACTGCACCTTCAAACTCCTTTAACTCAGCAGGTACCATTCTGTATGGAGTAATGGAGATTGGTTCCACACTAGGCACAACCTCTATTTCAAATTGCACTTCTCTTTCCAGAGGTAATCCTGGCAATTCTTCAAGAAAAACATCCAGAAAATCATATACTGTAGGGATATCCTTCAGGCCTGGACTCCCCACTTGGGTGTTTATCACATGTACCAAGTATGCTTCACACCCCTTTCTAATCATCCTTCTACTAATTACAGCCGAAATGAGGTTTGATGGTAATAATTGCCTCTCCTCATGTATTACCACATCACCATACTTAGGGAGACCAAAAGTGATTGTCTTCCATCTACAGTCAATCATGTCATGATGCCTGGCTAACCAATCCATGCCCAAGACAATATCTTAATCCTTGAATGGCATTTCAATCAGATCAAACAAAAAAGTATGTCCTTGGATCACCAAAGGACAATCCTTATATAACCTATTTACCCTGACCTCCTGGCCCAACGAACTAATTACTAGCACATCATAATTTTAAGTGGGATCAGAGCTTTGATTTTGAATTGAGATTTTGAAATATTTTTTGATTTGTACTACTACTCAATTGTCATTGGCTAATACATATGATGCAATTACATCATGAATGTGAACTAATGGGGATAATTCTCCTTGTGTTGGTTGTCAGGAAGTAGAATTTCTATGAATTGAAATGGAAGAAGGGGATCGCTCAGTAGAGCAGTCAGTTGCAACTGAGGCATAAGGGGAGTACCCAGCTACTCAGAATGCTAGTGGGTCAGCTGCACCAATTCCCCCTCTGTAATTTTCTACTCAATTTGCTCAGCAGATGGCTGCGTTATTTCAGCAAATGGTTGGCAATGTACCAATCCAAGGCCCAACACAAGCACCAATAGTGCAACCTCAACCCCCAGCACGGCAGTATGACAAATTAATAAAATATGGGCAACTGAATTCAAGGGAACAGTAGATCCACTGGAAGCTGAGCAATGGTTAGAACGAATGGAGAGAGTTTTCAAGAATTACACTGCACAGATGAGTTAAAGTTTGAATATTCAGTTTCTTTGCTATAAGAGGATGCATATGAATGGTGAAAGACTATCTCCAATAGTTTGGTGGAACCTCCTATTTTGACCTGGGATGACTTCCTCAGAGAATTCAGACAAAAGTATGTCCCAGATACATACGTTCATATGAAATTACAAGAGTTCTTAAGTCTGAAGCAAGGGGATAGAACAGAGGCAGAATATGAGAGGAATTTTTCCAGGCTGAGACACTATGCTGGGAGTCTACTCACCACCAGCAGGGATCGATGCAAAATGATTTGAGGTTGGATTGAGATCGAGTTTGAGACTGCAAGTGGTTAGGTTCAGACATGAAAATTTCTCAGAGTTGATTGTAGACACCATATTTTGGCCGACCTCCAAAGCCAAGGGTCTTTTAAATCGAAACTCTATTATCCGCTCTCAACCGATCTCCCTAATCACAAATGGCTTTTCCGAACTCACCGATTGCTCGTCCCTGGAGCAGACCGATCTCATGCTAAAGTTAGATTGTTTTTCGATCTCTTGGTCTTTATCAGATGAGTTCGAGTCAACATTGGGTCTCTGGACCATCTAATCTTTTCTACTAATATTCTTCGATCTCTCTATACAAATATCGCAGAACCTCATTTGACCAATGTTGTGATCGAGCTTCTCACTTGAATGCCCCATATAGTCCTTAAAATGAAGTTAAGGTTTCTATTCGGCCTAATAATAGTTTCGATCTTAAAAGTTCAAGTCAGTGTCAAATCTTTGCAATTCTAATATTTTAAAGTTTCATCCGGTATTTAGTCATGGCTTCGTCCGATCTCATATTCGCGCATAATGTTTTTTCGATCTCTTATCTTCTGATTAATAGTCACTTTCAAGTTTAATGTTCAACTACATTCAATCAATTAAATACTCAGGCAATTTGGTCTCATCAAGAAATTGAACATAAAAAAGGAGGACTTTAATTCATTTCAAAATGAAAATATACAAGTCATTCAGCAGGAAGGTCTCCCCCAACCTGCTTCCCGGGTACATTATCATTTCTCTCATCCTCTCTCGCTCTCTCGGGCTCCTCCTCACTCTCCTCCTCACCCCTAGGGACAAGATCCACCATCCAGGAGAAGTCTTCCTCAGGATAGCACCTTTCAAGCTCGGCCAGAAGATCGCCATGAGCATTCACATAAGCACCAGCTTCCCTCGTCACGGCCTCTTCTTCTTTCAATCGGATCTCCTCAATAAGGCGAGTGACATCGGCAGTTCGAAGAGCTCGAGCTTTTTCAAGTTCCCGCTCTAGTTCGACAATCTTGTCCTCATAAGATTTCGTCCGACCCTCAATCTCGACAATGTAGTCCTGAGCAGACCAAAGCTGGGATCTGGCAGAAGCCGCATCCTGGACCGCCTTCAGAATTTCCTATCTCAAGAGATGAGCCTTTTCTCTGATTATGTGTTGATTCACAAGGCTCTCTATGCTCAAGCTCATTATCTAAGATAGGAGATCATCAATGCTATCCGGGGACAGCCTATTCCGGTCATCCTGGAAGCAGATGGTGGCACCCAAAACTTTGGCGAGTCCAGGATTCCCCCAAACTGAGCGGTTCTTCTCTAGAGAGTGAATGAGGACCTGGGCACCACGAGAAAAGGTCCTCACAACAGGTTGGGAAGACCCTCCCTTCGCACTTGTAGAAACAGGTAGAGGTGGCAGTTCTTCCTATCGAGGAGGGGAAGGAGCGATCTCCACCTCTGAGATTAACTGTCCCAAAGGTCGGGACGAAGAGCCCGACACCTTTGCCAAGTCTCGTCGTGGCGTCTGGGATACCGCAGCAATCTTCATTTCCTGTACCTTCCGGGCGGCCTCTCTTTTTCGCTTGCGGCTCTCCTTTACGCCCTCGCCTCCAGCCATTCCTACACGGAAAATAAGTTAGTGAGATCACCTAAGTCAGGAGGCTTAAGATTTAGGTTATATCGATCCCGAGTCCGAGGTCAGAGAGCTGCAGCTCATAATCTTCATTGGCAATCATCTGCATTAGCCACCACTTCAGTTCGGCCATAACGGCATCCAAGCATGAATATTTGAGAGTGGCTGCCTGATCCTTCAATTCCTTAATCATTCCGTCCTCGTCTATATTTAGGGTAATCTTTTTTGGAACTGAAGGGACCAGGTACTACCAACTCTGTGGGATACCCTTGAAGCCGTTCGGAATCTTGCTTCTCAATATAAAGAACCGGCTCTTCCAATTCTTCAATGAAGAAGGGAGATCAGTAAAAAGCCCACAGTGTGACTTAGCTTGGAAGAACCAGTACTCGTCGTCCTTTCGACGAGTGAGCCTATGCAACTCAACAAAAACCTTTACTGTAGGCTCGAGCTTTTTAGCTCGGCATAAGCCTCTAAAAGCCATCAGAATCTGCCATGAGTTCAGATACACTCGGGCTACACATACATGGTGGAACTTCAGAACGGCTTTAAAGAAGTCATCCAGGGGAAACTGAAGCCCGGCTTTCAATTGTTCTTCACACACCATGATCACGTCATTTTCGTCAAAGAAATAATCAGCTCGGAGATCGGCATGACATCTGATAAGCTCAAAGGAGTCAGTCCGAAGGTTGTACTCTTGACTAATGGATTACAGATCGGTTTCTTAGAGGACTGAAGGTAACTCATCCATGGGAAGATTTTCTTTTCCTGAAGAAGCGCCTATTTTGATTGGGCCGCCCTACCATGGGCTGAGACAAAAGTGGTGGAAGGTTCAGGTCCCCCACTCGGCCTAACCACCTCAACTTCGTCTGACGTCCATGAGATATGAATGAAGGGAGGACTAGTAGCTCTCTGACCATCGGTACCCCTCATTTTCAGAAAAGAAAAAGAAATTAACCGAGAAAAGATCGAAACCCTTACCGGAGTGTGAATCGGTACCTGAAACTTTAGAAAATGAGAGGAAATGCTGGGATTGCTAGGGGAAGGTCTGAAAATGACATAAGGAAACAAATGACTCACTCACCCCCTATTTCTACCCATCCGAGCATTAAATGCTCACGAAGTCCCAAGCAATGCATCGGTTTGTGGAACCGAGCTTCCACCTTGACACGTCACAAGAAGGTTCCAGAAACATAATAAAAATTAGATAAATGAGATCGGTTAACTAAGGTCATCAGATTGAACCCACAGATCGGTGAATGGCGATTCGTCTAGGTATCAGATCGAATACACATATCAGAGATCGAAAAAATAACAAAACAAAAACATTCAAAGTAAAATTTTCATTTTATTTTCAAGAGATCGGATTACATTATTTGCGCTATCTCAAAAGATCGGATTACATCATTTGGGCGATCTCAAAAGATCGGATTACATCATTTGGGCGATCCCAAAAGATAAGATTACATCATTTGAGCAATCTCTAAAAATCAGCACTACATTCTACCTAGCTTGAGACTGCTCTGAGGCCCGAAATGCAGGCCTATGTCAAAGCCTAGTCTTGTGGCTGCATCAAAAGATGTGTTTTATCAGAAAGCCAGCCACAAATGTTGGATAGATGTGCAGCTCAGATAGGGTGACTATGACTCTCATGATATTGAGTGGAGTCATCACCGATGTCATTGACCAGAACCAAGCTGCAGTCGGGATGCCCGATATGATTGGGAACCAAAAGAACTTCAAGAAGCGGTCATCGACATCAAGATTGAAATTAGCAGTCCTCTTGTCCGAGATCGGTCTACCGATTGTACCGATAGACCAATTCGAGATTGGCACAGCCGTCACTTTCGATCTTGATCGGTAAATTAGTTCAGTTCCCTCACTGTAATTAGATGATGTTCTCATAGCTCTCCGATCGTCGGGGTCATAAATTTTCAGGCAAGGGATAAAGAAACAGTCGAAAAAAGATCAAAATGACCATCATAATTAAAATTATCACTGGAAAAGCTAGAATTGGGGAAGGGGTGCATTGAAAATAAACTGAAAAAGGAAAAGTGAGGTGTGAAGATGATTTCCTATCGCTGCATATATATAAGGCATTGGCATTTATTGCCTACAGAACCCGAAGTGGATGCATCGATAACTAGAGAATTTATTGCTTTGACCAACGTCAGTTAGACAGAGAGGAAATATCGGGAATGAGAGATTGGGAAATAAGAGGGGACCCGATGCAAGAGAGAGATCGAAAAAGGGGATGGTTATAATGGGAAGATCGAAAGAAACAGGAGACGACCTATAGAGATCGGAGAATATAGAGGGGTTAAATAACTTCCAATTGACTCTCTTCATCGTCAGATCGGAGTTTGTTAAAGCATTTACAGACATGATCAGATCCTTACCATGCTTCTCATCTGCAAGGACGCCCTCCTAGTCGCCAAACCCCAAAACAGTTAAAGCAGCCCCGTACATCCCAATCTACACCGTTGGTTATAATTGTAAGGATGGATCTAGAGCCCTCGAATCAGAAGCATATGACAAATTTAGCACTTTTTATTGCCAGCCTTTGGATCCATTTCGTGAGGCAGGACCCTGGACCGTTGGATTAAGAAGAGAAATGACGGATATTCTGAATGAAATCCCAACCCTCCATTTTGATTCTCTTTAATTCCCAGACATCAGATTATGTCCTTTTGAATCTAAGCCCTTCGTTTCCCTCTGGCAAGATCCTGACCCTTCATTATGGGTACCCGTTCCCTATAAATACCTGCATACAATACTGTAGAAAAAAAAAAAAAAAGAAAAAGGAAAAGGTGGTGATTATCGTGGAAAGACTCTGAAATTTGATTCAGTCTTACTACTTGCCATTCTGAGCTTTCGAAGTGTTGAGAAACTTTAGAAACCAGTTTTCTTAAGTATTTTCATCAAAAGGAGCTCTAAGTCCTGAAACTTCCATTTTCAGTTTTTGTGCAACCATCTTCACTTCACCTCATTCCCGCCGTTCTAGTATCTAGCATTACCTTCCGAGTTCAACTTCATTCTGACCTCTTCCCATTACTTCGGGTAAGTCCGAGTCATTCGGCCGTCAGCTTTCACCTCTGCAAGATTTGTGGATTCTAGAGTCAGGTCATCTGTCTCCTCAACTTCCCACAGGTAAGTGTTTAAACTGTTATTTTGTCGAATATCCTTGTTTTGTTTTCTCCAATTTTCTTTTGAAATTTCTTTTATATCCAGTCGCACTAAATCTCAAAATAGATTATCTAGGCCAATAGTTATTTCCTGTGTCTTCTTTTATTTCATTTGAAAATTCCATTTATCGTCACTTAGTTTTCATTTTCTTCAAGAGTATACATTCAAGTCATAGGTGACTTGAAAATACTCTAAAGAATATAGGCAGGGGTACTTTAACATGAGAGTTTTGATATGAATAAATGATAAATGATAAAGGAAGATAGGTGTAGCAAAGGTTGGAAGCAAAATTAACAAAATAAGTTATGAGGTCGGATCACGGAACGAGTCCAGGTGATAATATAATAGGTCGGGAATCAAGATAAGATCGGATCCCGGATGAGCGACTAAAAAGAGATCGGATATCGCTAATCAAAGGGTTCTAATAAAGTGGTCATCCGAAAGATCGGCAAGGAGTTTGATCTTTCATCCACTATCTAGTTATAAGGTCTCGTAGGCTAGGAAAAGCTGTACACGGGTCTCTTGTGTCCTCGGTTCTTCATTCCCACAGAAAGGGGTTAACAAGGACCCCTTACCAAAATCCTTAGTTCCAAGTTCTTACAAAATGCCATTCTAATAAACACGTTAAGAGTTCAGGAGAGAGTTCTTACCCGAACTCAATTTAATTTTTAACATAAACACATTAAGAATTCGGGGGAGAGTTCTTACCCGAACTCAGTTTAATTTTTAACGTAAACATATTAAGAGTTCGAATGAGAGTTCTCACCCGAACTCAGTTTAATTTTTTTTAACATAAACACATTAAGAGTTCGGGGGAGAGCTCTTACCCGAATTCAGTTTAATTTCTAACATAAACACATTAAGAGTTCGGGGGAGAGTTCTTACCCTAATTCAGTTTAATTTTTAACGTAAACACATTAAGAGTTCAGGGGAGAGTTCTTACCCGAACTCAGTCTAATTTTTAACATAACACACTAAGAGTTCGGGGGAGAGTTCTTACTCGAACTCAATCTAATCTTTAACGAAATACGCTAAGAGATCAGGGGAGAATTCTTACCTGAGTTCTCAAATTAAATTCCTAACACATTAAGAGATCGGGGGAGAGTTCTTACCTGAGTTCTCAAATTAAATTCTTAATACACTAAGAGATCGAGGGAGAGTTCTTACCCGAATTCTCGGCCAAAATCTTAATAAAATATATGGAGATCGGAGATGAGTTCTTATTCGAAATCTCTCACTTAAATTTTTAACAGAATACACTAAGAGATCGGGGGAGAGTTCTTACCCGAATTCTCAGTTAAAGTCTTAATAAAATATGTGGAGATCGGAGGAGAGTTCTTATCCGAAATCTCCCGCTTAAATTTTGAATAGAATACACTAAGAGGTCAGGGAGAGTTCTTACCCAAATTCTCAGCCAAAAATCTTAATAAAATATGTGGAGATTGGATGAGAGTTCTTATCCGAAATCTCCCACTTAAATGTATAACAGAATACATTAAGATATCGAGAGAGAATTTTTTCTCTTAACTTAAATCCAAATTAAAACATCACAAATTCAATATTCAAATTAACCCCTAAACAAAATCCATTACACGACACCTATTCACTGAAGGGTCATCTCATGTACTCGTGTTCTTGGGCAACACTAAATAGTGAAATATCAAATATTCCTTTTATCCATACAAAGAATTAACATCGTCACTCCAACCCCCTAATTATCAATTTTAATTTATGAAAAGCACAACGTTAAATCTGCTTACTCTCGTTGAGCGATGAGGTGGGGTGCCTAACACCTTCCCCACCCGTATACGGACTCCGAACCTAGAATCTCTATTTTCAAAGTCGATTTCAATTTTTAAAATGGTTTTCTTTAATTTCCCTTAAGATTAAAGTGGCGACACCTCACTTTTCCCACTTCGGTGAGAACTCATCCAGGCGACCGCAAAAACCCTTGCGACAGCTTGGCGACTCCATTGGGGATATTTGTTTTCACCTTAACCCTGGTTTAGAGGTCCAAAAGCAGATTTAATCTTATGCTCATGTAAATTAAAACCGTAATTAGGGGGTTTAACTTACAAAATTCGAAAGTCTTGATATATTGATTGTTATTATTCTTTCTAACCATTTTTGCTTATTTTGATTGTCTTATTTGTTACAGCAATTTTCGTCTAAAAACTCCCCCCATAAAAGGAAGAGGTAAATATGTCCCTTCACACACTGAGTACTTACACAATGTCCTCACACACTTCAGCCCTATACCCGAGTTTTCTTACCCTTTTAGGAAATAGGAGGGAGTCATGTAGCGGTACCCATGGGTTTTACCCCGTTAGTATCTGTGAAGGCTTTTACTCAGATTGGAACTTGTACCATCTTCTGTAATACCCGTGGAATTCTCCCGTTAGTATCATGGTGGTGGAATGGGGCTCTACTGTTTACAGTAGGGACAATTTAGGAACCTGTGGCTTTAGAAAATTAGACCTTGAGCTAAACTATCACAGTAGTTGAAAACTATAGCAAACTACCTCGTAAGATGGAACTATCCAATTAGATAGTACTTACCCAGTACTACGGCCCTCCCTATTTTAGGACAAAGGGGACATACTTGCTTTCACCTTACTCTGTTTGTATTTTTAATTTTTTTTAATAACATGAGGATAATTTTGAACTAGGATATTCTAAACACCTCCCTAATTTGATAGGTGTATAGATATTGCCATGCCAACAGTATAATTCAAACTTACTTGAATTTATTCTGCTAATGTGTTTTCTCTGCAGGCATTATAAATTGGAGTCTGTAAAGGATAAATGGAAACTTTAAAATGGCATCCTTGAGTCAGTCAACTGAAGGAGTTCCAAGGCAGGAACAAAATGCTAGACAATGGTCCAAACCGCTTCATAGTTCAAAGTCCCCACAGATTGATGACATAGGGGTAGATATTGGTCCAGTACCTCCATTGGATCCAAGGAAGGTTGAGGTTAGAATGACCAGTCTTGAGGATTTATCCAGCAGTTGAAAATCACTTCCCGATCATGTCAAAGCAAAGTTTGAGGAAAAGTATGAGAGGATTGCAACTTTGATACGGGTCAGAGTACAAGTTCCTGCGTTAAAGGCTATGCTATCAACTTGGAATCCCAAGTATGGGGTGTTCTTCTTCAACGATATTGATACAACTCCCACTACAGAAGAATATCAGGCACTGCTAGAAATCCCTTATGTGGCGCAGAATCAAATTTATCAACACCTCAAGCATAGGCAGACTTGGAAACAGTTCGCGCATATACTTGGAATCTCTGCAGGGGTAGCAAAGGCAAAAGAAACCGTCAAGGGAAGCACGCATGGGTGGTATTGGACCTATGTCAAAAAGCATTTGGATTTGCTTATTCAGAACAACCAAAGGAAACAGGCTATGTTGACACTAGCTTTGGGAATTTACAGCCTAATCTTATTTCCTGGGCCTTTGGGAGTCATAACTTACAGCGTCACGAAAATATTTTGGGCAGTAGAGAAGTAAAATGTCAACCCAGTACCTGCCATCCTTACAGAGACCCTTTTGACTCTAACCTATTACCGATGACAGGGTAAGGGAACCATCAAGTGCTATTCCCAATTGCTACACCTTTGGATCCTCAGCCACATCTGTCCTTTGGAAACTAAGGGGTTAACCTGATATCCCAACCAGCCTCTCATCAAAAAAATGGCTAGATTGGCAATAAGTTCAAAGAATGAACTACAATGGCAAGAGCAGATTCTAAGCTTCAATAGTCACAACTATTGCTGGAGGAAGTTATGGACTATGGGCCAGCCTATTTTATTCAGTACAGGGGATAATCATTTGGTACCTTTGATCGGATTGACTGGATACACAAGTTACATCCCAGCTTTGGTAATGAGGCAATTCAGTTCAACCTAATTCGCGCCTAATGTTGAAGGACTTCATCAAGCTCTTTTCTACCATGAACTTGACGGAGAAGAAGAACAGAAAGCGTTTTGTAAATCCTGGGAAAGGGTCATAATGATTGAACAGTCGCCTAAAGGGCCAAGCACCATGGAAGATTATCTCAGATGGAGAACAAACAGAGATCAGGGATATCAAGTTTTCAAACCAGAAGAACCTAAGGGGAGCACGCCTCATCGGGAAGTTCTTTCAGAAGAAGTTAGCGCCAAGTTGGTCAGCTCTCTACAGAGTTCAAGCACCGAGAACCAGCAACTACAAGAACGGATAAGGAAGTTGGAAGACCGATAGCAAATCCTAAAAAAATTGGTAAAAAGGCTCAGGGAAGAAGCAATGACTGAAAAAGCAAAATTTGAGGAACAAAAAACACGGTGGAAGAAAGAAAAGACCTTGCTTCAAAGTGCAATAAGAGAGGCAGGAGTTCAGAATGGCAAATTGCAAGAGAAACTGGAATACCAAGAGATACTCATGGAAAAGTATAAACAGAAAAGCAAAAAGAAGAAGCTTGAACTGAAGGAGCAGGCATAGCTTATCAATGACATTTTGAAAGAGTGTACTAAAGAAAGGAAAGAAAAAGAAAGGCAAGCAACCCTTCATCAAGAGCTGAGAGAAAATGTTGACCAGCTAGAAAGAATGATAGCACAAGGGAAACAAGAGCTCCTACCAGAATCTGAGTATGCCTTGAAAACATTCAATCCTGCCAGACAAGAAGAAATACTCTATGAGTACCTCAAAAGATGTCATTATATTTTAAAGAGTCTTCCTAAACTTAGGCAATAACAAAGGATGTTATGTATGAACAGATTGATTAATGAATTGTTTTGAACCATGTTTAGCAAAATATGAATGAATAGTGTAACTCCCGTGGGAACTATCCTCGTTAGGGTTATACGAAAAGACGAATGCGTCATATGGACAAGTATCATAGACACGCATACGATCCTGTCATTCACTGTTGGACTATCGAGTGATGCCATGATAAAGTTGACACAATTCGCCTTTTGCAAACTCCATTTCGTCAGTCATTTGCCACTGTATCCTTTGTCCAGTCAGGACCTTTAACTCTAACAGAATCTAAAACTAATTTAAAAATTTCCCACAGGAAATCAACATTGCTCCAAGCAAAGCAAACCCGACCGAGCAAGTAGTTCAATCAAAAAGAGTGTACTTAACAAGGTCTCGAGTAAAGAAGATAATGGAAGACCAGAAACAAGTGCAGAACCTACAGGGACAAGTTTCAGAATTGAGGGACCAAGTCTCAGAACTGATGATACTAATGAAAGAAATGTCCCAAAACAAAGAAACCATTCGACCAACACCAGAACTAAATTTACCAGTACTTCCCCCACTCCCAACAACGGTTGATTCCCATCAAGCTTCAACCTCTTTCACCTTTCAGCCTCCTATTCTGGATTTAATAATCACTGCCAATCCAACACTCACGAATAATGACTTACCTTTCTCTTATTATCCGGCTATCTCAAACGCCGAATTTCACCCTTCCTTACCAATCCCTCCAGTCCACCCTGCAACTTATTTCCCCACTAAAGGCATGGCTGATGCAGTAGGGGGAGAAAATAAAGAAAAAGAAAGCGAAAAGTTGTCTACTCTAGAGGAAAGATTAAGAGCTATAGAGGGTCTGAACATGTATGGCTCACTAGATGTATCGTCACTGAGATTGGTACCTGATGTGGTGGTACCGCCCAAGTTCAAAGTTCCGGACTTCGACAAGTATACCGGAAATTCAGATCCCCGTATCCATCTAGCCACTTACATAGCCAAGATGTTCGTACTCACTGAAGATGACAGGCTTCTGGTCCATTTCTTTCATGAAAGCCTCTCCGGGGCAGCTTTGCGATGGTGCATACAACTAGATAGGACCAAACTACACTCCTGGAAAGATTTAGCTAATGCTTTCCTAAAGTAATACAAGTTCAATTGTGATGTTGCCCCCACAAGGAGAGACCTCCAAAACCTAGTACAGAGAGAAAGGGAAAGCTTTAAGGAGTATGCCCAAAGGTGGAGAGAAAAGGCAGCTAAAGTTCATCCTCTGGTGACGGATAATGAACTCTGCTCTTTGTTCATTGAGACACTGAAGGCTCCATACTTCAATTTAATGATTGGGAATACTTCTAATAGCTTTTCCGACATTATCCAAGCTAGCAAAAGAATTGAAGCTAACCTCAGCTTAGAACGGTTGCAGGAGTTGAATGAGAACTCCGCAAAGAAAACTGCCTATTTTAGAAAGAAGAAAGAAGGTAATGTACACTCTATCACTGGACAGGCTCAACCACCACTCCCCCAAAATAACTTTCGGCCATACCCCCCAACTCAAGGTCCAACAATAGCAAACATTCCTCCCCCTTTTCCAAATTATCCTCACCCTCGCCCACAGTATCCACCTCAAGCTGCTTACCACCCCAAACCGCTTGCTCAACCTGTTTAGTTGAGACCACCTGCTCCCCAAACCAACCCAAGACCATAAAGGAACCCTGATCCACCTCTCCTCCTTCCACTCAGTGACATCTACCGATACCTCCTCGGTATAAATCAGATAGTGCCTATCCCCCTTGACCCGATTTAGCCATCATATCCTAGGTGGTATGATGCTAATGCCCGATGTGAATATCATGGTGGGGCCCTGGGGCATTCAACTAATAATTATGCAGCTCTCCGGGGAAGAGTACAGGCCCTAATCAGAAATGGGTGGTTAAAAATTAAGGGAAATAGCTCTCTTCCCAACATTACTTCAAACCCATTGCCTAATCATGGTATAGGCAATGGCGAAAATATGATAGAACCTTGGGATGAAAGATCAATTTTAGAGGTGGATCAACTGATTCCTCATTTCAAGGAGATCTTCATAATGGCAACAAGAGAGGGATACCTTTGCCCTCAGGCATCCGGGTCAAAAAATGATACAGGATGTCCCTACCATGGAGGAGCGGCTGACCATGAGCTGCACAACTGTGATAAATTCAGGCAGGAAGTTTGGAGAATGTTGTCGCTCAAAACTTTGAGATGTTGGAGGAGGTCAAGGATGGAGGGCGAAGTGAACACAGCCAGGTTTGGCCAAGATGCCTCTACCCCCAACCCAAGATTAGTCTTTTCTACTCCCAACACACCAACACCACCAATAACGATCATCTAAACCCTGCCTCAACTCCCAATCACCAACACCCATGCAGTGCCTCGGAACTACAACCTCCAAGTGTTCACTCAAGGCGCATCCAGCAGCACTCCAATTCCTTCCCTCAACCACAACCACACTCAACCCATCACCCCTCTTAAGCCATGCTTCGCTCCTCATGAGCATTTTAAAATGACCTATACCGGACCCTCCAACAATGCTACTCTCCAACCTAACCCAAAACCTATCACAACCAGTAACTCCCTCCCACAAGATCAGGAATTAGAATTCATAACCCGGAGTGGGAGATGTTACGGAAATGATGAGATGGAAAAAAAGAAGGGGAAAGTAAAAATGGGAGAGCCACAAGAAAATACGGAGGAGAGGGCTGTGAGGGTTGAGAAAGGGGAAGCTGCTGAAAAGAAAGAAGAGGAGGAACTGCTGCTACAAATAATGAAACAGAGTGAATATGATGTCATCGAGCAACTGAGAAAAACCCCTGTTTGGATTTCCTTGCTATCACTAATTTTAAGCTCAGAAGTGCATCGCCATGCCTTGCAGAAAGTTCTAGACTAGGCCTTTGTGAACCCCGATATTGCACCGGGGCAATTTGAGAAAATAGTTGGGCAAATTCAGGCATCCAGTTTTGTCACTTTCTCGAAAGATGAGATAGACCTGGCTGGCTTGAAGCATACCAAAGCTTTGCATGTGACAGTCAATTGTAAAGGGTGCATAGTTGCCAAAGTCTTGATTCACAATGGATCTGCCCTCAATGTCTTACCTAATGCCACCTTGGCAATGAAGGAACAGAAGCGTGAAAAACACAAGTTTATACCATTGAATTCAAAAATTTTCACCTAGGGTCACATGCATCATGCAAGATTTATTTTTATCTATTTGATTTCAATGATAAACAACATATTAAAACTCTTTTAATATGTTTTTGGATCTATATTCGCCATTTAAGATTTTAAAATTAATCAGATTAATTTTAGAACCCTAGATTAAATCAAGAACGATTACACTAACCTCTTGATGCACTACAGCGTGTCTGCGCCTTTGAGATTCATCTTCAGGACACCAGATGTTATCCCTCTAGCTTGTCCACACCAAGAACACCTATGGCAGCCCTTGAATAGCTTCTAAAGCTTTTTCTATCAATTAGAAATTCAAGTTCTGCCTTTTAAGAGATTAGAGATGTAAACAAGACACTAGAAACAATTTCTAGTGTTCTTAATTCAAGAGATTGATGGCTAATCTCTTTGAATTGATGAGAGATGAAGAAGAATAGATGAAAACCCTAAAAGTGGCGTGACAAAGGAGAGGAGTGGCTGCTGGTTGCTTTTTTCTTTTCATAACAACACTTAAATAGCTAGGTCAACACATTAAACCCTTGCCACATGTCACCCTTTGATTAGCTCTAGGTTTAAGTGACCCAATCACATTGTGCCAAGTGTCAAACCTATATTTAATCTTGATTTTAATCATCTTACATGATTAAAAAACATTTGGCAAGCTTATGTGTAATCCCATGTGTCACCATCTCATGGTGCCACGTGTCACACTGTGAAATGACCAAAATGCCCCTATGTCTTAATTTTGAGTTCTTAACCCAAAATAATTATTTTTTTTCTTCTTCTAATTAATTTATATCAAATATAAATTAATTAATTAATCTCTATTAATTAATTTCTCATTAATTAAATTCATATTTAAACACTTTAAATATAAATTGAACTTATACTATACATCCAATAATCTAGATTTGGTTTCAAGTCATGCTAGGGACTTTGCAATTTAATTGCAAACCAAACCCATTTAATTAATCAATTAAACTCTTTAATTAATTAATTAAATCATATTTAAATAGGTGATAACTTGTGTATGTGTGTGACTTACTAGGCTCATCACTAATTGGCAATGAGACATGATATCAACTCTTAATATCATCAGAACTCTTTCTTACCATAAATGATTTCTCTAAATCATTTTATGAACCTCATAGACCATGGTTAACACCTAGCATAGCATGCCATGGCCACCCAATTAGTAATAAGGTTTACCTTAAATGAACCTATAATCATATATTACCATGCACTAGAATCTCTCTGTTACAAAATCCCAACTCAAGCTGGAGTCATGGTTTATGTCAAACTCCATTTGCTATGAATATTATATTCTCTTTTAATTCTAGTTCTTGATTAAAAAGATTTTCTCATCAGAAACTCTTTTCTGAATAAATCTATCTGTCTGCCAGAACTTGAAACATCAAGAACAATTAAATGAACATAGGATTTTATCTCTATTTACTTAGAGGAACATATTCCATCTTGATCAACACCTACCTCCATATATAACTAGTAGGAGCCAACACATGCCCATATACCCATACATAGTACAAGTATGAAAGCAGTATCAAACTCAAACTACCTATATACAAGATAATTGTGCTATCTCAGGTCTAAAGATTATATGCACTGATATGATTTATGACAAAACATTGACAAGAGTAAACTCCATGTGCTTGTCATAAGTGTCACTGGTTTGGCCTACTTATCATTTATAAGTGCCTATCATGTTTGTTATATGGCATGAGACTCACCATTCCATCTTATTTATATCTCATATAAATAACTTGGGAACAAACATGAATACAATCTTTCTGGATAAGTCATGTCCTTATTATGAAGTATCCTCGATTGTGAACCTATTTATGATACTTTGTGCTAGAAATATTGTCACTCATATTCTTAACAACTTAAGAATAATATTTCTAACAAAATATCAATGGACCTTTTCTATTACACATAAATATATTATGTAAACGGAAAAGTGGAAATGCCTTTTATTAATAAAATATGTACAAGATACATACTAAATGATATGCTCTAGGGCATACTACTAACAATCTCCCACTAGCACTAGAGCCATTCATTACAATATCTTAGACCTACCTTCTCAAGATGTCGATCTAACTGAGTCTGTGACATAGGCTTAGTGAATGGATCAGCTGGATTTTCAGCTGATGCTATTTTCTGTATGGCTATATCGCCTTGCCCAACAATATGTCTGATAATGTGGTAGTGCCTTTCTATGTGTTTGGATTTTGGGTGAGACCTTAGTTCCTTAGCCTGTATGACTGCTCCATTGTTGTCACAGTGTAGTGGAACTGCTGACTCAATGGAAGGAACTACTGTAAGTTCTGTCACGAACTTCTTTATCCAAACAGCTTCCTTTGCAGCATCTGATGCAGCAATATACTCAGCCTGTGTAGTGGAATCTGCAGTCGTGCTCTATTTGAAACTCTTCCAACTGACTGCACCTCCATTATAAATGAACACATATCCGGAGGTAGACTTTCTATCATCGATATCTGATTGGAAATCAGAATCAGTATAACCATCCAATTGCAAGTCTCCACCTCCATAAATCAAGAATAAATCCTTAGTTCTTCTTAAGTACTTAAGGATATTCTTGACAGCTATCTAGTGTTCCAAACCTAGATTGGATTGATACCTGCTAGTCAAACTAACAGCATATGCGATATCCGGCATAGTACACAACATTGCATACATTAAACTTCCAATAGCTGAAGCATATGGAATCCTGGCCATCTTATCTCTTTCTTCAGGTGTCTTTGGAGACATCTCTTTAGAAAGGTGGATACCATGTCTCACTGGTAACAATCCTCTCTTAGAATCAAGCATGTTAAACCTCTTTAACACCTTTTCCAAGTATAGACTTTGGGA
The DNA here is from genome assembly GCF_030052815.1 of Hevea brasiliensis. Classification (NCBI taxonomy): domain Eukaryota; kingdom Viridiplantae; phylum Streptophyta; class Magnoliopsida; order Malpighiales; family Euphorbiaceae; genus Hevea; species Hevea brasiliensis. The sequence continues at coordinate 76,288,811 of NC_079506.1, read as the reverse complement.
TAAACCAATTATTCTTTTTGCTCTATCTCTATATATGCGAATCCCAAGAATATAGGTTGCCTCCCCTAAGTCTTTCATGGAGAATGTATTTGACAACCATACCTTTATAGTTGTCAACATACCTGTGTCATTACCCATCAACAGTATGTCATCCACATATAAGACAAGGAAAGTGATAGCACTGTCACTAACCTTCTTATATACACATGGCTCATCCTCATTTTTGATAAAACCAAAGGATTTAATGGCTTCATCAAAACGGATGTTCCAACTCCTCGAAGCTTGTTTCAACCCATAAATGGATCGCTTTAGCTTGCATACCTTGGAAACATCTTGGGATTCAAAACCCCTAGGTTGTTCCATGAAAATTTTTTCTTCAATGTATCCATTGAGAAAAGCTATTTTGACATCCATCTGCCAAATCTCATAATCATAGTATGCAGCTATTGCTAATAAAATCCTAATTGATTTAAGCATGGCAACAGGCGAGAAAGTCTCCTCATAGTCAATTCCTTGCCTTTGGCGAAACCCTTTCGCTACTAGCCTTGCCTTATAGGTCTCTACCTTTCCATCAGAACCAATTTTCTTCTTGAAAACCCATTTGTTCCCTATAGGTACAATACCTTCAGGTGGGTCAACAAGATCCCAAACTTGATTCTTATACATGGAATCAATCTCGGATTTCATAGCATCAATCCATTTTGAAGAGTTTATATCTGATATAGCTTCTTCATAGGTAAGTGGATCATCTCCATGATCTACTTCTTCATGAGTAGACAACTCTTATTCTTCTTCATGAAGAAAACCATATCTCACTGGTGAGTGAGATACCCTGGTTGTTCTATGAGGAACATCTGTAGATGTTTCATCAACGGGTATAGGTTGACTAGATGGATCTATATCCATCTGATCTATTGGTTGGTCAGAATTCTCCAATTCTAACTCTATTTGCCTTCCTTTGCCTCCTTCTTGAACAAATTGTTGTTCAAGAAATGTGGCATCTCTACTTATCACAACCTTTTGTGAAGTAGGCAAATAAAAATAATATCCAAAACTATCTTTTGGATATCCAACAAATCGACCTTTTTCTGATATGATCTCCAATTTATCAGTGTTCAACTTTTTGATATAAGCTGGACAACCCCAAATCTTAACATGCTTAAGACTTGGTTTTCTTCCATGCCATATCTCATAAGGTGTGGAAGAAACTGATTTTGATGGAATCCTATTCAGAATATACAAAGCTGATTCTAATGCAAATCCCTAAAAGAAGATTGGCATATCAGTATAGCTCATCATACTACGTACCATATCCAATAGGGTACGATTTCTCCTTTCAGATACACCATTCACCGTGTGGCGTTCTGGAGGAGTCGGTGGGAAACAATCTTTGTGCTCTCTCAAGTATTCATCAAATTCAGTACTCAAATATTCACCTCCACGATCTGATCGAAGAGCTTTAGTATTCTTTCCTGTTTGATTTTTTACTTCAGATTTAAATTCTTTAAACTATTCAAAGGATTCATGTTTGTATTTCATCAAATACAAATACCCAAACCTTGATTTATCATCAGTAAAGGTAATAAAATAATGAAAGCCCCCTCTAGCCATTTCTTTAAATGGACCACATACATCACTATGTATTAGCTCCAAAATATTTTCAGCTCTTAGCCCTTGTCCAACAAAGGGTGATCTAGTCATTTTGCCTGAAGGCAAGATTCACAAGTTGGAGTAGGCACAGAGCCCAATGAGGATGGAATCCCCATTTTCTCTAATTTTGTAATCCTATCTTCTACAACATGACATAACCTTAAGTGCCAAATATATTTTGAACTTGAGTTGGTTTTCACCATGGCATTGCATTCTTTTAGCTTACTATACTCTGGCCAGTGGAAACACTTTCTTACTGGCAATGGAAACACTTTCCTGTTGGCAGTGGAAACACTTTCCTTTGCCTTTGTCAGCTTTAGTCTTTCTTTTCTGTTTAGCTATTTTCTTGGAAGGACCAGGAATCTGAGGTTTCTTTTTCTTATTGCCCTTCTTCTTGTTGGACTTTCCAGCAGAAGAAGATGCAACCAAAGCTACCTCTTTTCCTTTATTGCCTGGCATATTCTTTTGGGCAATAACCAGTATGTTGAGTAAACCAGCTAAGGTGCATTCCTGTTTAGTCATATGGAAATTTGTCACAAAATTCCCAAAAGACTCAGGAAGGGACTGAAGGATCAAATCCGTCTGTAGTTGGAAATCCATGTTGAAGTCAAGATGTTCCAACTGCTCAATCCGCCGAATCATCTTGTGGACATGATCCCCAACATTCTGTCCCTCATACATCCTCATACGGAATAGCTGTCTAGATATCTCATACCTAGCATTCCTACTGTGCTCACCATACAACTCTTGTAGGTGAAGGAGGATCTCACTTGCACTCTTCATGTTTTCATGCTGCTTCTGTAACTCATTACTCATGGAAGCAAGCATGTAACACTTAGCTCTCATATCATGCTCCTTCCACTTGTCCAAAGTTTCATGTTCCTCTTCTGTGGCCTCTGGAGGTAAGGGACCAGGAATATTTGAATCTAGAACATATCCTATATGTTCAAGGTTCAGGACAAGTTCCAAATTTCTTAGCCAATCAGACAGATTAGGTCCTGTCAACCTATTGTGATCAAGTATGCTTGCAAGGATATTAGATGGTGGTGGTTGTTTTGTGCTCATTTTTATCAGAAAATTAACTGTAGAAAATAACTAGATTAATTAGTAAATGTATCATGTAATTAACCAAAATGATTATGGTCTTTTAATCAAATTGGTCCTCCCACTAACTTAGCGAATCCTACACTTCCAAAGTAGAAAACGGAAATCCTAGTTGGATGGATTTCTAGTGGGTGATTGAATTCTTATAATTCTATTGATCATCCTCAGGTACATCCATTATTGGAATTACAATAAACTATAAGTGAGCAACTCCTTGCCCATCACATCTCATGTGAGGTTCAATCCTTTACCTAGCCCCTAATGCTCAAAATCTCAGGTACATCCATTATTGACTTATCTTGCATTAGTTAAGTTGATCCCATTAAGCCAGTAATTATGCAAATAATTTTAATGTCCTCAGGTACATCCAATATTGGCCACCAAACCATTTACATATTTACAACATCTCATGCTTAACAATTATTCTTAAGAAAATCTCTTAAATTAATTGCATCTTATGCAACTATTTAAAATTTCTTAAAATAATTGCCCCAATGGAGGGTCTATGTTATAATTACTTTAATTATAGCATTTCCAACTTAATCATTTGTTTGGAAGATTTTATGGTCATTCTAATTACTATTAAGGTCTCACTTTGCACATTATCCAATTAGCATGCATATATCATATAATTGCATACATTCCCATACATCTCATGCATTCATGGATAAGCAGTAAATATGGTATGATCATGGACTTTCTAAGGGATTCAATTCTGAGCCACCAAGAATTGAATCAGGGCATTCCTAGGTGCATTTCATTCATTCATTTTACAAGAGTTGCTGAAGGAGTACATAATCAACACTTGATCTTGAATTCCTCCCACTGGTCCCACCAATGCTCTTGACCTCCTTGAACTTCTTGCAATCCAATTACATAATAATCCTTGGCATACCAAGGCGAATTTACAAGAACTTAAATAAATGAAATTACAACCCAAAAATTATTACAAACTTAATAATACATGCCCAAAATAAATTAAAATAAATTAATTAATTTACAATCCCAAAGAAACATAAAAGAAATAAATCCAATCACATTGGTCTTTTATAGTCCATGATCATCCATCATGCATATCACTATTTAATAATTAAATAAAACATACATACTTAAATTAAATTGAATATCTCATATTCAACTTAAAAATCCAGATTTGAATATGATTCAAATAAATTTAAAAATTCAGATTTGAATCTCATTCAAACAAATTTAAAAATTCAGATTTGAATCACATTCAAACAACTTTAAAAATTCAGATTTGAATCACATTCAAACATTTTTTAAAAAATCAGATTTGAATCACATTCAAACATTTTTTAAAAAATCAGATCTGAATTTTATTCAATCAATTTTAAAAAATCAGATTTAAATATGATTCAAACAACTTTAAAAATTCAGATTTGAATCACATTCAAACAACTTTTAAAATTCAGATTTGAATCACATTCAAACAATTTTTAAAATTCTGATTTGAATCATAATTTAATTGTGTGATTAAAACTACTAATTAAACACTTTAATTAGTCAAAGAATAGGCCTTAGATCATACAACAATTGCAGAATTAAAAGCCAAACCTTGAACCACCCATGGAAGCCAAACCATGCGCACCATTGATGGTGTTTTTTCAAGTATGCCGCCACCTTGCTTTGCAACCAGCAATAAACTTTTGATCTCATGATCAAACACACAATTAAATCATATAAACATCAATCTAAATGGCAAATATAGTGGCTCTGATACCAATTGAAGGAACGGAAGCGTGAAAAACACAAGTTTATACCATTGAATTCAAAAATTTTCACCTAGGGTCACATGCATCATGCAAGATTTATTTTTATCTATTTGATTTCAATGATAAACAACATATTAAAACTCTTTTAATATGTTTTTGGATCTGTATTCACCATTTAAGATTTTAAAATTAATCAGATTAATTTTAGAACCTTAGATTAAATCAAGAACGATTACACTAACCTCTTGATGCAATCGCAATGGTTCTGCGCCTTTGAGATTCGTCTTCAGGACACCAGATGTTGTCCCTCTAGCTTGTCCACACCAAGAACACCTATGGCAGCCCTTGAATAGCTTCTAAAGCTTTTTCTATCAATTAGAAATTCAAGTTCTGCCTTTTAAGAGATTAGAGATGTAAACAGGACACTAGAAATAATTTCTAGTGTTCTTAATTCAAGAGATTGATGGCTAATCTCTTTGAATTGATGAGAGATGAAGAATAATAGATGAAAACCCTCAAAGTGGCGTGACAAAGGAGAGGAGTGGCTGCTGGTTGCTTTTTTCTTTTCATAACAACACTTAAATAGCTAGGTCAACACATTAAACCCTTGCCACATGTCACCCTTTGATTAGCTCTAGGTTTAAGTGACCCAATCACATTGTGCCAAGTGTCAAACCTATATTTAATCTTGATTTTAATCATCTTACATGATTAAAAAACATTTGGCAAGCTTATGTGTAATCCCATGTGTCACCATCTCATGGTGCCACGTGTCACACTGTGAAATGACCAAAATGCCCCTATGTCTTAATTTTGAGTACTTAACCCAAAATAATTATTTTTTTTCTTCTTCTGATTAATTTATATCAAATATAAATTAATTAATTAATCTCTATTAATTAATTTCTCATTAATTAAATTCATATTTAAACACTTTAAATATAAATTGAACTTATACTATACATCCAATAATCTAGATTTGGTTTCAAGTCATGCTAGGGACTTTGCAATTTAATTGCAAACCAAACCCATTTAATTAATCAATTAAACTCTTTAATTAATTAATTAAATCATATTTAAATAGGTGATAACTTGTGTATGTGTGTGACTTACTAGGCTCATCACTAATTGGCAATGAGACATGATATCAACTCTTAATATCATCAGAACTCTTTCTTACCATAAATGATTTCTCTAAATCATTTTATGAACCTCATAGACCATGGTTAACACCTAGCATAGCATGCCATGGCCACCCAATTAGTAATAAGGTTTACCTTAAATGAACCTATAATCATATATTACCATGCACTAGAATCTCTCTCACATAAAATCCCAACTCAAGCCGAGTCATGGTTTATGTCAAACTCCATTTGCTATGAATATTATATTCTCTTTTAATTCTAGTTCTTGATTAAAAGATTTTCTCATCGTAAACTCTTTTACGAATAAATCTATCTGTCTGCCAGAACTTGAAACATCAAGAACAATTAAATGAACATAGGATTTTATCTCTATTTACTTAGAGGAACATATTCCATCTTGATCAACACCTACCTCCATATATAACTAGTAGGAGCCAACACATGCCCATATACCCATACATAGTACAAGTATGAAAGCAGTATCAAACTCAAACTACCTATATACAAGATAATTGTGCTATCTCAGGTCTAAAGATTATATGCACTGATATGATTTATGACAAAACATTGACAAGAGTAAACTCCATGTGCTTGTCATAAGTGTCACTGGTTTGGCCTACTTATCATTTATAAGTGCCTATCATGTTTGTTATATGGCATGAGACTCACCATTCCATCTTATTTATATCTCATATAAATAACTTGGGAACAAACATGAATACAATCTTTCTGGATAAGTCATGTCCTTATTATGAAGTATCCTCGATTGTGAACCTATTTATGATACTTTGTGCTAGAAATATTGTCACTCATATTCTTAACAACTTAAGAATAATATTTCTAACAAAATATCAATGGACCTTTTCTATTACACATAAATATATTATGTAAACGGAAAAGTGGAAATGCCTTTTATTAATAAAATATGTACAAGATACATACTAAATGATATGCTCTAGGGCATACTACTAACAGGTAAGGCTACCTGTTGACCCATCAAACATATGCCAAAGTGCCATGGTGGTAAGAGCCTTTGATGGTATAAAGAGGGAGGTACTTGGGGACATCGATTTGCCGCTTCAGATCGGGGCATGCACTTTTAACGTCACATTCCAAGTGATGGATATCGAGCTTGCATACACTATATTGTTGGGGAGACCCTGGATCCATTCGGAAAATGCCGTGCCTTCGACTTTGCATCAGAGGATCAAGTACATCATGGGCGGCAAAATCATCATAGTGAGGGGGGAGGAAGCCATGCTAGTCATCAAGCCTCAATCGGTTCCTTACGTGGAATCAACTAAAAGATCCTTGGAAAGTTCTTTCCAAGCACTGAAGTTACAAGGAACTACACCGAGGGATAAAGGGCCTGCAGCTATGGTTGCAAAGGTGATGTTTAAAAGCGGCTATGAGAAGGGCAAGGGATTAGGTGCCGCGTTACAAGGAATTATTGAACCTATACCGACTATTCAGATGATTGGCCGCTTCGGCTTAGGATACAAGGAAGATGCTCTTGTGGATGGGAGATTCTGGATGAGGAATATGCTCTGGGATCAAAGGTTTGACCGAACAGTCGGGAAAATAAAAGTTGTCTCGAAAATCACAGATGTTTTCACCAAACTAATCATCGAGAATCCAGAAAAAAGTGAAAAGTCCCTTGAAGAACCATCCATCGATGTCATACAAATAGACTCCCTGTCTGAGGCACTGATTTCACCAATCACTAAGGGGCAAGAGCTTGATAATTGGGAAGCAGAAGACATCCCCATGTTTAATCTCGAGTAAAGTATACTTTGTTGTCAACACTTGATCATTTTGTCCATGGTGACAACTGTAATGCTGTAAATGTACCCTTTTCTTATGATTGAACGTATTAATGAATTAATAGCGCATTTTGTATCCAATTCTCTTTTCCTTTCGCCATTAAAGTCCTTTTTTTTTAATATATACTCCACTTTAATTTCTTCAGGACCATTGACCAATTCACACCTAATAATTCAATTGACTCAGAAGTTCCTTATGTTAACTTTGAAACTCCCATAACTGCCATCGGTTCAAGTGATTCTGAAGAAGAAACTGTAGAAGAACAGGCCGAAAGATATGAACCTTCCCTAGTGCCTTGTGGGGATGAAACGCACACCATAAATCTATGGACTAAGGAAATAAAGAGGGAACTTAAAGTCATGAATAATGGAGAATTAGAGAGTATGTTCAGTTTGCTCAAGGAATTCCTTGATGTATTCTCGTGGAGCTATAATGACATGCCAGGATTGGATCCTTAGATAGTAACGCATAAAATCCCCCTGATTCCTGGGACAATTCCAATAAAACAGAAGTTAAGAAGAATGAATCCTGACACGCTGCTCAAAGTTAGGGATGAATTCAAAAAGCAATATGATGCTGGGTTGCTGGAAGTGGTCAAATACCCTCAGTGGATAGCTAATGTTGTCCCGGTAATGAAGAAAGATGGAAGAGTAAGGGTATGTGTTGATTATAGGGATCTCAATAAGGCAAGCTTGAAGGACGATTTGCCTCTCCCACACATAGATGTGCTGGTAGACAATGCTGCAGGGCTGGATAGATGTTCATGTATCAACAGGGCATCAGGGTATAACCAAATCCCCATGGATGAAGAGGACAAAGATTAAACTACTTTTATCACCCAGTGGGGGGTATTTTGCTATCAGGTCATGCCCTTTGGGTTGAAGAATGCCGAAGCTACCTACCAACGCGCCATGGTGACATTATTCCACGACATGATGCACAAGGAAGTAGAAGTGTACATGGATGATATGATCATCAAATCCAGAGGAGCAGAAAGTCACGTACAGGTGTTGAGAAAGGTGTTCGAAAGGCTCATGAAGTATCAACTAAAGCTGAACCCGGCTAAGTGCATGTATGGGGCCAGGTCTAGTAAGCTATTGGGATTCATAGTAAGTGAGAAGGGAATATAAGTGGATCTAGATAAAGATCGGGCCATTCAAGAAATGCCATCCCTAAAGACAGAGAGGGAGGTGCACAGTTTCCTTGGAAAACTGAACTACATTTCGAGATTCATCTCCAATCTCACTGCTAAAGCTGAGCCCATTTTTAAACTACTCAAGAAGAATAACACCGCTCGGTGGGATCAAGTTTGTTAAAAGGCTTTTGAAAAGATTAAACAGTACCTGTCAAATCTGCCTATATTGGTTCCTCCAGTGACGGGAAGGCCATTGATTCTGTATATGATAGTTCAGCAAAGTTTGATGGGTTGTGTTCTAGGACAGCATGATGACACGGGGAGGAAGGAAAGAGCCATTTACTATTTAAGTAAGAAATTCAATGATTGCGAGTCGAGATACTCATTCCTGGAGAAAACTTGTTGCGCTTTGGCATGGACGGCAAATCGACTCAAGCACTACATGTTGAATCGTAAAACGTGGCTCATCTCCAGAATGGATGCGATAAAGTATGTATTTGAGAGCCTATTCGTGCCAGGGAGGATAGCAAAATGGCAGGTCATACTTTCTCAATATGACATTGTCTACATGACCAGGAAAGCAGTGAAAGGAAGCGTGATTGCTGATCTCCTAGCAGAAAACCCGATCCAAGATTATGAAGCCCTAGATTTCAAATTTCTCAATGAATATGTTTATGAGGTCAGCAGCGAGGACAAAGAACTGAATGACGTATGGGAAATGTATTTTGATGGAGTGGTCAATTTTTCCAGTAATGGGGTTGGAGCAGTTTTGATATCCCAGATGGAAAGCACTTCCCAATAGCTATCAAGCTAATGTTCAACTGCACCAACAACGTTGCAGAGTATGAAGCTTGTGTGATGGGTTTACAGGCTGCCATCGAAATGGAGGTCAGGAAGTTAGAGATGTACGGAGATTCGGCCTTGATCATTTACCAAGTCAAAGGGGAATGGCAAACTAAAGACCCGAAACTGATCCCGTATCAAAAGTACCTCCTGGAATTGATCAAGAAATTTGAAGAGATTTCCTTCACTCACCTTAACCTTGATAAGAACCAATTCACCGATGCCTTAGCCACTCTAGTTGTCATGGCTCAGATGGAAGAGGGACAGACAACACAGGTGTTGCAAATCAAAGCGAGGAATGAGCTGGCGTACTGCTTCATGATCAAAGAAGAAACAGATGGTAAACCCTGGTATCATGATATCAAGGTCTATATCAAAACCAGGGAATACCCTCCCGGGGCAAGCAGAAATGAAAGAAAGATGATCAGGAGATTAGCACTGGGATACTTCCCCAGTGGGGAAATTTTGTACAAAAGGAGCTCCAATGGCAAATTATTGAGGTGAGTGGATGCAAAAGAAGCAAGGAGGATCCATTTTGAGACTCGTGAGGGGAATTGCACTACTCACGCTAACGGGCATATGATGGCCAAGCAAATCATGAGACGGGGATACTTTTGGACTACTTTGGAAAAAGATTACATTGAGTACTTTCGAAAGTGTCATAAATGTCAAATCTATATTGATCCAATAAATGTCCCGCCTCGTCAGCTTTTCAATCCTGTCTCACCTTGGCCTTTTGCAATGTGAGGTATCGACGTAATCGGTCCTATTAATCCCAAAGCATCCAATGGGCACTGGTTCATCTTAGTAGCTATTGACTACTTTTCCAAATGGGTTGAGGCAGCTTCATATGCTCACATCACACAAAATACATTCCTCAAATTTTTCAAGTATAATGTTATCTGTCGACATGGCCTTCCTAGCAAAATTGTCATCGATAATGCTAAGAATTTGAATGGCCCAAAGATCCGAAGTTTATGTGACCAGTACAAAATCCGACATCTCAATTCTTCACCATACTGTCCCTAGATGAACAGAGCGATGGAAGCCGCTAACAAAAACCTCAAGAGAATAATCAGGAAGATGACCGTCACCTATAGAGATTGGCATGATATGCTTCCCTTCGCCCTTCATGCTTCTCGGACCGTGACCTAAGAGTTCGGGGGAGAGTTCTTACGCGAACTCAGTCTAATCTTTAACGAAATACGCTAAGAGATCGAGAGAGAATTCTTACCCGAGTTCTCAAATTAAATTCTTAACATATTAAGAGATCGGGGGAGAGTTCTTACCTAAGTTCTCAAATTAAATTCTTAATACACTAAGAGATCAGGGGAGAGTTCTTACCCAAATTCTCGGCCAAAATCTTAATAAAATATGTGGAGATCGGAGGAGAGTTCTTATCCGAAATCTCCCGCTTAAATTTTTAACAGAATACACTAAGAGATCGGGGGAGAGTTCTTACCCGAATTCTAGGCTTAAGTCTTAATAAAATATGTAGAGATCGAGGAGAGTTCTTATCCGAAATCTCCTGCTTAAATTTTGAATAGAATACACTAAGAGTTTGGGGGAGAGTTCTTGCCCGAATTCTCAGCTAAAAATCTTAATAAAATATGTGGAGATCGAAGGAGAGTTCTTATCCGAAATCTCCCGCTTAAATGTTTAACAGAATACATTAAGAGATCCGGAGAGAATTTTTTCTCTTAGCTTAAATCCAAATTAAAATATCACAAATTCAATATTCAAATTAACCCCTAAACAAAATCCATTACACGACACCTATTCACTGAAGGGTCATCTCATATACTCGTGTTCTTGGGCAACCCTAAATAGTGAAATATCAAATATTCCTTTTATCCATACAAAGGATTAACATCGTCACTTCAACCCCCTAATTATCAATTTTAATTTATGAAGAGCACAACGTTAAATCTGCTTACCCTCATTGAGGGACGAGGTGGGATGCCTAACACCTTCCCCACTCGTATACAGACCCCGAACCTAGAATCTCTGTTTTCAAAGTGGATTTCAATTTTTAAAATGGTTTTCTTTAATTTCCCTCAAGATTAAAGTGGCGACTCCTCACTTTTTCTAATTCGGTGAGAACTCGTCCAGGCGACTGCAAAAACCCTCCCGACATTGATTTCACAAGCCCTGGAGCTAGAAAGAATTGAAATTGAAGGGGCAGTTAAAAAGGGAACAGAGGAAAAAAGAGAAGAGTGGAAACACTTCGAGTTCAGCTTCTGGTAGTGGATCAGGAAAGAGGAAATACTTTGGAAGATCAAGTCCTCGTAAGTTTGGTAGAGGAAGATCCTCAGGACAGAGGCCACCCAGGTCTACTCAGCAGACACTCAGAAGTGCACTGTCAGTCCGCCTCTGTGAGACATGTGGTAAGACTCATGGAGGGGTATACTACAAGGCCATTGGTGCTTACTATAACTGCAGTGGTACGGGGCACTTCACTAAAGATTGTACTAGTGTCCACAAATCTAGGCCACCTACTACCACAGCTGAAGGATCTGTTCAAGGTTCTGCCACTGGAGGGTCACAGTCAGCCAGCAGAGGCAGAGGCAGAGGCAGAGGCAGAGGTAAGGGTAGTACCTCAGGCAGTCAAGGCACTGTAAATCAGGCAGAACAAAGTGGTGCACCGGCCAGAGTATATACAATGCGTCAGAGAGAAGAGGCTGAGGTTTTTGATGTAGTAGCTGGTACTTTTTCCCTCTTCGAACAAGCTATTTATGTACTATTTGATCCTGGCTCCACATACTCGTATGTAAGTGCTAGCATTGTTTGTTCTGCCACTATTCCTTATTTGAAAATGGACTTTGATGTGCTAGTGACTAGTCCATTGGGCCAAGAGGTCAGGGTAAATAGGTTGTATAAGGATTGTCATTTGGAGATCCAAGGACATACTGTTTTGTCTGATCTGATTAAAATGCCCTTCAGAGATTACGATATCATCTTGGGCATGGATTCGTTAGCCAGGCATCATGCTATGATTGACTGCAGACTAAAGACAGTCACTTTTGGTCTTCTTCAGTATGGTGATGTGGTAATACATTGGGAAAGGCAGTTATTGCCATCGAATCTCATTTCGGATGCACTTGCTAAAAGGATTATTAGAAAGGGGTGTGAAGCATACTTGGCACATGTGATAGACACCCAAGTGGGGAGTCCAGGCCTGAAGGATATCCCTATAGTACGTGATTTTTTGGATGTTTTTTTCTAAAGAGTTGCCAGGATTACCTCCGAAAAGAGAGGTGCAGTTTGAAATAGAGGTCATGCCTGGTGTGGATCCAATCTCCATCACTCCATATAGAATGGCACCTGCTGAATTAAAGGAGTTGAAGGTGCAGTTGCAAGAATTACTTGATAAGGGATTCATCCACCTCAGTGTGTCACCGTGGGGAGCACCAGTTTTATTTGTCAAGAAGAAAGATAGTACTCTCCGTCTGTGCATTGACTACAGACAGTTGAATAAGGTGACCATAAAGAATAGATATCCTCTGCCAGGAATTAATGACTTGTTTGATCAGCTGAAGGATGCAACTATGTTTTCCAAAATTGAACTGAGATCAGGATACTATCAGTTAAGGGTGCAAGAGCAAAGCATTCCAAAAACTACCTTCAAGATTCGCTATGGTCACTATGAGTTTTTAGTAAGGCCATTTGGGTTGACGAATGCTCCAGCTGCTTTTATGGACCTGCTGAATACTATCTTCAGGCCATATTTGGATCAATTTATTGTGGTATTCATCAATAATATTCTGGTGTATTCAAGGAATGCAGAGGAGCATGATAGGTACCTGAGGATTGTGTTACAGACTTTAAGGGAGAAATAATTATATGCCAAATTATCGAAATGTGAATTTTGGCTGAAAAAAATTGCTTTCTTGGGGCACATTGTATCAGCTGAGGGTATCAAAGTAGATCCCAGCAAGGTAGAAGCTATCCTTAATTGGAAGCAGCCCAGAAATGTTACAAAAGTTTAGAGTTTCCTTCATTTGGCCAGTTACTACTGCAGATTTGTGAAGGGATTCTCTACGTTAACATCTCCACTAGCCAATTTGCTTCGAAAAGATGTAAAATTTCAGTGGACTGACAAATGCCAAGAGAGTTTTGATCAATTAAAGAGGTGTTTAACTGAAGTTCCAGTCCTGACTTTACCTACTCTGAGTAAAGAATATACCATCTATAATGATGCTTCTCATAATGGGTTAGGCTGTGTACTGATGCAAGATCGAAATATCGTTACTTATGAATCATGTCAGCTGAAACCACATGAGAGAAACTACCCTACACATGATTTGGAGCTAGTAGCTATTGTATTTGCTCTGAAGATCTAGAGACACTATTTGTATGGGGAGAAGTGTTACATTTACACAGATCATAAGAGTTTGAAATATTTGGACACACAAAAGGAATTGAATTTGAGACAGAGAAGGTGGTTGGAGCTAATAAAAGATTATGGCTATTTGATAGACTATCAGCCAGGAAAAGCAAATGTGGTAGCTGATGCCTTAAATCGCAAGACTATGGCCAATTTAAGAGTTTCTCCTTTGTCTATGGTGCATGAGTTAAGGGCATTGTATGCTAATCTGGAGATAGATGATGAGGGACAGATGATAGCTACCTAGCAAGTGAAGCCAATGCTGATTGATCAGATTAAAACAGCTACTCAAAGTGATGAAAAGCATTTGAAATTGATGGAAGAGGCTCGGGATAGCAAGAAATCATACTTTTCAGTGAATGATGATGGCTTACTGCTATACTGGGGTAGAATGTGCATTCCAAATGATGTGGAATTGAGGCAAATCATTATGATGGAAGCATGACTCTCCTTTTGCTATGCAACTTGGTGGAACCAAAATATATAAAACTATTAAAGAGCACTATTGGTGGATGGGAATGAAGAAAGACACAGCTGAGTATGTGGCTAAATGCCTAACTTGTCAGCAAGTAAAGGCCGAACACCAAGTGCCAACTAGTTTGCTGCAACCATTATCGATTCCTGAGTGGAAATGGGAGAGAATTACCATGGATTTAGTGATGGGACTTCCACGGACACAGAAGAGTCATAATGCAGTATGGGTCATTGTGGATAGATTGACTAAGTCTACACACTTTCTGCCAGTGAGGATGGATTATAGCCTGAACAGATTGGCTAAACTTTACATAGATGAAGTACTGAGACTTCATGGAGTACCAGTGTTTATAGTATCTGACAGAGATCCAAGGTTCACTTCTAGATTCTGGGATAGTCTTCAAAAAGCCCTAGGAACTAGATTGAACTTCAGCACTATATTCTATCCACAAACAGATGGCTAGTTTAAGAGAGTAATTCAGATCTTAGAGGATATGCTTCGGGCTTGTGTGATTGAGTTTGAAGGCCGTTGGGACACATACTTTCCCTTAATTGAATTTTCCTACAACAACAGTTATCAATTAAGCATTGAGATGCCTCCATATGAAGCCCTCTATGGTAAAAAATGTAGAACTCCCTTATGTTGGGATAAAGTGGGAGAGAAAAAGTTGATCGGCCTTGAAATTGTACAGCAGACTGAGCAGAAGATTAAGATCATTCGAGACAGACTTAAGGCCGCATCGAACAAACAGAAGTCCTAAATTGATCTAAAGAGAAGGGACATCGAGTATAATGTGGGTGATAAAGTCTTCTTAAAAGTTTCCCCATGGAAGAAAATCATGAGATTTGGTAGAAAGAGGAAGCTGAGTCCTCGCTTCATTGGGCCATATGAGGTTCTGGAAATAGTGAGTCCTTTAGCATATAGACTAGCATTGCCTCCAGAGCTAGAAAGGATTGATAATGTTTTCCATGTGTCTATGTTGAGGAGGTGTAGATCAGACCCCTCTCATATTTTGCTGGTAGAGGAGATTTAGGTGAATTCAGACCTGACTTATAATGAAGAGCCCATAGAAATCTTGGCACATGAGGTGAAGTAGCTGAGGAACAAGCAGATACCACTGGTCAAGGTACTATGGGACCATCATTCCGGCCAAGAGGCTACATGAAAGCGTGAAGAAGACATGAGGAGACAACACCCACAACTATTCAGAGACTGATACCAGGTAAAATTTTGGGACGAAAATTATTTTAAGGGGGGGAGAATTGTAACACCCCCATACTAAGTGGTCAGTGCATTCTATTGTTCCGGTGACTAGTATCTGTCTAAATAGTCAGGATATTTAGAACTATATCTAAGCCATCTAGAAAAGTCATAAATAAATTTAATAGAGATAACATGAGAATGAATGGAAATAAGTGAAATAAAGCACACAACGATTAAATGAGCCGAGGTCTCGGTGATGGATGACTGACCCCGGAAGCGACTGCGAGCTCAGTTGCTACCCAAAATTCGTGTGGGGCCCTATGACACTCTAGGTCAAGGGATAATTGCGAAGTTATTAGGAATGTGAAAACCATAGAAAAGAAAAGTGGATAAGCTCCAATAAGTGAATCAGAACTCAAGAAGTTACCAAACACTATTAGAGAGATGGATTGAAACCGATGAGGGGCATTTTGGTCAATTCACTCCTAGAGGTGACTTTTGACCTACTTGTCCATTAAAATGTATGAGATTAAAATAATAAAAAAGAATTAAAAATGAAGAGGTGTATGGAAAGAAAAGAAAATGAAAGAAAAGAAATTCAAACTTAAATGGGATTTATGACATCACAATGATGCAACATTGACACAATTAAATTTATAATTTTAAATTCTATAAATTGAGGATAATTATAACATATAAAGGGACAAATTTAAAAAGAAAATTTTCATTTCTTCTTCCTCTAGAACAGCCGGCTCCCTCTCTCTCTAGTTCTCTCAAATTTTCCTCCATTGATGAATGTCCAAAGCTCCAAAAAACCTTAAATTTCTTCCTAATTCCCATAACCACCAAAGCAAAGTTTTGTTATTTGGCCTTGGTAGGAAGTTTGGCTACCATTAAAACCAAGAAATTGAAGAGATTTAGAAGCTACAAATTCTGCTTAACAAGGTAAGTTTTCTTTCTACCTTAATTAGTTAAGTAATTTTTAGATTAAGGTTGTTAGGAGGAAAATTAACTTAAGAAATGAAAGAACTATGTAAGTATGGAGGACTATAAAATTCATCCAGCCATGGGGGGGGAGTAGGATTTGATGTGTTTTGATTAATTTGAGTATGAATTCTAGCTTAAGTGATGGTGTATACTTAGTTGGTGTGATTGAATTGCATGTATGTACGAAATTGGAAGGATGGAAAATTAGGGTTTGGTGAAAATTAAGGTTTTGGGGAAATGTTGATCAATTAATGTTTATTATGCTTAATTGTTGCCATTTTGTGTGTTTTGGATTGAGAATTGATGTGAATTATGGAATGGAATTGATGGATGAGTGGTTGTTGGGTTGCTAGAAATTCTTGACCTCTGAGTCTAGTGTGCTTTTATGCTTATAAGTAGAGCTAGACAGCTCTAATTGGTGTGAGGCTAATTGAAGATGAAACTTAAGACCTAAAGCCACAATTTTCATGAAGAAACCTTGCCCAAAAACTAACCATAAGTTGGTCTAAATTTTTCTTGAACCCGGAATTAGTGTTCTGGACCTGACCAGAATTGACCAAATGAACAATAAATGTTCAAATAGGTATAACTCTTTGTAGAAAGCTCCAAATGACCTGATTCTTAAATCTATGAAAATTTTAGACATAGTAGAACATTTTTCATGGAGATCAAGAACCCTAATTTTGACCCTAATGCAATCAAATTGTTAAGCAAAGTTAATATGACAAATCTTCCAGAACCAAACCTAACCTAGAAATCCAAGATAAATGGCCAAAAAAATACCATAACTTAGCCTACAAAACTGTAAATGTAGTGATTCAAAAACCAAAATCGTCATAATACCTAGAACTACAACTTTGATGTTTTGACCAGAACCTAAACCCTAAAAGAACTTAGGGAAATTGTTAGGATATATCAGGACTTCCCATTTTGGAATTCCAGCATTGGAACCAATTTAGTCATTTGACCCCAGAATAGTAATTAAACCATAACTTTCACTAGAAAATTCAAAATTGGATGAGCTAAAATGATCTAAAAACTTAAGACTTAGGGCTACAACTTTGGTTCAGAAACCTTACCCAAATTCTGAGAGTATGGACCTCAAATGCAAATTGCAATACCTAATCTAGAACCTGGAATTATGGAGTTGTAGGATTATGAGTCCAGGTTGATTAAATTACCATAACTCATCCTATACAGCCCCAAATCTAGGAATTTTTAAACTTGAGTATCCATGCAACATAGGTAAACAAATCACATGGAGCACACTAAGCCAAATTAGGACCATAACTAGTTCAATTAGCTTGACCAAGTTGAGTTCCAGAATCTGCCCTGTTCTGGAATAATATTAGTCACTGGACCAACACTTGGTAAATTGACCATAACTAGAGCTACATAACTCCAAATTAAGTGATTCAAATTGGAAACAAAACTTAACACATAAAGGAATAACTTTCATTAAGATTACTTCACTAAATTTGGACAGGAACTAGGTTGAATTTGGATTCAAACCTTAGAGTCCAGTACTATCCAGAATCAAAATTTCTTGAAATTGCTTAAGTAACTTAGCCATTCATTAGGCATTTGATTAATTAGCTATTAGTGGTAGTTGAATTAAGTATTAAGACATTTCCATTGTATATTTTCAGTGGAAAAGGAGCCTCCTAAGGAGAGAACAAGTTGAACTAGAAAAGAGGAGTATAAAGAGGTTTGTGCACAACTACTTCTAATTCTTTATTTTCAATTTAGAATTTCTTTGAATAAGCCTATGAGAATGATTTATGTTGTTATTTGCATTGAAAATTTTACATTGAGGAATTGTGTGTTGCCAAACCTATAAGAGAAAAATTATGAATGAAATCTAATTATTGGCTTGCAATGAAATTTTTGAACAAAATTGTGTAGATTTGTTTTGAAATCACACTTCGCATGATAATTCATATTGTGTTCCTCCTCCATTCATTGAGTTCGAGTTTAATTATGTTTCCTCCCTCTCTGGCTTGCTAGTTGAGGTTGAGTTAAGATGAGTACTCATATAGATAGCTAGCCACCTCCCTCATTAATTTCGGTTAGTGAGGTTATAGATTGCTTTGCCATGATGTACAACACGGCATTGATCGTGAAATTTTGTGTCATGACCTAAGTTGTGTGAATTATTGGCAATACTATTGTTTGTAATTTATTTTAATAAACTATTATTAAAAACATTGATATCAGCTTTGTGAATTATGGATTGTAAAAATTTTAAATTTTTGCTTACCAATTGATAAATTATGCTTTTAGTGACTTTTAAAAATTATAGTTGTGCACCACTGAGTGTTTTGCTCAGCGATAGCTATTTTATGTTGTTGCAGGTAAAGAGAAGGAAAGAGCTGCAGAGTGCGCAGCGCGAAGCAATGGTGGAGATAGTTTCGGATATATACTAGGTATACCATTTTGTATATGCATTTTGATGCAAATTAGCATGTATGTACATATAGACAATTGAGTAGTTGTAACAACAAAATTTTAATAATACTTTGAAGTATTTTGGCTCATATTTTTCATAAGAATATCCATTTTAAATTATGTTTAAAATATGAGAATTATCACTTGAGATTGATGAAAATCAATTGATGATTGAGTTGTTTGAGTTGATTGAGATGGAATATGGTTATAAATTGTTTTTCTACAGGTTTTGAAGAACTGTTTTGTTACATTTTTAGCTGACATCATGCCGAATTTTTGTAAAATTATAAAAATGCTAATTTAATTCCAATTAAATATTATAATATTAATTTGAATAAATTTCTCTTTGAAATTGTTCTTCTCACCATGCTTAACCTAAAAATAAAAATAGAATCGTTTTAAAATCTCTGGTAGTATATTTAATAGGTTATCGGTAGGCGAAGTTCGATAATTTATTAAATATACCACGGAATCATGTCACGCCTGTCGGAGGGGTAGGGTGTAACACCTCTGTTGTATTGAAGACTTTTTATGCCCTAAAGTTTAACTTATTAAGGTTGATCACATTCAACTCTTTGAAATATGAACAATTTTTTAATTGATTTTTGTTTATAGAAACCCTCATATTATGGTAAGATATATATTTCATATTATAGTGAAACATAGATGGTTTCACTTTTTCTTTTGCAATAGCGTTCTTATTTTATCTTGGATTCATTCAAATAAAGTTGATATATTGGTTCATTTTCAAATGAAATGATTCCAACCATTAAGTTGGAATAATAATAATAATAATAATAATAATAATAATAATAATAATAATAATAATAATAATAATAATAATAATAATAATAATAATAATAATAATAATAATAATAATTTTATTTAATAATATAAAATCGTTATTAGATAATGGCTAATTGATTTTTAAATTTCATTTTAACTTATATTTTTTGTTATAAACATATATATATATATATATATATATATATATATATATATATATATATATATATATATATATATATATATATATATATATATATATATATAAAGATTCAAAATCAAATTTTGACAAGTGTTGCCACCATTACATAATTTACAAAAATAAATTTTATTTGAAAATATAAAATATTTTAAATCTAAAAATATAAATCATTTAAAATTTCATTTTAAAAGTAAAATTAGTTGTATTAAATAAGACCTAATTGAGTTTAAAGTATCATTTTAACTTATTCTTTTTAATTACAAATTTAATTTTATATATATATATATATATATATATATATATATATATATATATATATATATATATATATATATATATATAAAGATTCAAAATCAAATTTTGACAAGTGTTGCCACCATTACATAATTTACAAAAATAAATTTTCTTTGAAAATATAAAATATTTTAAATCTAAAAATATAAATCATTTAAAATTTCATTTTAAAAGTAAAATTTGTATTAAATAAGACCTAATTGAGTTTAAAGTATCATTTTAACTTATTCTTTTTAATTACAAATTTAATTATTAATATTAGATAATATTTAACTTAATAATTTTATTTTAAGAATTATTGGTGTTGGATTAAAAAAAAACATTTACCCATCATAAAAGTAGAATTGTCCACGGGGTGCCCATTTCTATCCATGTCACTTATCATTAAGCAGCTGTCACGATCCAATTCCACGAGTCAGACCAATAATAGGACATTGGTCGACATAAAGCACCCAAGGCCCATAGTAAGTCTCACTATTCCCAAACTCATAATCAGACCCAAAACCAAGGCTCATCATATAGAGCAAAATAAGATAAAATATTATAAATTAATTTGGGCCAACTCAACCCTATAACTATCAGAAATCCACAAGTAGGGGAGCTCATCTTAACCCTGATACCTAGCATTGACAACAATTTAATACCATCACTATTCACTAATTAATATAATATATTTATACATTAGTGTCACGGTGCAGTTCTTATATTTAAATCAATAGATAGATAAATAAATAAATACAATAAAAACTACTAACTAGAAAGTACCATAACTTGTAGAGAAAAATGCAGGTTAGCTCCAAAAGTAAATTTGCTCCTCTTGCATCCTGGACCCAATATTCGCACGAGAATATAATTTGGAGCTATACACGCACATAGTGTATTATATCAATACATAAATATGAGAGCTCGTAAGGGAGCCATCACCAGCGCTAGGGTGTAACACCCTCACTGTAGTAATTCTGTACATTCTACTGTTCTGGTGATCAGCGTAGGTCCGGACAGCTAGAATGTCTGAAAAAATATTTAGACTAGAGTGAGGAGTCATAAATAACTCAAATATTAATAAAAAAAATTTAGGAAAAATTTTAGAAATAAAATATAACTAAGTTAAATGAGCCGGTGCCCTAGCGATGGGTAACTCAGTGGGAAGTTGCCGTCTTCGCAACTAGAAGCCCTAAACCCATGAGAAATTTTGGGAAATAATTTTTGAGACTCCAGAGAAGAGTCATTAAGGTTTCTATGGCATTAAAATGCCAAAAAAATATTTAGAAAAATTTTTTGATTGGTACAGACGATTTTGGCTTAATAAGCCAAATGGAGGGCATTTTGGTCATTTCGTCCTCAGAGATGATTTTTGGCCAACTTGTCCAGTTAAGTAAATATTTATTATGACATAAAATATGAATAAATATTGTTAAAAATTAAATTAAAAATGAGTAGAAAAGAAAATAAAAGAAAATACAAATTATGACATAATATGATGCAATAAAGTGTGCTCCACCCAATCACCATTTAACTAATTAACTAAAGTAAAAAAAAGTGAAATAAAAAGAGATAAAAACAAATAAAACAGCAGCTTTCTTCTTCAAATGAACGGATCCATAGAGAGAAAGAAAGAGAGAGAAGGGGTTCCACCATTGATGAAGCTTGTAAGCTTCATTTTCTCCCTTATCTCACCCCAAAACTCCTAGTTGTCTTCACTAAAATTTCATCTTACACCATGAGGAAGCTTTAATTAGTAGAAAATTGAAGAGAGATTGAAGTTTTAACAAGTCAAGGGTTAGCCAATTCAAGGTTAGTGCTAAATCTCTTACTTCTCTCTTTATATTTTTTATTTGAACCTTGAGTTAAGTTAGAAAATGGAGAAAATTTGAAGAAAATATGCATGTTATGAACATTCTAATTTTTGGCAGCCAAGGGGGAAGGTTGAGAATTGTTGACTTGATTGAATTAAATTGCTTGGGAATGATGTTTGATAATTATATTAGAGTTAGAAGTTGATTTGTGTATGTTAGAAAAAGTGATGGATTGTTAGGGTTAGGGTTTTGAGATTTAATTGAGGGTTTAATGCTTAGATGTTTAAATTAAATTATAATGGTCAATTAGTGACCATTTGATGAATTTTGACCGTAAATTGGAGACCATTGTGGTATTGGAATTGAAATGGTATGATGCCTTGAGTGGCCTTGCAGGTCTGGATGTGAGTCTAGCATGTTTGGGCAGCTATAACTTGAGTTGTGTAGGTTCAATTGGTGCAAGCCCAATTGGACATGAAACTAGACACATAATGACACATTTTTTGTGTAGAAACCATGCCCAGAAAACCAACTTAGGATAACCTAAAAACTGCCCCAATCTGGGTGACCAACATGCTGTCCCTGGAAAATGACCAAATGAACAGTGTTTGTTCAAATGGTCATAACTCAGTGTAGAAATGTTCAAATGACCTGAACTTTATACCATTGGAAAGCTTAGACATAGTACTACAACTTTCATTAAGAACACAAAGTCCAGAATGCCTCTAACCAAATAAAATTGCTGGCCCAAGTGAGGTTACTAAACTGACCAAAATCATTCTGCCCAGAATTTCCTGGACTAAAGCTCACCCGACTAGTTTTGGAAAAATGGCCATAACATGGTCTATAAAAATCCAAATGCAATGAAACCAATGGAAAAATTTTTATAAGACATAGGCATACAATATTGGTCTTTTGGCCAAAACCCAAAACCCAAAGCAAATAGGTCAAATGCTTAAAAGTACTTGGTACATCCAAACCTAGAAATTTACCCAATTTCATCTGACCTCGGATTAGTGTTTATAGCATATCTTTTACTAGAAAACTCCATTTAGGATGACCCATACCTTTTCAGAAACCTAAGACATAGGGCTCTAACTTTGTTTTAAAGACCTTCTTTAAATTATGAATGTAAGAATCCTAAAAATCCACTTGCAGTCACTGACCCGAACCTGGACCCTGAAGACACAGGGTACTGGAGTCTAGGTACGCTGTGTCTAGGCCAATTAAATTATTATAATAAATTCTACAAAACTTGAAAAATTTTGATTCAAAATTTTGAGTGACCATAAGACATAGGGAAACAAATTCTATGAAGAGCACTAGACCTAAATGTGACTACAACTTGGTCAATAAAATTTGTAAATTATAACTACAAAATCTGCCTAGCTAAGGAATCAGAACTAGGAAATGAACCAGTTATGGTTATTTGACCATAACTTGAGCTACAAAACTCCAAATGGAGTGATTCAAAAAAGGAAATTAAACTAGATACATAAAGAAACAACTTTCATGAAGAAATATTAGCCAAATTCTCACTTTAGCATAGACCAATGAAACAGTAAACATAGGACATAAAAACTGAAAATTTGGAAATACTTTTAGAAGGCTTTGAATTGCAATTGGCAATCAATGCCAACAAATTTAGAACCCAAAATGTAGGATCTTAGTGCAATTGGAATCAACACAACTATTATATATGAAAAGTCAACAATTTTAGTGAATAGTAATGTGTGAATAGTAACCTTAAAGACATAAGAAATAATAAAAGAAATTAAAGAAGTCATTATGAGTAATGTATAAATATATATTGTAATTGGTGAATTTGAATGACTTAATGAATACCAAAAATTTTGTGAATAGGTAATTGAGATTTATACTCCCAACACCAATGGAATTCATAATATATTAGCAATACAACTTAAAGTATGAAATGTAATTTAGATGAATAGATTGTTGAATGCATAAATGAGATAAAAGTGTCATTTGGGATTTAGGTTCCCATCAAGAGAGAAAGGAAAGATGTTTTGAATGTGAATGGTACATCAGATCAAATGAATGTGAATTGTAATTAGTATGAATATTATGATGAATGCATAAATTACCTAGAAATGTGAATTTGGAAATTATGCTTCCACTACAAACAAAATTAGAATACTATAAAAATATAAATGAAAAATAAAATGAAATGATGAAACATATAAACTCCCAATGGTACTATGTGCCCATGTATTGCCTAGACACGTGTGTCTGATTGGATAGATTGACATGCCAATAGGGTATTATTTTAGCAGTACTGCGAAAGGCTTTATGCCTGTATTCATGGCTTTATGCCCGCACTCATGGCTTTTATGCCCGATTATGTGTTATCATGGATTTTTAGCCATAATGACTGCATACGTGGTTGACGTTCCGCATCCCATGGTATGGCGGCCCGAGGCAATGCGGTGTCCAGTGCCAACGACTCGTTATCCAGTTTAGTCAGCCTGTCATAGGTTACTTGGGCAGTGAAATTTATTGAAATAAGTTAAGAATATTAGTAATTAAAAATATTAGAAATTAAATAAATTAGTATGATGATCTAAAATAAATTAGAATAGTTATTTATTAGAAAGAATTGAAATGAACTGGACCGATATTAAAATTTACTTATTATGAAATAATCTGAGATAACCTAAAAAGTATTAAGAAAATGCTAAAAGATTAGCAAAGAAAATTATAACATGCATAAATATTGCAAATGTGACTTATATAATAATATAAGCATAAATTTATTATTTTTAGATCATTTTTCTATGTACATTATTACTGTACATTGGCAAAATAAAAAATTCCAAGGAAGACTAAATTAGGATAAAACATATTAAATTTTAGAAACCGCATGTGAAGTATAAATAAATCTTAATTATCCGAATTATGTTTTGTTTCTATCTTTATTTGTATATTATTTCCTTATTATATTATTGCACCACTAAGCAGCAATACTTAGCGCGATGGAATTGTTTCCTTTGCGCAGGTACTGAATATAAAACCCAGTGGACAAATTACTTGGATTTTTGAAGTCCAGATCTGCAAACTGTCAAAGGTTGTCTCCTCCTCAGCAATACATGTAGATAGGGCTTACATTAAACATATCATGTATTATGTGTATGTTATTTATTACTTATATTGTAATATAAATTAGCAAATTGTAATTAATTTGTATATCATGTAAATTAAAGATTCATGTAATTAGTTGCAAATTATGTAAATTAATGCAAATTTGAGAATTTTGCTATAAGAATGGAGCATGAATGAATTTGTACAAATGAGTATGGATTTGAATTACATAATGATTTTTGAAATGATGATATGAGTATGGATGAGATTATTATTGGAAATTATTGTTGAAATTTTCAAACAGGTGAATAGTGAAATACGCCAAATGGTAACAGAAACAGGGGAAACTCCGCTGGTTTCTCCTTAGAAAAATAATTGATATTAAATTGTAACGAGAAAAAAATTATTAAAAGAATAAAGTAAGATAAGATAGGGTGCTCCGGCACCGAATGTAGCACGCCTTGCTCGGCTACACTGTAGTCGGGTGAGGGGTGTTACATAGGGGTCAAGTCAACTTAAGAATGTTGAATCCGTAACAAGCTTAAAAACCTATTGAACATAAACAGAGTCTTGTATCTCACAATCCAAGCATACTCTAAACCATATCATAAGCATAAAAACTGTTCAGAATTTGAACCTTTACATATATAAGAATCACTAAAGTGTAATTAGTTCATATATATATTCTCACATGAGGAGTTAGCTTAGATTTAAAACATACATAATTACACTCTTTACAAGAAAACTGATGCACTTGTATTATATAGATGTTTTTTAGTACATTTGTATATTATTTTATAGCATTTAGATAAGTAATCTCATGCATAATCATTGATTTCATCAACTTTTGTAAATTCCATTACCAAGCTCTAAATTCTATATTTTCTGTATGTTTCCAGATGTTTTGAAGAAGTTCCAAGGCATAGGAGTAAAGAAGAAAGGTTGGAAAGACTAAAGGATAGAGAAGTGTTACTGATACACTTTACACGAGTCGTGTAAGCAAAGCCACAGACCCGTGTAACCTACTGCCAGGAGAAAGCCAAAGAGCCAAAGAAGAAACAAAGCACATGGGCTGTGTACCATGACCAGTGTAAATTATGGAGACCCGAGTAAGTCTCCACCGGGCCAAGCTTGAAGAACTCTCTGAAGAGCAAAAGAACACGGGCCGTGTAATCAGACTCCTGTAACTAGCAATTCCCCATGTAATCTCCTGTGCCAATATAATATGCAACCATTCAAGCTCCAGTAAGTTGCACGGCCCTGGGTCGTGTAGTGACACACAGGCCGTGTATCATGCGGTAGCCAGTCTCTTGATTTGGGTTTTAGCTCCAGTTTTTGCAGAGAGAAGAGACTCCTGATGCTTTGAGGACTCTAAAAACCTACCCTAGATCATTCAATATAAATAGGAGCAGCAGAAAACACAAAGGGAGAGATTCAAAAATAGAGAGCTTTTGATATTTTTAACACACATACTCTTCACAGTCGTCTTGGAGAATAAGAACATCAGCACAAAAGGGAAATCCTCTTCAGTTCTTTTATTCTATTTCTTTAAGCAGACTTTTTATGTTCTTTCATTTTATTTTCATTATGTTTGTTAAACTCACCATGAGTGAGTAATTCCTTTATTCTAGAATTAGGAGAGTAACACTCGTAATTGTTATTATGGATCAATATTGAGTTTTTATTTTTTGGATTTGAATTTTGTTCTTTGATTTAATATTTTGTATTCTTAATGCATGCTATGTGTTGGTACCCACCTAGACATGATATAAGATACTAATTGAAGGACTAAAAGGTGAAGGTTAGTGTTGGAAAAATAGAATATTGAACTTAGGAAATCTGACCTAGAGATAGGTTGAAATCCTTCGTGGAGTTCCATAATTAATCAGAGATCTTAAAGGATTTTTATTAGGATTAATCACCAACGAAAGTAGAGTTTGATCCTGGTTGAAACACACCTTAGGTGCCTTGAGAGAGGACCTAGGATATCTTAGAATTAATTTTCATCAAAGTAACGATTCTCAATCCGATGAATAGACAAGATTAAAATCCATAGTAAGGTTACAGTGTGAAGTCATAATTCTGGAGTTGCTTTTATAAATAGTTTAATTTAAAATTTATTTTCAGCATCCAAAATAGATTTAATTCACTCTTCATCTATATTCGGTAGCCTAAACAGTCAGAATTACTGCATAGCTTGGTATTTGCTAACTAAATTTCTCATGGAAACGATACTTCACTCACTACTTTATTACTTGTTAGCGATCTGTGCACTTGCGAGGTTGAAAAACCAGCAAACAAGTTTTTGGTGCCATTGCCGGAGAGTTTATTTTTAGCAATATTAGGCAATAGGCACTTTAGCTAATTTAGGCATTTATTATTATTATTTAAATTTACTTAATTAATTCTTTTATTTTCTCTCAGGTATTTGGTTTGGTGCATGATTAGAACAAAGCTAGAGAAGGAAGTTTTAGACTTGGATCCCGAGATAGATAGAACTCTAACAGCCATCAGGAGAGAAAGGAGACACCAAGAACAAGATCAAGGAAATCTAGAAACTCCAATCATGGTTGCCAACAACAATAGGCCAAGACTCTTGAGAGACTACAGAGCTCCATCTATACAAGGATTCTAGCCCAGTGTTACGAGACCCGCAATGGAAGCCAACAATTTTGAATTAAAATCGGCATGGCTCCAGATGATTCAACAAACCCAGTTTGGGGGTTCACTAACAGAAGATCCACATTACCACCTCTAGTTCTTTCTTGCCCTATGTGACACATTCAAGATGAATGGAGTTTCTAATCAAGCTATAAGACTCAGAGCATTTCCATTCTCCCTTCGAGAAAGAGCAAGGAAGTGGTTACTTTCTCAATCAGTTAGAACATTCACCACTTGGGAAGACCTCTCACAAGCTTTTCCAGCAAGGTATTTTCCACCTGTGAAGACTGCAAAGTTGAGAGTTGAACTCAACACCTTCAGACAAAAGGAAGGTGAATCACTTTATGATGCATGGGAGAGGTTTAAAGACCTGTAGAGGGAATGTCCACACCATGGTATAGAGGATTGGCTCCTAGTTCAGAATTTCTACAATAGGTTATTGCCCTCTACAAGGAGCACAGTAGATTCAGCTACAGAAGGTGACTTAATGGAGAAAATGGTAACACAAGCACTTAAACTTCTAGAGAGGGTCACATATCACAACTATGAGTGGTTAAATGAAAGGGAAAATATAAGGAGGACAGCAGGGATCCCCGAAGTGGATGCCCTAAGTATGATAAATGCTCAGTTTGACCAGCTCACGAAAAGGCTTGACATAATGCAAGCCAACGCAGTTGGAATAAGCAACCAACACTGCGATAGCTATGGCGGAGGATATATGACTTTGGAATGTAACAGCTTCAATCGTCCACAGAACAAATGAACTGTAACACCCTCCCGGTAGCAACTCCGTACATTCTACTGTTCCGGTGACCGGTGTCGGTCCGGACAGCTAGAACGTCCGGAAAAATATTTAAACTTAAGTGAGGGACCAAAACCAACTCAAATATTAATAAGAAAAATTTAGTAAAAATTTTAGAAATAAAATACAACCAAGTTAAACGAGCCGGTGCCCTAGCGATGGGTAACCAGAGGGAAGTTGCGGTTCGCATAGCGAGCCCTAGACAGGGGAAAATTTATAAAATAATTTTTGGGACTCCAGAGAAGGGTCATTGGGGTTCCTATGGCATTAGAATGCCAAGGAAATATTTAGAAAAATTTTTCAATCGGTACAGACAATTTTGACCCGTTAAGCCAAACAGAGGGCATTTTGGTCATTTCGCCTTCAGAGGTGATTTTTGGCCGACTTGTCCAGTTGATTAAATAATTAATATGACATAAAATATGAATAAACATTACTAAAAATTGAATTGAAATCAAGTAGAAAAGAAAAGAAAAGAAAAATGAAAAAAATGGGACTTTTGACATCACATGATGTCATTAAACTTTCTCTCCACCAATAACAATCAAGCAATTTCATTAAAAAGGGAAAATGAGGCAAAATTGAAACAAAAATTCTGTTCTTCTTCCTTCATCAAACGGCAGCCTCTCTCTCCCTCTCTCAACCTCCATTAAACCTCACTTCTCAAGCTTGATTTCTACTTTGTTTCACCACAAAACCCTAACCTCTCTTCATTAAAATTTTACCCCACACCTTAAACAACCTTTTGGCAGCCTAGAAAGTGAAGGAAAGTGAAGTTTAGAGTTGGGAAAAATCTGTCCTATTCAAGGTTAGTGCACTATATACCTAAAACTCTTTAATTTCATGAATGGGAACTTGAATTTAGTAAGAAAATGTAATTTAAATGAACAAAACTCATGTGTATGTGTACATAAATTCCGGCTGCCCTATTGAAGGAATAGGAATGAGTGTTTTTGATGAGCTTTGAGTGAACTAGAAACCATGTTTGAAATTTATAAATATAAGAATAGTGAATTAGTAGCTAACTAAGGTAAATTGTATAAATCATGACTTTGAACTAGGGTTTTGGGAGTAAAATGTGAACTTGGTTTATGCAATTGTTAAAGAATATTCTAATGGTCAATTAGTGACCATTTGAGGAGACTTGACCATAATATGGACTGAAAAATAGCATGGTAAAGTGAATGACTATGCTGCCTAGGGACAGCAGCAATGGACTGAAATTTCAGTCCAATTACACAGCCATAACTTTGGCTGTGTTAGTCCAATTGGTGTTTGGCCAATTGGACATGAAACTAGGCTTATAATGGCACATTTTTGCTGAAGAAACCATGCCCAAAAGACCAAAGCAAGAGGACCAAAACTTGGCCCCAATCCGGATACCCTGCAACTGATTCTGCAGAATGACCAAATGAACAGTAACTGTTCATTTGGCCATAACTCACTGTAGATTTGGTCAATTGACCTGAAATTTTTACAGAAACAAGTTAAGACATAGAAAAACAACTTTCATGAAGAAACCTACCCCAAATTATGGCCAGAACCTAACCCAAATGGCAGTGGCAATCACTGTTCATGTTACTGTAGATATGGTCAATTCTGCAGATTGGCAATCCGGCCAGCTGTGGTTTTTGGATCATATCTGGAGCTACAAAACTCCAAATGGAGTGATTCAAAAAAGGAAATTCAACTAGACAAAATAAGGAACAACTTTCATGTTTGTCATTTCTTCAAATTCTCACTGCAATAGTGCTTAATGGAACAGTAAACATATGCTTCAAAAACTGAAATTTTCTGCCCTCTTGGTTTTAAGTTAGAAATGGTAATGGTGACCAATTCTAACAAGTTTTAAATGTAAAATGTGGTATGTTGGGAGTGCCAAAGTCAATGTACATATTTTCTATCCAAAAGTCAACATTTTTGTTGACCAAAGAGGTGAATAGTGACACCAAAACTTGAAATTCACAAATTGAAGAATGTAAAAGTTTCAAATGCCCTAGTATACCTAACAAGATTGGTTTGGATAGTTTGGCATGCCAATAGGGTTCAGTTAGCAGTACTGCACATGGCAATTTTCCATTCTGTGATTTCATGGCTTTTAGCCATTCTGACTTTGTATTGAGACTTGGCCTTGTGCCTGAGATTATTCTGACTTGGTAGGCGTTACATTTGCCTGGAGATGCATATGTGACCGATGGTGTGACGGCCCGAGGTACTAGATACCCAGTGCCAGTTTACCCGTTATCCAGTCCAGTCGTCCAGTGTAGGTTACTTGGGCAACCAAATGAATAAAAGTGAACAAAGTTAATGAAATAATGGATAAATAATGGATATACCAATACCAAACAAAGAAAGCATACACACTCTATACATACTTACTTTCTGCTATTTGCTTTTATTATATTATTGCACCACTAAGCATTATTGCTTAGCGCGTTGCTTTTGCCACGTGTAGGTACTGGAGATACAGATCGTGAGCCCAGTAGACCACAGACTGGGTGAGTCCATCCTGCAGTTCTGCACAGTGTCCGTGTCACCTCAACTTCTGCAGTGCATTGGTAGGACACTAGGTGTCATTTTGATATTTTGTAGCTAATTTTACTTTCTCATATGTATTTGAACTTATGTAATGTATTCTGACGTTCATGTAAATAATGAAAGTTATGACTATGAATGCAAAATTTGAGCATTTATTTATTGTTTGTATATGAGTATTATGAGAAATGGATGTTTGAGAAATGAAAAGGCTATTGAGAACTGAAATTGAGAAATATTGTTAAGATTTTGGATATTGGAGTTTGAGATGATTGAATATAAATATTGGAAGTGTTTTTAACAGGTTCCGAAGAACTGTTTTCTCCATTTTTAGCCAGTACTCTGTCGGATTTTCTTTAAAATTTTCGGAACCTCAAATAAATAATAATTTTGATAAATGGCTTGAATAAATTATATTTCTTAAATTATATTCAAAAGCATGATATAAATTAATTAAGGTATATTAGAGTGTGCCGGTACACCGTGTGGCATTACTTATTCGGGTATACTGTACACGGGTAAGGGGTGTCACATTTAGTGGTATCAGAGCACGGTTTAGGCGTTTCTGGGCCTAGATTGAGTCCATACCATGCATTGCATTTGTAAGAGTCGAGGTGACACTAATGCAGATCTGTTTATCTTTCTTATTTTGAATAGGATATGGACCCTTCATCTCGAGAAGCGATCGAGGAGGAAGTGGAGAGTCATGCTCCACTGCGGCAGTGAGGCTGGGGTATGAGAGAATCTGCTCTGCCAGCTCAAGCAGAGCCTGCTCAGCCTCCACAGGCCATGTTCCAACAAATGGCCGACTTCTTTAGACAAATGGCTGGGGTAATGCCAGCACCACCACCACCACCACCAGCTCCACAATAGAAATCACACCTGGAAAGGCTAAGAAAGTTTGGGGCAGTGGATTTCTATGGCAAGAGAGAAGATGACTCTGTTGCGGTAGAAATTGGTTGAGCAGGCAGGCAGAGTCCTAAAACAACTCCACCGCACTCGAGCAAAACACGGAAGTCGCCATATCTTTCTTTGCAAGACGATGCATATGAGTGGTGGGACACCGTGTCGATGAAGTGCGATCGGAAGTCAGTAACTTGGGACTTCTTTCTCTCCGAATTCAAGAAGAAATATGTGGGTCTTGTATACGGAAGAGAGAAGAAGAGAGTTTATTAACTCGAGGCGAGGCAGTATCGGTGGCCGAATATGAGAAGAAATTCGTAAGATTGAGCCGTTATGGAAGGGAGATAGTCCCTAATGAAGCTGAAAGGTGCAAGAGATTTGAAGAGGGACTAAATGACAACATCAAGATCCAGCTCAAAGCCTTGGGAATCACAGAATTTACCAAGTTAGTGGAAGCTGCAATAAAGGTTGAAAAAGTAAGAATCAGTGAGCAGACTAGAAGGGAAAGACAAAGAAGAGGGCCCAGTCGGTCTAGTTCGGCTCTGCATTTAGGAAAAAGTTCAAGGGTCCTCTGCACGAGTTCGGCTCGATCCACGTGGTCGAGTCGATCTCGGGGCCCAGCCACGATTCACCCCTAGGAGACGTCAGTCCACACCATCGGTGGGCGCTCTCGAGGATGGGGTTGAGGACCAGCCCGGCAACCTCGCATGTCCACACTGCCTGAAGTGGCACAAGAGGGAGTGTTGGAGAGTGACTGGTGCCTGCTTGAGGTGTGGGTCAACAGAGCATCAGTTAAGGAACTGTCCACGCAGAACTACATGTTGCTCCAACACAAGCGCATGGACACGCTCTGCACCACAGAGAGGTAGAAAATCTGGTAAATCTGAGGCTGTTGGACCATCACAGAGGCTTGCATCTGAGCCAGCAGAGAGGCCTGACAGTAGACCACCAGCAAGGGCTTATGCTATTAGAGCTCAGGAGGAGCAAGATGCCCTGGACGTCATCAGGGGTACGTTCTTCCTCTACACTACACCTGTGCATGCATTGGTAGATCCAGGATCTACTCACTCATACATCTGCATCAACCTACCCGTAGAAAGGGGGATACTGGTAGGGGAGAGTGACCAAGACATTCTGGTCACTAATCCATTGGGCCACATTGTGGTAGTGAACAAAGTATACAAGGGTTGCCCGTTAAGGATTCAGGGGTATGAATTCTTGGCAGACTTGATTGAGTTGCCTTTTCATGAATTTGACGTGATTTTGGGAATGGACTGGTTATCACGCCATCAGGCAATAGTTGATTGCAAATTGAAGAGAATTTCTTTGAAAACCCCTGAGGGTAATGAGATCACAGTTGTGGGTGAAAGGACAGATTTCTTGTCCAATGTCATCTCAGCCACTGTTGCAAGAAGAATGATGAGAAAAGGCTGTGAAGCCTACCTAGCACATGTGGTGGATACTAGGCAGGCTAAGCCAAACCTGAGTAATATACCCACAGTAAGAGACTTCCCAGAGGTATTTCCTAAAGAATTGCCTGGTTTGCCACCAGAAAGGGAAGTCGAATTTGCTATTGAGACAACTGTAGATCTGACACCCATTTACATAGCTCCTTATAGGATGGAACCCACTGAACTGAGCGAGTTGAAAACTCAGTTTCACGAGTTGCTTGATAAGGGGTTCATACGCTTGATGTGTCACCATGGGAGCCCAGTCTTTGTTTGTGAAAAAGAAGGATGGGACATTGAGGCTTTGCATTGATTACCAGCAGTTGAATAAAGTGACTGTGAAGAACAAATATCCGTTACCTAGAATTGATGATCTGTTTGATCAGTTGAAGGGAGCAGGAGTATTTTCTAAGATTGATCTCAGATCAGGGTATCATCAGTTGAGGGTGAAGGATGCAGATGTGCCAAAGACTGCATTCAGGACCCGATATGGGCATTATGAGTTCCTAGTAATGCCCTTTGGCCTAACAAATGCACAAGCGGCATTCATAGACCTTATGAACCGTATCTTCCATCCATACCTAGATCGGTTCGTAGTTGTCTTTATTGATGATATTTTGGTGTATTCCAAGACCAGGGAAGAACATGATGAGCATTTGAGGATTGTTCTGCAAACCCTGAGAGAAAAGAAGCTGTATGCTAAGTTGTCCAAATGTGACTTTTGGTTGAATGAGATTGCATTCCTTGGACACATAGTGTCAACTGATGGGATTAGGGTGGATCCCAAGAAAATAGAAGCAGTGATGGAATGGAAGCCTCCCAGAAACACAAGCGAGTCGAAGTTTCTTGGGGCTAGTTTGGGTATTACAGGAGATTTGTGAAGGATTTTCCCTAATATTGCTCCAATGACCAAGTTGTTACACAAGAATGTCGATTTGTTGGAATGACAAGTGTCGGACCAGTTTTGAGAAGTTGAAGGCTATGTTGTGAGAGGCACCGGTGTTAACACGGCCGGTGTCAGGAAAGGACTTTGTGGTCTACAGTGATGCCTCACATAATGGGCTAGGGTGTGTATTGATGCAAGAGGGGAAGGTGGTCGCTTATGCTTCCAGGCAGCTAAGGCCACATGAACAGAATTACCCTACCCATGATTTAGAGCTTGCAGCAATTATCTTCGCACTGAAGATATGGAGGCACTACTTGTATGGTGAAAAGTGCTACATTTACACATACCACAAAAGCCTGAAATATTTGCCAACCCAGAAGGAGCTCAACCTTAGACAGAGGCGATGGATTGAGTTCCTGAAGGATTATGACAGTGTAATTGACTACCATCCTGGGAAGGCAAATGTAGTTGCTGATGCTTTGAGCAGAAAATCCATGACAGCTTTGAGATCATTGAATGCCCGTCTATCCTTGGTTCGAGATGGAGCTATTTTGGCTGAGTTGCAAGTGAGGCCAAACCTGCTACAGCAGATTTTAGATTGGCAAAAGGCAGATGAAAAGTTAATGGCTATTATGAGCAAGATCTCAGAGGGAAAAGCAACTGACTATGGGGTGAAAGCAGATGGGTGCCTGTACTACAAAGGAAGACTGTGTGTACCAGATGATGGGGAATTAAAGACCAGTATTCTAAAAGAGGCACACACCAGTGTGTATGCTATGCACCCAGGAAGTACAAAGATGTATCATGATCTGAAGCTTCAGTATTGGTGGCCTGGTATGAAGAAGGACATAGCTGACTATGTGACTAAATGCTTGACATGTCAGCAAGTCAAGGCAGAACATCAAGTTCCATCAGGTTTGCTACAGCCTATACGCATACCTGAATGGAAATGGGATCCGGTCACCATGGATTTTGTGAGTGGTCTGCCTCTCACCCGGAAGAAACATGATGCAGTATGGGTGATAGTGGATAGATTGACGAAGTCAGTACACTTCCTGCCAATTAGGACTGACTACTCACTGGAGAAGTTAGCAGAATTGTATATCAGTGAGATAGTTAGACTGCATGGAATTCCACTTTCCATCATATCTGATCGAGACCCAAGGTTTACATCGAGATTTTGGAAGAAGTTGCATGAATCCTTGGGTACACAACTCCATTTCAGCACAGCTTTCCATCCTCAGACGGATGGGCAATCTGAAAGAGTAATCCAGGTAAATAATTGAAACCAATGAAATTGATACAAATATTGAATTGAAATTATAACAATAACATGAAATATATGTCAGGTCCTTGAGGATATGCTGAGGAGTTGTGTCATTGAGTTTGAGGGAAGTTGGGATAGATACCTCCCACTGGCAGAGTTTGCATACAACAATAGCTACCAAGCTAGCATTCAAATGGCCCCATATGAAGCACTGTATGGGAGAAAATGTAGAACTCCAGTGTCTTTGGACTGAATTGGCGAACAAATCTGGTGGGGCGGACACAGTGAAACAGACTGAGGAAAAGGTAAAACTAATCAAAGCCAATCTCAAGGTTGCCTCAGACAGACAGAAATCCTATGCCGACTTGAAGAGAAAAGAAATAGAATATGTGGTTGGTGACAAAGTGTTCCTCAAGGTGTCACCATGGAAGAAAGTGTTGAGGTTTGGAAGAAAAGGTAAGTTGAGCCCTAGGTTCATTGGCCCATATGAAGTCATTGAACGTGTGGGTCCAGTGGCCTATAGGCTAGCTTTACGACGGAGTGGACAAGATCCACAATGTGTTCCACGTGTCCATGCTCAGAAGATACCGCTCAGATCCTTCACATGTCATCTCCAGGGAAAAAATTGAAATACAGCCGGATTTGACATATGAAGAAGAACCTCTACGGATCCTGGCTCGGGAAGTAAAAGAATTGAGGAACAAGCAGATTCCATTGGTGAAAGTGCTTTGGAGGCACCACAACACTGAGGAGGCAACTTGGGAAAGTGAAGAGACGATGAGACAACAGTTCCCTCAACTGTTTGCATCAGGTAAATTTCGAGGACGAAATTTAAATTAGAGGGGAAGAGTTGTAACACCCTCCCGGTAGCAACTCCGTACATTCTACTGTTCCGGTGACCGGTGTCGGTTCGGACAGCTAGAACGTCCGGAAAAATATTTAAACTTAAGTGAGGGACCAAAACCAACTCAAATATTAATAAGAAAAATTTAGTAAAAATTTTAGAAATAAAATACAACCAAGTTAAACGAGCCGGTGCCCTAGCGATGGGTAACCAGAGGGAAGTTGCGGTTCTCGCAACGAGGAGCCCTAGACCCGGGGGAAAAATTATAAAATAATTTTTGGGACTCCAGAGAAGGGTCATTGGGGTTCCTATGGCATTAGAATGCCAAGGAAATATTTAGAAAAATTTTTCAATCGGTACAGACAATTTTGACCCGTTAAGCCAAACGGAGGGCATTTTGGTCATTTCGCCTTTAGAGGTGATTTTTGGCCGACTTGTCCAGTTGATTAAATAATTAATATGACATAAAATATGAATAAACATTACTAAAAATTGAATTGAAATCAAGTAGAAAAGAAAAGAAAAGAAAAATGAAAAAAATGGGACTTTTGACATCACATGATGTCATTAAACTTTCTCTCCACCAATGACAATCAAGCAATTTCATTAAAAAGGGAAAATGAGGCAAAATTGAAACAAAAATTCTGTTCTTCTTCCTTCATCAAACGGCAGCCTCTCTTTCCCTCTCTCAACCTCCATTAAACCTCACTTCTCAAGCTTGATTTCTACTTTGTTTCACCACAAAACCCTAACCTCTCTTCATTAAAATTTTACCCCACACCTTAAACAACCTTTTGGCAGCCTAGAAAGTGAAGGAAAGTGAAGTTTAGAGTTGGGAAAAATCTGCCCTATTCAAGGTTAGTGCACTATATACCTAAAACTCTTTAATTTCATGAATGGGAACTTGAATTTAGTAAGAAAATGTAATTTAAATGAACAAAACTCATGTGTATGTGTACATAAATTCCGGCTGCCCTATTGAAGGAATAGGAATGAGTGTTTTTTATGAGCTTTGAGTGAACTAGAAACCATGTTTGAAGTTTATAAATATAAGAATAGTGAATTAGTAGCTAACTAAGGTAAATTGTATAAATCATGACTTTGAACTAGGGTTTTGGGAGTAAAATGTGAACTTGGTTTATGCAATTGTTAAAGAATATTCTAATGGTCAATTAGTGACCATTTGAGGAGACTTGACCATAATATGGACTGAAAAATAGCATGGTAAAGTGAATGACTATGCTGCCTAGGGACAGCAGCAATGGACTGAAATTTCAGTCTAATTACACAGCCATAACTTTGGCTGTGTTAGTCCAATTGGTGTTTGGCCAATTGGACATGAAACTAGGCTTATAATGGCACATTTTTACTGAAGAAACCATGCCCAAAAGACCAAAGCAAGAGGACCAAAACTTGGCCCCAATCCGGATACCCTGCAACTGATTCTGCAGAATGACCAAATGAACAGTAACTGTTCATTTGGCCATAACTCACTGTAGATTTGGTCAATTGACCTGAAATTTTTACAGCAACAATTTAAGACATAGAAAAACAACTTTCATGAAGAAACCTACCCCAAATTATGGCTAGAACCTAACCCAAATGGCAGTGGCAATCACTGTTCATGTTACTGTAGATATGGTCAATTCTGCAGATTGGCAATCCGGCCAGCTGTGGTTTTTGGACCATATCTGGAGCTACAAAACTCCAAATGGAGTGATTCAAAAAAGGAAATTCAACTAGACAAAATAAGGAACAACTTTCATGTTTGTCATTTCTTCAAATTCTCACTGCAACAGTGCTTAATGGAACAGTAAACATATGCTTCAAAAACTGAAATTTTCTGCCCTCTTGGTTTTAAGTTAGAAATGGTAATGGTGACCAATTCTAACAAGTTTTAAATGTAAAATGTGGTATGTTGGGAGTGCCAAAGTCAATGTACATATTTTCTATCCAAAAGTCAACATTTTTGTTGACCAAAGAGGTGAATAGTGACACCAAAACTTGAAATTCACAAATTGAAGAATGTAAAAGTTTCAAATGCCCTAGTATACCTAACAAGATTGGTTTGGATAGTTTGGCATGCCAATAGGGTTCAGTTAGCAGTACTGCACATGGCAATTTGCCATTCTGTGATTTCATGGCTTTTAGCCATTCTGACTTTGTATTGAGACTTGGCCTTGTGCCTGAGATTATTTACAGCTTAGTAGCTGTTCTGTTGCACACCGGGAGATGCATATGTGACCGATGGTGTGACGGCCCGAGGTACTAGATACCCAGTGCCAGTTTACCCGTTAGTTTACCCGTTATCCAGTCCAGTCGTCTAGTGTAGGTTACTTGGGCAACCAAATGAATAAAAGTGAACAAAGTTAATGAAATAATGGATAAATAATGGATATACCAATACCAAACAAAGAAAGCATACACACTCTATACATACTTACTTTCTGCTATTTGCTTTTATTATATTATTGCACCACTAAGCATTATTGCTTAGCGCGTTGCTTTTGCCACGCGTAGGTACTAGAGATACAGATCGTGAGCCTAGTAGACCACAGACTGGGTGAGTCCATCCTGCAGTTCTGCACAGTGTCCGTGTCACCTCAACTTCTGCAGTGCATTGGTAGGACACTAGGTGTCATTTTGATATTTTGTAGCTAATTTTACTTTCTCATATGTATTTGAACTTATGTAATGTATTCTGACGTTCATGTAAATAATGAAAGTTATGACTATGAATGCAAAATTTGAGCATTTATTTATTGTTTGTATATGAGTATTATGAGAAATGGATGTTTGAGAAATGAAAAGGCTATTGAGAACTAAAATTGAGAAATATTATTGAGATTTTGGATATTGGAGTTTGAGATGATTGAATATAAATATTGGAAGTGTTTTTAACAGGTTCCGAAGAACTGTTTTCTCCATTTTTACTTGATCACGGATTTTCTTTAAAATTTTCAGAACCTCAAATAAATAATAATTTTGATAAATGGCTTGAATAAATTATATTTCATAAATTATATTCAAAAGCATGATATAAATTAATTAAGGTATATTAGAGTGTGCCGGTACACCGTGTGGCATTACTTATTTGGGTATACTGCACACGGATAAGGGGTGTCACATGAACTATGTACATAATGGAGGAAACTTCAACCAGAGGTAGCTCAACAACCCATATTCAAATACTTACAACCCTGGATGGAGGAACCACCCCAATTTCTCATGGTCCAACTCACAGAATCAGCCCATGAATAAGCAGCAAGGGTACAGACCACCAGCACCTCCTAGATTTCATAATAAAGGACAAAACTTTGCACGACCACCACCTCAAGCTCAACAGCCTAAACTGAAATTAACTATGGAATCCATGATGGAGGGCTTCCTAGTAGCCCAACAACAGCATAATGAAATGATCAAGCAGCTAGCTTCTAGAATGGACCAACTTTCCACCCACAATAAAATGCTTGAAAATAAAATTGCTCAGCAGGCAGCTTCTTCAATCAAGACTACTGGTAAGCTACCTACTCAACCGGAGATGAACCCAAAGGAGCATTGTAAGGCAATTACATTGAGGAGTGGAAGAGTTTTAGAATAGTCAAAGGAAGAATCAACCTAGAAAACCCCTGATAAATCTAAAAACCAAACAGAGGAGCGAGAGGAAGAAGCCAAAAAGGACCAAGAAAAGGAAGCAAAGAAGAAGAAGAAACTACCAGGGCCATATCAGCCTCCTCTACCTTTTCTTCAGAGATTCCAGAAAGCCAAATTGGACAAGCAGTTTGGAAAGTTTCTAGAAGTTTTGAAAAAGCTCTACATTAACATTCCTTTTACAGAAGCACTTTCTCAGATGTCATCCTATACTAAGCTCCTTAAAGAGATTCTTTCAAATAAAAGAAAGCTGGAAGATATGAGACTGTTGCTCTTACAGAGAATGCAGTGCCATAATGCAAAACAAACTACCGCCAAAGCTAAAAAATCCAAAAAGCTTCCCCGTACCTTGTCTTATAGGTGACATGAGGATAGACAAGGCCCTCTGTGATCTCAGAGCAAGTGTAAGTCTAATGACCTTATCAGTATGTCAAAAGTTAGAGGTAGGAGAGCTTAAACCTATAACAACATCACTGCAACTAGCTGATCGATCCGTCAAATACCCTGTGGGCAATCTAGAAAACATCCCCATCAAAGTGGAAAAATTCTTCATCCGAGTTGATTTTATTGTTTTAGAAATGGAGGAGAATGTCCAAATTTCTATCATCTTGGAATGACCTTTCTTGGCAACCGCCGGAGCTATCATAGATGTTAAAAATGGGCGGTTAACTCTCAAAGTGGGAGATGAAAAGGTAGAATTTAACCTATTTAACACGATGAAGCACAAACTTGAACCTGATGAATGCTTTAAGGTTGATATAGTTGATAAGCAAGTTGAAGAGGAATTTTATAAAGCACATCTTGAAGATCCTCTTAAAGCATTTATTGTGCACAGCCACACAGCAGACAATGAGAACACAGAGATTGTAGCCTATGCACAATCTTTAGCAACTAATCCATCCATACACTTAGCTCAAGCTTTCAAGGTGGAGGAGGTAAAGGGGGAGCAACCCAAAAGCAAACCGGAGGACAACACTAAACAGGTAGAACTTAAATCTCTCCCCTCCTCACTAAGGTATGCATTTTTGGACTCAAACTCTAAATATCCTGTTATTATCAATGCTAGCCTATTTGAAATAGAGGAGAAAAAATTGTTAAAAGTGCTTAGGACCCATAGCAAAGCTATAGGGTATAAAATAGATGACCTGAAAGGGATTAATCCTTTAATTTGCATGCATAGGATACGTATGGAGGAAAACAGCAAACCCACCATTGAACGCCAAAGAAGGCTTAACCCAAACATGAAAGAAGTAGTTAAGAAAGAAATCCTATAGCTATTAGATACAGGTATTATATACCCAATTTCTGATAGTAAATGGGTTAGTCCAGTACATATAGTGCTTAAGAAAGGTGGGACAACTGTCATTCAAAGTGAAAACAATGAACTGATCCCTACTAGGGTAGTCACTAGTTGGTGAATGTGCATAGATTATAGGCCACCAGAAAAGACCATTTTCCTCTCCCTTTCATAGACCAAATGCTGGAAAGGCTAGT
This sequence comes from Hevea brasiliensis, assembly GCF_030052815.1. Classification (NCBI taxonomy): domain Eukaryota; kingdom Viridiplantae; phylum Streptophyta; class Magnoliopsida; order Malpighiales; family Euphorbiaceae; genus Hevea; species Hevea brasiliensis. The sequence continues at coordinate 76,247,209 of NC_079506.1, read as the reverse complement.
AAAATATTTCTACTTTTGTTATCTAGATGGTATTCAGGATTTTTCCAAATTCTTATTCACCTAGAAGACCAGGGAAAGACCACATTCACATGCCCCTATGGAACCTTTGCATATAGAAGAATGCCTTTTGGTCTTTGTTATGCCCCTGCTACTTTTCAAAGATGCATGATGGCTATTTTTGCTAATTATATTAAAATATCATGGAAGTTTTTATGGATGATTTTTCTATCTATAGCACTACTTTTGATGATTGCCTAGCTAACTTGTCCAAAGTGTTGCAAAGATGTGAAGAATCGAACCTAGTTCTGAATTAGGAAAAATGTCACTTCATGGTAAGGGAGGGCATAGTTCTTGGCCATCTGATATCAGAAAGAGGGATTGAAGTTGACAGGGCAAAAATTGAAATCATTGAAAAGATGCCACCACCAACATCAATCAAAGGAGTGCGAAGCTTTTTGGGACATGCAGACTTCTATAGAAGATTCATTAAAGACTTCTCTAAAATAGCTAAGCCACTTACTAATTTATTAAGTCAAGATGTTTTCTTTGATTTTGATGAAAATTGCCTTGCTTCTTTCAACAGGATAAAAGAGGCCTTAATCTCAGCACCCATTATGCAACCACCTGATTGGGAGCTACCATTTGAAATCATGTGTGATGCAAGTGACTATGCTATGGCAGTGGTACTCGGACAAAGGAAAGATAAAAAGCTCCATGCTATTTACTACGCCAGCAGAACACTTGATGATGTGCAAATCAACTACGCTACCAAAGAAAAGGAATTCCTAGCAGTAGTGTTTGCAATTAACAAATTTAGATCCTATCTTCGTACACAGACCATGCTGCTATTAGGTACCTTTTGAACAAGAAGGAAGCCAACCAAAGGTTGATTCGATGGATCTTACTCCTTCAGGAATTTGACCTTGAAATCAAGGACAAGAGGAGGACCGAGAATGTGCTAGTTAATCACCTTTCAAGGCTGAGACAAGAGGACTTAGAAGAAGCTGAAGAGCTGCCAATAGATGACTCATTCTCAGATGAATACCTATTAGCCTTATCCCAAGCCCCATGGTATGCTGATTTTGTGAATTTTCTTGTATGCAGGGTTTTGCCACCCAATATGTCTTACCAGCAAAGGAAGAAATTCCTGCATGATGTGCGATACTATACATGGGAAGAATCTCTACTGTACAAGAAATGTAATGACGGGTTGATAAGACAATGCATACCGGAGGAAGATATAGAGAGCATTCTTCAGCATTGCCATTCATCACTATATGGAGGACATTTTGGCACCACAAAGATAACAGCCAAGGTTTTGCAAGCGAGATTCTATTGGCCTAATCTATTTAAGGATGTGAGATCCTTCATGCTAGCTTGTGATCAATGCCAAAGAACAGGTAACATCTCAAGAAGGAATGAAATGCCACTGCATGGTATACTTGAAGTAGAGCTATTTGATGTGTGGGGGATAAACTTCATGGGTCCATTCCCATCTTCTTTTGGAAACAAGTATATTCTAGTTATTGTTGATTATGTGTCAAAATGGGTAGAAGCAATAGCCACACTAACCAATAATGCCAGAGTGGTTACAAAATTCCTTAAGAAGAACATCTTCACGAGATTTGGCACACCATGAGCAATAATCAGTGATGGAGGAAGTCACTTCTACAACCAACAATTTGAAAAAGTATTGGAAAAGTATGGAGTGACTCACAAAGTGGCCACACCTTATCATCCTCAAACCAGTGGTCAAGTAGAAATTTCAAATAGGGAGCTGAAACATATCCTAGAGAAAACAGTAAACTGCTCAAGGAAGGATTGGTCTGTGAAGTTAGATAATGCATTGTAGGCATAACGCACTGCATATAAAACTCTAATTGGAACAACACACTTTCAGCTGGTTTATGGGAAACCATGCCACCTCCCTATCGAACTTGAACACCAAGCCTACTGGGCAATTCAGACCCTGACTTTTGAACTCAAAGCTGCTAGTAAAAAAAGACTCCTACAGCTTAATGAGTTGGAAGAAATCAGGCAGGATGCGTAAGAGAATGCCATGATCTTCAAGGACAAGACCAAAAGAAGGCATGACAGACGCATAGCAAGAAAAGAAATAAAAGAAGGAGACCTTGTCCAGCTCTTCAACTCATAGTTAAAACTTTTTCTAGGGAAGCTGAAGTCAAGATGGTCCTGGCCCTTTAAGGTCATGCAAGTCTTCCCGCATGGAGCTGTAGAGATTTGGAGCAAAATCTCAGATGCATTCAAAGTGAATGGGCAAAGGCTGAAGCCATATTTTCAGGGAGAACCCATAGAGAAGGGAGCCAACTACACCTTCGACAACCCTCCAAATAGACCGTGAACAACAAAGGCAAAGTCGAGCTAATGACTATAAACAAGCACTCTTTGGGAGGCAACCCAAAATTTCTAAATTTCCTTTATTTTAGTTCTTACTTTATTCTTGTTTTTTGTTTACTCATGTTTTATTTCATAGGTACCCTAATTCACAATTCTGCAAAAGCAAGGAACTGAAGTCAAGGGAAAAGAGGAGACATCTAGTTAAAACCACACAAGAGGAAACTGCACAAAACCGGGAAAGTAACTCTATTGCTAACTTTTACATTCATCTCATTCATAGTGGTAGGAAAACCTTAGCATAAAATTTTCATACAGAAAGAATTGGAAAGCCAGAACTTTACACAGGCTGTGTATATAGTTCTACACGCCCCATGTAACCTTCTAGAACCCCGGAATCACACCTGCACAAGCTCCAGCAACTTATACGGGTTAACCTTGTGTAATGTCACACGAGGCGTGCTTTAATAATGGAGAGAGAAATTTTAAGTTTGTGAGAGACAAAAAGTTACATGGGTCCCAAATCACATTTACACAGGCCATGTAACTTAGCTAGCAAAGCAACTTCTAGGCAGGAAGTTACACGGGTCCGCAAACGAATTTACACGGGCCGTGTAACTTGGCAGAAAAGGGAAATTCTAGACAGAAGGTTACACGGGTCCGTAGGTCAAGACCCGTGTAGTGATACACGTCCCGTGTATCATGTCGCAGATGTGATACCTGGGGCACGAAATGCGCAAAACGAAGGGTCACAATGACCCTTTAAATGCTCCTAACACTCTTAAACTCCCTCCCACTCAAAGACTCTTCCTCTCTAAGCCTCCTTCTCCTTAAAAACCTCTCAAATCTCCTCTTCCCTCATAAAACCCTAGCCTTCTCTACTCCCACAATCACCAATGGCACCTGCTAAGAGGCCAGTAAGAAGAATGGGCTCTTCCTCAAGGCAAGGAGGAGACTCCGCATCCTCACCTCCTTAGCCATCACCCCAGTGCCCAAGAACAAGGCTAGCCCCACCTCCACCACCTCAACCCTAATCACAACCAGCACCCTAACCACAACTCGCACCTCAACCACAACTTCCACAGCCAGCATAACCCAAGTTCTCTATCGCCTGGACATTCTGTGATTCCACTCATCGAGACTTATGTGCGCGGCTTAACAACAGGAGGATTATCTCCACCAAGTATATGGATTTCAGGTTGTTGGAGCAACTCGGCCTACGTAAGGAAATTGATGGGCTGCTCGATAGCATTGGGTGGACCAGATTCGCCCAACTCTAATTTCTCGCCTACCAGGACACCACTCTAGAGTTCCTTAGCAGTTTTAAGGCCACCTTATGGCCCACAAATCGAAAAGACAGGGGGAGGATCGAATTTCGACTACTTGGTGTCGACAGGGTGCTAAACATGGATGAGTTTAACACAATCTTCAGCTTTGACAGTGTCGGATTCCAAGAGATCCGGCAAAATAGGATGATCTACAACAGCATGGATTTTTGGCGTTCCATATCACCAAACACCGACGTTTATAACTCCAGTAAGTCCAAATCCTCCAGCATCACCAGCCCTGCTTTGAGGTACATGCACCAGCTAGCCGCCCACACCATCATGGGTCGCGGTGACAGCTTAAGCATGGTAAACGCCAATGAGCTCTTCTTCCTTTGGTGTATGGTCACCGAGCAATGTTGTAGCATGGGTTTTTTCCTGTGCAACCACCTTCGCCGAATATTTCACCAGCCGACAGGCCACATAGTGCTCGGCAGGCTCATCACCGCCATAGCACTCTACTTCAAATTTATCCCGGGGCATCACAGGCTGTGCTCCATCCCTGGCATCGCCAGAATTGATCAAACCATCTGCATATCCATGGAGATATGTAAGAAAGTTGGGAACACCTGCTTCTTGATCGATTCCGAAGGGAACATCATCTCCAGGCGGGAAGAAGCACAAGAAGACCCTAGTGAGCCATCACAGGCACAGAAGGAAGCCTAAGAGCCACTCCACCATGAGTCCCCTGCTCAGTGCCTCCCTATACACCACCATCGATAGACCCCATCCTGGCATACCTTCAGCATATGGAGACCACCATAAACAACAAGATGCAAGTGCTCGAAGGAAGCCTCCAGGAAGCCCACAACAAGCTTGATATCATAATGGAGAGACTCGACGGAGAGGGACTATTATCGCCATCAGAGACTTTTTAGAGTTAAGACTATAAGATAGGTTCTTTTATGTAAAAACTTATATGCCTTAGTCCTACAATGAACTTACAGGTCTCTATTACTTGCTTTTTGTCCAAACTTTTAATTTTTAATACATAATATGCTTTCTCATTAAATTGTGTGCTATACATTAATTTTGCATATTTCGTTGCCATTGAGGACAATATCAAATTTGAGTTTGGGGGTACAAATGCATTTCATGCACTACATTCATTGCATTTTATTACATTGCTTAATTATATCCGAATTATACTTGTGTATCAAAAATCCAAAAAATTTTGCAAATTTTGAACTTTTGAAATGTTTTTAAATTTAGACTTGTAACCACAAATATTAAAAAGCTAATAATTGGACTCCATGGAATTGAGGAATGAATGTATCTGGATAGGCAAAAAGACTTTAAATTGTTGTATGTGAAAAAAAAAAAACTCAACCACCTTAGTGGAGCTAAACTAGTTAAACCCCTTCATAGCCATTAATTTATCACATTGAACTTTCAAAATCAAGAGAAAATTTTTGAAATACAAACAAACCTAAAAATGCCTCACCAGCTCTAAAACATGTCTCTTGGACCTATCGAGACGAAATCCTAGCATATGTTTGAAAAAGAGATGATTAAGGCATTCTTTCATTTAGCCCCATTAAACCTTAAGCCACCCTTAGTTACAATATAACCCTTGCAGCCAACTTGAGTCTATATTTCCACCTATATAATTTTCCTTGTTTACCCACACATATTTACCTAACCCCTAACCTAAACACCTCACCCTTTTGAGGAAAGTCTAATGTATAAAGGATAAGTATATCAAATATAAAAGAAAACATGAGGAGAAGATAATTATACCAAGAAGAGTGCAAGTGTGAAATTAAAATCAAGGAAAAACTTGTCTTTCCAACCCAACAAAAGCAATGAGTCTGGTAGAGAGGACAAAAAGGACACAAAAAAAAGAGAGTCCCAAAAATAAACATCATGATAGTATGCTTGGCACTATAACCCTTCTTCCCCATGCAAAAATCAATAGAATAAACTTGGTATACTTAAGACCTTATGCATAAAAGCTAACCTCAAATTTGCATTCCTTAAAACCCTTCATTGATAACTAAATTATTATCCCTTGACCCCATTACAACCCTTTTAAAAACCTTTTGATCTTTTGAAAGTATGTGCTACATTAGTGGAGATAGGGAATTGAGATATACCTATGGGGTTGGAACCAATTCAAATTGACCAATAATCTTCAAAAAGAGGCATATTTAGGGGAGTAAGTATTTATTAAGTCTATCCTAATAAAACATGTTATTTGTGACTTATTTATAGCCTTGCATAGATGAATAGTTAGTCAAAACCCCACGAAAGGAGTGAAACTTTGAGCAGACAACTATTGAAGACCTTATGCCTTGAAGGAAGGGTAGTTGGTATGAAGGTTGAAGGAGTTCAATTATATACATATTGAGTTTATAGTTATGTTTCTGAGTTTTTCCCCTTAAAAGTGTTCTAAAAAGGTTTTCAATTTGCTTGAGGACAAGCAAAAGTTTGAGTTTGGGGGTATTTGGTGCACTTGTATTATATAGATATTTTTTAGTACATTTTTATATTATTTCATAGCATTTAGATAAGTAATCTCATGCATAATCATTGATTTCATCAACTTTTATAAATTCCATTGCCAAGCTCTAAATTCTATGTTTTCTGTATGTTTCCAGGTGTTTTGAAGAAGTTCCAAGGCATAGGAGTAAATAAGAAAGCCTGGAAAGACCAAAGGACAGAGAAGTGTTGTTGATACACTTTATACGGGTCATGTAAGCAAAGTCACAGACCCGATGTAACCTACTGCCAGGAGAAAGCCAAAGAGCTAAAGAAGAAACAAAGTACACGGGCCGTGTACCATGACCCATGTAAATTATGGAGACCTGTGTAAGTCTCTACCGGGCCAAGCTTGAAGAACTCTCTGAAGAGCAAAAGAACACGGATCGTGTAATCAAACCCGTGTAACTAGTAATGCCCCATGTAATCTCCTGTGCCAATACAATATGCAACCATTCAAGCTCCAGTAAGTTGCACGGCCCTGGGCCGTGTAGTGACACACGGGCCGTGTATCATGCGGCAGCCAGTTTCCTGATTTGGGTTCCAACTCTAGTTTCTGCAGAGAGAAGAGACTCCTGATGCCTTGAGGACTCTAAAAACCTAACCCTATATCATTCAATATAAATAAGAGCAGCAAAAAACACAAAGGGAGAGATTCGAAAACAAAGAGCTTTTGATATTTTTCACACACATACTCTTCATAGCCGTCTTGGAGAATAAGAACATCAGCACAAAAGGGAATTCTTTAGCTGAAGTTTCACAAGTTCAAAGCTGCAGAAAATCCTCTTCGGTTCTTTTGTTCTATTTCTTTAAACAGACTTTTTTATGTTCTTTCATTTTATTTTCATTATGTTTGTTAAACTCACCATGAGTGAGTAATTCCTTTATTCTGTAATTAGGAGAGTAGCACTTGTAATTGTTATTATAGATCAATATTGAGTTTTTATTTTTTGGATTTGAGTTTGGTTCTTTGATTTAATATTCAGTGTTCTTAATACATGCTATGTGTTGGTACTCACCTAGACATGATATAAGATACTAATTGAAGGACTAAAAGGTAAAGGTTAGTGTTGGAAAATCAGAATATTGAACTTAGAAAATCTGACCTAGAGATAGGCTAAAATCCTTCATAGAGTTCCATAATTAATCATAGATCTTAAAGGGTTTTTATTAGGATTAATCACCAACGAAAGTAGGGTTTGATCTTGGTTCTTGAGAAGAGACCTACGATATCTTAGGATTAATTTCTATCAAAGCAACGATTCTCAATTTGATGAATAGACAATATTAAAATCCATAGTAAGGTTACAGTGTGAAATCATAATTCTAGAATTGCTTTTATAAATAGTTTAATTCAAAATTTATTTTCAGCATCCAAAATAGATTTAATTCACTCTTCATCTATATTTGGTAGCCTAAACAGTCATAATTGCTACGTAGCTTGGTACTTGCTAACTAAATTCCTCGTGGGAATGATACTTCACTCACTACTTTATTACTTGTTAGCGATCCGTGCACTTGTGGGGTTGAAAAATCAACAAACAAAAACTCAGCAAAAAGCAACTCACAGGGCCTCTGGCCCATAATAATAACATCACATACTCATCTGGGGCCTACAAGAACCTAATCTAAGTCCAATTATCCAAACTTTAACTCAGGTCCCTAACTTCTCTACAGTCCAAATGATTATTTTCAACACTTTACAAATTATAAAAATATTCCTGGAGGTCCTCTACATCATCTTTGTATTAATTAATTCATTTTACTTAACTTTACTAAGCTAGAAATATTTTACAAATTAGTCAGCTAGCTTAACCAAGGTAAAAACTATATAACTTGAGTTTAGGACTATTTTTACAAATTCTGCTATCTGTAACTCATCCGAAATATCTAAAAATGTTGAAAATGATTGTAAACATGACCACCTTCTGGAATGGCCTATCGAGCATCCGAACCAAGCTAAAAACTCGATCTCGAGCACCGATGAGTTATCATCATTCTGCTCACACCTAAATGAACCCATAAATTATTAATAATTATCACATAATTAGTTTTAATTTATAGGGTTGAAAAGGCTCAAAAATCTCATTGAGTAATCTAGACTGTCCAATAATTGCTTTTTTCAAACGATGTCCGATCGAAGCAGAGTTGATGTGCACTCACAAACAGCACCCAAGTTCATCCATCCAACAAGGTAGACTTTGCATCCACTCAACACAATATCAACCAATGTGATAAGGCACTAAGAAGAAATGCATAAGTAAATATATTAATAAAGTGTTAAAATACAATTAGAACCTGTCTAAGAGCACCTTGATCATCAAAATAAGAAAAGCAGTGTGATCAGATTGCTTGAATCCAAGTTCTTACAAGAAACAAGGAAGAAAATACAAGCTCACTCATTCAACAATGGTGGCAGAATTCTCTGCAGTGTTTTCTCTCAAAAATGACTCTTTAAGTTGCCTAAAAGAAATAAAGAAGACAGGTATATATAGATGAGGCACCAACAAAATGCTGCCTACATGGCACTAGAAGACAAAAGAAATGAAAATATCCACCTTAAAATGTGGCATCTGGTATGGGAAAGAATATTCCAAATTTGGGATGGCTGTTATGGGAAGAACGTTCCATATTTGCTCAATTGGCCAAATCATCTAAAGCCATGTGTACTGGTAAGATGGAAGCCAAGTAATCTCCAAATGCCAAGCTGGCTAAATTTGGGAGTGACATGTCACCTCATGGGTGATGATGTGGCACACTTGGGTGATGACATGTCACCACTTAGGTGCTGACGTGGTGCATTTGGGTGATGACGTGGTGCACCAGGGTGACGACGTGGTGCCGTGCTGCATATTGCCTATTTGGGTGAGAATGATCCACTTGGTCTCCAATAGTAAACATGACGGTTCAATGTGATTGGCATTTGTCTCCTGGTGCCTCCAATGCTCAATGACTAGATTTTGAAGTTCCCTTGCCCTTGCTCTAGTAATGGGACCTCTGAACAATGGAAGTGGTTCTGGTGGCTCCACATCATCCCCTCCCTCTTTGAAAGAATTCGTCCTCGAATTCAGACCTGCATCAACAAAAAGAGAGAGATCAGAAACATTAAATGAATGGCTAACACCATACTCACCAGGTAGCTCTATCTTGTAGGCATTGTCGTTGATCCTTTCCAACACCTTGAATGGACCATCACATCATGGATGCAATTTTGACTTTCTTTGATTAGGGAACTGATCCTTCCTGAAGTGCACCTGAACTAAGTCACCTAGTTCAATCACAAGTGCCTTTCGGCCTTTATTAGCATGAGTTGCATATTGAGCATTTTTCTTTTCAATTTGCATTTTAGCTTGCTCATGCAACTTCTTAACCAATTTAGCTTTTCTTTTGCTATCAAGACTATCAATATGATCAACAGGTAATGGTAACAAGTCTAATGGTGTAACACCCTCCCTGTAGCAACTCCGTACATTCTACTGTTCCGGTGCCCAGTGTCGGTCCGGACAATTAAAACGTCCAGAAAAATATTTAAACTAAAGTGAGAAACCATAATAAACTCAAATATTAATAAGAAAAATTTAGAAAAAATTTTAGAAATAAAATACAACCAAGTTAAATGAGCCGGTGCCCAAGCGGTGGGTAACCTAGTAGGAAGTTGCGGTTCTCGCAACTAGGAGCCCTAGACCTGGGGAAAAATTCATAAAATAATTTTTGGGACTCCAGAGAAGGGTCATTGAGGTTTCTATGGCATTAGAATGCCAAGAAAATGCTTAGAAAAATTTTTCAATCGGTACAGACAATTTTAGTATGTTAAGCCAGACGGAGGGCATTTTGGTCATTTCGTCTTCAGAGATAATTTTTGGCCGACTTGTCCAATTAAGTAAATAATTATTATGACACAAAATGTGAATAAATATTGCTAAAAATTAAATTGAAAATGAGCAGAGAAAAAAAGGAAAGAAAATGAGATTAAATGACAATTTTGACATCACATGATGTCATCAATCCTTTCCCCACCAATCACAATTAAGCTAGCCTATTAAAAAGGGATAATTGAGACAAAAATAAATAAAAGCAATCAGATTCATCTTCTTCCCCATTTCCAGCCGTTTCCTCTTCCACACCCAAACCACCATTGAAAGCTTATCAAAGCTTCAATACCCACCTTAAACCACCTCAAAACCCTAACTTGCCTTCATTAAAAATTATCCCTACCATTAGAGCAAGCTTTGGACAGCAATTTGAAAGGAAGAAAGTGAAGTTTTTAAACCTTGGAAAGTGCCTAAGTCAAGGTTAGTGCCAATTTATTCTAAAAATTTTGTGTATGGCTGCCATTGAATATGATGTGGTGTTGTAAACTATGGATTGTATGTGTATGAAAATTTTAGTTGTTGGAGTTAGGGTTTAAGGCATAAAACTTAAATTTTGTTCATGTGTTAGTGAATGAAAGTTTAAATGGTCAATTAGAGACCATTTAGCTGTGTATGATGAGGAAATGAAGAGAGTTGTGGCTTGGTATTTGAGATTGGTAACCTGCCTTGGCTGACCTGCAGGACTGACCATGAGTCTAGTAGGTTTGGGCAGCCATAAATGGAGTTGTATAGGTTCAATTGGTACAAGGCCAATTGGGCATGAAACTACACACATAATGGCACAACTTTGGTGAAGAAACCCTGCCCAGAAAACCAAATCAAGTTGGCCTAAAAATTGCCCTAATCTGGGTGACTTGCATTTTGCCTGGGCAAAATGACCAAATGAACAGTATTTAGTCATTTGGCCATAACTCAGTGTAGAAAGGTCCAATTGACCTGAAATTGTACCAGCAACAAGCTGAGATATAGACCTACAACTTTTAAGAAGAAACCTAACCCAAATTATGACCATAACATATTCAAAAAGTGACCTGCAATCACTACTCAAAATACTATAGATTTGGTCAGTCCATAAAATCTGGAAAATTTGTAATCCGGCCAGTTGTGGTTTTTGGTTCATAACTTGAGTTACAAAACTCTAAATGGAGTGATTCAAAAAAAAGGAATGTAATTAGATAAAAAAAGGAACAACTTTCATGTTGATCACTTTGCCAAATTCCCACTGCAAAAATGACTAATGGAACAGTAAACATGAAGCTTGAAATCTGAAAATTTTGAACAATTAACATTAAGCTTAGAAATGGTATTGGCAACTAATACCAACAATTTTAGAATGCAAAATGTGGTATGTTGAGAGTATTAAAACTAATGTACCTATTATCTATGCAAAAGTCAACATTTTAGTTGACTAATGAAATGAATAGTAAAACCTAAACTTAAATTTCAAGAATTGTAAAGTTTAAAAGTGTAACATGCCCTAGTACACCTAGCAAGATTGGTTTGGATAGGTTGGCATGCCAATAGGGTTCAGTTAGCAGTACTGCACATGGCATTATGCCATTCTGTGATTTCATGGCTTTTAGCCATTCTGACATTGTGTTGAGATGTGACCTTGTGCCTAATGTTATTACAGCTTATTAGCTGTTCTGTTGCACACCAGGAGACACATATGTGACCGATGGTGTAACGGCCCAAGGTACTTGATACCCAGTGCCAGTTTACCCGTTTATCCAGTCCAGTCATCCAGTATAGGTTACTTAGGCAACCAAAAATGAAAGTTGATAAATTTAATGAAATAATAAATATAACAAGTACCAAATAAATAAGATTACCAATAATTATCAGAAATTTATCTGCATGAGACATCAATACACTCACTGCATATTTTTTTTTATTAGTTCTTTTTATTTTATTATTGGCACCACTAAGCATTATTGCTTAGCGTGTCGCTTTTTGCCACGCGTAAGTTCTGGAGAGACAGACAAAGAGCCCAGCAAACCACAGACTGGGTGAGGTCACAGATCTGCCTAGCGTCAAAGTCACCTCTCATCTACAGTGCATCAGTGATAGGATCTTTAGGTCCATTTTGAAATTATGTTTTTGCATTTTGTATTAGGTAGTAGTTTGTAATTTGTAAATTATGAACTCATGTAAATAGTAAATTTATGTAATCATATGTAGATGTATATATTTTGAAGAATTTTGTTAATTAATATAATTTGAGAATATCTTCATGAAATTTTAGTTGATTTTGAATTTGAATGAAATTGTGGATTAATGTTGAGAACTTGAAATGATTGCTAATGTTGAGACCATGTTGATGGTTATTGGAGTTTGAGAATGATTGGAAATGATTATTGGAAATGTTTTTCACAGATTCCGAAGAACTGTTTTCTCCATTTTTAGCCGGTACTCTGCCAGATTTTCTATAAAATTTTCAGAACCTCAAATAAATTATAATTTCAATAAATGACTTAAATGAATTATATTTCATAAATTGTACTTCATAACTATGAAAAAAATAAATTAGGAAGAATAAAAAATGATTGAATTAAAATAGGGTGTTCCGGTACACTGCGTGGCATATCTTACTCGGCTACACTGTAGACAGGTAAGGGGTGTCACAAATGGAGTCAAAGGATTATAACCATATACAAGCTTAAAAGGTGAAAAACCAGTGGAAGAATATACAACACGATTATAAGCAAACTCAACAAAAGGCAAGCAATCTTCCCAGTACTTCAAATTCTTTTGAATCACAGCACGCAATACAGTGGTAAGTGTCCTATTGACTACTTAAGTTTGTCCATTAGTTTGTGGATGAAAAGTCGTGGAAAACAAGAGTTTAGTGCCTAATTTACCCCACAACACTTTCCAAAAGTGACCTAGGAACTTAACATCTCTATCACTTACTGTTGTCCTAGGTATGCCATGTAATTTAACAACCTCTTTAAAGAACAAATTAGCAATATATGTGGCATCATCTGTTTTGTGGCAAGGTATAAAGTGTGCCATTTCGGAAAATCTATCAACAACCACAAATATGCTATCATGTTTACGCTGTGACCTAGGCAACCCCAATATGAAATCCATCGAAATATCAGTCTAAGGTTCCTTAGGTATAGGTAATGGTGTATACAAACCATGTGGCATACTCCTAGACTTGGCCTTTTTACACTTAACACAACTAGAACACAACTTTTCCACATCTTTTCTCATTTTAGGCCAAAAGAAGTGTTCTTGCAATATGCCCAAAGTCTTGGATACACCAAAGTGACCCATCAAACCACCACTATGAGACTCCAAAACAAGCAGGTCACGTATAGAACATTTAGGCACACAAAGCTTATTCTCTTTAGATAAGTACCCATCATGTCTATAATATTTCTGGAATGCACCTTTCTCACAAGCATCAAACAAACCAGCAAAATCATCATCATTAACATATAATTCCTTCATGAACTCAAATCCAAGCAACTTTGCATCAAGAGTGCATAATAGTGTGTGCCTCCTAGAAAGAGCATCAGCAACAACATTCTCTTTTCCCTACTTGTATTTAATTACATATGGAAACATCTCAACAAAAGCAACCCATTTCGCATGCCTTTTACTCAACTTATTTTGACTCTTAATATGCTTCAAAGATTCATGATCAAAATGTATGACAAACCCATTGTTCCACAAATAATGTTGCCAAGTCTCCAAGGCTCTAACTAATTCATACAATTCCTTATCATAAATAGAGTAATTCAAGGCAGCACCATGCAATTTCTCACTAAAATATGCAATAGGTCTTTTTTCTTACATAAGAACAGCTCCTATACTGACACCACTGGCATCACACTCAATTTCAAATGTTTTATCAAAATCAGGCAAGCTCAACAATGGTGCAGAACACAACCTATCTTTCAATTCAGCAAATGTAAGTTCATATTTCTTCTTCCACTCAAATGCAACATCTTTTTTAATAAGTTCATTCAAAGGAGCAGCAATAGAGCTAAAATGAGGCACAAATCTCCTATAGAAACTAACCAATCCATGAAAACTCCTAATTTCAGATGCATTTTTGGGAGTTGGCCAGTCCCTAATGGCTTTGACCTTCTCTTCATCAACTTCAACACCCTTACCACTCACAACAAAACCAAGAAAGACAACTTTTCCCAAGCAGAAAGAACATTTCTTTGCATTCGCATATAATTTCTCATGTCTCAACACATCAAATACAAGTCTCAAATAATGCAAATGCTCATCCATGTCTTTGCTATAGATCAAGATGTCATCAAAATAAACTACCACAAATCTGCCTATGAATGATCTCAACATATGATTCATCAAACGCATGAAAGTGCTAGGTGCATTAGTGAGTCCGAATGGCATTACCATCCACTCATACAAACCATACTTAGTTTTGAAAGTAGTTTTCCATTCATCTCCTATTTTCATTCTAATATGATGGTAACCACTTTTAAAATCAATCTTAGAAAACACACATGCACCAAACAACTCATCAAGCAAATCATCAAGTCGAGGTATGGGATGCCTATATTTTACAGTGATTTTGTTGATGGCTCTGCAATCCATGCACATGCAATAGCTCCCATCCTTCTTTGGCATAAGAATCATCGGAACAGCGCAAGGACTCATGCTCTCACACACATATCCCTTTGCTAAGAGTTCTTCCACTTGCCTTTAGAGCTCCTTTGTTTCTTCTAGGTTACTTCTATAAGCGGGTCTATTTGGTATGGGTGCCCTCGGAATAAGATCAATCTGGTGGTCAATCCCTCGAATGGGTGGTAATCCAGGTGGCAACTCCTCCAGAAAGACATCATTATACTCCTGCAACAAAGAAACAGCACCACTAGGCAAATTGGGGTCAAGGTTAGAAATACACAAATGTGTCTCTTTGTACAAAAGTACACAAAGAGGTCTCTCACAATGTAAACCCTCTCTCACTTCTTTTCCTTTCACAAACAAGCTCATTCCTTTCACGCGGCTCTCCTTTTGCCCCGAGCCCTCACTCTATTTCTTTTTTGTTATTTCTTTTACTTTCACACTCCTCTCATTTTTCCCCATATCAAGCTTGGCCTCTCTTGATTTTTCTCTCATACTCTCTTTTTTTTCTTCCATGGATTTCATAATCCTCATTTGGTCTTCATGAATTTGAGAAGGTGCCAATGGAGTCAAGCGATATCGGCACCCATCCTTCACCAAGGTGTATTTGTTCTTCCTCCCATCATGCAAAACACTCCCGTCATACTGCCAAGGTCTTCCAAGTAAAAGATGTGTAGCAACCATTGGCACCACATCACAAACAACTTCATCATAATACTTCCCAATGCTAAATGGAACAACCACTTGCTTCACCACATTCACCTTGTTGCAATCATTCAGCCATTGTAAGCCGTATGGTTTGGGATGTTTGGTAGTGCGCAATCCCAACTTTTCAACCATAAGAGAACTAGCAACATTGTAGTAGCTCCCTCCATCAATAATCACACTGCACACTTTTTCATTCACCAAACACCTTATATGAAAGATTGTCTCCCTTTGTATAGCATCATTATCCTCCAATTCAGCTTATGCACTAACTGTGTGCATGGTGACGAGAGCATGACCCTCTATGGGCGCTTGGTCTCCCTCATCCACAAACTCAACATCACTATCATCATGCTCATTTTCTATAGCACCCTCTTCACCACTTTCCCATTCTCCATCATTTCTCATAAACATCACTCTTTTGTTAGGACACTCATTGGCAGAATGTCCTCTCCCCAAGCATTTAAAGCATTTCACATCTCTAGCTTGGGTCTCCCCCTTCTTAATCTTTTCTTCTGGTTTCCCTTCTAGCTTACCTTTGCCCTTCCATTCTTCCTTCTTGAATTTAGGCTCCTCTTTCTCTATTTTGGAAGTTCCACTCCAATTTGGTTTCCATGGTGGCTTGGAGGTTGGATTGTATGTGGGTTGAGTGTTCTTGGCAGCCTGCTTCCTTCTCATCTCCTTTTCGGTCTTAATGGCAACCTGCATCACTTGCTCCACTGTTCTGTAATTTTGCAAATCCACTATAAACTTGATGTCTGGATTTAAGCCATTTAAGAACCTAACCATGGTAGACTCTTCATCCTCCTCCACTCCAGCTCTAATAATTATAATTTGCATGGCTTTGTAATACTCCTCCACACTCTTAGCTCCTTGTGTAAGTTGTTGCAATCTCAACTTCATTTCTCTACTATAATGTGGTAGCACAAATCTTTTCCTCATTATTTTCTTCATTTCAGGCCATGTTCTAATTCCCCTCCAGCTATTTCTCCTTCTCCTTGCAATCAATTGGTCCCACCATACTAATTCATAATCCTTGAACTCTACTGCTGCCAATTTTACTTTCTTCTACCCACATTTGCATTAATTGCCCCATTATGCACTCCCCTGATTTCGTAGTCATCATACCTGAAATTTCTCTCACCAAATCTGCCTCTAGCTCCTCTACCCCTTGGTGGCTGAAATCCCCCACCACCAAATTGATAATTCCCATGCTCATATGCTTCTTCAAACTCATCTTTATCCCAAACTGGATCAGCATACTCTTCAATCCTAGGTTCTGCTCTTACAACTCCTCTACCTCTACCTTGATTTCCCATATTCACTTCCTCTTCCTCCCTTCTATTCCTAGGCTCCCTTTCGTTCCTCATTAAATACTCCATCATCCTATTCAAATCAGCCCATATTCCCTTCAATTCTTCATCATGATTGGCTGTCAACAAGGAAAGCCTTTCAAATTGTTGTGCCAAGGCTTCCTTATATAGTCTTTCATCTCCAAAGTTCCTTTCCTCACCCTCAACTCCACTACTACTACTAATATTTGGATCCATTTAAGCTGCAAAGAAACAAGGTTAGTAGATAAATGGCTCACCCTCTCAAGTGTTTAGCACACAATTAGGCTCTTACCCTTCAATTGCTCTTAACACTTCTGCCTTTTATCACTTAGTTTTCCTTCCTTTGTTTCTTTAGGGAACTCAAACACAAAACAATCAAAACACTTGCAAACTTATCAAATGATCAAGAACGACAAGGAACAAGATGTGACACAAGAATAGGCAATGTGACACTGGAGTCAAAGATAAAAGATAGACACTAAATGGAAAGATTTTGTAAATAGGAAAAGAGACAACATAAGGAAGTGATATCAAGCTCAAATATAGAATTTCACAACCAACTTAGCACAGATACCAGTAGTTCACACAATTCACTAAAGATATACACCAATTTTGGTTCACCATACAAACTAATGTATTTTGATCTAAAATTTGGTAGACATAGGCAACCCAATACTAATTAACTATTAGTAAAATTTTAGGAGTTTTTGGGTAGGTTTACTATGTGAACTAAATTTAATCAGGTCTGCCACAAAATTTTGGTTTGGTAGGCAAACAATATCACACGACCCCCAAAATTGACAAAGAAACTACTGAAATGGATAATAATCAGCTTGTAAATTTTTAGAGTTTTCTGGGTTGGTTTGTTATGTGAACTAAATTTAATATAGTCTGCCGCAAAATTTTGGTTCGATAGGAAAACAATCTTAAACAACCCCCAAAATTGACACAAACTGCGAAAATGTAGCATAATCAGCTGTAAATTTTCACAGTTTTCCAGGTTGGTTTGTTATATGAACTAAATTTAATTAGGTCTACCGCAAAATTTTGGTTCGATAGGCAAAGAATGTCAATCAACCCCCAAAATCGACACATACACTACTGAAATAGAGTATAATCAGCCTATAAATTTCAGTGCTTTTTGGACTGGTTTGTTATGTGAACTAGATTTAATTAGGTTTGCCGCAAAATTTTAGTTCAATAGGCAAATAATGTCAAACAGCTCCCAAAATTGACACAGAATGTCCTAAACACACCAAAATAATGCTAGTACAGTTTCAGGTGAAATGGGTAAGTCTAACTTCAATGACCCAAATAAGTTACCAATCAGATCTAGTATACCAGCAGGTCTGATATCACCAATCAAGAAAACAATGCGCATCTATAGCACAAACTCATCCCAATTAGTAATTTATTTCCAAACAACCCCTCATGTTTGATATCAAACTCAAAGAAATAAAATAAGATAGCTAGAAAGATGGCTACAGCTTGATTAACCCAAGACTCTCAAACAAACTCAAAAAAATAGATATTAAAGAAACAGAAGCAAAATCATACTAAACCCTAAGAGTTGGTTTTGGTCAAGCATAATATGAACAAAACATGAATAAAAAGACACACTAAGAAACAAAATAAGGTCCAGCAACAAAACCAGGCTCAAGATGACCCCTAGGCAGAATATAACATAACCGATTGGATTTTAACAATCAGAACCAGTCAACAAGTATGGAAGAAGAAGCAAACGGAGGATAAACAATAGTAATAGATATAAATACCTTGTTTGGACATGCTCTGATACCAAGATGATGTGCACTCGCAAACAGTACCCAAGTTCATCCATCCAACAAGGCAGACTTTGCATCCACTCAACACAATATCAACCAATGTGACAAGGCACTAAGAAGAAATGCAGAAGAAAATGTATTGATCAAGTGTCAAGATACAATTAGAACCTGTCTAAGAGCACTTTGATCATCAAAACAAGACAAGCAATGTGATCAGATTGCTTGAATCCAAGTTCTTACAAGAAACAAGGAAGAAAATACAAGCTCACTCATTCAACAATGGTGGCAGAATTCTCTGCAGTGTTTTATCTCAAAAATGACTCTTCAAGTTGCCTAAAAAAAATAAAGAAGACAGGTGTATATAGATGGGGCACCAACAGAATACTGCCTACATGGCACTAAAAGACAAAAGAAATGAAAATATCCTCCTTAAAATGTGGCATTTGGTATGGGAAAGAATATTCCAGATTTGGGATGGCTGTCATGGGAAAAACATTCCATATTTACTCAATTGGCCAAATCATCTAAAGCTATGTGTACTGGTAAGATGGTAGCCAAGTAATCTCCAAATGCCAAGCTGGCCAAATGTGGGAGTGGCATGTCACCTCGTGGGTGATGATGTGGCACACTTGGGTGATGACATGTCACCACTTAGGTGATGACATGTCACCTTGGTGATAACGTGGCACGTGCTGGATATTGCCTATTTGGGTGAGAATGATCCGCTTGGTCTCCAATAGTAAACATGACGGTTCAATGTGATTGGCATTTGTCTCCTGATGCCTCCAATGCTCAATGACTAGATTTTGAAGTTCCCTTGCCCTTGCTCTAGTAATGGGACCTCTGAACAATGGAAGTGGTTATGGTGGCTCCTCATCAAGAGTTGATCCCATCTCAAAAGTTTCAATACACTGAGTTCAATGATGGTCTCAGATTGTCAATCTGTTGGCTGGAAAGTTGCTACCTAACCCATTTCTCTCTCCTCTTTCTCTTATCAGATCTCCTTCCCCTAATCACCATTGGAAGCAAGGCCGATCTTGAAAGAAAGCTTATTGGACAAGGATTCTAATGCCACCAATTTCACATGGAATGGTGGCTAGATAGGGACAGGACAACATCAAGAAGTGGCAACCAACATGTGCGCAGTTTTCCTCTTCCCTTCCCATTTTTGTGGCTCTTGGAGCTTCTATCCTCCATTTCACGGAGGCTGGAGGGCTATCGAACGTCATAGGTGCTGCCTGGAAACTTTGCCACCAATGGAAGGTGTGGGATGGCCGGAGAAAGGGAAGGGAGAAGGGAGCGGGGAGAGAAAGATCACTAAGGGGGAAGGGGGGGTGCTGCTGCTCAATTTGAAATTTCCTTTTTTTTTTTTGTTTTTACTTTTATTTACTTACTAAGACCATAAATTTCTTAAAACTTTTCAAACAAGTCCTAAAAATCTTTTCAATTAGGTCCCAAAAAACAATAAAAATGTAATAAAGCAGATATTAAATAATATTGATCATTATCTAAGAAGAAGAAGAAGAAGGATAAAAATAAAATTAATAACAACTAAATTAAATCTTAGAACCAAAACTAACAATAATGAAATAGTATACTTTATTACTTGATTTAATATTAATCTTTAAGACTAATAATTTAAATTAAGATTGGACTATTAAATAATTCATAAAATATATTTAGAAATAAAATGACATTAAAATAATATGTATAAATGAAAGTATTACAAAATTATAAATTAGTTAGATAATATTAAAATAATATTTAAATACTATTAAAATTTAATAAACTTTATATTTTAAAATTCAGGTTATTACATAAGGACTTTCATATTTAATTGAAATTTCCTTTTAATTTTTTTAATAAATTTATAGTAATAATAATTTATAAAATTAAATTATAAAGGGATTGAAATATCAAAATATTAATTTTATCCCAAATTTAATATTTTTAACTTATACTAACAGAAAATATATGATTTTCTAGGACCATCCTTTTAACTTAATCAATTTATATATTTATTATTAATTTCTTATTTTTATTTATTTAATATATTAATTTTTATAAAAAAAATTACAATGATAATATACTATATAATCGACATTATTAATAAATTAATAATTTAAATTAAAAATATTGATTATCAAGTAAATATTTAATAAATTATAAGATTTTAACTTTGAACTATTTTTAATTTTATGATTAATGTGCATTGAAAATATTTTATTTTATTTTATTTTATTTTATAAATAAAAACAAAATTTTAATTTTCGTATTAAAAATGAAAATTAGAAAATTTAAAGTTTTTTATTTGAGTTAAATTATTCAGTTATTTTAACTAATTAACAAATTCATCTTATTTTTATATTTTAAATTTTATCATTTTTTTAAGAAAATAAGAGAACCCTTATTAAATGGAAACAAAATGCAAAAATAAGTATTAAACAGTCAGAAATTTTAAGATAAATTATTTTCACAAAAATGTATGAGTAATTATATTCATTTGAAGGATCTGATTTTGTTTATAAAGCGTTTGAGTTCGCCATTCAATAGGAAGTATGCTCTACTCATTAGCAACCTATTACTGTTCAATTCCAAGTCTTTCTACGAGCCTGATTTGGTAACAGTCAAACTCTGATTTCCTAATAAAGAGAAAATCTATACTTCATTGCACTCCTTTCTAAATAATAAAGCACTACATTCAACAACTCCATCACATAAAAGATAACAAATCCTCACAAGAAAAGAAACAAACAGATCCTCACATGGGAGGAAATAACTAATCCTCACAAATTAAAGGAGAAAACAATAAATCTCATAAAAACGAGACAATAAATCCCCACAAAGGAAAAAATAAATAAATAAAAACTCAAGATCTATTAACAAGAACATATTTAAGATTATTTAATAAATTCATCCCATTTTATTTTTTAAAATTTATCATTATTTTTTTTTTTAAATAAGAGAGCTCTCATCAAATTGGGACAAAATATAAATATGAAGTACTAAACTTCATGCTACTATCATAAGAAAATTTAAGATAAATAACTTAAAAAAAATAATAGTAATTTTATTGATTTGAAAGATCTGATTGTGTTGCCTAAGTATTTGAGTTGGTTATTCAGCAGGAAATATGCTCCACTCATTGATGATCTATTATTGTTTGGGTCAATGATTTTTTACGAATCTAATTCAATAACAATCAAACTTTGATCTTCTACTAAAGAGAAAAATTGCACCTATCTAATTCAGTAACAATCAAACTTTAATCTTCTACTAAAGAGAAAATTTGCACCTTATTGCACTCTTTTATTATAATATTCAAATATTATATATAAATAAATATGACAAAAGCATCCGACATTATTTTATTAATGAAATAAAACTTTAATAACTTTGTTATTTTATATTAAAAATATAATAAAGGGTATTTTAATTATTATTACAAAACTAATGACAATTTAACTGTGATTTTAATGATACGGATTAATCTTTAAGTTTTATAAAATGTCAAAAATCAAATAGGTGAGTTTTAAAATAGAAGGACTAATTTATAAATTATAACTAATTTTAAAATTTTATTTAAAAAAAATTAATTTACTCTATCTTCTTCGAATAAAGCGTAAAAAAAAGAAAAAAAAAAAGCAGGATGAGAGGGTTGGTTGCATCAGGGGTAGAGGAGAGGAAACAAAGGGTGGGCAGTGAGTCTTGATTGCTATATGGTTGATTGGTAGGAGGATTGCGATGGCAGTAGAAAGTGGGGGCTTGGTAGGTCCAGATTGCAGAAAAGGCGAGGACAAGTTGCTAGAGGAAGCGAAAGGGGTCTGCCAACTGACGGGAAAGAGACTCAAGCGTATTTTAGGAATTTCACTCTTTAATTTTTTTTTACTTTAATTAATTACAATTGACTAACAGCCACAGTAATTCCACTTCAAATTGTACGGCGAGACACATTTTTATTAATACAACTAAATTTAAATGACCAAAAATCGATTTAATTTAGTTTTAGGATATAATTAGTAATTGACAATTGATCGTTATTATTTAATAATAATTAATTTATTTAAATATTTAATAAAATGTCATTTAATTATTTTTATTAATATTTAAAATAATTAATAAAAATATATATAACATATTTATTATACTATTAAAATAAATATAATATTATCAATTTATTATATTATATTATTTATTTTATCTTTAAAATAGGTAAAAATAATAAATTAAAGTATATGAAAAATTAATTTAAATAACAGATAATTAATAACTATTAAAAAAGGTATAGACATGGAATTTTTTTTTTCTTAAAAATAAACATTTTTGAAGATTCATCGAACACTAAGTCTTGAATCTGTGTTGTAAATATATGTTGACGCATGCAACGTTGCAATGTTATAGCAACGTTGCAATGTTATAGCAACTTAGAGGTTCCACGAACAAGAGCAGAGTCAGAGAATTTTTATTGGGGTCCAATTTGGGGCCAATTATAATATATATATATATATTAAATTGTAAAATTCTTTTATCAATTTAAAAAAATTATAATAAAAATTTCTATAATAAATATAAATATTATAACATTATAGTTTTGATTATTATATAACTTTATTATGTAAATTATATAATTAAAAAAAAAGCAACCGATATTAAAGTATTATAACAAATTTTTGCATAAAATTCATAAATTCAAAAGTCAAAAAATAAACATAAACACTAAATATATAGATTATATGACATAACAATATATATAAAAAATAATCATTAAGATTAAAGAGAAAAAAATAAGTTATTTGTAAAATAATTAAGTAAATATATTAATAATAAATAAATATATATATTTAAATAGATTTATTTAAATTTGCGTAAGAATTGACATCACTAATTTTATCTACTTGTAAATAAATAAATAAAATAATTTGTAATTATATTGAAATAAATGAAAAAAAACCTAAATGAGTGGGAAGATAACATATATATATATATATATATATTACTCATAAAATGAGAGAGAGCAAAGAAAAAAAATTAAAAAAAAAATCTCATTTAATTCTAGATTATGTGATAGGAAATTATTAGGTTAGCCTAAATTTTTTTTTTTTCAAATAATAATTGTCAATTAAATTTTAATTTGTAGATTTAAAAGTTTGAGTAATTAATTTTTAATTAAATTTTTATATTTATTTAATGAAAGCCAAGTAATTTTAATATTTTAATTTAAATTATAATATATAAATTATAAATTATTAGATCAATAAAATTTGAAAGTTCAATTAACAAAAAAATAAAAATTTATTGCACTTATTTATTTTTTTATAAATATTTTTAAGCAACTATTAAAAAATTTTAGAGATTAATCAATAAAAAATTAAAATTAATATACCTATTAAAAAAATTTTGAAAATATTTTAATGGCTAACAATTAAATTAAACTAAATAAATTATTTTTTTTAAAGACACAAGCAATATAAAAGAGATGGTTGAGGTTAGGGGGGCCAATCCACCCCTAACCCCCCTCCCTCCACCCCTGTCCATGAATATACATACTTGTATTTTTTAAACCGTGAATAATGAATTTTAGTGCATGAGCAAAATTTATTTTTGTTAAATAATGAAAAAGCTAGACGGTTAACAGCTTTATAATAAGAGCTAATATAAATTGTAACCGATAAGTATTCCATTAACTCCTCATCAGTTATAAGCTATGTATTTTTAATTTTACTGAACAACTTGATTTAACTGTTTGGATATCCATTATCTATATTTAACAGGTAAATTAAACACCTCCTAAGTATTTTTATTCATAAATTTACAAATTTGAAAGGCCATTTTATTAATCACCATAAATTCTTTTAATAATCCCTTCTTTCTTTTACATTAAAATGTAAAAATTATTTGCAATTAGGCACTGTTTATTTTTAAAAATATAACTTATATATGAAAAATATTTTTTATGAAAATTATTTTTTTAAAAATTTTTTTATCAAAATATTTTTTTATTATTTAGTTAAAATATTAAACTAATTATATGTATTTATGTCATATTTAGTATAACTTAATTAAAGTTGTAATGTAATTGTGATTATATTACATATTTGATTATATTATTTAATAACAAAAAAAATTAATGTAATAAATAACAATTATATAATGTAATTAATTGTACTTAAAATAACGAAATGATTATTATATATAAAAATGTATATAATCATAGCTATAATTTTTTTTATTTATTGTCAATACTACCACTAACACTACTATTTGACCACTACTGCTACTATCATTACTATCCCTACCTGGCTGTCACCGCCACCATGGCCACCATCACTACTATCCTACCTTGCCACCACTGCTGCTATAATTTGACCATCGTTACGACCACTTAGACACTGCTATAGCCGTCACCACCGTCATCAACATTTAGCTATCATTAACACTCTACCACCAATTACTTCAACTATTATCACTTATTATTAACATCATAAATAAATTAAATATTAAAGTAAAAATTATTCATTATATTACATTACATTACTTATATTTTTATTTTACAACTAAATATATCTTGCATTATATTACAACATTAATTTCATTATATAACTGATTACATTGCGTTACGTTATACCAAATACAATCTTATATATATATAGATAAAAGTATTTTCACACTTTAATAAAATTATCAAAAATTTGAAAAATAATTTTCTTTTTTTATTTAATTTCTTTAAAAATGACTTAATTTTCATTTAATTAAAAAAATATTTTCTATTGATTAATTTTCTAAATATCTAAACATAAAAAGTTAAAAAAACATTTATCGTAAAACAAATGGAATCTAAATGTATAACTTTTTTTTATTATAAAACAAAAATTAACGTTGCTAAAATTTTATAAAATTTAAATTGGTTGAATCTAGTTAGCTATAATATATATATATATATATATGCCAAATGATTAATGGAAGTTGTCACGACCCAGGGATGGGGTTGGGACGTGCTTGCTCAACCAGCTACTCACTGGAGTGGATTCGTGTCCCACATCGGAAACGGGAAGGAAAGCCGTGAGGCCCACGGGCCAAAGCGGACAATACTGACTAGAGATGGATTGGGCTGTTATAGAAGTTAAATTTTTTAAGATTTTTTAATTATATATATAAACTTTTAATTTTGGTGATCTTAATTGGTATTGAAAATTTAGTTTAATTTATATATAGTTGAATCAAATAAAAAAGAAAAAATAAAAATCAATTTAAAATTTTATTATTTTTATATTCTCTTTTTCAAAAAAGTTTCCATTTTATCTTGAAATGATGAGTATTTTAGAAGTTCCCTCTTGGGGCATTGTGTACTTTGATGTAGGTTCATTTCACCTTGTGACTAGGAAAAAAAATATTTTTTAGAAAAATATTATTTTAAATATTATTAAAAAAATAAAATTTAAAAATAATTTAATCATCTAAAATTTTTGTCAAAAAATTGTTAAATTTATTTTCAAATTATTCTCTCAACTCAATAATAATAATAATAATAATAATAATAATAAATATTGAATATAGTGGTAAAACTCGCTATATTTTTAAAATGATTTGATTATTAAAAAATATATTATTGAGAGAGAGTTAGTTACAAATCTCGAATAAATTAGTCTTATATAAATCATAAAATAAACATTAAAATATCTTAATAAATTTTTAAAAAATAATTTTAATAATAATATTAAACGGACTCATAATAATTTTATTATTTTATTTTTTAAAAAACAGCTGAAAAGTGTGTTTGGATGTGATGAGTATTAAACTTTTGAAAATTATTTTTTAAAAGAATAAAAATATAAGGTTACAGAGCCAAGAATGTGAGGAACATAAATCCAGTATTAATATTTTTCATATTCTTTTTTAATAAAAATAAATTAAAAAAATTGAAGGAGAAAATAGAAATAATATTTCATCTCACATGCAAGAAAACAAATCTAAATTGTTTAAAAATATGCTAAAAATAAATTGCAGAGAGAAAATAGCAAATATTTAGTGGAAACCCAATTGTGCCCTTGTCACATGTTGTTGGTGACCCCCTCAGCTTTTCTTTTGTCTTTTGCTTTTTCTTTACAGGGGATTTAGTGAAATATATTAAAAATAATAAATCAGTCACTATTTTTTTTAATTACAAATAGTTTAATTCTTAAAATTTAATTGTGTTTATAAATTAATCTCTGCTTTTCAAATTATTTTCAACTTTGATTATATTATTTAAAAATTTTAAAAAATTTAATCTCTGAATATTTATTTTTGAATAAAATAGTTTTTATATTTAAATTTTATATTTAAATAATCATTTATTTTACATTTAAATAATTTTATATTTATAAAAATATTAAATATTTTTATACTTATAATCTTAAATAGAAAATATTTAAAAATTAAATAAATAATAATATGTTTTTAGTAATTAAATAATATAGTATATTAAATAATAATTTTGTAAAACATTTTTTTTGTTGAGACCATATTATTATCAAATTAATAATTTTAATATTTTGTATTTAAATAATTATATTTTTAATTATAATTATTTAAATATGAAATTTAAATATAGAGTGTTTAGTTAATAAATTAAAATTTCAGAAAGTAAAATTTCAAATTAAAAAAAAATTAATAGAATTAATGATAAATTTAGATGATAAAAATGAATTTATTTAAAAAAAATAAATTTAAAAATTAAATTATTTTCATAATTTTTTTCCTTTTCTATTTTTGTATATCATTTTCATAAAAAATCTAAATATATTTCTAAAAAAAAATATGAATATCAGAAAAAAAAAATTATTGGAGGTCCTCTACATCATCCTTGTATTAATTAAAATCATTTTACTTAGCTTTACTAAGTTAGGAATATTTTATAGATTAGTCAGCTAGCCTAACCAAGGTAGAAACTGCACAACTTGAATTTGGGATTATTTTTGTAAATTCTACTATCTATAATGTGTCTTGAACATTTAAAAATGTTGGAAATAACCGTAAACTTGACCACTTTCTGGGATGGCCTGTCAGGAGTTCTTAAAAATCTTTTCAATTAGGTCCCAAAATACAATAAAAATATAATTGAATCATAAAAAATACATTAAATAATATTGATCATTATCTAATAATAATAATAATAATAATAATAATAATAACAACTAAATTAAATCTTACGACCAAAAATAACAATAATGAAATAATATATTTTATTACTTGATTTAATATTAATATTTAAAACTAATAATTTAAATCAAGATTGGACTATTAAATAATTTATAAAATATATTTAGAAATAAAATGACATTAAAATAATATATATAAATGAAAGTATTACAAAATTATAAATTAGGTAGATAATACTAACATAATATTTAAATACTATTAAAATTTAATAAACTTTATATTTTAAAATTCAGGTTACTGCATAAGGATTTTCATATTTAATTGAAATTTCCTTTTAATTTTTTTAATAAATTTATAGCAATAATAATTTATAAAAATTAAATTTAAAAGGGATTGAAATATCAAAATATTAAATTTATCCCAAATTTAATATTTTTAACTTATACAAACAGAAAATATATGATTTTCTAGAACCATCCTTTTAACTTAATCAATTTATATATTTATTATTAATTTCTTATTTTTATTTATTTAATATATTAATTTTTATAAAAAATTACGTTGACAATATACTATATAATCGAAATTTTTTTAATAAATTAATAAATTAAATCAAAAATATTGATTATCAAGTAAATATTTAATGAATTATAAGATTTTAACTTTGAATTATTTTTAATTTTATTATTAATGTACGTTGAAAATATTTTATTTTATTTTATAAATAAAAACAAAAATTTAATTTTCGTATTAAAAATGAAAAATAGAAAATTTAAAGTTTTTATTTAAGTTAAATTCTTCAGTTATTTTAACTAATTAATAAATTCATCTTATTTTTATATTTTAAAATTTATCATTATTTTTTTTAAGAAAATGAGAGAACTATTTTTAAATGAAAACAAAATACAAAAATAAGTATTAAATAGTAAAAAAATTTAAAATAAATCACTTTTTAAAAATGTATCAATAATTATATTCATTTAAAAGATCTAATTATTTTAATAGAGCATTTAAATTAATCATTCAATAGAAAGCATGCTCTACTCATTAGCATTTTGTCCGTTCAATTTCAAGTCTTTCTAAGACCATGATTTGGTAACAATCAAAATTTGATCTCCTACTCAAAAGAAAATCTATACTTCGTTGCACTCCTTCTTAAGTAATAAAGCACTGCATTCAACAAACTTCATGATATGAAAGATAACAAATCCTCACAAGAAAAGAAACAAATAGATCCTCACATGGGAGAAAATAACTCATCCTCACAAATTAAATGAGAAAACAACAAATCCTGTAAAGGAGACAACAAATCCTCATAAAGGAAAAAAAAAAGAAAAAGAAAAGAACAAAAAAACTTAAGATCTATTAGCAAGAACATATCTAAGATTAATTAATAAATTCATCTTATTTTATTTTTTTAAAATTTATCATTGTTTTTTTTTTTAAATAAGAGAGCTATTATCAAATGGGGACAAAATACAAATATAAAGTACTAAACTTCATGCTATTACCGCAAGAAAATTTAAGATAAATAATTTAAAAACAAATAGTAGTTTTATTAATTTGAATGTTCTGATTGTGTTGACTAAGTATTTGAGCTGATTATTCAGTAGGAAATATGCTCTACTCATTGATAATCGATTATCGTTCGACTCAACTTTTTTTTACGAATCTAATTCAATAACAATCAAACTTTGATCTTCTACTAAAGGGGAAAATTTATACCTCATTGCACTCCTTTATTATAATATTCAAATATTATATATAAATAAATATAACAAAATCATCAGATATTATTTTGTTAATAAAACAAAACTTTAGTAACTTAGTTATTTTATATTAAAAATACAACAAAGGATATTTTAATTATTTTTATAAAACTACTAGCAACTTAATTGTGATTTTAATGGTATGGATTAATTTTAAGTCTTATAAAATATTAAAAATTAAATAGGTGAGTTTTAAAAATATAAAGACTAATTTATAAATTATATATTAAATTTTAAGCACTAAACTGTAATTTATCCTTCCTTTTAATTATAAAGATTCAAAAATCATGAAAATTTTATTTTGAAAATTTTATTTTGGTAGGAGGATTGTGATGGCAGTAGAAAGTGGGGGATTGGTAGGGTCCAGATTGCAGAAAAGGCGAGGACAAGAGGCTAGAGGAAGCAAAAGGGGTCTGCCAACAAACGGGAAAGAGACTAAGGGTATTTTAGGAATTTCACTCTTTAATTTTTTTTTAATTAAGTAATTCCACTTCAAATTGTACGGCGAGACACATTTTTATTAATATAACTAAAATTTGCAGGACTAAGAATCTATTTAATTTACTTATTAAATATAATTAATAATTGACAGTTAGTTATACTTAATTATTTTTATTAATATTTAAAATGATTAATAAAATTATATATAATATATTTATTTTACTACTGAAATAAATATTAGTAAAATAAATATAATATTATTAATTTTTTATATTATATAATTTATTTTATTATTAAAATAAATATATAATTATTAATTTATTATATTATATTATTTATTTTATCATTAAAATAAATAAAAATATATAAAAAATTAATTTAAATAACAGATAACTAATAACTATTAAAAAAAATTATAGACATGATTTTTTTTTTCTTTAAAATAAACATTTTTGAAGATTCATCGAACACTAAGACTTGAATCTGTGTTGTAAATATATGTTGATGCATGCAATTGTAATGTTACTGCAACATAGAGGTTCCACCAAAAAGGGAGGAGTCAGGGAATTTTTCTTGGGGGCCAATTATAACACATTATATATATATATATATGTATATATAAATGCTTGAAGGATCTATTCCTCTTGCACTGATTTACAAAATTCATTACAAAGCTATGATTTCTGCTTTTGCAACAAAACATAAGTTTCAAAGCAAAAGAGGAGAAACTTTGCTTTTACAAACTGATCTTACAAAATCCAATACTGTAATCCCTAGATCTATCCGATGGAAGGACATAACCCTACCAGAAGAATGGATTTTAGAAGGTGCAGTGGAACCAGAATCTTCAAAATTAGTTGAGCCAAATGTTCAACTTAGGCAAGTAACCCAGTATGACGATGGAAGAGTCAGCCTTAGCTTTAACAGAAGCCTTAGGTTTTCAAATGATTCCTCAACATCCAGTACTGTTGACATAGGAAGAGTGTCTCGTATACCTTCTGTCATTAGTTTGCCTATTACAAAACCAATTGAAATACAAAATATACAGCCTAGGTATTCTACCTCAGATTTACCTAGCTCTTCTAGGTTTTCTACTTCAGAAATACCTAGATCCACTTTACAAAACGTAAATTACTCTACAAATGTTCCACATCCAGTTTATACAAATTTACAAAACGAGTCTGTTCAGGATGAAACCCAAACAGAGTCAGAACCTACTTCTCCTACCTTTTCAGCCATTACAGAAAATGTAAACCATGAACTTAATGTGCTTGAAAAAGAATTTGAAGTAGACAGACAATATTTGCATGATGATTTTTATTCTCCTAAAAATCATAAAAAGCAAATATGGTTTTTCAAAAATTTCACTGGTCGAAGGGAAGAAATTCAAAAGAAATATTATGACTTTGTACACCAACACAGAGTTCATATTCTTTTCTTTGATTGGTTTGAGATGTATGCTGAAGAGCATAACATTTCATATCCGTTTTCAAAAACTCCAAAAACTTTCAAAAAATCAGTTCCAGTTTCAAAACCTTCTCCAATTACAAAACCAAAACAACAGGAGCCAGAAGATAATCGATCAGAGTTCATTGCAGCTCTAAAAGATCTTCTAAAGAAAGCAGAGGAAAAACTGTCTGCTAAACAAACAAAGGAAAAACTGTCTGTTGATCCTGTTACTGTTAAAAATAAAATTCCTCATAAAAAGAATTCAAAACAACAGGTTTTTAAGGAACAAAACCCTCAAGAAACCTTTGAATTACAAAACTATATATATATATATATATATATATATATATATATAACATAAACTATTAAATTATAAAAATTTTGTTATCAATTTAAAAAAATTGTAATAAAAATTTCTATAATAAATATAAATATTACAATATTATAGTTTTAATTATTATATAACTTCATTATATAAATTATATGATTTTAAAAAATAAAAATCAATTGATATTAAAGTATTATACTAAATTTTTGCATAAAATTCATAAATTCAAAAGTCAAAAAATAAATATAAATGCTAAATAGAAAAATTATGTTGGACCTAGGAGTCTTAATCTATGTTTTGATAATAATAAATAATTAGTGCACTACTAATCTATCTTGAAAGTATTTATGTTGAGATTATAGGTCCCAAGTTCAAAATTGAGAAATTGCTTCATTCAAGATTGAAAGAGATAGCAAGAAATTGAAGCAAAGATCAAAGAGATACTACAATATAAATTATTTTTATCTTGTGAATCTCAAATAGTTAGTTATATTGGCTCAAGTTTAGGTTTCTCTAAATTTTTTTAGTCTCTATTTTTTACTTTTCTTAATCCAGGGGGAAAATGAAATTTTCACTTTTGAGAAATGTAAATTTGTTTTTGAAAGTATTTTCATCGAAAATTTTATTAAATTAGCTTTCCAACGATTTGAACGAATCGAAAATCTGAGCTCGGATCCAAAAGTTATGATTTTTTAAAGTTTATTTGCCCTTTTGTCCAGATTCGACAGTTGAAGTTGGGAACTTTAGCATCTGAAGTTTAGTTTTTAAATGATGGTTTTTGGCGCCCCAACCTTCGACAGTCGAAGTAAGGGACATCGGCAGCCGAACTTGAATTTCTGCAACTCAATAAAAAGGGGTTTCAGGTGGTTGAATGGCTATATTTGCATTTAATGCACTCTCAACGATTATTTTCTTGTCAAAATTATAAATAAAGACTATTTATAACTGAGAGAAGTTACAACAACTATTTTTTTTAGAATTTATTGAGATTTAAAGATTTTTAATCATTCTTTCTCTCTAGAACTTGAGCTATCATAATTAATTATTGAGAGTTTTGTGTTAAGCTATAATTCTTTGGTTCAAAGAGTTTATTTAAGTTGTTGTGAGCATTTATTATTATTTGAGTCTAATAGAGTATTAGATTACTCTTGTGTGTAAAGAAATTTATAAAAAAGTAAGAGTTTACTCTTGTGGTTTATGTAAGGGGTTTGTAGCGGAGTTAACTTTCAAAGAAGATCTTGAAGAGATGACATAGGTTTGAAATAGCCGAACCTCTATAAAATTCCTTGTATCCTTTCATTTATTTTTCTCTCAAAAATTTCTACCTAGCCTTCAAATTTTTAATTAACACCTAATTTACCTCATCTCTTGGGTTGCTACAACGGACAACAAATTATATGGCATAATAGTATAAGATTAAAAAAAATAATCATTAAAATTTAAGAGACAAAAAAATAGATATTCGTAAAAAATTAAGTAAATATATCAATAAAAAATAAATTTATAATTAAGTAGATTTATCTAAAATTTGCATAAGAGTTTAGACTACTAATTTTACCTACTTTGTAGATAAATAAATAAAATAATTTTAATCTCATCTAATTCTCGAATATGTGATAGGAAATTATTAGGCTAGCCCAAATTTAATTTTTCAAATAACAATTGCCAATCAAATTTTAATTTGTAGATTTAAAAGTTTGAGTAATTAATTTTTTATTGAACTTTTACATTTATTTAATGAAAACCAAGTAATTTTAATATTTTAATTTAAATTATAATATATAAATCATAAATTATTAGGATCAATAAAAGATTTGAAAGGTCATTAACAAAAAATAAAAATTTATTGCACTTATTTATTTTTTTATAAATATTTTAAAGAGACTATTAAAAAATTTTAGAGATTAATATATAAAAAATTAAAATTAATATACCAATTAAAAAATTTTTGAAAATATTTAAAGGACTAACAATTAAATTAATCTAAATAAACTATTTTTTTTTAAATACACATGCAATATTAAAAAGACGATTGAAGTTAGGGGGCCAAGGCCACCCCTAGCCCCCCTTCCTCTGCTCCTTCGCCCCTGTCCACGAATATACATATTTATATTTTGAAACCGTGAATTGTAAATTTTAGTGTATGAGTAAAAATTATTTTTGTTAAATAATGAAAAAGTTAGATAGCTATTCATGAACAGCTCTATAATTAGAGTTAATACAAATTACAACTTATACAAATTGTAACTTATAAGTATCCTATTAGCTGTCCATCAGCTATTAGCCATGTATTTTTAATTTTATCAAACACCTTAATTCAATTATTTTGATACATATTAACTATATTCAACAGCTAAACCAAACACCCCTTAAGTATCTTTATTTCTAGTTTTACAAATTTGGAAGGCCATTTTATAAATTACTGTAAATTCTTTTAATAATTCCTTCTTTCTTTTAGGTTAAAATTTAAAAATTATTTGCAATTAGGCTCTGTTTATTTTGAAAAATATAACTTATATATAGAAAATGTTTTTTATGAAAATTAGTTTTTTTATTATTTAGTTAAAATATTAAACTAATTATATGAATTTAAGTCATATTTGGTATGATTTAATTAAAATTGTAATGTAATCGTAATTATATTGCATATTTGATTATATTATTTAGTAAAAAAAAATTAATGTAATAAATAACAATTATATAATGTAATCAATTACACTTAAAATAACGTAATGATTATTATATATAAAAATGTATGATATCATAGTTACTTGTTTTATTTTTTTAATTTATTGTCAACACTATCACTGACACCACTATTTGGCTATTACTGCTACTATTATTACTACTCATACCTTGTTATCACCACCACCATGGCCACCACCACCACTATCCAACCTTGCCACCACTACCACTACCATTTCACCACCGCTACCTCCACTTAACCATCGTTACCACCACTTAGACACTGCTATCGTTAGCACTACTTAGACACTACTATCATTGCCACCACCACCTGATCATCACCATCACCACTTAGCTATCACTAACACTCTACCACCAATTATTTCAACAATTATCACTTATTATTAACATCATAAATATATTAAATACTAAAACAAAAATTATCATTATATTACATTACATTACTTATATTTTTATTTTGCAACTAAATATATATTGCATTATATTAAAACATTGATTTCATTATAGAACTGATTACATTGTTATAACACCCCCATTTGTATAGCTTGGTATATTTCACTGTTCCGGTGACCGTTGTTGGTCCAGACAATTAAGGGGATTAGAACCACACTTAAGACAACTAAAGAAGCCATAAATACAAATAATTAGTAATTGCCAATTAGTTAAGTATAAATAAGAAAAACAGAACATAAGAGGTTAAACGAGCCAAGAGTCACAGCGATGGGTGACCGTCTCAGGAACGACTGCGAAGTCATTTTAAACTCAAATTTTGAATCGTAAAATGTGACGCTGCGGTCCTTAGGACCCTTATGAACACAGTGGAAAAGAGAAAATCACGAAAAAGAACTGTTAAGCCAGTCAAATAATTAGGTCAGGGAGCCGGAAGAAATATTGAATTATTTGCAAACCGGGATGAACCGGCGAGGGGTAATTTGGTCAATTGACCCCGAGAGCTGACTCCTGACCTAGCTGTCAAATAAAATCGGAGAAAGAAAAATTTCAGAGTCGGGAATTAAATTAAAGAACTAATGAAAAAAATAAATATAAAAGAAAAAAGAAAATTGAAAAAAGTTTATTAACTCATGCTTACCTCATTGGATGACATCATCATGATCCCAAAATACAATTTTAATTTGCCTACCCAAATTGACCAAGTCAATTCTTGTTAATGAGACATAAAATAACAAAAAAGAAATGAAAAAAAATCATTTTTTGGTCTTCTTCTTCCTAAGTGCCGCCCCAATTTTCTCTCATCTCTTTCTCATTTTTCTTCCACCATTTTTAAGGAACAAAAGCTTGAACTCTTTGGTTCCTTTCCATAAATCCCCTAAATCCCAACATTAAATCTTACCCTTAGACCTAGATAAACACTTTGGGAGCAAGAAGGGAGAGAAAACTTGGAGAATTGAAGAACTAGGGAATCTACAAAGTGAGGTAAACACATCAATTTGAAAGTTTGAGATTTAATTGTTGTGGTTTTAGCTTGAATTACTTAGAAATTCATTTAAAATGGAAAGAAAATTTGTTGAGGGATTATATAGAATTTTGGACAGCTAGGGTTTGGTTGGACAAAGTATAAATTTGTTTGAGCTAAACATGTTAGGAAGCTTAATTGAGTTAAGGGAGCATGTTTATAAGTGTTTAATTAGCTAAATGCAAC
Organism: Hevea brasiliensis; assembly: GCF_030052815.1. NCBI lineage: Eukaryota > Viridiplantae > Streptophyta > Magnoliopsida > Malpighiales > Euphorbiaceae > Hevea > Hevea brasiliensis. The sequence continues at coordinate 76,211,251 of NC_079506.1, read as the reverse complement.
AAATGACATGAATTAGGGTTTTGAACATTAGAGTTTAGAGATAAAAAATGTGAAGAAGTGCTAAATGATGTCTTTGACATAGTTTAAGGAAAGAAATGGCCATTTGTGACCTAATTAAGTGTGTTAGAAGTGTTTGAATCAAAGCCAAATTCGGGTTGGGTATGCACTATGACCAAAAGTCAACTTTAAGGGACCAAAAATGGAATTTTACAAGTCCAATTGGTATGAGACCAATTGGGTATGAAAATAGGCACTAAATGACACAATTTTTATTTAGGAAGCATGCCCAAAAAGTGACTATAACCTAGTGAACAAATTGACTAAAGTTGAAAAATTGCAGGCTGCCCTGCACAAACTGACCAAATGAACAGTGTTTGTTTATTTAGTCATAACTTGAGCTAGGCAGGTCAAAATGACCTGAAATTTTACCAATGGTTAGATGAGATATAGACCTAAAACTTTCATGAAGAACACCAACCCAAATTATGCCATTAACCTAATCAAATTACTGAGCAAAATTGGATCACTGAATCTGCAGACTGCAGATTTACCATATGAACAGTAAAGTTTCAATGGCTATAACTCTCTCTAGAAAACTCCGATTTAGGTGATTCTTGAACCGATGGAAACCTAAGACATAGTAGAACATTTCATATGGAGAAAATTAGACCAAATTATGGACTTAACTTGATCAAATTGCTGAACAAATTTGGAGCAATAAATCTGCAGAACTAAATTCTACAACATGAACAGTAAACGTAAATTGCATATAACTTGAGCTACAAAACTCCAATAGGAGTGATTCAAAAAGGAGAATAAACTTAAGACAATAAGGAACATTTTCTATAAAGGAAGTTTTGCCAAATTTCAACAGTAAAATGACCAATGGAACAGTGCAACCGAGACACCAAAAACTGAAAATTGACAATTTTGCCTAAAAGACTTAAGCGTTGAGAAAATGACCAAAACCAACAAGTTTGGTGACCAAAATTTGGTATGTGGGTGAAGTTGGAATTCCCATACCTGTTAAGACTTAGAAAGTCAACAATTTGACTTGAATAGTGTAGTGAATAGTAACTCGAAACACAAAAATTTCGAGAACGTCGAATTTAGTACGTTAGAGCTAGGTAAAAGTGAAGTTAAAATTTATTTTTAGATTTATGCTAAGTTATGGTACTGAAACACTGTGAAACTGTGTGTTTCAGCTGAAAAAGACTTAGAAGTTCTGAGAGACTGAGTCAAGGCCTGGAGGCGACTCACGTCAGGTTTGTACACAATAAACCTTATTTGAACCTTTTGTCATTGAAAAATTGATTTAGTGTAATTTATGAAAATTTGGAGTTAATTATGAATTGTGTTGCCACCTTGTGAATGAAATTATGACTTTGGAAATTTATCGGATTTATCATGAATTATTTGAATAAAATGTTTGAAATGATTTTTGATTCACACTTAGCATGACAGTGCCTTATTACTCCTCCTCCATTCATGGGGTGAGATCGATTATTTTTCCTTCCTCTCTGGTTTACCAGTTGAGGTTGTAGATCGGATGAGTACTCATTAGCTAGCTAGCCACCTCCCTCATTGGTTTCGATTAGTGAGGTTATAGATTGCTTTGTCGTGCTATACAACGCGGCATTGATCGAAAATTTTGTGTCATGGCTTAAGTTGTGTATGAATTGGCAACACTGTGTTTCTTAAATTATTTGACTAAATTGTGTTATTATGAGCTTTGATAATTTATGAAATGTGATTGAGAAATATTTAAACTGTGTTTTGGCAATGAATGATTTATGTATTATATTTTAAATTTTTATTGTGCACCACTGAGTATTTTTATACTCAGCGATAGCTTATTTTGCTGTCGCAGATAAAAGCAAAGAGAAAGCAGCAGAGTGAGCTGTGGGATTGACAAGAACTCTTGATCACTTTTGTACGGGTATTATTTTATACCCTTGTAATTATTTTGATGTAAATACTGTAATGTCATAAGTATCAATGTAAAGTGAGCAGTTGTATAATAAATTGTAATAATATTATTTTTGGATTTTATATCTGTAAATTTAATTTGTGCATACTATGTTGATGGAATTATTTGAAATGGTTTGTTTTCAAAATTTTGAGTTGACTTGAAATTATTTGGTGATTGGGAGTTGTGTAAAATTATTGGAAGTGCTTTTTATAGGATTTTGAAGAACGGTTTTCTCCAAATACAAACGAAACTCTGCCAAAATTTTTATAAAATTTGCAGTAGAATTAAAATGGACAAAAATTCTTACTAGTTTATAAGCTTTGAATAAATGATTTTAATTCCTATCAAAATGCTCACCACTTCCAAAATGCAAGAAAATAGTTTTAAAATCCCTTGTAGTGTACTTAATGAATTATCGGTAGGCGAAGTTCGGTAGTTCATTAGGTATTCTACGGGATCATGTTATGCCTTACAGAGGGGTAAGGTGTGACATGTTTTAGTGGTATCAGAGCATGGTTTTGCAATAAATTTTGACTATGCATGTGAATATTTCTTTGATAAATACAACTGCTCAAGTGTCTTTAATTGATACATATGACATATTTACATCATGAATATGCACTAACGGAGGTCAACCTCCTTGTGTTTGATCTCAGGAAGTAGAAAATTTGAGAAAACGGAATGGAAGGAGAAGATCATTCCGAAGAACAATCTGTTGAGGCTGAGGTTCAAGGGGAAGCCCAAAGACCTGAATGTGAGTGGGTCGGCTACTCCGGCTCCTACTCCAAAGACCGCAGATTTCTGCTCGCTTGTATGCAATGAGATGGCTCCGTTTTTCCAGCAAATGGCGGGAAATGTGCCACTCCAAGCTCAGATGCAAGTACCTGTAGCACAACCACAGCCCTCAGCTCGGCAATATGAAAAGTTGATGAAATTTGGGGCCACCGAGTTCAAAGGCACTGTGGATCCACTGGAGGCAGAACAGTGGTTGGAAAGAATGGAACGGGTTTTTAAAAAGCTGCAGTGTATGGAAGAGCTAAAGTTTGAGTATTCTATTTCCTTGTTGCAAGGGGATGCGTATGAATGGTGGAAGACTATCCCTCACAGCCTGGTTGAGCCACCCGTGTTAACACAGTCGACTTTTTGAGGAGTTTCATGAAGTGGGTCCCCGATGCATATGTGGATATGAAGTTACAATAATTCTTGAGTTTGAAACAAGGGGACAGAACCATAGAAGTGTATGAGAGAGACTTCTCAAGGCTAAGCCACTATGCTGGAAGCTTAGTCTCCACCCCCGGAGACAGATGTAAGAGGTTTGAGTCCGGGTTAAGGCCGAATCTGAGAATGCAAGTTGTGGGTTTGGACATCGAATTTGTGAGTTGATCTCACAGCCACAGGCTGGAAAGGATAGAATCAGAAGGGGCAGTGAAGAAGGGTACACACGAGAACGAAAAGACGGAAAAGACTACTGGAAAAGCACACGAGAGTGGTTGCGGGAAGAGGAAAGCAGTTTGGGGATCCGGCTCAGTAGATCCGGCAGGCGATTCTCTAGCCAAAGACCACCTCGATGCAGTCGAGACCAGAAGCACCCGAGGAGCTCTATCGATGCAAGTGTGAAACTTGTGGTAGAACTCATGGTGGGGTTTGTTTCAAGGCTACTGGTGCATGTTTTAACTGTGGAGGGAGCGGACATTTCGCTAAGGATTGCACTAGTCCGCGCCGGTCTGGACCTTCTGCTACATCTAAAGGATCAGCCCAAGTCTCTGCACCTAGAGGATCACAGCCAGCTGCTAGAGGTAGAGGCAGAGGTAGGGGTCCTGGTAACACTTCTGGGAGTCAAAGCACTGTTAATCAGCCAGTATCCAGTGGCGCACTAGTCAGAGTGTATACCATGCGTCAGAGGGAGGAAGCTGAAACATCAGATGTAGTAGCTGGTATTTTCTCCATCCTTGACCAAGATATACATGTGTTATTTGATCCTGGCTCCACACATTCGTATGTTAGTGCTAGTGTGATGTGTTCTACTGCTATGCAGTGTGTACCAATGGATTATGATGTGTTAGTAACTAGTCCATTAGGCCAGGAGGTCAGGGTAAATAAATTATATAGGGATTGTCCTTTGGTGATCCAAGGACACACTTTTCTGTCTGATTTGATTGAAATGCCCTTCAGAGATTATGATATTATCTTGGGCATGGATTGGTTAGCCAGGCATCATGCGATGATTGACTGTAGACTGAAGACAGTCACTTTTGGTCTTCCTCAGTATGGTGATGTAGTAATACATGGGGAGAGGCAGTTATTGCCTTCAAACATCATTTCAGCTGCACTGGCCAGAAAAATGATTAGGAAAGGGTGTGAGGCGTACTTGGCACATGTGATAGACATCCAAGTGGGGAGTCCGGCACTGAGGGACATCTCCACAGCATGTGACTTTCCGGATGTGTTTCCTGATGAATTGCCAGGATTACCTCCAGAAAAAGAAGTGCAGTTTGAAATTGATGTTATGCCTAGTGTGGACCCAATCTCCATAACGCCATACAGAATGGCACCTGCAGAATTGAAGGAGTTGAAAGTGCAATTGCAAGAGCTGCTTCATAAGGGCTTTGTCCGCCCTAGTGTGTCACCATGGGGAGCGCCAGTGTTGTTTGTAAAGAAAAAGGATGGCACTCTCTGGTTATGCATTGACTATCGGCAGTTGAATAAGGTGACAATAAAGAACAGATATCCATTGCCACGTATTGATGAATTGTTTGATCAGCTGAGGGGTGCAGCTGTGTTCTCTAAAATTGACCTGAGATTAGGTTATTATCAGCTGAAAGTACAAGAGCAGAGTATTTCTCAAACTGCCCTTAGAACCCGCTATGGCCATTATGAGTTCTTGGTTATGCCATTCGGGTTAACTAATGCTCCGGCTGCTTTTATGGATCTGATGAACACTATCTTCAGACTATACATCGACCAGTTTGTTGTGGTATTTATAGATGATATATTGGTCTATTCGAGGAATGCAAAAGAGCATGATAAACATCTGCGGATTGTACTACAGACTTTGAGGGAGAAACAGCTATATGCTAAATTGTCGAAATGTGAATTTTGGCTGAAGGAGATATCCTTTCTGGGGCACATAGTATCAGCAGAGGGTATTAAGGTAGATCCTAGCAAGATAGAAGCTGTCCTTAATTGGAAGCCACCCAGAAATATCACAAAGATTCGCAGTTTTCTGGGGTTAGCTGGATACTACCGTTGATTTGTGAAGGGATTCTCCATGTTGTCATCTCCATTGACCAAGCTGCTTAGAAAGGATGTGAAATTTCAGTGGACGGACAAATGCCAGCAAAGTTTTGATGAATTGAAAAGATGTTTGACTGAGGCTCCAGTCCTGACTTTACCTACACCGGGTAAAGAATATACAGTTTACAGCGATGCTTCTCACAATGGGTTAGGCTGTGTATTGATGCAAGATCGAAATGACATTGCCTATGCATCACGCCAGCTAAAACCGCATGAGAGGAATTATCCGACACATGACTTGGAGCTTGCAGCCATTGTGTTTGCTCTTAAGATCTGGAGGCACTATTTGTATGGGGAGAAATGTTACATCTACACAGATCATAAGAGTTTGAAGTATTTGGGCACCCAAAAAGAGTTGAATTTGAGACAGAGGAGATGGTTATAGTTGATAAAAGACTATGATTGTCTGATAGACTATCAGCCAGGGAAAGCTAATGTGGTGACTGACGCCTTAAGTCACAAGACTATGGCAAGTCTACAGGTTACTCCTTTGTCTTTAGTGCATGAGTTAAGATCATTACATGCCAGCTTAGAGGTTAATGACGATGGACAGACAGCAGTTGCATGGCATGTACAGCCAGTGTTGATTGATCAGATTAGAATGGCTGCTCAGAATGATCAGAAATATCAGAAGCTGTTGGAAGAAGTCCGGCAGGGTAAGAAACCAAAATTCTCAATAAGAGATGATGGTCTGTTGCTACACCAGGGCAAAATGTGTGTTCCTAATGTTGATTTGAGGAGGCAGATCATTTTGAAGGAAGCACATGAGTCTCCTTTTGCCATGCACCCTGGTGGTATAAAGATGTATAGAGGGCTAAAGGAGCATTACTGGTGGATGGGTATAAAAAGAGATGCAACAAATGACATGAATTAGGGTTTTGAACATTAGGGTTTAGAGACCAAAAATGTGAAGAAGTGCTAAATGATGTCTTTGACATAGTTTAAGGAAAGAAATGGCCATTTGTGACCTAATTAAGTGTGTTAGAAGTGTTTGAATCAAAGCCAAATTCGGATTGGGTATGCACCATGACCAAAAATCAACTTTAAGGGACCAAAAATAGAATTTTACAAGTCCAATTAGTATGAGACCAATTGGGAATGAAAATAGGCACTAAATGACACAATTTCATTTAGGAAGCATGCCCAAAAAGTGACTAAAACCTAGTGAACAAATTGACTAAAGTTGAAAAATTATAGGCTGCCCTGCACAAACTGACCAAATGAACAGTGTTTGTTCATTTGGTCATAACTCGAGCTAGGCAGGTCAAAATGACCTGAAATTTTACCAGTGGTTAGATGAGATATAGAACTAAAACTTTCATGTAGAACACCAACCCAAATTATGCCATTAACCCAATCAAATTACTGAGCAAAGTTGGATCACTGAATCTGCAGACTGCAGATTTATCATATGAATAGTAAAGTTTCAATGGCTATAACTCTCTCTAGAAAACTCCGATTTAGGTGATTCTTGAACCGATGGAAACCTAAGACATAGTAGAAAATTTCATATGAAGAAAATTAGACCAAATTATGGACTTAACTTGATCAAATTGCTGAACAAATTTGGATCAATAAATCTGTAGAACTAAATTCTGTAGCATGAACAGTAAACGTAAATTGCATATAACTTGAGCTACAAAACTCCAATTGGAGTGATTCAAAAAGGAGAATAAACTTAAGACAATAAGGAACATTTTCTATAAAGGAAGTTTTGCCAAATTCCAACAGTAAAATGACCAATGGAACAGTGCAACAGAGACACCAAAAACTGAAAATTGACAATTTTGCCTAAAAGACTTAAGTGTTGAGAAAATAACCAAAACCAACAAGTTTGGTGACCAAAATGTGGTATGTGGGTGAAGTTGGAATTCTCATATCTATTAATCCTTAGAAAGTCAACAATTGGACTTGAATAGTATAGTGAATAGTAACCCGAAACACAAAAATTTCGAGAACGTCGAATTTAGCACGTTAGAGCTAGGTAAAAGTGAAGTTAAATTTATTTTTGGATTTATGCTAAGTTATGGTACTGAAACACTATAAAACTGTGTGTTTCAGCTGAAAAAGACTTGGAAGTTCTGAGAGACTGAGTCAAGGCCTAGAGGCAACTCACGTCAGGTTTGTGCACAATAAACCTTATTTGAACCTTTTGTCATTGAAAAATTGATTTAGTGTGATTTATGAAAATTTGAAGTTAATTATGAATTGTGTTGCCACCTTGTGAATGAAATTATGACTTTGGAAATTTATCGAATTTCTCATGAATTATTTGAATAAAATGTTTGAAATGATTTTTGATTCACACTTAGCATGACAGTGCCTTATTACTCCTTCTCCATTCATGGGGTGAGATCGATTATTTTTCCTCCCTCTCTGGTTTACCAGTTGAGGTTGTAGATCGGATGAGTACTCATTAGCTAGCTAGCCACCTCCCTCATTGATTTCGATTAGTGAGGTTGTAGATTGCTTTGTCGTGGTGTACAACGCGGCATTGATCGAAAATTTTGTGTCATGGCTTAAGTTGTGTATGAATTGGCAACACTGTGTTTCTTAAATTATTTGACTAAATTGTGTTATTATGAGTTTTGATAATTTATGAAATGTGATTGATAAATATTTAAACTGTGTTTTGGCAATGAATGATTTATGTATTATATTTTAAATTTTTATTGTGCACCACTGAGTATTTTTATACTCAGCGATAACTTATTTTGCTGTCGCAGATAAAAGCAAAGAGAAAGCAGCAGAGTGAGCTGCGGGATTGACAAGAACTCTTGATCACTTTTGTACGGGTATTGTTTTATACCCTTGTAATTATTTTGATGTAAATACTGTAATGTCATAAGTATCAATGTAAAGTGAGCAGTTGTATAATAAATTGTAATAATATTATTTTCGAATTTTATATCTGTAAATTTAATTTGTGCATACTATGTTGATGGAATTATTTGAAATGGTTTGTTTTCAAAATTTTGAGTTGACTTGAAATTATTTGGTGATTGGGAGTTGTGTAAAATTATTGAAAGTGCTTTTTATAGGATTTTGAAGAATGGTTTTCTCCAAATACAAACGAAACTCTATCAAAATTTTTATAAAATTTGCAGTAGAATTAAAATGGACAAAAATTCTTACTAGTTTATAAGCTTTGAATAAATGATTTTAATTCCTATCAAAATGCTCACCACTTCCAAAATGCAAGAAAATAGTTTTAAAATCCCTTGTAGTGTACTTAATGAATTATCTGTAGGCGAAGTTCGATAGTTCATTAGGTATTCTACGGGATCATGTTATACCTTACAGAGGGGTAAGGTGTGACAATTGCATTACATTCTACCAAATACAACCTTATGTCATATATATATATAAATGTTTTCACATTTTAATAAGATTGTCAAAAGTTCGAAAAGTAATTTTCTCTTTTGATTTAGTTTCCTTAAAAATGACTTAATTTCCACTTAATTAAGAAAATATTTTCTATTAATTAATTTTCTAAATATCTAAACATAAAAAAATAAAAAAAAAATTTCTAAAAAAAATTTATCGTAAAACAAATGAAATATAAATGTGTAACTTTTTTCTATTATAAAACAAAAATTAGCGTTGCTAAAATTTTATAAAATTTAAATTGGTTGAATCTAGCTATATATATATGTATAAAATAAGTTAAATTTTTTAAAGTTTTCTAATTATATATATAAACTTCTAATTTTGGTGATCGTAATTCGTATTCAAAATTTAGTTTAATATATATCTAATTGAATAAAATAAAAAAGAAAAAAAAATCAATTTAAAATTTATTATTTTTATATTCTCTTTTTCAACAAAGTTTCCATTTAATCAAGAAATGATGAGTATTTTAGAAGTTGCCTTTTGAGGTATTGTGTACTTTGATGTAGGTTCCTTTCACCTTGTGATTAGGAAAAAAAATTTTTTTTGGAAAAATATTATTTTAAATATTATTAAAAACATAAAATTTAAAAATAATTTACTCACTTAAAATTTTTGTAAAAAAATTATTAAATTTATTTTTAAATTATTCTCTCAACTCAATAATAATTTTAATAATAATAATAATAAATAAATATTGAGTGTATTGACAAAATACACTGCATTCTTAAAAGGATTCGATTATTGAAAAGTATATTGTTGAAAGAGTCAGTTATGAATATCAAATATATCATTCTTATATGAATAGTAAAACAATCATGAGAGATACCTTAATAAATTTTTAAAAGAATAATTTTAATAAAAATATTAAATAGACTCATAATAATTTATGAATATTAAACTCTTGAAATTATTTTTTAAAAGAATAAAATTATAAGGTTACTAAGCCAAGAGTGTGAGGAACATAAATCCATTATTAATATTTTTTTTATATTTTTTCAATAAAAAAATTAGAAAAAAATTGAAGAAAAAATAGAAATAATCTTTCATCTTACATGCAAGAAAACAAATCTAAATTGTTTAAAAAATATGCTAAAAATAAATTGCAAAGAGAAAATAGCAAATATTAGTGGAAACCCAATTGTGCCCTTGTCACATGTTGTTGGTGACTCCTTACTTTTCTTTTGTCTTGTTTTTCTTTACAGGGTATTTAGTGAAGTATATTAAAAATTATAAATCAGTCACTATTTTTTTTAAATTACAAATAGTTTAATTCTTAAAATTTGATTGTGTTTATAAATTAATCTCTGCTTTTCAAATTATGTTCAACTTCGATCATTTTATTTAAAAATTTAAAAAAATTTAATCACTGCATATTTATTTTTTTAAAAAATAGTTTTTATATTTAAATTTTATATTTAAATAATCATTTATTTTACATTTAAATAATTTTATATTTATAAAAATATTAAATATTTTTATAATTATAATTTTAAATAGAAAATATTTAAAATAATAATATGCTTTATTAATTAAATAACACATGTAAATAAAATAATAATTTAGTAAAACATTTTATTTGTTGAGACCATATTATTATCAAATTAGTAATTTTAATATTTTGTATTTAAATAATTATATTTTTAATTATAATTATTTAAATATGAAATTTAAATATAGAGTGTCTAATTAATAAATTAAAATTTCACAAAGTAAAATTTCAGAAAGTGAATTTTTCAAATTAAAAAAAATTAATAGAATTAATGATAAATTTAGATGATAAAAATTAACTTATTTAAAAATTAAATTATTTTCATAAAAAAATTTTTTCTTTCCTATTTTTGTGTATTATTTTCATAAAAAATCTAAATATATTCCTAAAAAGAAATATGAATATCAGAAAAAAAAAAAGAAATAAAGGACAATAAAAAGAGGCGTACGTTGGATATTCATGTCATGTGAACCCTCTTTCTCCCGCGAGTTTTCACAAACAAGGAAAAATCAACAACCCAAAAAAAAAAAAAAAATTTATAAACTATCTTTAGTTCTGATTGCGATTGCTTGTTTAGTTTCGTTCAAGGCACGGGTTATGTGTTTGCTTATCCAATATAGAAAACCCATAGCATTCGTGCAGATTATACTATAATTTAAGTCTCTTTATTCGTTCCTTCAGATAATTTTGCTTGGTCCCAACCAAAATTTGTTGGTTTAGTTTCAGGTGAGTATTTTTGTTTTGCTAATTTTTGGTGTTTCTTGATCTGGGTTTTGATTCTTAATTGGTTCTTTTTCTTTTTTTTTATTATTTTTTTATTTTTTTATGGTTTAATGATTGAAAAGTCTGAGATCCATTTAGGTGTTGAGGTTGTTCTGTGTTTTAATGGATTGATTGCTTTATGATGTTGTTTATTTCTCTGAATTTCAATTTAAATTGGATGTTTATTGTCTTTTTTCTGGCGGTGTTGGTTGATTCTGATGGTGATGATGTGGAATTAAAATTATTATTATTATTTTTTGTTTTAATGATTTTGAGTGGATCATAGTGAGTTTTGTTCTAATTTTGATGTTGTAATGGTACAGTTAAAAGTGCCTGTTTCGTTGCTGAGAAAACAGAGGGGCCAATAAGTAAGGATCTGATTTCCTTAGATCATTTTTAGTTTTGGGTTCCAAAATGAGGTGGAAAGAAAATGATGTATTAGGCTGAGGTTAAAGGAAATTTTAGGCTGTTCATTCGCAATAAATTTTGCATTTTTTTAGTTTCTATATTTCCTTTTTTGCTTATTCTCAGGTACTAACTTTGAGACTTCTTTGTTTGTATGATTTGATCATTTAACAATTTGAATGCTCTGTTGTCTGATGATATATCTAAAGCAATGATTTTTACATTATTGTAACACTTTCTAATCGAAGGTGTATTATTTAGGTGTGTCTTCAGTCAAGGCAAAGTTCTTGGAAGCACTTTGACTAAAGGCATTTTCAATTTGTTGCAATTTGATGTTCTTGATAAGCATTTTATGATGGGAACTTCTGAGGCAGTTCTGCAAATTTTGTCTTCTGGTTCTTGTATTTTAAGTTCTGATCCACGTGCTAGCAATTTAGATTTGAATTTTGCTTCCAAATTCCACATAAAATGTGTAAAGAAAAGGGCATCGAGGCGTAAGCAAATGTTCAACTGTTCAAGTTTTCTACAGAATCGGATAGGAATCCATCGGTTAAAGAGGACAAGAGACTATGGTTTGTTTGGGAATTCAACAGTTGACAGATTGCAGCTTCTGACTTGCAAATGCCAGCAGGCAGAAAGTGTTGGTGGTTTAACTGCAGAAGATGGAAATGGAACCTGGTTTGTAGATAGTTCAAGGGCATTACACCTTAATGGTGTGATAAATCCTCCAAATGTTTTGGAGTTTGATGATGTTCAGCAGTTGAAACAAGAAAATGGTGATTTGACATCTAATGGTGCAGTTAAACAGGAAAACGAGAGTTTTCCAAGTAATGGTGCATTAGGTATAGGTAAAGATGCCTCCAAGGTTACCATAGATTCTATTGAAGATGAAGCTTGGGACTTATTGCTTAATTCTATGGTTTATTATTGTGGCAGTCCTATTGGAACAATCGCTGCCAGTGACCCTACTAGTTCCAATGTGTTGAATTATGATCAGGTCTTCATTAGAGACTTTATACCTTCTGGTATTGCATTTCTTTTGAAGGGAGAGTATGATATTGTTCGGAATTTCATTCTTCACACACTTCAGTTGCAGGTAATTAATGGTTGATTCTATCAACTTTTTTATTGTGTGAACTAATCATTTTCATATATTGCATGTCACTTCAGATTATTATCTTACATTTGCTTATCCCATTTGTGTGTAACTGATTTATGAATATTGCTGTTCTATTTATGTTCTCTCTTTATTTTTTTTTTTTTAAATTTTTCCAAGATAGTCATTTGAGTAATAATGACTATTTTCTATACCACAAGGTTGATTGCTAATGATTAAGGTTTATGGTGAAATAGTTATTGAAATGTTTGTCTCCAACATTACTGGTTAGTTTCTGGTAGAAATTGTGGATTTGTGCTGCATATGGGAGAGGGAGAGTGCCTTGCACCCAAAACAAGAGAAAACAATTACTACTGTTAGTGATGTAAATTTCTCCATAATTGCCTGTATGTGATTAATTGTCCTTGTAAATTCGGAAAAGTAAATAAAATGTGACATTTGCCACCAGACATGTGAGTGCAATAGTGCTATTCTTTTTATGGTAGCTTGTTTGTAGAAAGAGATGATTCTCATTGATATCAATTAATCTGTACATGGGTATATATATACAATTGATTCCTATAATTGTGTTCTACTAATTAGGAAGAAATCCTAAATAAGAAGTCCTAAATAGGAATACAGAATACAAAATATATAGATAAATAATATAGTGATTGACTTTCCATAACATAGTGATTGACTTTCCATAACACTCCCCCTCAAGTTGGAGCATAGATGTTAATCATGCCCAACTTGTTACAAATGTAGTCAATCCTAGCTCCATTCAGAGCTTTTGTGAAAATACTATGTGTCCTGTTGAGATGATCTGTTGTTGAATCTTTTCACGAATAAAGTGACAATCAATCTCAATATGTTTGGTCCGCTCATGAAACACCGAATTAGAAGCAATATGAAGAGCAGCTTGATTATCACACCACAATTTCACAGGCAGGGAGGTCTTAAAACCTGTCTCATCTAGTAATTGAAGTATTCATATTACCTCACATACTGATTGTGCCATGGCTCTGTATTCGGATTCAGCACTAGATCGAGAAACTACACTCTGCTTCTTGCTTCTCCAAGACACCAAATTTCCTCCAATAAAAACGCAATATCCAGTAGTTGACCTCCTGTCAACCTTAGATCCAGCCCAGTCGGCATCTGAAAAACATTCAACATTCAAATGCCCATGATTACCATATAGCAAACCTCTTCCTGGAGCGCCCTTCAGATAACACAAGATTTGTTCCAAGGCTTCCCAATGAACAACAGTTGGGGAAGACATAAACTGACTTACCACACTAACGGCATAAGCAATGTCAGGACGAGTGACTGTAAGGTAGTTTAATTTTCCTACCAATCTCCTGTATCTCTCTGGATCTTCAAACAACTCACTATCCCCTGCTAACAGTTGTAAAGTTGGAGTCATTGGTGCGCTACAAGGCTTAGCACCTAATTTTCCTGTCTCTGTCAATAGATCGATGACATATTTTCTTTGAGACAAGAAAATACCCTTTTTACTTCTCATAACTTCGATAACCAAGAAATACTTTAACAATCCCAAGTCTTTGGTCTGAAACTGAGTTTGGAGGAAGGTTTTAAGAGATGAAATACTTGCAAAGTCACTCCCAGTGATGACAATGTTATCCACATAGAGTACCAAGAGAATTAGACCAGCCTCAGATTGCCTATAAAATACTGAGTGATCACACTTACTCTTTTGCATACCAAATTCCTGTACTGCTTCACTGAATCTCCCAAACCATGCCCTAGGACTTTGTTTCAAGCCATAAAGAGACTTCCGAAGCCTACAAACTGTACCCAACTTCCCTGAGCAACAAACCCAGGTGGTTGCTCCATATACACCTCCTCCTGAAGATCACCATGAAGGAAAGTATTCTTGATATCCAATTGATGCAGGGGCCAATCATATGTAGCTGCTAAAGAGATAAACAAGCGAATAGAAGTAAGTTTAGCTACAGGAGAAAAAGTATCAAAGTAATCAACCCCATATGTCTGAGCATATCCTTTTGCTACAAGGCGTGCTTTTAACCTAGCCACAGAACCATCAGGATTTACCTTTACTGTATATACCCATTTGCAACCAATAGCTTTCTTACCAGTGGGCAAAGGCAATAGTTCCCATGTACCATTAGCATCTAAAGCCTCCATTTCCTCTTTCATAGCATCACACCAGCCAGAATGAGACAGTGTCTCATCAACAGTATTAGGGATAGGAACAGAGTCTAAAGAAGTAACAAAACACCGATAACAAGAAGACAATTGATTATAAGAAACAAAAGAAGAGATAGGGTAAGTACATGAACGTTTACCTTTACGAAGAGCAATGGGTAAGTTTAGATCAGAATCATGATTAGTATGAGGTATAGGATCTCCCAACGAAGTAGCTGGTGGAGGATCTGAGTCAGGAATCTCCAATCTCCTGGAATAAACATGAACAACGGGAGGTCAAGTAAGTCTAGAGACAGAAGGAACAGGCTGTGGGAGAGGACTAGATATTGGTTGGACAGTATATATTAAGAGATCATCCTCCTCCCCCTAATTCTCATACACAGATGATGGAGGAAAAAATGGAGTGAACTCAAAAAATGTGACATCTGCAGAAATAAGATAACGATTAAGAGTAGGAGAGAAACAACGGTACCCTTTTTGAAGCCTTGAGTACCCAAGGAAGACACATTTGAGAGATTTTGGATCCAATTTAGTAACCTGTGGACGAACATCACGCACAAAACAGGTACAACAAAAAATACGGGGTTCAATAGGGAATAAAGATTTTGTAGAAAACAAAGTAGTATAAGGAATATTCCCATTAAGGACAGAAGACGGCATACGATTGATCAAAAAACATGCCGTAGAAACTGCATTCGCCCAAAAGTGTTTAGGTACTTTCATCTAAAAAAGAAAAGCACGAGTTACCTCAAGAAGATGACGATTTTTTCTTTCGGCCACGCCATTTTGGGATGGGGTATCCACACAGGAAGACTGATGAAGAATGCCATTTTGTGTCATATAAGGCTGAAATTGTGCTGAAAAGTATTCTTTGGCATTGTCACTTCTTAATATGCGCACAAAAATATTAAATTGAGTTTTCATTTCATTACAAAAGGCACAAAAGATAGAAAATAACTCAGAACGATTCTTCATTAAATATAACCAGGTAACACGAGAGTAATAATCAATAAAAGTAATAAAATAACGAAATCCAGTTTTAGATGTAACAGAGCAAGGACCCCAAACATCAGAATGAACTAACTCAAAAGGAGATGAAGCCCATTTATTGACTCTAGACATAGAAGGCAAACGATGATGTTTTGCAAACTGACACGACTCACATTCTAGTACTGATAAAGACTGAAATTGAGGACACAGCTTCTTTATGGTAGACAAAGAAGGATGACCCAATCTACAATGAGCTTCAAGAGGTGTTAAGGTACTGGAGCAAACAAGCGACCGCGGTACATGATTTTCCAGAATGTAGAGACCACCTGACTCGCGTCCTCTACCAATAATCTGCTTCGTCGTAAGATCCTGAAACAAACACTGGTCAGGAAAAAAGGAAATAGAACAATTTAAGGTACGAGTAAGTTTACTAACAGAAAGTAGATTAAAAGAGAATTTTGGTAGACACAAAACAGAAGACAAAGAAATTGACGAAGTCGGGTTCGCAGTTCCAGAATCCATGACACAAGAAGTAGAACCATCAGCTAAAGTAATGAGAGGAAGTGAGATTAGTGAAAAGTAGATAGAAGACTAGAATTACTGTCATGTGATGCATCGCACTGAATCAATAACACAATTAGATTAAGAAGACACAAGGCATGTAGTGGATTTACGACTCGTGATCGCGATGTGAGAACCTGGTAGGCTTTAGAGATGCCTGATACTGGAAAAATTGTGCAAAATCCTCTGCAGATACCAAAATAATTTTCTTAGAGGAAGATACTGTAGAATTCTCTGCTGCCATATTTGCCATCTGTGATCGCTGATTTTTTTCTCTGAAATTGCGGACAATTATATTTTGTATGGCCAGGCTCATGGCAATAATAACAAATGACTCCTCTTGAGTTCTGATTAGAACTAGCCTCTCCATTACGCTGATTATACATTTGCTGTAATTCCTTCTCTACTTCCTCTTCTATTACCCTGTTGTCCATTTGGATTACGACTAATAAGAGCACTACTGGCAGGCTGTGAAGATTGAGTACTCTCTGTACGAAGGACCTGTGTGAACGTTTCATGCAAAGAGGAAATCTCGGGCGGAGAGAATCGAGATTTAGCGATCTCATACTCAAGGAAGGCTGCAAGAAAATTCATAACGATTGCTCCGTTGGGCTCTTTGAACTTTCACATCAGGACTAAAAGGCAACAATACATTAAGTTCCTCATATACCCGCTTAAAATCCATAAAATAAGCCGTGAGAGACTTATCCTCTTTCAAGACGGTAGAATGCCTTACAAACATCATAAATACGGAGATATTCCCTTTACGAGAATCTGAAAATCTAAGTAATCCATCAATTCTTTAACAAATTCACGGTGATTAATTAAACTAATTACCTCACTATGAATCGAGTTCAAGCCGCAAAACAACCGAGCATCCTCCCTTAGCCAAGTTTGTCGTGTATCATCAGTGGGTGGATCTTTAGTAAGGTGATCATCCTTATCAATGCTACGCAAATAGACCCTAACAGTTTTACTCCACTCCAGGTAATTCGAACCATTAAGTTTGTGTTCCGTGATCTTAGTCATCACCGGAATCACATCAGAAATAACATTCTTATTGTCTGCCATTTGTTGAGACAAAGAAAACTAACCGAAACGCTAATCCAAAGTGCTTATAGCAGCAAAATAACCCAAAATCACAAATCAAGCAAATACCGAAATAGGATCTGAGAGCCAAACCTCAGAAGTCCTTTAATGGTTATACTGGATCAGGCAACAGCACACAGTGGTGGAATGAGGGGGTTGAGATGACGCCGGCGATGTTGATCGGGGTTGAAACGGCCGGTCGGCGGCCAAGGTCTCTCCTGAGCTGGGTAGTGAGAACAAATAGTCACCCTAGATTGATGACCTGCTCTGATACCATGTAGAAAGAGATGATTCTCATTGATATCAATTAATCTGTACATGGGTATATATATACAATTGATTCCTATAATTGTGTTCTACTAATTAGGAAGAAATCCTAAATAAGAAATCCTAAATAGGAATACAGAATACAAAATATACAGAGAAATAATATAGTGATTGACTTTCCATAACATAGTGATTGACTTTCCATAACAAGAATTAACAAGGAAAGTGGTAGTGGATTTTGTGATTGCTTGCTTTTGTTGGTGTTGTTGTGAAACTAAAACATGGTATAGTTTGCATAGCATTTGCTCATATCCAAGGATTAGCGGCTACACATCTAGATCAATGCTAAAGTAAAAATCAGTTTTTTAAGTTTCCTATGATGAGAATAGTCGATTGTGTGCCTCACTGCTGGGTCAATGATGCATTTCCACTTTATTTGTTATTAATTTTTTTTTTCTGGAGTTATCTATTATAATATTGACTCTTTATATTGCAGAGCTGGGAGAAAACAATGGACTGTCACAGCCCGGGTCAGGGATTGATGCCTGCTAGTTTCAAGGTGCGTACAGTTCCCCTGGATGGTGATGACTCAGCAACTGAAGAGGTATTGGATCCCGACTTTGGAGAGGCGGCAATAGGTCGTGTTGCACCTGTTGATTCTGGTAAATAAAATTTCAGGTCAAGAAGTTTCTTGAATCAGGAAATGTTTGGATTACCCTTGACATTGCTGAATTTCCTCTTATGTTACATGTCAAACATAGGATTATGGTGGATTATCTTATTACGCGCATATGGAAAATGTTCTGGTGATCTCTCAATTCTAGAGAGGATTGATGTGCAGACTGGAATTAAGATGATTCTGAGGCTGTGTCTTGCTGATGGTTTTGACATGTTCCCAACATTGTTGGTGACTGATGGTTCTTGCATGATAGATCGCCGTATGGGAATTCATGGCCACCCTCTAGAAATCCAGGTAATTGGGAATAGAGTTTTTAATGGTAACCTGTGCAGGCAATCTATGTAGCATTGTCCAATCTGAAGAGATGTATTCAGTAGAAAAACAATTTGGTTGTTGTCCTGTTTCTGTTAGATGTCTACACAAATACACACACATGATGGGGTAGGGTTTGGCAAGGTATTTCAGATGGGAGTTGTGATCACATGATGGTGTCTTAAAAAATTGATATGTTCTTTCTGGTGTATAGAAAGAGAAGAATATTATATTGTTCTTATTTTATGAAGGAATTGTATCTTCATAAAGGTCATAAAGGTATGCGTTTGAAGTTGGAATAGATACGTTATGTACAAATTGGAACCAATGATAAAGTTGTTAAACTCTTAAAGGTGGCACACTATTTCTGTTGGTCTACTTTCATCTCTAGACTTTGGCTATGCATATTTTTATGTCTTGCCTATATGTGGGATGGCTATTATAAAAAATTAGTTGTTGAAAGGAGTTGGAAAAGTATGCACAAGTTAGTAGTGTCTGAAGAAGAAAATCTTAATTGTGTATTTGGTTATTATGCCGATATCCCTTGATTTTGTGAAATAAATTGTCACAATGCTCTGAGTGAATAGCATGGTCTGGCCGTTCAGTCTTTTGAGCGATCAAAGAGTATGGTGAAGTGGAGAGGCTGATTTTTGGATTGATAACATGAAGTTCAAAATCTGGGAAAATTTGTTGCATGTTGTTGATTCAAAAAGTTTAGTATAAGGGGAAGCTGTAGGCTGGCTGTTACGTATAGCAGAGCTAGATATGGGAAAGTAAAGAATAGGAATGGAGCTGTAGTTGTATGAGGAAGAGAGTAGAGTAGTTATTGTAGAGGGAGTCTTTGCTGTATAAATAAGAGAAATGTGCTAGAGGAGAATCATTCCAAGAATCAATAAACAAGAATACTCTTCTCTTATCTCTGAAATATTCTCTCTCCTCATCCAATTTATTTCTCTTCTCATTTACTCTCTTTTCTCTTTTCTCATCTACTCTATTTCTTCTCTGGTTATCTTGAGTTTGAAAGGTGTGCAAGGCTGCTATGTAACATTGGCTAAGTAAAAAAAACTTGCTGACGCAGTTATACGAAAAAGTAATAAGAAAAAGAAGACCATATTGCCTTATATATGAGTAGAACTTTGAAAGTTTATGAAATGGTGATGAAATCAAGCACAAGGACTTGTTAGGATTTTACTAGTTGTATGTTATCGAAGAAATGCTTGGTTTGGTATAGTATAAAGCAAAGCAGCGAACAGCCACTTGATGTAAGAATGCTGCAAGGAAACATGATCTCTGATTGTCTCTTGAGAGCAGCACTTTGTTGGGGTTATTACCTTTTGGACTCAGCCATGTTATATTTTTGTTTTCTTATTCTTCTTGACTATCCTTTCCTTTATGTTTGGTGTTGAAGTGTGTTTTGGGGTTTAGGGAGGATCGCAGAGAGAATTTTCAGTGGCATTTAAAAGTTGTACTATGTGAAAGATTTTTCCAAGGGTCTGCACATGATGATGAATTTGGATAAGATGAGCTAGGAAATAGATGTGTGAAACATGAAAAGAGATGTGAAGTTTATTGACACTTTTTTATCATTAATTTCATTAGATAAGACTATGTTTGTTAGACTGTTATGTTCACGAGTTAAGGATCGCGTCACTGGTCTATGAACTATAAAATCTCCTTTAGAACTTATAACTTTACCCTTGTTTTGATTCTTCCTTCTTGTAGAAGCTATGATGACAGACTACAGACTCGTTGGAGGGAGCCCGAACCTCAAGACCCGTTGAAAGTGAGAGAGCCTTAAACCTCACTGAAATTTAGAGATAATTTTTTATGGTTTTATTCAATAAAATTCTGCCTTTTTATAGCAAGGCTTACACAGCAAAAGGAATCCATAAAAGAAGAAATTCCTAACTAAATAGGAATACAATTATTTAGAAAATAACATAAAGAAACTAATCCCTAAAATTACTCTTCCAGAATCATTGACTCTAAATTAAAAGATAATATTGGATTCCTGAAATCATGCTGTCACATTAAGCTCTTTTGCCACTGATCCTGCTGGTCCCACATCGATGATAGTTCTGCCCAACAAAAGCGTCCACAACATAGACCTTAACAGAGCCTAATGAAATGCAGTGTTAAGAAAGCACAATTGCAGAATAAGGATATAATTTTCTGGTTAATTACAAAAGAATCCTTGAAGTATGGGTTGTATTAAAATTCGAATCTTATAATTGAAAAAAATACAAATTCAAACCCTGAACAATTCAAGAATTTCAATTTGAACTCTAGTCAAATTCTCATTTTGTAATCACTCTCAACTATCTATACTATTAAGTCTAATTTGATATATGACTTGCATAAGATGGTTAAGTATGTTATGGACGCATTCATTAAAAACTACAGAAGGTGTGGAGATCACACCTTGATGGACTTCTGCTGGAAGCATCTTTATTAGTTATATTTTAATTATTATTTTTCCCTTCCTAGTTATGTTTTATCTAATATTTCCTTTCTAGTATAACTCCTGCTGGTTTGGGATTCCTATTACTAGTAGGATTCTATAAATCTTATGTAAACTTCTCTTATAAACTTGAATTAATAAAATTAAGTAGAACTATTTTTAATTAAATTAAAACCTGGACTTTCTCTTCTTCAATGAGTCTAAGGTTACAGCTCCCTTTTAACGAGCTCGCTTTTTCAGCAATAAGAGGTCGAGGAAAAAATCGAAATAAAACAAAACCTTTATCTTTTGAAGTAGATTTCACTGTTAATAGGCTGTGACGAGATCCTGGGCACGAGAATATTACGAATTGGTATCAGAGCCTAATGTCATTGGCGATTCAAACACTCTAGAAGAACTGAAGTTACTTTTCTAAGAAGACCGAAGCTAGAGTAGTTCAAGCAAAATCTAGGATGGAGGCACGGGTGGCACAATCAAAGGCAAGATTGTAAGCCCAGTTGCAGAATTTATCTAAGCAGTTGCAAAAATTCTTTCCCGGAATTAGTGGGAACTAAGGAAGGGAATCAAACAAATGAATGGGTAGTAGTAGCAGTAATATAAATTTTGACAATAGGACTGAAAGAAGAACAAAGGTACGCCCAGGAATTGGAATGGTGCCACAATATGCTAAGTTGCATTTTCCAATGTATGATGGAAGTACAGAGGACTCTTTGAGTTAGTTACTCAGATGTAAGCAATTCTTCTCCAATCAATGAACACTTGAGAGGAGATAAAGTAGGACTTGCCACATTTCATATGATGGAAATGCATAACTCTTGTTCTATAGATTAGAACAAAAAGAACCCTGACTATTATGAAATGCATTCAAAGGATACTGCAATTTGAGATTCGGGCCTCCATTCAGTAGCAATTCTTTGGGAAAATTGGTTAATTTGAAGTAGACAAGGACAGTGGAAGAATTAACGTTAGTTCCAGAGCCTTCTAGCCTATGCAACAATAGTCGGGTAGATCAACAAGTTGATTTGTTTATTGCAGGCCTGATAAATTCAATCCAGATTGATGTGGAGATAAAAAATCCCTTGAGTTTGGTGGCGGCTATGAACCTAACGAGGGCCTTTAAAAGAAAATGGAAGTTGGGCTGAGTGAGACTTACGGCAAGAAAATTGGACAAATTCATGGTCCAATACAAGAACAACAGTTGTTTCATCAATTCTACTTGTAACCAAGGCTACCGCCAACTAGACCATTAGCACATCATAGAATTTCGATTCATAAAGTGTTTCGTCTCTCTTTGGTAAAAGATTGAGCCATGTAGAGATGGCTTCGCTATAATTGTGATCCGGCATCAATGTAAGAAGTTATTTTAGTTGGAGATGGATGATTTAGAGGAAGCAACGGGGAAAAGGACTACGGATGATTCATAGTCTTATCCTACTATTGAGCTTGAGGACAAGCTCTTTCTCCAGTAGGGGAGTGATATTATGGATGCATTCTTTAAAAGCTACAGAAGGAGTGGAGACCTAGATGGGCTTCCGCTGGCAGTATCCTTATTAGTATAGATATTTTAATTATTATTTTTTCCTTCCTAGTTATGTTTTAATTAATATTTCCTTTCTACTATAATTCCTACTGGTTTGGGATTCCTATTACTAGTAGGATTCCAATAAATCTTGTGTAAACCTTTTCTATAAAAGGGGTTGCTTGAATTATTAAAAGTAAGCACAATTATTTTTAATTAAATTGAGATCTGGACTCTCTCTTCTTCAACGAGTCTAAGGTTAGAGCTCCCTTTTAATGAGCTCACATTTTCAGCAACAACAGGTTGAGGAAAGAATCGAAGTAAAGTAAAAGCTTTAGCTTTTGAATCAAATTTCACTGTTAACAGGCATGTGATGATATCCTGGGCACGAGAACATAAGAAAGTATTTAAGCATTATATAACAAATTTTTGGGAGAAGTTTTAGATCTTAATTGTTCTAATTATAATTTTGCATATCTAGTTCTTTGCAAATTGAACATATAAACTTGTTTTACTCAATGATAATTTTCTTTGAACATCTCAACTTGCACAATTTCAAGGAGAAACTAGCAAGGATTTGAGGAAGCAAAATTCATAAATGTTTAGAGTTCTGATTATGAGGTTTCAAACAGCAAGACCCAAATATGTTAACCCCATACCTTACATTTTATTATGGTCGGCCAATCATACTTGAACTGATTATATGTTCAAATGGCCTTGATTTTTCGTTTATTAATAACATGTCAAATGCTCCATGGAATGGACAGACATGAGAGGAAATGTTAAAAATAAAAAAGAAAAAAATGAATGATTGTATGGGTAGAGCATTGTCTATGTTCAGTTTATTTTACCCTATCTTTGCAAGTAGAAGATTTTGTTAGAGAAAAGACATCCTAACTAAACCTTATATCTCATAATCAGTTGCAATAGGTTGACAATAACCAAGTTTCATTCCATTCTTAGTATCTTATTTTACCAATATGTCTCTAAATTTTTTGGAATATTGGCAACTAAGAAATCTGTTTCTATTAGAATCATGAGAATGTTAAAGTGAAAATGGTTTTTCATTTGCTAATCTGATTCTCTGATGTGAAGTATTTGTTCTTGTAGGCACTTTTTTATTCAGCACTACTTTGTGCTCGGGAGATGCTTGCTCCTGAGGATGGATCAGCTGATCTCATCCGAGCTTTGAACAATCGTCTAGTTGCTCTGTCATTCCATATCAGGGAATATTATTGGATTGATTTGAGAAAACTAAATGAGATTTATCGTTACAAGACTGAAGAGTACTCTTATGATGCAGTTAATAAGTTCAACATTTATCCAGATCAGATCTCTCCTTGGCTGGTGGAATGGATGCCCAACCAAGGGGGCTATCTAATTGGGAACTTGCAGCCAGCTCACATGGATTTTAGATTTTTCTCTCTTGGAAACTTATGGTCTGTTGTAAGTGGTCTTGCTACAATAGATCAATCACATGCCATATTGGATCTCATTGAAGCCAAGTGGACAGATTTGGTAGCAGGCATGCCATTGAAGATATGTTATCCTGCTCTTGAAGGCCAGGAATGGCAGATCATCACAGGCAGTGATCCCAAGAACACGTAAAAATTAATTTCTTTGAAAATTTTGATTCATTCACTGTACCTTCTATTTTCACAGTGTGATGGTTCTTTGTTCTTGATACAGGCCTTGGTCTTACCACAATGCAGGTTCTTGGCCAACTCTTCTTTGGCAGGTTAGTTTACAGTGTAAACTTTGCAGTGACATGATTTAGTAAGTTTTTTAGTTAAAAGTATCTTCAAGAGAAAAGTAAATATGAGTACTAGTAAAGAGACAGGTAAAAGCAGGATCACTATAGTAGTTTAGGACACCTTTTGGAACCAGTCGTGACTCGTGAGTGTAAATTTTGAAGGACATAATTGTGTTATCTTAGAATGTTTTGCCCTCTGTGTTCCTGCCTAATACTTATTTAATTGGATAACTCAGTACCTTTGATTGTTATATTAGATAAACATGCTGATATTTTGCCTGAATGTTAGTGTGTGCGAGTAGAAATTGGAAATGCATGCTAATATATTTGAGGCTGTTTTCAGCTGACAGTTGCAGGCATAAAGATGAATAGACCAGAAATTGCTGCCAGAGCTGTTGAAGTTGCCGAAAGATGCATATCACGGGACAAGTGGCCTGAATATTATGATACCAAAAGAGCAAGATTCATTGGAAAACAAGCACGCCTGTTCCAGACCTGGTCTATTGCTGGATACCTTGTAGCAAAGCTCTTGCTTGCAGACCCATCTGCAGCTAAGATGCTCATAACTGAAGAGGATCCAGAGCTTGTCAATGCCTTCTCTTGCATGATCAGTGCCAACCCAAGAAGAAAGCGGGGAAGAAAGAATTCGAAACAGACCTACATAGTATGAGTATCTGAACTGTGCAGGTAGAATTTGGGTAAATGTTCTGACTATTACTGATCTAATGTTCCAGGTTTCAATCAGTGATTATATTAATTATTATAATTATATTAAAATAGGCTTATGAAGCGTAATATATGTATTAATTTATATTTCATCCAATTCATTTAGTTGGAATTGGATAAGCCGAAATTTTAAGACCACCATATATATTCTCGTATCATAGTATCATATGTAAAGATCATGTACACACTGATCTGGGGATGTAGAGGTAGCACTTGAAACCTATTTGTTATAGGTGGACTATGGTCATTGTTCTATACTTCTACCTTCTATATAGGATAAATTAAGTGTATGACATTTTTTTTTTATGAGGCAACTCAATGTTATCATATGTATTTGTTTTAAATATGATTGTATATGTTCTGCGTTTTGCTCATATGATTAGATTGTGCAGCATTTGTAAGTACATATATAAGCCATTCATTCAATGTTTCCTGAGGGACCTGTAGCCATGTTCTTCTGTAGTTGATTGAGGATTTAAGACTTCTTGTCATTTTTATGTTCTTGGTTGTAGTAATGCTTGATTAAAGCAAAGCTATTTTTTAGTGGATTCTATAACCCCATTTCTTTGCCCGGCGACAGCACCACGACTAGTCTCCGAGTAGTTGATTATTAACTTTCCAACTGTGGCTCTGCACTCTTTACACCGAGGCTACTGGATTTTATTGTGAAATTGTCCTAGAAAACACTTTCTGCATACAGGTGACCTTGAACAACCTTTGATTCAGCAAATAAACAAGTGCTTTTCATGTCCGAGTCCAAGTTACTTAAATTAATAAAATTGCATTGATAGTATCAGCTGGAATTTTTCAAATCCTGATGCTTGTTGAACATTTTCTTGACAGCTGCTTCTCAGTAGAGGACAACTAATAAGAAGTTTCGTGTTTGATTTGTTCTATGATCTCTCTGTTTACAAGTCATCTTTGTCTGCACGTGAGTATGAAATGTTGGAAGCTAATGCAATAATTTTAGGGAAATAGATAAGCAGTTGCTGTAATTATTATTTATTACCTCATTATCGCTTTTAACTTCTTTACGAAAGGTTTTAAGAGTCTCAAAGAATTGCACCTAACCAATTAAAATTATACTGAGTTAAATTAATTTTGGTATTTTCATTCGACATATCATATCAGACTGATATTGAAGCGAAATTTAATTTTACATATATATATATATATATATATATATATATATATATTGAATTGAGAGAATTTCACTCTGGGTGATCAATTGAAGGTTTAAGGATTAAATATTTGTGAACGCAAAATTTCTATTTTGAGGATACTTAGTGAATGAATAAATTTCAACAACTGTTCTTGTAACATTGCAGTTCTTTAATTTTAAAATGTAACATAAAATTCCTTAAACTTTCAAATTTTACACAGTAAAATCCCTCTGACTTTCAATTACTGATTTTTCAGTTAGACACTGATGTAAATGGCTCCCGCATGATACTTAGTCAATATTTCTCTCTTCTCTCTTATGCAAAGTGTAAAATTATTCTCTTTACACATGAAAAATTATTCTGTCCATAGAGAGAAAAATGATTTAATTTACACATAGCTTGAGAGAGAAAAGAGAAATATTTACTAAGCTCCATGCTAGAACTGTCCAGGTCAGCGTCTAACTGAAAAACTAATAATTGGAGGTTAGAGGGATTTTACTGTGCAAAATTTGAAAGTTGATGGGGTTTTATGTTATATTTTTAAGTTGATGAACTGTAATGTTACAACTAGATAAGTTAAGGGACAGTTATCAAAATTTATCTCTCAGTGAATACATAACTTTCTAGTGGTAAAAAAAAAAGGAGGTTAAATATAAGAAGCTTTTGGTCTTGATTCATAGATAGGGTTAATTAGATTTTTTTTTTTTGAGATTTTCTATAATATGTTATGATTTGTATTGTTTCCATTAATCACTTTTCACTTTGCTCACCTTAAACAATTAAATCATGCTGATAGTATCTCTTTGTGTCAAAGAAAATTTAATATAGTGTTAGAATAGGTCATAATTTGAAATTCAAAAAAGTATGGTAGATAGTGCTGTAATGAGCTGGACCCAGATAGATCCATGGGTTAATAATAAAGAACGAAACCATAAAAGAAGAAGTGAAACTCTAGATGGCCACCGCATGTAATATAAGTGACATATGGACCTAAAAACTTAAATCCAATCGAGTTACACTTGAGAGAGGAGTATTGGAGTCCCACATTAAAAAATAACAAGAAATTGAAAATAAATATATAACAACAAGAGTCAAGTCAAATTGGTTTAAATCATTATGGTAGAGACAACTCCGACCTCAAACAACTAAATTATGTTAGCAGTTTTCAGCACTCTCCAGATTTTACTCATTTATTCTAAAATTATGAGTTTTTAATATGCTTTAGTTCCAAAAATTAGAAACATGATAAAAATTTACTCTTAGACTTGTCATGTTATAAAATAATTTTAAGTACTAAATAATTTAAGATCTCTCAAAATTTGAAATATAAACCAAAGCATATTTTAAGAATTTTTTTAAATGAAGCCATATGAATAATAAAGCAGTTAAAAGAAAAAAGGGGCATCCATGGTTAAAGGCTCATTCATGATATTGTCAACCACGTCCAAACTTTAAAAATTTTGAAGAAACCTGCTTTCTTATAACTATCATATCCTTTACTTTAGTAGAAGAAGCAATCATAAATAACAGACATTGAATTTGACTTTCCATAATGAGTTGAATGATTGTAATGATCAAGCTACTGCTTTAAGGACACCATCAACTAATTAGTTAGCTTCAATTGTCTTAACATGCAACTATATCATGACTCTTTATAATCCCATTTTGACGAATACTTTTTTTTTTTTTTAATAATTTGTTGGAATAATTTCTTTCTAATTTTTTCTTTTCTCTTTACAGACTTTTCAATCCAAATTTAATTTAAAATTATAATCATTAGGAACAGTAACTCATGCTTTTTTTTAATAAAATTGAATCTGTTATTGATAGATTTACTTTTATTATTTTATTTCTCTCATTCTGTTAAGTTTTTGGTTTTTTCTTTTCTCTTTATGTGGGATTTATTTTACTATATGATTGTCTTCTTTCCTTTGTGAGTATTGTTTTTTTCTTTTTTTCTTTTTTTTTAAAATTTTTGGGATAATTAACTTTGAAATTCTTAACAATTAGTTAAATTTTTTTAACAAAAATACCCTAAACTTTAAATTTTTCAATAATTGTATCCAACCGTCTATTCCACCATCAATTTTAACAATGAAATTGTCCAGAAAAAACCCCAAACTTTATACTTTTTAATAATTGTACCCTAACCTATCTTTTTCAATAAATATACTCTGAACTTTAAAATTTACTACAATTGAATTCCATTGTTAGTTGCCCCATTAAATGCTAAAGAGGTGTTAGGTTAGTATTTCTAATCCCTGAAATTAAAACTAATTATATCTAATTTAAAATAAAATAAACTATAATTGATAAATTAATGGGTACTATTTTGAGGCTGCTAATATGGGTCTGGTTAAATTATTGAGAGGGGATATTGATGGAGAGTGAGGTTAAGTCTTTATAAGGACAGAGTTAGATTGGAAAGAGGTGAGCGTCATAAAGAGGATGACTTGTTGAGATGATACAATGGTGGAAGTGATGTCAGTTTTACTGTAAATAAATTTTTTGTTAGGTTAAATCGATATCACTTTGAGGATTAAATGTGTTGACTGGCACCTCTGTTAGCATTGAAAGGAGCAACTAATAATGAGATTCAATTGTAGTGAAGTTTAAAGTTTATGGTATATTTGTTAAAAAAAAATAGTTTGGGTACAATTGTTAAAAAAGGCAAAGTTTGGAATATTTTTAGACATTTTCTATGCTAAAATGGCAAAATCCATTATCTTTAATAGTGGAATAGACAGCAAGGTATAATTGTTAAAATATTCAAAGTTTAGAGTATTTTTATTAACAAAATATTGAGATAGAATTATTAAAAACCTCAAAATTAGACATTACCCTTTTATTTTATGGGTTAATTGCAAAAAAAAAAACCCTAAAATTTAGTAATTTTTGCAATTAAACAGTGAAGTTTGCATAATTATCAATTAAATCCTCATGTTTAATTGAGATCTTAAATTAACTCGACCGTCAAAAAGTTATTAGTATACTTAACGGAAGTTTCACATCAACTGTAATATCATCACTGTAGAAGTAACATCAAAAACTTCAAATTAGGGTTAATTGCCAAAAAAATCATGAAATTTTCAGTTTTTACAATTAAATTATAAAATTTGTGTAATTGCTAATTAAACCTTCATATTTAATTAGTGTCTCAAATTGACCTGATCATCGATAAACCGTTAGTATGTAGTGCTTAGGAGATAATTGCAATGACTTATGTTTTGACTATTTTGATTGGAATCTATACCTTATAAGCTTGTTGATAGTTAATATTAATGGACAATTGATTAACAAGAATGATTATTTTTTTTCCAATAGTTTAATCTATCTTACTATGGCCCATAAAAAGAGCTATTGACACATTTATTTCAAAAAAGAAATGCTCTTAAGGAGAAAGTTATAGAGTTAGAGGAAAATTAATAATAAAATTTACAGCTCAATAAATAGTATGATTAAAATGATATACTAATTAATAATTTACAGAGTAAAGTTGAAGTGTTGGTGCAAAAATTGACAATGTTCATAATTTTTTTTGACAATTAACCCTAATATAAGGTTTTAGATGTGCATTCTACATGATGATATGGTAGCTGACATGGAACTTTCATTAACTACACTAACAATTTTTTGACAGTCTATTCAATTTGACACATCAATCAAATGTGAAGGTTTAGTTAACAATTATGCAAACTTCAGGGTTTACTTACAAAAAATATCAAACTTCATGGTTATTTTGATAATTAAGCCTCATTTTATGGAAAAGTATCTAGTAATTTTAAATTATTATTAGTATCCAATTCTACCAAATAAACAAAAAAATTTACTAAAACATCAAAACAATTTAGAGTAGGGCAGAAGAGATCCTACGTAGCATTTTACGAGATTAGTCTTATTCTACAAGGTTATATCATAATTTTTTTATATTAATATTGTCGATTATAAATACTATATGATTATTTTGTTAATTGAATTAATTATAATTTTTGATAAAAAAATGTTTAAATATAAATTAAATTTAGAAAAAATGATAAAAAAATTATATACTTTTCATATTTTTATAATTTTACCTTATATTATAAAAATTATCAGTTAAATCTTAATTTTTTTTAACCCTTATCAATTGATTTTACCATTAACAAAATCATTATTTCACTAATAGAGATACTGCATTAACTAGCACATCAAATGCCATGTCATGTCTATAATAGAATTGCGATTGTTAAGGTTTAATTAGCAATTTTTATAACATGAGATATAATAGCAAATTTTAAAAATTAAAGAATTTTTTTTTAACAATTATCCCCTAAATTTAAAATTTGAAACTGAAAAGTGTAGATAATATCAATGTAAAACCCCATTATTAAGCATTTTCAGGCGGGTTCACTTGTTAAGCTCTTCGAGATATCCAAAATTTAATAAAAATTAGCACTTAAATTATCATTATTGCAGATAATAATTTATATAGGCTTATTAATTAAATTGTATGCTAATTTCAAAGAAGACAAAATTAAGAGATATAATCTGCCCAAAATAATTGAAAGTAGCAAAAATCCACAAACACGAAGACATGTAGAAAGAAGATTAAAGGACTAATGTGTCCAAGCAAATGAATAAAATTTAAAAAAAAAAAACTGTTTTTTTTTTTTAAATTAAATTGAGATTAAATTAGTAGTCCAAAGTCCCATTCCATGATGCAGAATAAAGTTTGTCTTTTCTCCAGTACAGTACAAGAAAAGTACTTGTTTGTCTTGCACATTAAATTATAATTAAACATATACTTAATAAATTAATTATTATTTAGAATAAATCATACACCTCTTCTTTCTCAATTAGGAATCACAGTCCAATTTCGATTAATATTTTAAAATATAAATTTATTTTAAATTAAATTAAAATTTATTTTTAATTATTAAATTTATCTGAGACCTAATTATTATTATTTAAAAAATTTGAATTTAATTAATTTTATATATTTTAATTAATAATTTAAATAAAAAATTATTTTAATTAATAATTTATATTTTAAAAATGTAATAATTTCATAAGACATTTAAATTATAGTTTATATAAAATAAAATATATAAGAAATTATAAATATTATTATATATATATATTATATTTAATTAAATTTTTATATAAACGATTTTAAATAATGAATACTCAGTATGTAGAACTTAAACTCGACTTGAATATGTAACAGATATTATTTTTCAAAATAGAACCGATCCTAAAATTAATTATATATTATCCAAACTCATCCTATTAAAATTTAATTAAATCGAGTACCAGCAAAAACTGAACCTTTACCATCACTATTACCATATTTTTAATTATGGGATGACCCATCTCAATTATTTTTAGGTTGACCATATATAGTAATAGTTTTAAAAAATTTTTAGAATTAATAAAGAAAAATATATCATATTAATTGAGATATAATATTCACTATATTGTTATCTAATTAAGGTAACAAATTAGCATTACACCTCACAATTCCCATTTACCAACCAAGCAAGAGATTTGTTTCCAAATGGTATTGTATTTTATATATATATATATATATATATATATTAAGACTTTCTTAAATAGGTTAGAACTATGATATAAAATTATCATAACTATCATATAAAATTATCATAATTTTATTTAGAAATATGTCCAG
The DNA here is from genome assembly GCF_030052815.1 of Hevea brasiliensis. NCBI lineage: Eukaryota > Viridiplantae > Streptophyta > Magnoliopsida > Malpighiales > Euphorbiaceae > Hevea > Hevea brasiliensis. The sequence continues at coordinate 76,179,459 of NC_079506.1, read as the reverse complement.
TTTTATAGGGTGTATTTATAATTAAAAAAAAAAAGGATCATTCTTGGCTGGATTATATCAAATGACAACAAGGACATGATCTGATTGAAAGCTAAGTTTATTTTTTTTTTATATATAAAAAAGGAAAGAATGTACAGCCTTCAAGGTAACCAAATAACAATAGTATCTTAGATTATTTATACAATGAATGCCATTAATTTTAAATTATTAAAATTAAATCTATTAATAAAATATATAAAATATGAGTAGAGTGAGTTAAAATCAAAACAATCATAGAAAATAAAAAAAAAACACTCCTCTTTTTATAAATATTTTATTATCAGAAGAGATTTCTTGTCTAATTCTGATTCATAAATAAAAATTCATAAAAAAAATTGTTTAGAAAACTCTACTGTTAATTTATAAATTATTCTGAAAATACTAAAAAAATAATAAAAAATATATTTATTTAATAAAAAAATAAAAATCTAAATCTTTAAGTTGTACAGAGTACCAATAAAATAATTAAAATCAAAATAATCAAAATTGGAATCCAGTTGTTGGGCCCTCCATGGGTCCCACTTCTTCCTAAATTAGCCAAATGGTCCAACTCCATTTTGCCGGCCTCTACTCCTCTTTTCTCATCCCTGCCCTTCAAAAACCCATCAAGCCATTCTCGACGCTTCTCATTACAACCACTACCGCCACCACCATGGAACCATCCCTGGAAGATCTCACTGATGACCTTGACGACCTTAGTATCACCTCCTCCGCCACAACCACCACTACTACTGCTAATGAAACAAAGCATAGTACAAGTTCTGCGTCTGAAACCACTTGGACTGTATCCAACCACTCGTCAACTTCCTCCAAGCCCCACCACGCACCTCCATGCGATTCATGTTGGCAAGCAATCCTACGTTCCAACTGTGATAACTCAACCCTAACCCTAGCTGATCTCCGGTTCGTTCACCGGCTAGGAAGCGGTGACATAGGGACTGTGTACCTTGTGGAGCTTAAGGGAGGCAATGGGTGCCTTTTCGCTGCTAAGGTGATGGACAGGAAGGAAATAGCAAGCAGGAACAAAGAAACTAGGGCCAGAATAGAGAGAGAAATATTGGAAGTGTTGGATCATCCTTTTTTACCTACCTTATATGCCACTTTAGACTCTCCTAGATGGTCTTGTTTGCTGACGGAGTTTTGCCCCGGCGGTGACCTTCATGTTCTCCGGCAACGGCAACCTGACAAACGTTTCGATGAAGCTGCCGTCCGGTATGTATTCATATGCATTTATATATAAATTTATTTTTCATATATAGTATTAGTTAATTTATTTTAATTTACCATTAAATTTTATTTTATAATTAATATTAAATTCTATTTTTAGAATTGTATGATTATGAGTTCAAATTCTATTCAAATTTAATCAATTACAAAAAATTTGTTCATAATTAAGGACGAATTTATAAATATTAATTTTTATTTTAAAATAAAAATAGATTAAGAAATATAATTATATAAATTATATAATCAACAAAATAGAAAAAATATATAATTAAAAGTAAAGATATCAAAATATTAAAATTTTCAAATGTCCAACTTTATGTGTTATTTTTCCCAATGAAATTAATTAATTTTTATTGTTATATAGAAATATTCAAATTACATTATTTTTTATACACTATATATATATATATATATATATATATATATATATATATATATATATATATATATATATATATATATATATATATATTACATTTTTATATGTACATTTTTGTGGACATGTTGATCAAATGCAATAATTTTAATCAAACAATTGAAGTGGTTAATTAGAAATTATGAAATAAGGGTGATGATGAGGAATGATGCATAATGATTAATCACAAGTGGGGTAGGGTTTACCATTTGTTTAGGACTGTTGATTGCATGTAGGGTCCATAATGTGGTCCATGGAACTTCTGCAGTGACTCTGCACTAGATCATGGCATTTCTCAGACTATAAAATTAAAAAAAAAAAAAAAATGGCAAGCTCAATTAATGGCATTTTTCAAATTCCTGGATATGATATCATATTGCCTTAGTGATTTATTTTCATTGATTTTTTTTTTTATAAAATTTATCAAAATTTAAAATTTTATGTTATTAAATAATTATTATTAAATTATTAATTTAATGATTATTTATGTCTATTAAAAATGTCTTAAAATAAGAGTACAACTATGTAATAAAAAGGACCATTCAAGATAAACAGTGGAATCGAAATTGGTTATATATAATATAATAGAATCTGGAGAATTTCCTTTCCAAGTTACTCTTCTTTTTAGGCACAATATATTTTTTTTCTCTCTTTCTTTTTCACTTTTTAATATATTAAGTATATTATTAAGTTTTTTTCTTCCCTAAACTAATATATGATAAGACTCATCTATTAAATATATGAATCTTATATATTTTTATTTTGAATATATAATATATCAAATTTAAGTAAAAATTTTATGTTTATATTTCTTATTTTTGAAAATTATATGTTAATGATTGTTTGATTTTTAATATAAAATGTGTTGAAATTTTGATTTCATGCATATATTTTTACTAAAATATTAAAAGTGACAAAGTTAAATAATCCATTATTTAACAAAATGCCATTAAATTATAAGGGGGCATAATTGTTCTAAACTAATTTATTTATTTATTTAAATTTAATTAAAATTCAAACTCAAAATTATATAATTTAAAATAATTTTTAAATATTATTAAATTAAAATTTATTTAATCTAAACTAAATTTTGCATTCTTTTCATTTTATTATTTTATTATGAATATATTTATTAAAATCTTTTTATAATTGAGCTTTATTATTCACTAATTTAGTTTTTAAGATGCAAAAATTCCTGATGTAATTTTTTTTTATTGGCTTTAGGTTTTATGCATCTGAAGTTGTGGCCGCATTGGAATATCTTCACATGATGGGAATTATATATCGCGATCTAAAACCAGAAAATGTTCTCATTAGATCGGACGGTCACATTATGCTTACGGATTTTGATCTCTCCTTAAAAGATGATACTTCAACTTCAACGGCTCAAATTGTTTCTGATCAAAACCCGGCGACTGCAGATTCAATAAATGAGTACCCTCCTGATCCACCTCAATCCGACATGTCATCATGCATTCTACCCAATTGCATCGTGCCAGCTGTCTCATGCTTTCATCCGAAACGTAAACGCAGAAAGAAATCCAATCAACGTGGATCCCTAGAGATTGTGGCAGAGCCAATAGACGTTCGGTCAATGTCATTCGTTGGGACCCATGAGTACTTGGCGCCGGAAATCATCTCCGGCGAAGGGCATGGCAATGCGGTGGATTGGTGGACCTTGGGCATATTCATATTTGAAATGTTGTATGGTGTGACTCCGTTTAAAGGGGTTGATCACGAGTTAACCCTAGCCAACATAGTGGCTCGAGCCTTAGAATTTCCTAAGGAGCCCATCGTGCCGGCGACGGCTAAGGATCTGATCACACAACTTCTGGTGAAGGACCCTGTAAGACGGTTGGGTTCTACAATGGGAGCAGCTGCAATTAAGCATCACCAATTTTTTAATGGAATTAATTGGGCATTATTAAGATGCAGAACACCACCTTATGTTCCTCGAGCAGTAACTCGTCGAAGCATTATCACAGAAAATGCTAGTAATAATTCGATAGAATATTACTAGTGAAAAACAAAATTCTTTGTATTATTTTTTTTTATTTTTTAATTTTCTTGAGAAAAAATGTAGGAAAAAAAAATCAATGACATTGTTTAGATCTCACACAAAAACAATTCTTTCTCAAAATATTTAAATGAAATTATTTACCTTTAAAAGAAAATATAGATCAAAAGCCTAATTTAACCCCTCTGTTATAAAGAAAAGTGAGTGTTTATCGTTAATTTTTAGTTGAATTCAATTGAGTTGCTGTTGGTTCCATAGAACATATGGAATGCTGGGAAGAGAAGGAAACTAATAGTGATGGGTGCTGAATTTTAATCTTGGAGGATCAATTTAAATATGTGATTTGCTAATCACTTGCTTAAGTGTTGATTGAACAAGTGTTTATTTACTAATCACTTGTTTAAGTGTTGATTGAATAAGTGTTTATAGTATTTAATTGATAGAATCGTTTTATAACATTCTCACAACGAAAAAAAGGTTTTATAAGTTAATGAATACAGTGATAAAAACAAACACTTTATTTTTTTTTTAAATAAAATTAATTTGTTAAAAATAAAATGTAATTACTATTAATTCAAAAATACAATAAATGTTTAATGTTATGAATTATTGAACTTTAAATATATTAATGGCCTAAAATTAAAGAAAAAAAATATAACCTCTCAAATTTTTAAATAATTATTTTATGTGTTGTTATTGTATTGTGTTCCTGAGACATTTTGGATTGATAAATGTTAATTGAATTGTTTTGTAGGTTGGGTAAGTCCTAAGTACAGGAAAAATTTCGCCAGATTTTTGATATAAATGTAGGATATCTTCGGCTTCTTAGTTCTTTATTGGATTTATTATTGATAAATTTCTTGAATATAATTGTTTAGATGATCCGAGTCAACCTTCCTCTTCTTCTCAGCTACCACAGTAAAACTTGGATAATCTGTGAGTTTCATATTGATTTATTTATAATTTCAATATTATTAATTTATATTTAAGATTTGCTTATGCATTCACTTATATGTATGTATATAATTGGTTAAATGCTAGACACACTCATTTGCTACATATGTTATTGAATTTGTTTGTGGACATCGTCTTAAAATAACTTGGAGCTATGTGTGTTGATGCGAGTATGGTATGAATATGGATACGGGTAGTCACGGTTGGAGCTTAATTCGCTGAGACCCAATCCTTATATATGGATAAGTTGGGGTGAGCACGATTTTTAGTTGATCTTGCTGGCTCCCGCACTTAGATTATTAAGCGAAAGTCCGACTTGAGTTGACCTCATTGGCAGGTATTGGATTAAGAAAGCTGTATAGGGTATCAACTTCTATATATGTATTGATGTAATACATGAGTGCGTACGTACTCTAAATTATCTTTTTTGTGAATATTGATTGAATTTGTTGAACTATTTGAATGTGTTGTATTTCACACATATGAATGTATTAGATTTAGATAGTTATAGAGATTATATTTAAAATCAATATCTTACTCTCTGAGTCGAACGCCCACCCCTATTAAACTATTTTTTCTCAGGTGACTTGATTTGTGATTAACCTGCTTTCTTTCCCTGCAGGTTTAAATAGAAAATATGTTGATTTGCTTTTATTGTCTTTTATTTAAATTAGAACTTCACATGGATCAATAGTTATATTTTTATTTAGTTTGTAATAACTTAGTTCTGGAGTTGTAAAATTAATTATGTGAGATTGCATGGATGTATGAGATGTTTATTATTGATGATGGAGGGAGCTGAGCTCCCAAATGTTGATATATGTGGTTTGAGAATTGTGAGGATGAGCTGAGCTATATTATTGATTTTATTTGTTTACAGGTCAGATGAGCTAATACTCCCTGTTGGATATTCCAATTTATGGCCGAACTCTATTTGTTTGTTTTCTTGAAATTGAGCTACCTTATTGGGCTCTATAAATGGATTAGAAATAGTTAGGCTTGGGCTACCTTATTGGGCTCTATGAATGGATTAGAAATAGTTAGGCTTATTAGCTTCGAAAACCTTATACTGACCTAAGTCCTAATGCCGGTCCAGCCCAGAAATCGGGTTGTGATAAAAAACATATCCAAATTATACTAAAAGAAAAAAAAAGAAACTCAACTAAAGTGGAAAAGATTTGCATAATTTTATTTCTTGGAAACTAACCCTCTGTTTGGGAGGAGGTAGAGTAAAGTAAGGTTTTATAAAATAAAATAAGGTTTTATAAAGTAAAGTTTGTCAAAGCAAGGTTTTTCATAGTTTTTTAGAGATTTATACTTTTTTGATATTAGAAGGAAATGAAGGTTTTTTAAAATATATAAAAGTTTTAAAGAGAAATTTGTTTGGTTGGAAAATGAAGGTTTTTAAAACCTCAAAAATTCATATTTTAAAAAATCTTCTATCCTCTTAAACAAAAGTTTAAGTTTTTAAACCTTAAAAAACCTTTAGTTACTTTAAAAAACTCCTCAAATAAAGATAAAAGGTTAAGTAAGAGAAATTGAGGAATTTTATTATTATTATTATTATTATTATTATTATTATTATTATTATTATTATTATTATTTTCAAGTCCAAAAAACAACTAAAAGGGGAAAATAAACTTTTATATTCAAAATAATGCATTAACAGTTGAATTTTTCAACGTCGTATAGAATAGCATGCTTTAAACTTGACTTTATCATAAAGAAACAAGAAAATCCCAGTTAAATGTTATGCAGTAGTCTAGATCAATTGTTGTCTTTGTTGGGGAGTTTCATATGAGCAACAACATATCCATAAAGATCATATCTAGGGATAAAGAAAATTTCATCGATTATACCATTTTTTTAACCCAATTCCGCCTGTAAAATTCCATCATCAAAAAATATTATTAATGCAAGAAATTTTGATTTTTACAGTATGTTTTCGCTTGCTCATCTCTTGTACCCACTTATGGATTCCCATTGCTTGAGAATAGGTACATGGGCTTCTCGGAGGAAGAAATTGTTCGTCTATCCATTGTTCTTGTGCACTCTTATAGGAACTCTATCTACGAAGAACCTATAGTTTAATGGAAATTTAAATCAGTTCACTCATATCCTGAAATGATACTCTCAAGGCCTAAAATTGAATACACAATCTGTTAGTCATTCCAGAGGATGGAATGGTGTGAAGCTCCTCACTAGGATTGAGCAAAAGCGTGTGCCTCATCTCACGCCCGGCAGTCCCATGTTTGTATACATTTGTCTGTATCAAATAGAGCTGTCTAGTTCTATTCCCCAAGAACTCGAAATCCAACTCATCCCTTGTTGGTCCTGCCCCATTCTCTGCGCACATCTGCATTCATTTTTTCCATTTCCAATATAATGAAAGTCCTTGTAAGTCCTCAAGAATCTCAGCAATAAAATTTTCAAAGTTAAAGCATTATGAGCATTGGAAGACAGAACTGAAACTTTCTTGATTATTGAATGCTTTATCTGGTGGTATATATCAAGAAAGACTCATATAATAAGAATAATGCAAAGATTCTATCACCTTGAATTTATGTAAAACCACAATTCCCCTTTATTTTAATAATGAAGAAATTTATTAAGAATATATATATATATATATATATATATATATATATATATATATATATATATATATATATATATATATATATATATATGCACATCAACATCACAGGGAAGGGCAAAAGAGAATATTTCAACTGTGGTCCAACAAAAAGGATGAGAATACAGAGAAGGATTAACAAGAAGGTTCAGTCTTAAAAGAATCAATCAAAGGTAAGTTATCTTTTTGCAAGTGGAATGCAAATGCATAAACAATGCTCCATAAATGAATTGTGCCAGTTAGAATTTTGAGGCTGCATTAAGTCGCATAATACAATAGCACATGATAAAAAGAATCTGGCATAGTCTATTAGGCTGTATTAACATTTTCTTGTAGAAAGGTCTGTAGCAGAAACAACTTCTTCAATGCAACCCTTTAGCCGAAAAAGGTGCAGGGGAACCATTTCAATATGTCAAAATAAGAAATAGATCCATGCTTTTTGCATATTTCTTAACAGGATTAACCCCAAGAGATCCTTTTTCTTCTTTTGCTCTATTGGCACTTTTCCACCACCCAATTGACATTGGTGAAGTGTTGTAGCCGCTTTCCAGCCAGCCTGTCAAAGCCTTTGCTTCATAACTAAATCCATCTGCTGCCACATGAGGATCTTGCATCACTTCCGGCAAACATAAGCAAATAAAGTACCAAATGAAAATGTATCCTAATGAAAGTTAATTTCGAGCATGATAAACCTCAAGTTTTTTCCCCCTAGTATTTTTATAAATTAAGAGAATGAAGTTTCAGTTATGTCAATGAATAGATAAAAGGCAACAGAATTAGCAGCGAAATAGGACGAAAGAAATAGAAAGGAGGCTGTTCATTCTCCTAAGAACCAAATTGGACTGGTGCTGAGCAAAATGCTCTCATTGGTTCGAGCACCCTCCACATCCACACCTCTGATGCAAGGTCTTGTCGGCTACTTTGGTTCCTTGCACAGCAACTCAAAGCTAGTTGAGCCAATTGTTTGGCTTGTACAAATGGCCAGTTCCCTGCTAGGGGATTCAAAAAGGAAGTCAGATTTCTTTCATCTATCACATCTCTGATTCCAGACAACAACTCGAGTCACAAAAGCAAATCAGCTCAACTCAATTGAGAGCCACCGCACACATATAGATACGATCAATGGTATTTGAATTGAGATAAAAAGGGGAAAATTTCTGAATATTTCAGTAAATGGGTAGAAATGGCAATTGAAAGAAACTTACATTCTAGTTATAAAAGTAATCAAGGGACTGTTGGGGATTGAGATCTTTACGAGGAAAAATTGGAAATCCTTTTCTCTTTGGGAAAGCAGAAGAAGAGCCCAGCGCCAATAATCTGACATTCTATGGGGATCACCAAAGAGAAGCAAATGGAAGAGTGCGGGGTTTGATTTGAGATCTCACTCCACCCACTCTCTCTCCTGCTCTCACTCTCTCCCTCTCATGTAATGCAAACCTCGTCCATCAAGCAAAAAAATTTACCCAAATTTTATCATATCCATGTGTACCTCTCACCCTCCAATTAGAGATGTGGCAATGTGAGTTGAAGAGCAATTGACAGAATTTAGAGATGGAATGCCTATTCCAAGAATAAATTCAAAATGCAGATTCTGATTGCTTGTGAAAATGAAAAATTGATTCTAAATTTCTATTCCAAGAGTTAATTCAAGTTATCAACATCCTTCCAGCCCTGCATATAGTACAGAACCAAACTTGTTGACCAATTCAAAGATAAGTGAAGACAGAAAGAAGGCAGTTGATCAACTTACCAGATGGAGAGAAATATATCATGCAGATGCAGCTGATGATCTTTTTCATCTGAATTTAACCTTACTTTTGTTACTACAAACATGGTGAAATGAACTAAGCAAATAAACCGACTTTTGAAATTGAAAGTTAAAATTTAAAGTAGTTCAAGCAATAACTAAAATTTCATACCTTTGCAATACTGGAAAAACGAAATATGTTGAAGATAATCTTCAATTCAAAATCTCCTCATTCCTGTACAAAGTTAAAAAAGAAAATAAATTAAAAGAAACTGATACATTGCAAATATTTTTGTCAAAAATAAGGGAAACTGAAAGAGATAGCTAGATATCAACTGTCACAGGACAAACATCATTTGCTTCTATCCCTTACAGACAGAAGGTCAGAATTTTAAGAATCATAACATTTGGAGTTGTATCCATTCATAAATACTTAATTAGTGTGAAACAATTGAAATACCTCCACAAAAAGTAAATTTTAATATGAAACGAATTGGAAAACTTCGAAAAGATCCTCCACTAGAATTGTAGTAAAAAAGTACAAACCATCCAATTTTACTATGTACGTTGGACAATAAAATATTTTCTCTATGTTTAAGCACAGAAAGAGGCTGAAACTGTTGAGAAATTAAAGTTATTAAACTAGGATTTACTGATAGAATAACACATTACTTCATATTGTAGTTTTGATATCCACCTTCAATCATAGGAACATGGAGGTGAAAAAGTTAGAAAATGTTCCTTTCCAAATCCAAAAGTAGAAAAAAGTTTGCTGTGTGCAAAAGTAACATATAATTCCAAGCTAGTTGTTGTACACCGCAGAAGCGTATAAACTGCAAAGAAATAAAGTAAATGCAGAAAACAACAATATTTATGTAGTTCACCCTCTTGACATAAGGTTACATTTTACGGGTATGTCATCTTTCACTATCAATAATAATAAATCATCATTACAAGCTCAAAGTATACCACCTATAAATCTAATCACACCCAAGAGAACTCACATTACATCAAATTGCTCATAGTAAATATATTAATTATTCCCTCTCAATCTCTTCTAGACATAACCCAATATATTTACTATTACAACATTATACCACAAAAAGTGTCTTCAACTATATGGGCAAAAACTCTCTCACTAATGGATAAGAATCCATTCCTCTTGAATTCTATGTCATTTCTCCACCTTAGGCCGAAGCCTCTCTCCACTGCAATGGGCAAAAGCCCCTCATCAATGGACAGAGTCAAATCCATAGTAATTGACAAGACCTCTCTCTATAATAGGCGACAACCTCACTTTATGAGCTAAAAGCCAAATAACTTTTTACACCATTCTCTTATTTATAGTGTTAATTTCGTCAATCCTAATCCGATTAGGAGTTCCACTCAATTTAGTAATAATACTAAAATAAGAGTTCTACTCTATATAGGAAATATTTCTCTATCTTATATAGGAATATTTCTCCCATTCAAATTAGAAAAAAGTCTCTCCAAATCTCATTAGGATTTTGAGTTATAATTCTAATAATTTCCACACTGACTCAAAATTCATCAACCACTGCATACCTTAAATTCTTGGGTGTCATAAAATCATCAAATCTCCATACTTGAGCTTGAATCCTTCAAATCTCTATTCTTCAATCTTCATCTTGGGTGTAACTTGCTTCATTTTTCAAAAAATCTTCGCATCATCAACCATCTTGATTTTGCATTAAGAGCTTCACCTAAATTTTATCTCTTCATCATCTTGAAGTTGCATCATCATTGTTGCATGTGCAACTTTCCACATATCACAATAGCTCCACCTTTAACCAAACTCACCAAGATCATTCTTATACTCTGATACTAATTTGTTGTGCCCCGCGGAATTGTGTAAACTGTAAAACGCAAACACATAAAATAATAATATTTACGTGGTTCACCCTCTTGACATAGGGTTACATCCACGGGCATGCCATCTTCCACTATCAATAATAATAAATCATCATTACAAGCTCAAAGCTATATCATTCATAAACCCAATCACACCTAAGAGAACTCACATTACATCAAACTGCTCATAGTAAATATATTAGTTAGTCTCTGTCAGTCTCCTCTAGACATAACCCAATATATTTACTATTACAATATTACACCACAAAGAGTGTTTTCAACTATATAGGCAAATGCCCTCTAACCAATAGATAAGAATCCCTTCCTCTTGAATTCTATATCCTTTCTCCATCTTAGTCCGAAACTTCTCTCCACTGCAATGGGCAAAAGGCCCTCATCAATGGGCAGAGCCAAATCCACAGCAATTGACGAGGCCCCTCGGGCAAAGCCAAATCCGCAGCAATCCAAGATAACTACGGTAATCTCCTCCACCTTCAAAGTCTCCTTCTGTCACCAAACTTTTATAGGATTGTCGGAGAGAGGTTAAAAGAAAGATGACTTTATCTTCTTCATCAACCTTCACACCAATACTAACCAATTGGGTAATTAATTTATTAAAAATATTAGGATGATCCCTCACATTAGTACCTTTATCCATTCTGAGTTAATACAACTCCTTTTTCTAGTATAAACGATTTGTGAGTGATTTTGACATATATATAAGCTCTTTAATTTCTTCCACAAAACAACTGGCAAAGTCTCATCCAAGACATTATACTTCACATCTTGGACTAACGTCAATCAAATCGTACTCACAACCCTTTGTTGAAGCTCCTCCTAATCATCATCTTTCATAGTCACTGGTTAATTCTCGTTCAATACTTTAATTAATCTTTGTTATACAAGAATATCCTTCATGGTGCTTTGCCACAAATTGAAATTATTTTTCCCATCGAACTGCTCTACCTCAAATTTTATGTTCACCATCTTGAACCACAACTCTGATACCACTTGTTATGAAAATCACACCCACACAAAATAAAAAACACAAAATTTAATGTGATTCGGCGTAAGCCTACTCCACCAAACAAATCCACTATCAAGGAAAAATAATTACAACCACTAATTATTTTTCTTACCCTCAAAATCACTCAAACAAAACTCATGGAATTTAATACACCTCTCCACTTTTTGTAGGCTCTCTGCAATGCATTCCATATAATGGCCAACTAACTATTCATATATATAGGCTACTAAAATCTAGTCCTTTTAGGACTCTAATTATTAAACTTTATAATTTAAATTCTATTAAACTTCCTAAACTCATTATACTTCCTAAATTAATTATACTTCTTAATTTCAATTGGATTTGTACTCTAATAAAAACTTTGTACAATCATCCTTCTATAGTTGTATGTCTGTATATAGAATTTGAGCTAAAGTTTTTAACTTTGAAAGATTAAATGAAGACAAAACAAAGTAAGCAGCGCATCAACTTATCAGATAGAAAGAAGTATATATATATATATATATATATATATATACTGATGAAGCTGTTGATTTTTTTATTATATGACATTGTTTTAGATGTGTTATTATAATTACACACACAGTAAGAATCTATAGGATTGATCATATATTATCAACCATTCAAGTTATCATATATTGCCCCCAGAGAAGGAAACCCCAAAAGATAGTGAAGCAGACAAAGAGGGTATTTGGTTCAGCTGTTTGAGGTAGCTGATAGTTTATTGACATCTAAACAGCTGAACCAAAGTGTTTGATAAACTTTCAAAAACATAGCTAATAGCTAATAAGCAACTGAAGAGATGCCTATCAGCTACAGTTTTTGTCAGCTCTAAAATATGAGTTGTTTCATAACTGCTGGATAATTCTTTGAATTTTTGACAATAATAAATCTACTTTATCTATTGATTTTTAAGCTGTGTTAGGTACTCAATATAAAAACAAACTTTTCATATCTTTAGCTCGGAATAGAGAATCATAATTTCATATATTATTTATATAACTATTCAAACAAGTGGAGAATAGAGAAATTAGAGAGCACCAAATTTACCAATCACAACTTTATTTATTTTGTATGATATTACACTGTTGCTCCTATTTTATATATATTATTGTGTTAATTTAGATTGTTTAATTTTTATTTATCTATTTTAGTAATATAATAAATTAATAATTATATATTTATTTTAATATAAATAAATTAAATAATATATACCCTTATTAGTCATTTTACATATAACAGCAATAATTAAACATATAAATTGCTAAATACTAAATATAAATCAATTACCATTAACTATCAGCTATCAGTTAAGTTAAACCAAAAAGTGCCTAAGATAATCCACAATAGGCCACCAGACAAGTTTGAAATTGAAAAATCAATTGAGTAAATAAGAGATAGATTGTACATTAGAATTAACAATCGTTCAATTTAAATATGCATATCTAACAAACATAATGTATAAAGTTCAACTTAAAAAAATAAAAGTGAAGGGATAACAGAGTATACAGTTGATTAATTTGCAAGATGGAGAGAAGTATATATTGAAGAGGTAGTTGAATGTTCCTTTCTTTTTCATTATAGCTCTGCCATTATAATTATAAACATGGTAAGAATCTCTAGGATATATCATATAATTATATTGTTAACACCCAATTTGTAAAAGGTAGACATTGGGCTGAAGAGAAGTCAGTACTAACCCGTGGAAGCAGAGGATCCTCCTTGCTCCACCAATATACCCTGTTATTGAATATAACACCAGTCGATCTTGATATTGGGAAGTGAGAAATGTTGGGTCAATCTGCAGCCATATCGTGTCCACATCTTTCAGATAAATGGTAGCAATATAAAATCTCAAACTCTTGTAAAGTGGTGATTTTGCTCAATCCTATTGGCAAGGATGCCAAATTAGGGCAGTTATAGATATTTAGAGTTTTGAGTGATGTCAGGTTGCCTATCCAGTCTGGCAAAGCCATCGAATTAGAAGAGCTGATAATTAGATTCTCAAGGGAGATGAGATTCTGCATCCACTCTCCAGGTAGAGATGCTAGATCCTCCATGGATTCTAAGCCCAAATACCTTAATTTGGAAAGTGGAGTAGTAATTGAAGAAGAAGGAGAAGAAGTTGATGCTAATGCGGAAGTTGTTGTACATCATCTTCACCTTCATTGTTTGCTGCATTGGTCTTATGTTGCCATTGGATAGCCATAGATTCTTGTCCAGAGATGGAAATGCTGGCATCAAAGTCAGGTTAGGTTAATTTATGATGGTTAATTGAGAAAGACAAGGAGATTGAGGCACTAGCTCTGCGTCCCTCCACGTTCTCCACCATCCTTTCAGATTAGGGTAGGTTAACAGTTCAAGAATCTTTAGAAATGGGAAGAATGATATTATTAATGCAAATTAAAAGAGGAATAATCATTCTTATTTGATATATACTCCAAAGAATCGAAGCCATGAAGACAGACACATTCCAAATAAGGGAGATGGTCTAGCGGAGGTTGGAAACCCAACTATAAAAGTTCGGACAAGATTTATGATAGAAGAAAGCCAATTTGAAAACCTCACACCTCCATAGTCATAAACATATAATTCTTTCAAGTTTGGGTGAGCTTGTAGGTTATCCAACAATGTGTCACTATTTACCCAATGCCATCTCAATTTAAAGGAGTGAAGGTGTTTCTTTTCCTTGAGATTTACTTGGTTAGACTCCAATGCAATGCTTTTCACATTTTCTAGTCCTTTAATGGAGATTTCACTTGTAAACTGGTTTAGGCTATTCAATTCATTTAATGTGGAACATCCTTTTCTTGATCCCTTCCCATAACAAAAGTTGATAACCTTTGCAAACTAGTTAATTTACCCAACCCCACTGGCATGCATTAAAATGTGCACATTACTTCAACAAGAATTTTCCTCTATGCATGATTATGTATCCATTGTTAGTTATTTTTTCCTTCTCCAATTTTACTTCAACAATTATTACTTATTAGATTATCTTAGTCAATGGTTCATTGCATTTTTTTATAGGATTTTATTCCATCTTTACATCCTAAAAAGAATTTAATGTGAGAAACTGATCATATGAAGGATACTAATGTATGTAACAATAAATGACCCAAATCTTATTAGTAAAGAGTTTATACGTGCTTCATATCTTTTACTTCATGTTGAACTTTTAGGTTGGATACAAATGCTCGATGCGCGGTTCTCACCAGAGTGCTATTTTTTTTTTTTTTTTTTTTTTTTTTTTTTTTGTTTTCCCCTTTGCTTCTTGAAGTTTACTTTAAGAATTATTACTTATACATTATATTATTTAAGTGATTCATTACATTTTGACTGGATATTGTGTCCTCTTCATATCCTACAAATAATTCAATGCTTGAACTTGATCATTTGGAAGATATTAGTGTATGTAACAATAAATGACCTAATTTTTTTTTTAATGAAGAGCTTCTAAATGTACCTTATATTTTTTACTTCTTATAGGACTTTTAGGTTGGACCCAAGACCTCGGTGCACAATTCTCACCACACTGTTAGCTAATTATTTTGCTTCTTCAATCTTACTTCAATAATTAGTACTTATTACATTATCTTGTTTAGGTTAATCATTACATTTTCACAATAATTTATTTCATCTTTATAGGCAATGAAGAATTCAATTCTTGAATCTGATCATGTGAAGGATATTGATGTATGTAACAATAAATAGCCTCATTCTCATTACTATGAGTTGCTTCTATATATGTCTGATATCTTTTAATATATGTTCAACTTTCCGGTTAGATTGAAATGCTCGACATGTAAATTTGCTTCAAAAGATATAGAAACTTACATGATTCACATGAGAAGTGAAAAACGTTTGTACTTATACATACTTTTTGTTTTTATAACATTTTGTTTTTTTTTTTTTTGTCAAAAAAAAAGGTTCAAGAGACTAATATCTACTTTGTTATTTTAGATCAAAGAACAATGCGCGTGTCCATGTCCTCTCCTGGGAAAGTATTTAAGAACCAGTCCATTCAAACAATTGTTCATTGTAATATCCTTTAATTTCCTCATGATTTGATTTCTTGGGCATCACATGCATTTTAGTTGTATAAATTTAACTTTTTGAACCTATTTTGTCAAATTGGGGAAAATTATCATCTTTATATATTTCACAGGGAAATTTATCAAGGAAAATAGCTAAGGTGAGTGGGGAGTAGAAGGAATACTTAATAAGAAGTTAAATTTTTTGTTTTTTATGCTAGGTATATGTTTTTCATTTTATATCATTTGTGCTAGTTTTGCATTTATGTAGATGCTTCCATTTTGTTAAATGAATATAATTAGCAAGTTATTATCAACCTTCATTTCCATATATTTGTCATATAACACTTACATTTCTTTAATTGCAAAATGTAGATCAATGAAGACAATGGTCTAGATTTGGTCAAGCTTATTAAACCATTTTGTCAAAAGGTCACAAGTATTTTCTACCTATATGTAGCATCATATTTTGGTGAATTATATAATTGTACATTAGAAGCTCATATTTTAATTTCAATTTTCTACTTTTTCATGCTCTTAATAACTTTGTAATTTGTTTATGATGAATTCTAATATCATATTGTTTCACTTGATTAGGCCTTAAAATTGTGCTTCCATATGGTCAAAGATCGATTGCATGTATATTATTATGGGTCGATCCTCAACATGTTCTCTCCTTTTTGTATGAAACATGTTGCTTTATACTTTTGTTTATGTAAAGAAAACTAAATGAGCTATGTCCATTTTGGGAAGATATTTATAACATTTTGATGTATAGATTCTATTTTGTGCTATGTAAATGATTATATATTTATAAATTGTAGCTATTATTATATTATTGTAATCTTTGAATTAATTAATGTGGGGAAATTGAAATATTTCAATATGTAAAACATTGGACACTAATGCTTTACAATTAATGGGTGATTGCCATTTCCCCACTAATTTCAAATCTTTTAGTGGAGAAATTTTTCCCCACTAAACAAGATGTCAATTTGTAGGGAATTGTCATTTCCCCACTAAAAGCAAGCATTTCAGTGGGAAATTTTGCCCCACTAAAGATGATACAATTTGTGGGGAAAATAAATTTCCCCATTAAAGAGAAGACCTTTTAGTGGAAAATGTGATTTCACCACTAATATTTATATTTAGGGCCTGTTTGGTTTAACTGTTGGATACAACTGATAATTGGTAGCTGTTAGCTGTTACTGTTAGCTGATAGCTAATAGCTGGTAGCTGATGATAGCTAATTTATGTTAAGTGTTTTGTAAAACTATGTTTAGCTGTTGCTGTTGATATGTGAAATGACCAATAAGAGTATATATTATATAACTTATTTTATTACTGAAATAAATATAAAATTATAAATTTATTATATTATATTATTTATTTTATTATTAAATAAATGTACAATTATCAAATTAATATATTATATCATTTATTATATTATTAAAATAAAAATATAATTACTAATCTATTATATTATATTATTTATTTTATTATTGAAATAAGAAAATAATGAAAATTTTAAAAAAATAATTAAATAATTAAAAAAATATAGATAAAATAATAAAGTAATTATTATTGTTGATAAAGAAAAAACTTATAATTAATTTTAAGTTTTTATATATAAATAAATATTTTACATTTTATGTTATTAATAAAAAATATTTTAACAAAATTGAAATGTGTTAATTAAAATGTTAAAATTATAAATGAAAAATATAAAAGTATCAATAATATTAAATTTTGAGTTAAATAAAAGAAGATAATATGGTCAAAATAAAAAATAAAATCAAATTAGCTATGAGCTGATGAGAAACAGTTCTAAAAATAGAGCTGATATAAACTGCAGCTGATGGGTACCATATCAGCTACTCATTAGCTATCAGTTTTATTTTTTAAAACTTACCAAACACTTTAGTTTACCTGTTTGGGTGTCTATCAGCTATCAGTTGCACCTAATAGGTGAACCAAACACTCCCTTAGTGGGGAAATAAAATTTTCCCACTAATTGAAGAAGCGGAAGCATGAAAAATATAAGTTTAGAACATTAAATTCAAAAATTTTCTTCTAGGATCTCATGTATCATGCAAGATTCATTATTTACCTAATTGATTTCAATGTTAAACAGCATATTAAAACACTTTTAATATGTTTTTGGATCTATATTTGTCATTTAAGATTTTAGAATTAACAGATTAATTCATTAGAACCCTAGATTAATTCAAGAACATGTGCACTAACCTTTTGATGCACTGTAGTTGTGTTTGGTACCTTTGGGATGCACCTAGGACACCAGATGTTGTCCTTCTAGCTTGTCCACACCAAGATCACCAATGGCAGCCCCTTGAACAGCTTCTTAAGCTTTTCCAATCAATTAGAAATTCATGTTTTGCCTTTAGAGAGATTACAGATGTATATAGGACACTAGAAACGATTTCTAGCAATTTTAATTCAAGAGAATGTTGGCAATTCTCTTTGAATTGATGAGAGATGAAGAAGAAGATAGGGGAGAGCTTCTTTGGGTGGTAGCACATATGAAAGAACATCAGCTTATTATTTTTTTCTTTCATCCTTTCCCTTATATAGCTAGGTCATCACTTAAAACTCTTGCCACATGTCATCTTCTGATTGACTCTTAGTTTAATTGATCCAATCACATTGTGCCAAGTGTCAAACCTAGATTTAATCTTGACTTTGATCATCTTATATGATTAAAAGACAAATGGCAAGCTTATGTATAGTGCCATGTGTCAACGTCTCATGGTGCCACATGTCACCCTGTGAAATGACCAAAATACTCTTGTGTCTTAATTTTGAGTTCTCAATCCAAAATAATTATTTCTCTTCTTCTAATCAATTTATATCAAATATAAATTAATTAATTAATCTCTATTAATTAATTTCTCATAATTAAATTCATATTTAAACACTTTAAATATAAATTTAGCTTATACTATACATCTAATGACCTAGATTTGGTTTCAAGCTATGCTAGGGACTTTGTAATCTAATTGCAAACCAAACCTGTTTAATTAATCAATTAAACTCTTTAACTAATTAATTAAATCACATTTAACTTAGTGATTACTTGTGTATGTGTGTGACTCGCTAGGCTCATCACTAATTGGCAATGAGATATGATATCAACTCTTAATATCATCAGAACTCTTTCTTACCATAAATGATTTCTTTAAATCATTTTATGCACCTCTTAGACCATAGTTAACACCTAGCATAGCATGCCATGGCCACCCAATCAGTAATAAGGTTTACCTTAAATGAACCTATTATCATATGTTACCATGCACTAAAATCTCTCTGTTATAAAATCCCAATTCGAGCTAGAGTCATGGTTTATGTCAAACCCCATTTGCTATGAATATTATGTTCTCTTTTAATTCCAACTCTTGAATAAAAAGATTTTCTCATCAGAAACTCTTTTCTGATTAAATCTATCTATCCTGGCCCGGAACTTGAAACATCAAGAATAATTAAATGAACATAGGATTTTATCCTATTTACTTAGGGTAACAGATTCCATCTTGATCAACACCTACTTCCATATATAACTAGTAGGAGCTAACACATGCCCATATACTCAGTACAAGTATGAAGTAGTATCAAACTCAAACCACCTATATACAAGATAACTGTGCTATCTCAAGTCTAAAGATTATATGCACTGATATGATTTATGACAATGCATTGACAAGAGTAAACTCCATGTGCTTGTCATAAATGTCACTGGTTTGGCCTACTTATCATGCATAAGTGCCTATCATGTTTATTATATGGCATGAGACTCACCATTTCATCTTATTTATATCTCATATAAATATATTGGGAACAAACATGAATACAATCTTTCTAGATAAGTCATGTCCTGTGTGAAGTATCCTCGATTGTGAACTAATTTATGATACTTTATGCTAGAGATACTGTCACTTATATTCTTAACAATTTAAGAATAGAATTTCTAACAAAATATCAATGGACCATTTCTATTACACATAAATATATTATGTAAATGGAAAACTGAAAATGCCATTTATTAATAAAACATGTACAAGATACATACTAAATGATATGCTCTAGGGCATACTACTAACAATCTCCCACTAGCACTAGAGCCATTCATTACAATATCTTAGACCCATCTTCTCAAGATGTCGGTCTAGCTGAGTTTGTGACATAGGCTTAGTGAATGGATCAGTTGGATTTTCAGCTGATGCTATTTTCTGTATGGCTACATTGCCTCGCCCAACTATCTCTCTAATAATGTGGTAGCGCCTTTCTATGTGTTTGGATTTCTGGTGAGACTGGAGTTCCTTAGCCTGTATGATTGCTCTATTATTGTCACAGTGGAGTGGAACTGCTGACTCAATGGAAGAAACTATTGGAAGTTCTATCACAAACTTCTTTATCCAAACAACTTCCTTTGCAAAGATCTCGATGCAAAGAATATACTAAATTTCGGTAATGGAATCTACAGTCGTACTCTGTTTGGAACTCTTCCAACTGACTGCACCTCCATTACAAATGAACACATACCTAAAGGTAGACTTTTTATTATCGATATCTGATTGGAAATAATACTCAGTATAACCATCCAATTGCAAGTCACCACCTCCATATATTAAGAATAAATCCTTAGTTCGTTTCAAGTACTTAAGGATATTCTTGACAGCTATCCTATGTTCCAAACTTGGATTGGATTGATACTTGCAAGTCAAACTAACAGCATATGCGATATCCGGCCTAGTACACAACATTGCATACATCAAACTTCCAATAGCCGAAGCATATGGAATCCTGGCCATTGTATCTCTTTCTTCAGGTGTCTTTAGAGACATCTCTTTAGAAAGGTGGATATCATGTCTCACTGGTAACAATCCTCTCTTGGAATTAAGCATGTTAAACCTCTTTAACACCTTTTCCAAGCATAGACTTTGGGATAAACCAATTATTCTTTTCGCTTTATCTCTATAGATGTGAATCCCAAGAATATAGGTTGCCTCCCCTAAGTCTTTCATGGAGAATGTATTTGACAACCATACCTTTACAGCTGTCAACATACCTATGTCATTATCCATCAATAAAATGTCATCCACATATAAGACAAGGAAAGTGATAGCACTATCACTAACCTTCTTATATAAACATGGCTCATCCTCATTTTTTATAAAACTAAATGACTTAATGGCTTCATCAAAACGGATGTTTCAACTCTTCGAAGCTTGTTTCAACCCATAAATGGATCGCTTTAGCTTGCATACTTTGGAATCATCTTGGGATACAAAACCCCTATGTTGTTCCATGAAAATGTTTTCTTCAACGTATCCATTGAGAAAAGCTGTTTTGACATCAATCTGCCAAATCTCATAATCATTTTATGCAGCTATTGCTAATAGAATCCTAATTGATTTAAGCATGGCAACAGGCGAGAAAGTCTCCTCATAGTCGATTCCTTGCCTTTGGAGAAACTCTTTCGCTACTAGCCTTGCTTTATAGGTCTCTACCTTTCCATCAGAACCAATTTTCTTCTTGAAAACCTATTTATTCCCTATAGGTACAATACCTTCAGGTGGGTCAACAAGATCCCAAACTTGATTCTTATACATGGAATCAATCTCGGATTTCATTGCATCAATCCATTTTGAAGAGTCTATATCTGATATAGCTTCTTCATAGGTAAGTGGATCATTTCCAAGATCTACTTCTTCATGAGTAAACAACTCTTGTTCTTCTTCATGAAGAAAACCATATCTCACTGGTGGGTGAGATATCCTGGTTGATCTGCGAGGAATTACAGTAGATATTTCATCAACAGGTGTAGGTTGACTAGATGGATCTATATTCATCTTATCTGTTGGTTGGTCAGAATTCTCCAATTCTAACTCTATTTGCCTTCCTTTGCCTCCTTCTTGAACAAACTGTTGTTTAAGAAATATGGCATCTCTACTTACCACAACCTTTTGTGATGTAGGCAAATAAAAATAATATCCAAAACTCTCTTTTGGATATCTAACAAATCGACCCTTTTCTGATCTGGTTTCCAATTTGTTAGTGTTCAGCTTTTTGATATAAGCTGGACAACCTCAAATCTTAACATGCTTAAGACTTGGTTTTTTCCATGTCATATCTCATAAGGTGTGGAAGATACTGATTTTGATGGAATCCTATTCAGAATATGCAAAGTTGATTCTAATGCAAATCTCCAAAAGGAGATTGGCATATCAGTATAGCTCATCATACTACGTACCATATATAATAGGGTACGATTTCTCCTTTCAGATACACCATTCAGCTATGGTGTTCCTAGAGGAGTCAGCTGGGAAACAATGCCATGCTCTTTCAAGTATTCATCAAATTCAGTACTCAAGTATTCACCTCAACAATATGATCGAAGAGCTTTAATACTTTTTCCTGTTTGATTTTCTACTTCAGATTTAAATTCTTTGAACTTTTCAAAGGATTCATGTTTGTATTTCATCAAATACAAATACCCAAACCTTGATTTATCATCATTAAAGGTAATAAAATAATGAAAACGGCCTCTAGCCATTTCTCCAAATGGGCCATGTACATCACTATGTATTAGCTCTAAAATATTTTCAGCTCTTAGCACTTGTCCAACAAAGGGTGATCTGGTCATTTTACCTTGAAGGCAGGATTCACAGGTCAGAGTAGGTTCAGAACCCAATAAGGATAGAATCCCCATTTTCTCCAGTTTTGTAATCCTATCTTCTGCAACATGACCTAATCTTAAGTGCCAAATATATTTTGAACTTGAGTTGATTTTCACTATGGCATTGCATTCATTTAGATTACTTGTATTCAATTTGTGTTTGTCATTATTATCCAAATAATAAAGACCATCATGCATATAACCCGAGCCAACATATTTATTTCCAAAATAAATATTACAAACATCATCTGTGAACTGAAAATCATAACCATCTCTAGTCAAACTAGATATCGAAATGAAGTTCTTAAAAGCATCAGGTACATATAAAATATTATTCAAACACAAAACATATCCAGACATGTAAAAAGATTTAGATCCTATGGCTAAAGCTTCAACAGTTGAGCCATCGCCAATCCGGTGTCTAACATCTCGAGAACACAAGCTGCTATTGTTTGCTAGTTCATGCATATCATAAGAAATGTGAGAACTGGCAACAGTATCTAAAACCTAAGCTGTAGATGAACTATGAGTATCATCAGAATCTAAATAACAAGATATGGACATACCTTCCGAAGGTGTATCCTTCTTGTCCTTTAGAGAAGCAAGATACTCTGGGCAGTTCCTTTTTTGAGTGCCCATCCTGCTGGCAGTGGAAACACTTTCCTTTACCTCCATCAGCTTTAGTCTTCCCTTTCTGCTTAGCTATCTTCTTGAAAGGACCAGGAATTTGAGGTTTCTTTTTTTTATTGCCCTTCTTCTTGTTGGACTTTGCAGCAGAAGAAGATGCAATCAAAGCTACCTCTTTTCCTTTATTGCCTGGCATATTCTTTTGGGCAATAACCAGCATGTTGAGTAAACCAGCCAAGGTGCATTCCTGCTTAATCATATGGAAATTTGTCACAAAATTCCCAAATGACTCAAGAAGGGACTAAAGGATCAAATCTGTTTGCAGTTGGAAATCCATGTTAAAGTCAAGATGTTCTAGTTGCTCAATTTGCCAAATCATCTTGTAGACATGATCCCCAACATTCTATCCCTCGGACATCCTCATGCAGAATAGCTGTCTAGATATCTCATACCTAGCATTCATCCTGTGCTCACCATACAACTCTTGTAGGTGAAGAAGGATTTCACTCGCACTCTGCATTTTCTCGTACTGCTTCTGTAACTCATTACTCATAGAAGCAAACATGTAAAACTTGGCTCTTATATCATGCTCCGTCCACTTGTCTAAAGTTTCATGTTCCTCTTGAGTGGCCTCTGGAGGTAAGGGACCAGGAACATTTGAGTCTAGAATATATCCTATATGTTCAAGATTTAGGACAAGTTTCAAATTTCTTAGCCAATTAGATAGATTAGGTCTTGTCATCCTATTGCGATCAAGTATGCTTGTAAGGATATTGGATGGTGGTGGTTGTGGTGTGCTCATTATTATCAAAAAATTAACTGTAGAAAATAACCAGATTAATTAGTAAATGTATCATGTATTTAACCAAAATGATTATGGTCTTTTAATCAAATTGGTCCTCCCACTAACTTAGTGAATCCTACACTTCCAAAGTAGAAAACGAAGATCCTAGTTGGATGGATTTCTAGTGGGTGATTGAATTCTTATAATCTTATTAACCATCCTCAGGCACATCCATTATTGGAATTACAATAAATTATAAGTGAGCAACTCCTTGCCCATCACATCTCATATGAGGTTCAATTCTTTACCTAGCCCCTAATGCTCAAAATCTCAGGCACATCCATTATTGACTTATCTTGCATTAGTTAAGTTGATCCCATTGAGCCAGTAAACATGCAAATAATTTTAATGTCCTCAGGCATGTCCATTATTGGCCACTAAACTATTTACATATTTACAACATCTCATGCTTAATAATTATTCTTAAGAAAATCTCTTAAATTAATTGCATCATATGCAAGTATTTAAAATTTCTTAAAATAATTGCCTCAATGGAGGGCCCATGTTATAATTACTTTAATTATACCATTTCCAACTTAATCATTTGTTTGGAAGATTTTGTGGTCGTCCCAATTACTATTATGGTCTCCCTTTGCACATTATCCATTTAGCATGCATGTATCATATACTTGCACACAATCCCATACATCTCATGCATTCATGGATAAACAAAAAATATGGTATGATCATGGACTTTCTAAGGGATTCAATTCTGAGCCACCAAGAATTGAATCAGGGCATTCCTAGGTGCATTTCATTCATTCATATTACTAGAGTTGCTGAAGGAGTACATAATCAACACTTGATCTTTAATTCCTCCCACTGGTCCTACCAATGCTCTTGACCTCCTGGATCTTTTTGCAATCCAATTACATAGTAATCTTTGGCATACCAAGGCGAATTTACAAGAACCAAATAAATGAAATTACAACCCAAAAAATATTACAACCTTTTATAATACATGCCACCAAAATAAATTAATTAATTTACAAACCAAAGAAACATAAAAGAAATAAATCCAATCACATTGGTCTTTTATTGTCCATGATCATCCATCATGAATATCACTATTTAACAATTAAATAAAATATACATACTTAAATTAAATTGAATATCTCATACTCAACTTAAAAATCCAGATTTGAATATGATTCAAACCAATTTAAAAATTCAGATTTGAATCACATTCAAACAAATTCAAAATTTAGATTTTAATCAAAATAATTGTGTGATTAAAACTCCTAATTAAACACTTTAATTAGTCATGGGCCTAATTATGAGCCTTGAAACCAAGCCCACAAACAAGCCCAAAAGCCATGCGCATGGTTGGATGCACCAAACCATGCGCACCAATGGTGTTTATCTTCATGCCGCCACCTTTTCTTTGCAACCAGCAATGAATCAATCATCTCATGATCAAATCACACAATTAAATCATATAATCAACAATCTAAATGGCAAATATAGTGGCTCTGATACCAATTGAAGGAGCAGAAGCATGAAAAATATAAGTTTAGAACATTGAATTCAAAAATTTTCTTCTAGGGTCTCATGCATCATGCAAGATTCATTATTTACCTAATTGATTTCAATGTTAAATAGCAAATTAAAACACTTTTAATATGTTTTTGGATCTACATTTTCCATTTAAGATTTTAAAATTAACATATTAATTCATTAGAACCCTAGATTAATTCAAGAACATGTGCACTAACTTTTTTATGCACTGTAGTTGTGTTTGGTACCTTTGGAATGCACCTAGGACACCAGATGTTATCCCTCTAGCTTGTCCACACCAAGATCACCAATGGAAACCCCTTGAACAGCTTCTCAAGCCTTTCTAATCAATTAGAAATTCAGGTTTTGCCTTTAAAGAGATTATAGATGTATATAGGACACTAGAAACGATTTTTAACAATTTTAATTCAAGAGAATGTTGGCAATTCTCTTTGAATTGATGAGAGATGAAGAAGAAGATAGGGGAGAGCTTCTTTGGGTGGCAGCACATATGAAAGAACAGCAGCTTATTATTTTGTTCTTTCATCCTTTCCCTTATATAGCTAGGTCATCACTTAAAACCTTTGCCACATGTCATCTTCTGATTGGCTCTTAGTTTAATTGACCCAATCACTTTGTGCCAAGTGTCAAACCTAGATTTAATCTTGACTTTGATCATCTTACATGATTAAAAGACAAATGGCAAGCTTATGTATAGTTCCATGTGTCAACATCTCATGGTGCCACATGTCACCCTGTGAAATGACCAAAAAACCCTTGTGTCTTAATTTTGAGTTCTCAACCCAAAATAATTATTTCTCTTCTTCTAATCAATTTATATCAAATATAAATTAATTAATTAATATAAATTAATTAATTTCTCATAATTAAATTCATATTTAAAGACTTTAAATATAAATTTAACTTATACTATACATCCAATAACCTAGATTTGGTTTCAAGCCATGCCAGGGATTTTGCAATCTAATTACAAACCAAACCTATTTAATTAAATCAATTAAACTCTTTAACTAATTAATTAAATCACATTTAACTTGGTGATTACTTGTGTATGTGTGTGACTCACTAGGTTCATCACTAATTGGTAATGAGATATGATATCAACTCTAAATATCATCAGAACTCTTTCTTACCATAAATGATTTCTCTAAATCATTTTATGCACCTCATAGACCATGGTTAATACCTAGCATAGCATGCCATGGCCACCCAATCAGTAATAAGGTTTACCTTAAATGAACCTATTATCATATGTTACCATGCACTAGAATCTCTCTATTACAAAATCCCAATTCGAGCTGGAGTCATGGTTTATATCAAACCCCATTTGCTATGAATATTATGTTCTCTTTTAATTCTAGTTCTTGATTAAAAAGATTTTCTCATCAGAAACTCTTTTCTAATTAAATCTATCTATCCTGGCCAGGAACTTGAAATATCAAGAACAATTAAATAAACATAAGATTTTATCTCTATTTACTTAGGGTAACAGATTACATCTTGATCAACACCTATCTCCATATATAACTAGTAGGAGCCAACACATGCCCATATACTCATACTCAGTACAAGTATGAAGGCAGTATCAAACTCAAACCACTTATATACAAGATAACTGTGCTATCTCAGGTCTAAAAATTATATGCACTGATATGATTTATGACAATGCATTGAGAAGAGTTATGTGCTTGTCATAAATGTCACTGGTTTGCCCTACTTATCATGCATAAGTGCCTATCATTTTGTTATATGGCATGAGACTCACCATTCCATCTTATTTATATCTCATATAAATACATTGGGAACAACATAAATACAATCTTTCTGGATAAGTCATGTCCTGTGTGAAGTATCCTCAATTGTGAACCAATTTATGATACTTTGTGCTAGAAATACTATCACTCATATTCTTAATAACTTAAGAATAGAATTTCTAAGAAAATATCAATGGACCTTTTCTATTACTCATAAATATATTATGGAAACGGAAAAGTAAAAATGCCTTTTATTAATAAAACATGTACAAGATATATACTAAATGATATGCTTTAGGGCATACTACTAACACTAATTACTTTAGTAACACACCTTTAGTGGCGAACTAGTGGGGAAATTTTGTTTCGCCACTAAATATATTAGTGGCGAAATTTCTACATTTAGTGGGGAAGCATTTCCCCACTAAAGAAGCTATTTCTTATAGTAGTGGAATGTAAATAATAGGATTTGGGATCAATTGAGGAAATATTTGATGGTTGGTGCAATAGGAAGTAAGATATTAGAGACTACTCATAACAAGAGAGTTGCCTTAGCTATGGGTGTAGACTCTCCATATGCTATAGACGGTCTAACAAAAGATCAGTCATGGGATTTATTTAAGAAGTTAGTATTTAGTGAAGGAACAAGGAGAGTGAATCCAAATCTTGTAAAAATTGGAAAAGAAATTGTGAAGAAGTGCAAAGGAGTTCCACTTGCAATAAGAGCTTTAGGAGGTATAATGCAACTAAAAAATAGTGACAGTGAATGGTTGGCTGTATTAGAAAATGAGATATGGAAGTTGTTTGAGAATGATAATGATATTGGTCCATTGTTAAAATTGAGTTATGATCACTTACCAAATTATTTAAGGCAATCTTTTGCATATTGTGCTATGTTCCCTAAAGATTATGAATATGGTAAAAAATAGTTAATTTAGTTATGGATGGCACAAGGTTATGTTCAACCTTTGAGTCAAAGCGGAAATGAAAGTTTAGAGGAGATTGGAAATGAATATGTCAATGAATTATTGTCTAGGTCATTTTTCCTAAAGGATGAACGTGAAGGTTGGCATAGTTATAAAATGCATGATCTCATCATTGATCTTACACAGTCAATAGCAAGGGATAGTTGCTTTTTAGTGAATGATAATACTAAAGTTATTCCTAACAAAGTCCAACATGTGTATTTTAAAAAATTGCCTTCTAAGGAATGCTTGAAGTAGCTTAAAGTTAAGGGTTTAATAACACTATTTTTTATCGTGCATTGACAAAGTTGAGTTTAAAAAGTGTTATTTCAAATTGTAGGAGCTTACGTGTACTGAGTTTAAATGGATCAGGAATAAATAAATTGGCAAATTCAATTAAGAAGTTGAAGCACTTGAGGTATCTTGACATGTCAAGAAATTATGATTTGAGATCACTTCCAAATGGTATTTGCAGTTTGTATAATTTGCAAACTCTAAGACTCACATCTCATTAAAAAAAAAAAAAAGTCTAAGACTCACATCTTGGCAGGAACTTAGAGAATTACCAAGAGACTTAAGAAAATTGATTTGTCTTAAACGCCTCATGATCTACGGATGTAAGAAACTAGAATGTGTGCCAGTGGGGTTAGGGAGATTAACTAGTCTGCAAACATTATCAATTTTTGTTGTGGCAAGGGATCAAGGAAGGAGATGTTCCATGTTAAATGAATTGAATAGCCTAAACAAGCTTGCAGGTCAAATCTGAAGGAACGGAAGCGTGAAAAACACAAGTTTATACCATTAAATTCAAAAATTTTCACCTAGGGTCACATGCATCATGCAAGATTTATTTTTATCTATTTGATTTCAATGATAAACAACATATTAAAACTCTTTTAATATGTTTTTGGATCTGTATTTGCCATTTAAGATTTTAAAATTAATCAGATTAATTTTAGAACCCTAGATTAAATCAAGAACGATTACACTAACCTCTTGATGCACTGCAGCGTGTCTGCGCCTTTGAGATTCATCTTGAGGACACCAGATGTTGTCCCTTTAGCTTGTCCACACCAAGAACACCTATGGCAGCCCTTGAATAGCTTCTAAAGCTTTTTCTATTAATTAGAAATTCAAGTTCTGCCTTTTAAGAGATTAGAGATGTAAACAGGATACTAGAAACAATTTCTAGTGTTCTTAATTCAAGAGATTGATGGCTAATCTCTTTGTATTGATGAGAGATGAAGAAGAATAGATGAAAAGCCTCAAAATGGCGTGACAAAGGAGAGGAGTGGCTACTGGTTGCTTTTCTTTTTCATAACAACACTTAAATAGCTAGGTTAACACATTAAACCCTTGCCACATGTCACCCTTTGATTAGCTCTAGGTTTAAGTAACCCAATCACATTATGCCAAGTGTCAAACCTATATTTAATCTTGATTTTAATCATCTTACATGATTAAAAAATATTTGGCAAGCTTATGTGTAATCCCATGTGTCACCAACTCATGGTGCCATGTGTCACACTGTGAAATGACCAAAATGCCCCTGTGTCTTAATTTTGAGTTCTTAACCCAAAATAATTATTTTTCTTCTTCTAATTAATTTATATCAAATATAAATTAATTAATTAATCTCTATTAATTAATTTCTCATTAATTAAATTCATATTTAAACACTTTAAATATAAATTTAATTTATACTACACATCCAATAATCTAGATTTGGTTTCAAGTCATGCTAAGGACTTTGCAATTTAATTGCAAACCAAACCTATTTAATTAATCAATTAAACTCTTTAATTAATTAATTAATTAAATCATATTTAAATATGTGATAACTTGTGTATGTGTGTGACTTACTAGGCTCATCACTAATTGGCAATGAGACATGATATCAACTCTTAATATCATCAGAACTCTTTCTTACCATAAATGATTTCTCTAAATCATTTTATAAACCTCATAGACCATGGTTAACACCTAGCATAGCATGCCATGGCCACCCAATTAGTAATAAGGTTTACCTTAAATGAACCTATAATCATATGTTACCATGCACTAGAATCTCTCTGTTACAAAATCCCAACTCAAGCTGGAGTCATGGTTTATGTCAAACTCCATTTGCTATGAATATTATGTTCTCTTTTAATTCCAGTTCTTGATTAGAAAGATTTTCTCATCAGAAACTCTTTTCTGAATAAATCTATCTGTCCTGGCCAGGAACTTGAAACATCAATAACAATTAAATGAACATAGGATTTTATCTCTATTTACTTAGAGGAATAGATTCCATCTTGATCAACACCTACCTCCATATATAGCTAGTAGGAGCCAACACATGCCCATATACCCATACATAGTACAAGTATAAAAGCAGTATCAAACTCAAACTGCCTATATACAAGATAACTGTGCTATCTCAGGTCTAAAGATTATATGCACTGATATGATTTATGGCAAAACATTGACAAGAGTAAACTCCATGTGCTTGTCATAAGTATCACTGGTTCGGCCTACTTATCATTTATAAGTGCCTATCATGTTTGTTATATGGCATGAGACTCACCATTCCATCTTATTTATATCTCATATAAATAACTTGGGAACAAACATGAATACAATTTTTCTGGATAAGTCATGTCCTTATTATGAAGTATCCTCGATTGTGAACCTATTTATGATACTTTGTGCTGGAAATATTGTCACTCATATTCTTAACAACTTAAGAATAATATTTCTAACAAAACATCAATGGACCTTTTCTATTACACATAAATATATTATGTAAACGGAAAAGTGGAAATGCCTTTTAATAATAAAAATATGTACAAGATACATACTAAATGAAATGCTCTAGGGCATACTACTAACAATCTCCCACTAGCACTAGAGCCATTCATTACAATATCTTAGACCTATCTTCTCAAGATGTCGGTCTAACTGAGTCTGTGACATAGGCTTAGTGAATGGATCAGCTAGATTTTCAACTGATGCTATTTTCTGCATGGCTACATCGCCTCGCCCAACTATTTCTCTGATAATGTGGTAGCGCCTTTCTATGTGTTTGGATTTCTGGTGAGACCTTGGTTCCTTAGCCTGTATGACTGCTCCATTATTGTCACAGTGTAGTGGAACTGCTGACTCAATGGAAGGAACCACTGTAAGTTCTGTCACGAACTTCTTTATCCAAACAGCCTCCTTTGTAGCATCTGATGCAGTAATATACTCAGTCTCTGTAGTGGAATCTGCAGTCGTGCTCTGTTTGGAACTCTTCCAACTGACTGCATCTCCATTACAAATGAACACATATCCAGAGGTAGACTTTCTATCATCGATATCTGATTGGAAATCAGAATCAGTATAACCATCCAATTGCAAGTCTCCACCTCCATAAATCAAGAATAAATCCTTAATTCTTCTCAAGTACTTAAGAATATTCTTGACAGCTATTCAGTGTTCCAAACCTGGATTGGATTGATACCTGCTAGTCAAACTAACAGCATATGCAATATCCGGCCTAGTACACAACATTGCATACATTAAACTTCCAATAGCTGAAGCATATGGAATTCTGGCCATCTTATCTCTTTCTTCAGGTGTCTTTGGAGACATCTCTTTAGAAAGGTGGATACCATGTCTTACTAGTAACAATCCTCTCTTGGAATCAAGCATGTTAAACCTCTTTAACACCTTTTCCAAGTATAGACTTTGGGATAAACCAATTATTCTTTTCGCTCTATCTCTATAGATGCGAATCCCAAAAATATAGGTTGCCTCCCCTAAGTCTTTCATGGAGAATGTATTTGACAACCATACCTTTATAGTTGTCAACATACCTGTGTCATTACCCATCAACAGTATGTCATCCACATATAAGACAAGGAAAGTGATAGCACTGTCACTAACCTTCTTATATACACATGGCTCATCCTCATTTTTGATAAAACCAAAGGATTTAATGGCTTCATCAAAACGGATGTTCCAACTCCTCGAAGCTTGTTTCAACCCATAAATAGATCGCTTTAGCTTGCATACCTTGGAACCATCTTGGGATTCAAAACCCCTAGTTTGTTCCATGAAAATGTTTTCTTCAATGTATCCATTGAGAAAAGCTGTTTTGATATCCATCTGCCAAATCTCATAATCATAGTATGCAGCTATTGCTAATAAAATCCTAATTGATTTAAGCATGGCAACAAAGTAGAAAGTCTCTCATAGTCGATTCCTTGCCTTTGGCGAAACCCTTCGCTACTAGCCTTGCCTTATAGGTCTCTACCTTTCCATCGTAACCAATTTTCTTCTTGAAAACCCATTTGTTCCCTATAGGTACAATACCTTGGTGGGTCAACAAGATCCCAAACTTGATTCTTATACATGGAATCAATCTCGGATTTCATAGCATAAATCCACTTTGAAGAGTATATATCTGATATAGCTTCTTCATAGGTAAGTGGATCATCTCCATGATCTACTTCTTCATTCGTAGACATCTCTTGTTGTTCTTCATGAAGAAAACCATATCTCATCGGTGGGTGAGATACCAGTTGTTCTACGAGCAATTTGTAGATGTTTCATCAACGGGTATAGGTTGACTAGATGGATCTATATCCATCCGATGCTGGTTGATCGTAATTCTCCAATTCTAACTCTATTTGCCTTCCTTTGCCTCCTTCTTGAACAAACTGTTGTTCAAGAAATGTGGCATCTCTACTTATCACAACCTTTTGTGAAGTAGGCAAATAAAAATAATATCCAAAACTATCTTTTGGATATCCAACAAATCGATCTTTTACGATCCGTCTCCAATTTATCGGTGTTCGACTTTTGATATAAGTTGGACAACCCCAAATCTTAACATGCTTAAGACTTGGTTTTCTTCCATGCCATATCTCATAAGGTGTGGAAGAAACTGATTTTGATGGAATCCTATTCAGAATATACAAAGCTGATTCTAATGCAAATCCCCAAAAGAAGATTGGCATATAAGTATAGCTCATCATACTACCTACCATATCCAATAGGGTACGATTTCTCCTTTCAGATACACCATTCAGCTGTGGCGTTCCTGGAGGAGTCAGCTGAGAAACAATGCCATGCTCTCTCAAGTATTCATCAAATTCAGTACTCAAATATTCACCTCCACGATCTGATCGAAGAGCTTTAATACTCTTTCCTGTTTGATTTTCTATTTCAGATTTAAATTCTTTGAACTTTTCAAAAGATTCATGTTTGTATTTCATCAAATACAAATACCCAAATCTTGATTTATCATCAGTAAAGGTAATAAAATACTGAAAACCCCCTCTAGCCATTTCTTTAAATGGACTACATACATCACTATGTGTTAGCTCCAAAATATTTTCAGCTCTTAGCCCTTGTCCAACAAAGGGTGATCTAGTCATTTTGCCCTGAAGGCAAGATTCACAAATTGGAGTAGGCTCAGAGCCCAATGAGGATAAAATCCCCATTTTCTCTAGTTTTGCAATCCTATCTTCTGCAACATGACATAACCTTAAGTGCCAAATATATTTAGAACTTGAGTTGGTTTTCACCATGGCATTGCATTCTTTTAGATCACTTGCATTCAATTTGTGTTTGTCATTATTATCCAAATAATAAAGACCATCATTCATATAACCCGAACCAACATATTTATTTCCAAAATAAATATTGCAAACATCATCTGTGAACTGAAATTCATAGCCATTTCTAGTCAAACTAGATATAGAAATGATATTCTTAAAAGCATCAGGTACATATAAAATATTATCCAAACACAAAACATGTCCAAACATGTAAAAGGATTTAGATCCTATGGCTAAAGCTTCAACAGTTGAGCCATTGCCAATCCGGACTCTAATATCTTGAGAACGCAAGTCGCCTCTTGTTTGCTAGTTCACGCATATCATTAGGAATGTGAGAACTGCACCGTATCTAAAACCCAAGCTATAGATGAACTATGAGTATCATCGAATCTAAATAACAAGATATGGACATACCTTACGAAGGTGTATCCTTCTTATCCTTCAGAGAAGCAAGATACTGCAGCGTTCCTTTTCCAATGCCCATCCTTTTGGCAAAGGGAAACACTTTCTTTGCCTCCATCGACTTTAGTCTTCCTTTTCTGTTTAGCTATTTTCTTGGAAGGACCAGGAATCGAGGTTTCTTTTTCTTATTGCCCTTCTTCTTGTTGGACTTTCCAGTGAGAAGAAGATGCAACAAAGCTACCTCTTTTCCTTTATTGCACGGCATATTCTTTTGGGCATTAACCAAAGATGTTGAGTAAACCAACTAAGGTGCATTCTGTTTAGTCATATGGAAATTTGTCACAAAATTCCCAAAAGACTCGTGAAGGGATCAAGGATCAAATCCGTCTGTAGTTGGAAATCCATGTTGAAGTCAAGATGTTCCAACTGCTCAATCAGCCGAATCATCTTGTGGACATGATCCCCAATATTCTGTCCCTCATACATCCTCATACGGAATAGCTGTCTAGATATCTCATACCTAGCATTCCTGCTATGCTCACCATACAACTCTTGTAGGTGAAGGAGGATCTCACTCGCACTTTGCATGTTCTCATGTTGCTTTTGTAACTCATTATTCATGGAAGCAAGCATGTAACACTTAGCTCTTATATCATGCTCCTTCCACTTGTCCAAAGTTTCATGTTCCTCTTGTGTGGCCTCTGGAGGTAAGGGACCAGGAACATTTGAATCTAGAACATATCCTATATGTTCAAGGTTCAGGACAAGTTTCAAATTTCTTAGCCAATCAGACAGATTAGGTCCCGTCAACCTATTGTGATCAAGTATGCTTGTAAGGATATTGGATGGTGGTGGTTGTTTTGTGCTCATTTTTATCAGACAATTAACTGCAGAAAATAGCCAGATTAATTAGTAAATATATCATGTAATTAACCAAAATGATTATGGTCTTTTAATCAAATTGGTCCTCCCACTAACTTAGCGAATCCTACACTTCCAAAGTAGAAAACGGAAATCTTAGTTGGATGGATTTCTAGTGGGTGATTGAATTCTTATAATTCTATTGATCATCCTCAGGTACATCCATTATTGGAATTACAATAAACTATAAGTGAGCAACTCCTTGCCCATCACATCTCATGTGAGGTTCAATCCTTTACCTAGCCCCTAATGCTCAAAATCTCAGGTACATCCATTATTGACTTATCTTGCATTAGTTAAGTTGATCCCATTGAGCCAGTAATTATGCAAATAATTTTAATGTCCTCAGGTACATCCAATATTGGCCACTAAACCATTTACATATTTACAACATCTCATGCTTAACAATTATTCTTAAGAAAATCTCTTAAATTAATTACATCTTATGCAACTATTTAAAATTTCTTAAAATAATTGCCCCAATGGAGGGCCTATGTTATAATTACTTTAATTATAGCATTTCCAACTTAATCATTTGTTTGGAAGATTTTATGGTCATTCTAATTACTATTAAGGTCTCACTTTGCACATTATCCATTTAGCATGCATATATCATATAATTGCATACATTCCCATACATCTCATGCATTCATGGATAAGCAGTAAATATGGTATGATCATGGACTTTCTAAGGGATTCAATTCTGAGCCGCCAAGAATTGAATCAGGTCATTCCTAGGTGCATTTCATTCATTCATTTTACAAGAGTTGCTGAAGGAGTACATAATCAACACTTGATCTTGAATTCCTCCCACTAGTCCCACCAATGCTCTTGACCTCCTTGAACTTCTTGCAATCCAATATTACATAGTAATCCTTGGCATACCAAGGCGAATTTACAAGAACTTAAATAAATGAAATTACAACCCAAAAATTATTACAAACTTAATAATACATGCCCAAAATAAATTAAAATAAATTAATTAATTTACAATCCCAAAGAAACATAAAAGAAATAAATCCAATCACATTGGTCTTTTATAGTCCATGATCATCCATCATGCATATCACTATTTAACAATTAAATAAAACATACATACTTAAATTAAATTGAATATCTCATATTCAACTTAAAAATCTAGATTTGAATATGATTCAAATAAATTTAAAAATTCAAATTCGAATATCATTCAAACAAATTTAAAAATTCAGATTTGAATCACATTCAAACAACTTTAAAAATTCAGATTTGAATCACATTCAAACATTTTTTAAAAAATCAGATTTGAATCATATTCAAACATTTTTTAAAAAATCAGATCTGAATTTTATTCAAACAATTTTAAAAAAATCAGATTTAAATATGATTCAAACAACTTTAAAAATTCAGATTTGAATCACATTCAAACAACTTTTAAAATTCAGATTTGAATCATAATTTAATTGTGTGATTAAAATTCTAATTAAACAATTTAATTAGACATAGGATGAGCTTTTAGATCATACAACAATTGTAAATTAAAAAGCAAACCTTGCGCCACCTTGAAGAACCATTGTTGCCGCCACCAATGGTGGCTTCACCTTATGTGCCGCCACACATCCATTGCAACCAGCAATGGATCAATCATCTCATGATCAAATCACACAATTAAATCATATAATCAACAATCTAAATGACAAATATAGTGGCTCTGATACCAATTGAAGGAACGAAAGCGTGAAAAACACAAGTTTATACCATTGAATTCAAAAATTTTCACCTAGGGTCACATGCATCATGCAAAATTTATTTTTATCTATTTGATTTCAATGATAAACAACATATTAAAAATTTTTTAATATGTTTTTGGATCTGTATTTGCCATTTAAGATTTTAAAATTAATCAGATTAATTTTAGAACCCTAGATTAAATCAAGAACAATTACACTAACCTCTTGATGCACTGCAGCGTGTCTGCGCCTTTGAGATTCGTCTTGAGGACACCAGATGTTGTCCCTCTAGTTTGTCCAAACCAAGAACACCTATGGCAGCCCTTGAACAGCTTCTAAAGCTTTTTCTATTAATTAGAAATTCAAGTTCTGCCTTTTAAGAGATTAGAGATGTAAACAGGACACTAGAAACAATTTCTAGTGTTCTTAATTCAAGAGATTGATGGCTAATCTCTTTGTATTGATGAGAGATGAAGAAGAATAGATGAAAAGCCTCAAAGTGGCATGAAAAAGGAGAGGAGTGGCTGCTGGTTGCTTTTCTTTTTCATAATAACACTTAAATAGCTAGGTTAACACATTAAACCCTTGCCACATGTCACCCTTTGATTAGCTCTAGGTTTAAGTAACCCAATCACATTATGCCAAGTGTCAAACCTATATTTAATCTTGATTTTAATCATCTTACATGATTAAAAAACATTTGGCAAGCTTATGTGTAATCCCATGTGTCACCATCTCATGGTGCCACGTGTCACACTGTGAAATGACCAAAATGCCCTTGTGTCTTAATTTTGAGTTCTTAATCCAAAATAATTATTTTTCTTCTTCTAATTAATTTATATCAAATATAAATTAATTAATTAATCTCTATTAATTAATTTCTCATTAATTAAATTCATATTTAAACACTTTAAATATAAATTTAATTTATACTACACATCCAATAATCTAGATTTGGTTTCAAGTCATGCTAGGGACTTTGCAATTTAATTGCAAACCAAACCTATTTAATTAATCAATTAAACTCTTTAATTAATTAATTAATTAAATCATATTTAAATAGGTGATAACTTGTGTATGTGTGTGACTTACTAGGCTCATCACTAATTGGCAATGAGACATGATATCAACTCTTAATATCATCAGAACTCTTTCTTACCATAAATGATTTCTCTAAATCATTTTATAAACCTCATAGACCATGGTTAACACCTAGCATAGCATGCCATGGCCACCCAATTAGTAATAAGGTTTACCTTAAATGAACCTATAATCATATGTTACCATACACTAGAATCTCTCTGTTACAAAATCCCAACTCAAGCTGGAGTCATGGTTTATGTCAAACTCCATTTGCTATGAATATTATGTTCTCTTTTAATTCCAGTTCTTGATTAAAAAGATTTTCTCATCAGAAACTCTTTTCTGAATAAATCTATCTGTCCTGGCCAGGAACTTGAAACATCAATAACAATTAAATGAACATAGGATTTTATCTCTATTTACTTAGAGGAACAGATTCCATCTTGATCAACACCTACCTCCATATATAACTAGTAGGAGCCAACACATGCCCATATACCCATACATAGTACAAGTATGAAAGCAGTATCAAACTCAAACTACCTATATACAAGATAACTGTGCTATCTCAGGTCTAAAGATTATATGCACTGATATGATTTATGACAAAACATTGACAAAAGTAAACTCCATGTGCTTGTCATAAGTGTCACTGGTTCGGCCTACTTATCATTTATAAGTGCCTATCATGTTTGTTATATGGCATGAGACTCACCATTCCATCTTATTTATATCTCATATAAATAACTTGGGAACAAACATGAATACAATCTTTCTGGATAAGTCATGTCCTTATTATGAAGTATCCTCGATTGTGAACCTATTTATGATACTTTGTGCTAGAAATATTGTCACTCATATTCTTAACAACTTAAGAATAATATTTCTAACAAAATATCAATGGACCTTTTCTATTACACATAAATATATTATGTAAACGGAAAAGTGGAAATGCCTTTTATTAATAAAAATATGTACAAGATACATACTAAATGATATGCTCTAGGGCATACTACTAACAAAATCTTCATTAAACGACTAGAAAATATAAAAAGCACTGCATTGGAGTCCAACCATGTAAATCTCAAGGAAAAGTGTTGGAACAAAAATTAATGTGAAAGAATAAAGTACATTTTTATTAAATAGAAAGAAATTCTTTATACAACTCTATAAACAATCTTAATTGATGTGCTGTTTATATAGCACTTAGATCTAACAAAATAAAATAAAAATCCCATCTAAATCTCAACCATTAGTTAAGATTAGATTACTACTTAAAATTTAAAATGCAACAATTTTAAAAATGAAGACTAAATTAAATATGTTTGAATTAGATTTTAACATTTTCTCTCTTAATTCAAACATGGACTCAAAATTTATTTATTTATTTATTTGATTGGAGCACTTCTCTCTATCTGGAAATTTAAGTGTTGGAGCACTTCTCTTGAATCCACAAATTTGTGTGTTAGAGCACTTCTCTCCATTTGTTAATACACTTCTTACCAACCTTTGCTTCTGATTTTCTTGGAGCACTTCTCTCCAAACTTCAAAAAAGAGATTCTTCTTCTTGTGCTAAATTTGCTTCTTCATTTTTAAGCCTGCATCTTTTAACAAATGCCCAATTTTTTTGCACTTAAAACATCGTGGTTTGCCTTTATGCCAATAATTCTTTTCTTCATGGTTAAACTTTTTGCAAATACCACATTATGAAAATTTTTTCTTTATGGATGACTTTGTTGCTAGAAAGGCTCCCTCAGTTGTTCCTTCTTGTCTGATTGCTCTTCTTGCTCTATAGCCTGTAAAGCATTGATTAATTTTATAACAGTTAGTTGTGAAAAATTTGCATGATTAATTCTATAACAGTTATTTGTGAAAAATCTGTATGAACCTCAAGTGAGGAAATTTTTGGCTCAAATTTCTCAGGCAAGCTAACAAATATTTTTTCTACAATTCTTTTGTCAAGAAATTCTTCACTAAGTAGCTTGATTTTGTTGGCTATGGACACGAGCTTAGAGCAATAGTCTTTGACATTTTCAGACTCTTTCATTTTTTTAATCTCAAATTCTCTTTTGAGATTTAAAATTT
The DNA here is from genome assembly GCF_030052815.1 of Hevea brasiliensis. Taxonomy (NCBI): domain Eukaryota; kingdom Viridiplantae; phylum Streptophyta; class Magnoliopsida; order Malpighiales; family Euphorbiaceae; genus Hevea; species Hevea brasiliensis. Next base: position 76,139,302 of record NC_079506.1, on the reverse strand, counting down.
GCATGAACCATGTTTGATCATTGCCTTCATACTCCTCCTTGAGCAAATCCCAAGCTTCTTTTGCATTTTCACAAACCATAATCTTTATGAAAATGGTTTCAAAAACTGAAGATTCTATACAAGTTTTTGCCTTGTATTTCTTAGCTCTCTCCTCATTGTGAATTTTTATTTGAGCAAGAGTTGGATTTTCTGGTAGTGGAGTAGAATCAGTATTATTTTTTATTGAATTCCATAAATTAAAAGCTTGTAAATAGGACTTCATTTTGATAGCCAATATTTGATAATTTTCACCTGAAAAAATTGTGGGTGAAGATAAGGAGAAATTGATTGAGGCCATTAGTGAATCAAGGACTTAAAGGTTTGCCCATAGGATAACTGAGGCTCTCACTGTTGGAGCAAAATTTAATGCAAAAGATTAAAGAACATTTTTATTAAATAGAAAGAAACTCTCTGTATAACTCCATAGACAATCTTAATTGATGTGCTGTTTATATAGCACTTAGATCTAACAAAATAAAATAAAGACTAAATCTCAACCATTAGTTAAGATTAGATCACTACTGACAATTTAAAATGCAACAATTTTAAAAATGAAGACTAAATCAAACATGTTTGAATTAGATTTTAACAAAAAGAAATGTTTTCGCCCCTTGTCATTGAAGTGGAAGTGGGATCGCATGGGAGATAGCAATAGTGAAAATAGTGAAATGTTGTTGGATAACCTACAGCCTCACCCAAACTTGAAAGAATTGGTTGTTCAGGGCTATGAAGGTGTGAGGTTTTCAAATTGGCCTTCTTCTATCACAAATCTTGTCAGAATTGATATAAATCAATGTCCAAAATGCGAGCATCTGCCTTTACTAGACCATCTCCCTTCCTTGGAATATCTCCATCTTAATGACTTCAACTCTTTGGAGTATATATCAAATAAGAAAGATTCTTTCTCTTTTTCATCTGCATCAACAACAACATTCTTGGTATCTCTAAAGATTCTTCATTTATGGAGTAGCCCTAATCTGAAAGGATGGTGGAGAACGTGGACTAATGCAGAGCTAGTGCCTCAATTTCCTTGTCTTCCTAAATTAACCATCGAGAATTGCTCTAACCTGGCTTTGATGCCAACATTTCCATCTCTTAAGAAGCTATGGATTCATAATGCCAATGCGAGACCATTGCATTAGACAATGAAGGTGAAGACGATGACAGCAACAACTTCTGCATTCGCATCAACGTCGTCTTCTTCTTCAGTTGCTACTCCACTTTCCTAATTAAACTCTTTGACCTTAGAATCCATTAAGGATCTAACATCTTTGCCTGGAGAGTGGATGCAGAATCTCATTTCCCTTAAGAATCTAAGGATTGACTTTTCTTATTTGATGGCTTTGCCAGACTGGATAGGCAACCTAACATCAGTTAAAAAGCTAGAGATCTATAACTGCCCCAATTTGGCATCCCCACCAAAAGGAATGCGCAAAATCACCACTTTATGAGAGTTGGTGATTCAAAATTGCCCCCATTTATTTGAAAGATGTGGACACGATGTGGCTGCAGATTGGCCCAACATTTCTCACATCACAAATATCGAGATTGATTTGCCTTATATTCAAAGGCAGGGCCACTATTTATTGGAGGAAGAAGGAGGATCCTTTGCTTCCATGGGTTAGTACTTGCTTTTCTTCAACCCAAAGTCTATTTTTTCCAAATTGAGATTCTTACTGTGCTTATAGTGGCAGAGCTATAATGAAAAAGAAAGGATCATTCACCTACTTCTTCAATGTATAATTCTTAGCTACTTCTTCAATGTATAATTCTCTCCATCTTGTAAGTTGATCAACTGTATACTCTATTATCCCTTTAATTTTATCTTTTAAAGTTACAGCTTTATAGATTAATTTTGTTAGATATGTATAGTTAAATTGAATGGTTGTTAATTCTCGTTTACTCAATTGATTATTCAAATTCTAACTTTTATCTGGTGGCCTATTGTGGATTTTGCTCAATCTGGGGACAGTATATGATAACTTTGAATGGTTGATAATATATGATCAGTCCTATAGATTCTTACTGTGTGTGGAACTATAATGGCACATCTAAAACAATGTCATACAATAAAAATTCAATAGCTTCATCAACAACATATATATATACTTCTGTTTATCTGGTAAGTTGATCCGCTCCTTACTTTATTTTATCTTTCACAATTAACAACTTTTGTTCAAATATTATATACAGATGTCCAGCTATAAAAGGATGATTCTACTAAGTTTCACAATATCCATTGGATGATAAAACATATTGCTAGCTTAGAATTATATGTTGCTCTTGTAAAATTTTTTCTACTTTGGGATTTTGTGAAGGCATAACATTTTCTAACTTTTTTCACCTCTGTGTTCCTATAATGATAGATGAATATCAAAACTACAATATGAAATGACATGTTATTCTATCCCAAGTTTAAAAACTTTAATTTCTCACCAGTTTTAGCCTTTTGCTGCACTCGAACATATAGAGAATATTTTATTGTCAAATATATATAGCTAAATTGGATGGTTGGTACTTTTAAACTCTAATTCTAGTGGAGGATCTTTTTCAAGTTTTCCAATTTGTTTCATATTCAAATTTACTTTTTGTGGAGGTATTTCAATTGTTTCACACTAATTAAGTAATTATGAATGGCTCATATTAGTTTGATTTATGATACAACTCCAAATGTCATGATTCTTCAAATTATGACCTTCTGTCCATAGGGAGTAGAAGCAAATGATGTTTGTCCTGTCACTGCTGATATCTTTTAGTTTCACTTATTTTTTATAAACATATTTGCAATGTATCAGTTTCACTTAATATATTTTCTCTTTGTATTGGAATGAAGCGATTTTGAATTGAAGGTTACTTTCAACAATTTTATTTTTCCAGTATTGCAAAGGTATGAAATTTTAACTATTGTTTGAACTACTTTAAATTTTCACTTTCAATTTCAAAAGTTAGTTTATTCGCTTAGTTCTTTTCAACATGTTTATAGTAACAAAACTAAGGTTAAATTCAGATGAACAGGATCATCAACTGCATCTGCAAGATATATTTCTCTCCATCTAGTAAGTTGATCAACTGCCTTCATTCTGTCTTCACTTTATCTTTCAATAGGTCAATAAGTTTGGTTCTGTGCTATATGCAGGGCTGAAAGAATGTTGATAACTTGAATTAATTCTTGGAACATACATTTATAATCAATTTAGCATTTTCATAAGTAATGAGAATCTACATTTTGAATTAACTCTTGGAATAGTCATTCCATCTCTAAATTCTGTCTACTGCTCTTCAGCCTACATTGCCACATATCTTCCCCTTCAGTATTGTCGGCAAAACACTTGAAATGAATTGGTGCCATTGTGCATAATGAGCCTTTTGCTGCTTTTGGATTTTAGAATGGTAATAACATTTTCTAACTTTTCTTCACCTCCACATGTCTAGCAGCCTATGTTGATTATGCATATGTAAAACATATGAGATTTGACACGTGACAGTTGATGTCAAAGTTGTTAAGAAACTGTTTGCAATTTGAATGAAATTTAATGCAATTCATTTTTTGTTTATTTGGTATAGGAATGAAACATTTTAAGTTTGAAGCTTCATAATAAGGAGTGTTAAATCTTCAACATATTTTGCTTTTCTAGTATTAATAAGGTTTAAAATTGTTAACTCTTTTTGGAACTTGGTTAAACTATTTAAAATTTTAACTCTGTTTGCAAGCAGTCCCTTCAACTTCAATACTCCATTGATATTTCAATTTCTATTTGAACTTGTGGGATTTTAGTTTAGTTATTTTCAAGGTATATGTGAGGTGAAGTCGGATGAGAGTTATCATCAACTACATCTAGAAGACATATTTCTCTCCATCCAGCAAGTAAATCAACTGCATACTATGTTAAGTCTTCACTTTATCTTTCATGTGTCAACAAGTTTGGTTTTGTACTATGCGGGGTTAGAATCGGAAGGAAGTTTGTAACACCCTCACTTTAGGTAGTTCCATACATTCTACTGTTTCAATTATTAATGTCTGTCGGATGGCTAGAATGTTTGGAACCATACTTAAATTAAAGTAAGAAGTCATAATTAAATTAATAAAAATCAAGTAAGATTGAAGAACAAATAAAAGAAGTGGAGTATGATCAGTTAAATGAGCATAAGTCCCAGCGATGGGTAACACTACTGGGAAGTGACTATGGGTCTGGTTGTTACTCCAGGTCCTGTATGACTTTGTGAATTAATAAGTCAAACAAATGAAAAGAAATAAGGTCAAATAAGCGGATTAAAAACCAAGTTAGGGATTTATCGGGAATTATGGAAAAGATGAATAAAAACCCGGTAAGAGCAAAATTTGGTCAATTAAATTTAAAGGTCCAACATTGACCAAAAATGAAATTTATGAAGTTAACAAAGTGGGATTAATTTAATTAATTAAGATTATGAAAATTATACATAATTATATAAATAGTCAAAACTAATGATCATAGATTTCAAAATAATTGCAAGTTTGCCATTTCCCTTATTTACAACTTTGCCATTATAGAATTAAATTAGTATAAATATCAATTATAAAAGACAAAAATATCTTCTTCTTCAACCCTTGCCGTCCACACACACTCTCTCTCTTTCACTCTCTCTTTCATTTCCTCCATTGAAGCTCCATTTTTAAGCTTCAAATACCTAATTTTCCTCCATAATTTTTATAGCAAACTAAGAGAAAACCCTAGATTGAGCTTAGAATTGAGGAAAGCAAGCAAGAAATCAAAGAGGTTTGGAAGATTTATGAAGGAAGGAATTTTGGTGTGGGGAGACTAAAAGGGGAAATCAAAGTTTTGGTGAATTGAAGAGTGATTGAAGGTGATTAGGGCTTGAAATCAAGGCTGGTGCTATGAATCCCTCTTAAATTTGAAAGTTATTACAACTTTAGTTTAGGGTTTCTATAAAATTTAGGGCTTTCTTTATATGAAGCCTATTTGACGTTATTATATTTGTTTTATGATCATTTGATGAGTATTTAGTGAGAAATATTAGTAATTTGGTGTGAAAATTGAGTAGATTGATGTTGTGCATTTATTGCTGAATCTGGACAGCTTGAGTCCAGTGAGATTATATACTTATAACTTGAGCTACATGACTCCAATTGATGTGAAACCAATAGAAATTAAAGCTAAGATAATATACTACAACTTTTATGAAGACTGGTTACCCAAATTTCGTGTGTAGACACTTGAAATAATTATTAGAAGTTGAGTTATAATACTTGAAACCTAGATGCAGGGCTCATAAATTAAATGAGTATAACTTATCCTAGGAAACTCCAAATGATATGATTCTTAATTTTTTGAAAAGCTAAGACCTAGAGGAATAACTTTCCTGAATAACAAAATGACAAATTCTAATTGTAACTTGTTCAAATCTGGGCCCTAAAAAAAGTCTAGAACCTGTCCTGCAATTAGTTTGGTAGTGCCTTTGACCTTGTCCTGATTATTTGAACATAACTCACTGCATATAAGTCCAACTGAGGTAAAATTTACTTTTTTAGAAAGCTAAGACATAAAGAAACAATTTTCATGAAGAATACTTGACCTGAAACTAACTAGAAAATATCTAAATTAGAAATGAAATCTGGAATGCAAATTTCAAAATCCTAAAAAATGACTAAATAAACAGTACACACTAAATTGAGCATAACTTACTCTACAAAACTCCAAATTGAGTGATTCTTAAACCTGTGTAATCTTAAGACACAGGGGAACAATTCATATGAAGATTATAATGTTAAATTATGATTGTAACCTATCCAAATTTATTTGACAAAGTGAGTCCATAAATCTATCATGATTCTGGAATAAACTTGAAAAACTAAGATTTGATCACCTGAACAGTTTTGGAAAAATGGCCATAAATCAAACTACATAAATGCAAAGTGACTGATTCCAAAGCCAAAATAAACATAAGACATAGATCTACAATTCTCATGAAGGAGGTATAGCTTAATTCCTACTGTACCTTCATTAAAATTATTAAGGAAGTTAAGGTACTAAATTTGGAATGTATGAAAGATGAAGTGAGTGAGCATAGACAATGGTGTAGGATTGGATAAGTGGGCATGTTACCAGCCAGAGCCATCGAGTGTTCAATGCTGAGAATGAAAATTAGTGTCATACCGACCAAAGCCATCGACTAGTTAGTGCCAAGAATAAAAGTTAGTGTTACACCGGTCAGAGCCACTAAGTGGTTAGTATCGAGAATGTAAGCTTGTACTTACCCAATTAGAGCCACTGAGTGGTTAGTGTCATGGAGCCCATTATCCAACCTGTATACCATCTGTCATCAATTTCTATGAGTACTGAAGGAAAATTTCTAATTTTGATCATAAAGAAAATTGCTTCAAATAAGATATGATGAAGTGGAATTAACCTCATTAAGTGGTAGGATTTATAAGTATAGAGTTATTGAATTATTTTTCATGTCATGATGTTATAAAGTCTATATTATTTAAAATGATTCATGAACAGTTAAAAGTACATTTTTCCTCATTCTCTACAAGCATGAAATTATTTTTATTTGTATATGGTACTTTTATTATATAGTGCACCACTAAATAGAAATGCTTAGCGCGACGGTTTCTTCTCGCGCAGGTTCAGAAGATAAGAACCAGTAGGCATGGATAGAAACTTTTGGCACATATCTATAGTAGAAATCATTGTCACCTCATCATATAGCTTTGGTAGATATCATATGGGCCACAGTAGTACATGCTCATGATGCCTTGTAATTAAATATTTAAACTTGTAAATTAAATTTTGAGATGTATAATGAATATGTATATTTGTAAATGTATGAAATGTAAGGAATTTATGTATCCAAATGAATGTGAATGGAAAAGGAGTTATGAATTTTGATGTTTGAAATTATGATACAATTGAGACTTTTCAATATAGATATTTGTACAAGTTAATTCTTTAACAGGTCAAATGTTAAAAATATAGGGGAAACTCTTGCAGTTTCTCCATTTAATAAAAGGAGTTAAATTATAATATAAATTAACTAGTCAGGACAATAAGCAAAAAAAATTAGAGACAGAAATAGGTGCTCCATGCATCAAGTGTAATATCTCCTTATTCGGCTACACTATAGAACGGGTAAGGGGGTATTACAAAGTTTGTACAACTCTTGTAACAAAGTTTGGAATCAATTTTGCATTTTCAGAAGTAATCAGAATTTCCAAAAAGGGCTTCAGCTTGTTATCACTCTTGAAATCTTATGCTGCCACTTCCAATGGTTTAAGTACTTAGTTGAATTCCCTCTTCTTTTCTATCATAGAGAAAATAATAGATATTAATGTTCTTATACATTGATATTGCTGGTGTCTTAACAAATTACATAATAAATCTACCAATATCTGGCATTGCCTTTCTCTACTACACATAATACTAGTTTTCATGGGGGTGGAACGTGAGAGTAATCTAGTCCACTCCTGTTGAAGTTACACATATGCATAGCAGCATGAAAATTAAGGAGCCATGAGCTGTTTAGCGAAGAGCTAATCAAAAGGCCGATTAAAGTCACCAAATCACAAGCTTGCACTTATTATTATTAATATTTTCCTTTGAAAAGGTCTCTTATTTGTTTCATGTTTATAATTCAGGACTGTTTTTCAAGAAACAAAATCACATTTCTTAATGTTGTTCATTGTATGTATGGATAAAAGCTCATTTTTGCTCCTCAACTTTTAGTTAATGTTCAATTTTACCCTTTTTTAAGTTTTTAACCCAATTTACCCAAACCATTTGGTTTAGGTTCAAATTTGCCCCTCCTAATTGAGTGAGTTGCACGCACCTCAAACAAAAATTATTTAATTATTTTTTTATTTTTTTAATTTTAATTCAAATATTCTATTTAATTAAATATCATTTTAATTTTTGTTAATAGAGAAAGAATATTTTATGGGGAAAATTGTAATTTAGTCCCTGAAGTTTGGTAAAATTTACATATTAGTCCTTATATTTTTAAAGCTCATCTATTTAGTCCTTGATATTTTAAGAAATCTGCAAAATAGTCCCTGATGGGGCAAAATTAAAAATTTTAATTATATAATATGTAGGTTTTGCCAAACCTTGGGAACTAAATTGTAATTTATCTATTTTTAGTTAGGGGCTTATTTGTAATTAACCAAAATTTTTTTAAATTTTTGTTAACAAGGAAAGAATATTTTTAACCAGGGGCTTATTTGTAATTAACCAAAATTTTAAAGGATTTTAACGTAATTCACCCATGTTTTAATTAATTAATATTAAAAAAAAAAAAAACTCACACACTGAAGTAGTGCATGAATCTCACTTCCGGAGGCGCAAATTTGAGCTTGAATAAAAAAGTTTGGATAAATTGGACCAAAAACTTAAAATGGCTAAAATTGGACATTGATAAAAAGTTCAGAACAAAAACGAGCTTTCTTCCTTGCGTACTTTGTAGGTCAATTTCTGTTTCTTTACAATATTTTATTTAATTAAGATAAATTTAATTGCATTACAATGCATTATGGTCTACCAAATTAACATGGCATCAATTTGTTAATTCCCTCTGTTTTACTTCGAGTTTGCTATGTGGGATTAAATTTGTAGTTTTTCCATAATTGAAAATCGAAAGTTTATGAATTGTCATGTATTAAATTAAAGAACATAAATTTCCACGGCAAATTGGCACTGCTGTTTCAACAGTGCCAATTTCAGGATGATTTGGTGAACATTTCAGCACCATTTCAATTTGGTTCTCAAGAAAGTGAACAGTCTCCTTACTATTTCCATTGTCCTGTTTTGCAGGTGATTATGTTGCCTTTTATCTATTAATTGACATAATTGAAACTTGATTCTCTTAATTTATGAAAACACTAGAGGGAAAAAAAAAGTTTGTGCTTTATGCCACTCTAAGTTCCAGTTATGCCAGAAATCAACTTTAATTAGGCTGCTTTTTCATTTGGTACTTAATATGCTTATGTTTGCTGGAAGTGATGCAAGATCTTCATGTGGCAGTAGATGGATTTACTTATCAAGCAGAGGCTTTCACGGGCTGTCTGGAGAGTGGCCACAACACTTCACCAATGAGAATTGGGTGGTGGGAGAAGTGCCAATAGAACAAAAGAAAAAAAATGATCTCTTTGAGGTTAATCCTATTAAGAAACATACAAAAATCATGGATCTGTTTCTTATTTTGACAGAGTCAAATGGTTCCCATGCAGCTTTTCCGTTAAAGAGTTGCATTGTAGAGCTTGTTTCTACTACAGACATTTCTACAAGAAAATAGTAATACACCCTAATAGACTATGCCAGATTCTTTTTATTTTGTGCTATTGTATATGTGACTTAATGCAGCTTAATGCAGCCTTGTTTTTCTGAGTTCTTTGTTTCTGCATTTCATACTAATCTATCCCATATTACCTCAGCTTTTTGATGTCTTACTCAGTGTTTCTCAAATTACATTTCCAGGCAATTAAGAGCTCCTCCTCATTTTGTTTCTTTCTTCTTTTCTTATTTTCTTTAAAATGAAATTGTTGGAGGTGGTAATCTGATTAACTTCCTTTATGTAGAAATTCGTAGGCCAAGCAAATCATTTTGCCTCAGAATTCTAACTGGCACAATTCATTTATGGAGCATTATTCTTATTATGTGAGTCTTTCTTGATATGTACTACCAAATAAAGCATTCAATAATCAAGACAGTTTTAGTTATGTCTTCCAATACCCATAACACTTTAACTTTTGAAAATTTTATTGGTGAGATCCTTGAAGACTTGCTTGTTATTGGAAATGGAAAAAGGAACGCAGATGTGCACAGAGAATGGGGCAGGACCAACAAAGGATGAGTTAGATTTTGAGTTCTTGGGGAAAAAAACTGGCAGCTCAATTTGATATAGAGAAATTTATACAAAAATGGGACTGGTAGGTGTGAAATAGGCCCTTGGTTTGGTTCGATCTTACTGAAAAGTTTCACACCTATTCCATCCTCTGGAATAACTATCTGATTGTGTGAGTTAATCTTCAATTTTAGCCATTGAACTATCATTTCAGGACATTAGTGAACTGATTAAATTTCCATTAAATGACAGGTTCTTTGCAGATACAGTTGCCATAAGAGTGCGCAAGAAAAATAGAGAGACAAACAATTTCTTCTACAATGAGAAGCCCATGTACCTATTTTCGAGCAGTTGGAATGCAGATGAATGAGCTACAAGAGCTGGGCTAGTGAAAACAGACTGTAAAAATCAAAATTTCTAGCATCAATAATTTTTTTTTTATGATGTAATTTTACAGGGGGAATTGGATTTTAAAAATGGTATAAGTGATGACATTTTCTTTGTCCCTAGATATGATCTTTGTGGATATGTTGTTGCTGATCTAGCCTACTGCGTAACTTTGAAAAATTCAATTGTTAATGCATTATCCTGAATAATTACTCTGTACAATGTTGAAAAATTCATTTGTTAGTGCATTATCCTGAATATAAAAGTTTACTTTCCCCCTGTTAATTGGTTTTTGGATTTGAAAAAAAAAATGTGAATCATTCCCATGATTAAGGGCCGACATTACTATATCTAATCATCATTTCACTCCAGGAATAGGAAAAAAAAATTGTTTTAGAGCGTGTGCTGTCAAACTAAATCTTAGAACAGGACATGTCTATTTCCAGTTTATCTTCATCACTTAAGATCTGCTTACTTTGTAAATCTCTTCATGTATGTTTCAAGCTTTCTTTGATTTATGAAGTTTGTTATAATGTTTGGTGGAGTAATACAATACTGGAAGTGCAAATTGATCAAGCCTTCGTTGGAATTTCTGATGCATTCATATTTTATAGGGATTTAGGACATGTTTTGTATCCATTTTGCCCTTGTGTATAGCTATTTTATGCACTTTTATATGTGTTTTAACTTAGTTTGCCTTACCTATATAAATATTATAAAGCTGGGCAATGAAATGGGGGCCTAATATGTTGCCACATGGAGTTCTGCTACTCCTCAAATTCATATATTACAGGCATCTGGCACCACAATATGAGAGTTTTCTCATCTTCTTAACACAATAAATTGTCAGTTACAATGACTTGTCTTTCAGTCTTCCAGCTTATTCAAAATCCATACGCTTATTATGTTATAACAAAACGCCTTTTTATTGCCATGGAAATATGTTCTGGTTGCCATGTAAATCCACCTTTTATCAAATTTTATGATCACTTCCATATCCATATATTGCAAGATATTTGCAAATCCATTGCTTCACAAGTTCCATCTATTGCTTCAATTTCATGCCTCCATTTTCACGGTGCAATACATTGATTCCATTATTTTTGTCGCTTCAACATTGCATATGGTGGCTTTAATTCAATGCATATAAAGTGTTTGACATTGCTACAATTGCATAGTGGATGTATGGTATAAGAAAGTTTCTGCTTGAGCAGTGTACTGGGCATATTATGGCTCACTTTAGCCATCAATATATTCAACAAATCTAGGTTAGCTTTCGCTGCCCTCTATCTTACCTCTCTGGTGCATTTAGTAGCTAGGAATGTTCTACAAAATTGATTAAAATTTGGATTGGCTTCTTATTTCCTTATTTTTGTTTGTTACATGTATGAGATAATTCAGGATTAATCTTAATTAGACTGATAACTCAATAATCTAGTGTCTAACTCACTTGATTGTCATTTTACAAATGTAAATCCAAATGTGATTAATTGTGCATATAAACAAATCTTTTTAGATGGTGAATGGCATAGTAAATGATTTCTGTTCTGTATAGGAGGTTCAAGTTTAAACAAATCTTGCAACATAACTGATTTTCCTGATTTGAACGAAATACCATAGTCTAGAGTAGCCTTCACATACCTAAGGACTATTTTAGCAGCTGCCATATGCTTTTCACCATATTCTTGCATGAATCTTGACAACAGACTTGCTGTGTATATCAAATGAGGCCTGGTTATGGTTAAATACAATCTTGATAATTGAACTTCTCTAATAAGTACATGGGTAAAATTGAACACTTAGTTGTTTTACAAAAGTACTTCTCTATGCTAATATGATGCCAAGTCCGAACTAAGGAAAAGCCATATTCCAAAAATGCTATAGAATCTTATCTTCGACGCCTTTGTGCACCGAGAGAGATATTGGCTTGTCTTCCATAGTTTATAGAGTATAGATTAGGGCGTAATCAATTTGATTGTAAGGGAAATATTAATATGTGAATCTGTGAAAGTGGCAAGCTTTAGATTATGTAAGACTAAATCGCAGTACCATTTCCTTCTTCAACTTTGATAAACCTGAAACAGCAGCATGAAGGTGGAGCAGAATCAGTTTATGATGCAAACTAGAGAATTATTGAACTAAACAGATAGAAGAAGAGTAAACATAGGGTTGAGAGAGAATCAGAAAGAGAATTTCAGAGAGAGAAGACACATTTCATTATTCAATTCAACACCCCATCTGCTCTACCATCTCTGGTTCTTATAGCCAGCAGTTTCAGTTACTGTTACAACAACTAATAGATTCTACAACAGATTGACAGTTCAGCTAATTAGTTATAACAACTAACAACTTTAGCACCAAACAATTCCTTCTAGCTCACAAAGAGCAGCCAACACTTCCCAAAAGACATCGCTTCATTTAAATCCCGTAATTCTTGTTCACATCTGCATCAGTCAGAATTCTTCAAAAGGCATGTCTCTTGCTGTCTGTCTCTTGCTTCTTACAGTAAACCATAATTATTTTTACTGACAAAAAGAAGAGAGAGATGCTAAAACAAAAGAACATAGCATGAAGAATAGTGTCATGCAATTTGACAATTTTGACAGGTTGGATAAGGTCTAAGTAAGGAGGCCAAGGCACAAAAATTAGCTTTCCATCATTGGATTGAAGCTGTAAGCCTCTGTTGGTCTGTATGTGCTTATTTATGCATGGGTCTCTCTTTAAATTAGCTCTCTCAATAATTGTTTACACATGTTTCCTGTAGATTTATTCACGACATCGCTATGGCCATAATTTGCATTTGTACTATGAAGAGTGATGTAAAGCAGAAGCAGAGCAACCGTTTTTCTACTGGTATGTTTACCTCTTTTGAAATCACTTGATTATCTTTTGATTTTTCTCTTGGGTAATACTATCAAAATGGTACCTCAAATGTGTGCCATGATCTTCCACTTTACTCATGCCTCAATCTATGTTCATTGAAAAAAAAAAGAAAAAAAAAAGAAAGAAAAGAATAAGTAAAGGCAAAATAAAATAAAATAAAATAAAAAAGGAAACAAAATCAGCGCAGCTAATAAATAACTGAAGAAATTACCTGCTATTGAAGTTTCAAAACCAAGATGCTCTTAATGTCTTTGCATTTGGCTGCAATGCAATGCTATGTCAAAATAAGGGTAATGATTGCCTGATGAAGAATATGAGTATAGAAAGCCTGACATAACAACATGAGAGCTTTTGAGTCATCTCTTGTCTCCATCTAAAAAATTAACAGGATACAGACTATCTTAATATTGCTAAAAGAATGTGGTACAGACAGATGAACCGTTTTAAGATAGAATGTGCATGAAATTCTGATAAAACTAATTTAACGGCATAATCTCTTTTGAGTTCTTGATCAAGAGGCAACGAACTATCAGGACAAAAGGAGCAATACCTACATTAACAACCAAATAGAGAACTTCCTTGTCAAGAAATGGTAAAATTATTTTATGCCATTTGGTGCCATCCAATAAGAGTGTACTGCAACATTCTCCAACAGAGAACAAAACTAGGGTATCACATCTTTAGGAAATAATGCGTACTGGATTTCCACTATGTCTAGCATTTCTCAATCATAAATGAATAACAGATAGCAGCAGGGTGATTGCTTCCAAATGCATTTAGTTGACAGGAGGGAATCTTTATCTCAGATGTATGATGTTGAAATTCCCAATTATGCATGGCAATACTTGTCTGAGTTATTGCAGAAGATTTCAGACATATTTCAAGAACCACAGAGTTTACCTCCGCAGAGGTCTCATGATCACAGAATACCATTGAAGCCTCGGTCTCATCCAATCAACACCAGACCTTATAGATATGCTGCTGAGCAAAAGACAGTCATTGAGGAGATGGTGAAAGACATGTTGCGGTCTGGTGTGATTCAAAATAGTTGCAATCTCTATGCAAGTCCAGTTGTCTTGGTCAATAAAAAGGACAATAGTTGCAGGATTTGCATTGACTCTAGGGGTCTCAACAACATTACTATAAAAGATAAGTTTCCTATTCCTATAATTGAAGAATTGCGTGAAGAGTTGGGTAATGCTGTCATTTTCTCTAAAATTGACTTGAGGTCTGGCTATTGGCAAGTGAGAATGCACCCTGAGCATGTTTACAAAACTGCCTTTAGGACACATGAGGGCCATCATGAGTTTTGGGTTATGCTTTTGGGCTAACAAATGTTCCTGCCACATTTCAGTCCCTAATGAATTCCATTTTCAAACCTTTCCTCAGGAAATTATTCTGTTTTTTTTTATGACATAATTATTTACAGTAGATCCAAGGAAGAACATTTGTATCACTTACAGTTGGTTTTACAAACTATGAGAGATCACCAGTTATACGAAAAGATGAGCAAAAGTCAGTTTAGGGAGGATCATGTGGAATAGTTGGGTCATGTAGTAGCTGTAGATGGACTACATACTGACCCAAAGAAAATAGCAACTGTGCAAAAATGGCCTCCACCTCAAAATATTAAGCAATTATGAAGTTTCATCGGTTTAACTGAATATTATAGAAGATTTGTAGCTAGTTATGGAAAAGTTGCTAAACCACGTACTGATTTTGTTGAGAAAAGGTGCATTTGCGTGGAAAGAAATGGCACAACAGGCATTCAATCAGTTGAAGCATTTAATGGCGCACACACCTGTATTATCTTTGCCTGATTTTACTAAAACTTTTATGGTAGAGATAGATGCCTCTAGTGAAGGTATTGGAGAAGTCTTGATGCAAGAAGGACATCCCTTAGCTTTTATCAGTAAAGCTTTGTCTATCAAGAATCGGGCCTTCTCTACATATGGGAGAGAACTGCTTGCCATCTTGTTTGCTATCAAGCAGTGGTCCATTACCTTATGACAAAGCATTTTATTATTAAGACTAATCATAAAAGTCTTAAATTCTTACTGGAACAAAAACTGAACACTTCTGCTCAACAAACTTGACTTACCAAGCTGCAGGCCTTTGACTATGAAATCCAGTATAAGAAGGGAAAAGTGCAATGACTCAAACTAGGGGCCGTTACTGGTGCTAGAGATTGAGTCAGCTTAAGGCTACTGGAATCTGTAGTAAATCTGAAAACCTATTAAACATAAACATATTCTTATATCTCACAATCCAAGTATATTTCAAATAGTTATACTTCAGTTTTCTCATTCATAATTAACATAAGATTGACTCAGAATTTGAACCTTCACATATATAAAATCAGTAAAGTGTAATTAGTTCATATATACATACTCACATGAGTAGTTAGCTTAGATTTCAAACATACATAAAATACAACATCTATCAA
Organism: Hevea brasiliensis; assembly: GCF_030052815.1. Taxonomy (NCBI): domain Eukaryota; kingdom Viridiplantae; phylum Streptophyta; class Magnoliopsida; order Malpighiales; family Euphorbiaceae; genus Hevea; species Hevea brasiliensis. The sequence goes on along the minus strand of NC_079506.1, from coordinate 76,123,707 downwards.
AATTTGAATACCAGCACAGTAACTATTCCTTTACATATTACATGTCCACAAAACATACAATATATATATAAACATTCTATAGCTACTCTTGCTGGTCAAACTCTAAAAGACTCTTCTACTCCTGCACACCTGTACTTGGGGTTAGGGGAAATGGGTGAGCTTACATAAACTCAATGAATAAACTAACTAACATAATTTAATTATATCATTCATTTCATGCATATGCAATGCATCATCCAAACGAGTTTTCACATCATAAACATTCCACATAAGATGGAATTGTCACCAGTGATTCCCCAAATCCAATGTGTCTGGCTTATACAGATACTCCTCAGGACTTTCACTTAAAAGGAGTGTGCTAGAGGCTTATTAGGCCTCACTTGGACTTAGCACCACAGATCATGCATGATCACATCATAAATATAACATATACATAACATAGGGGAAACCAATGGGTCATCTAAATTCCATCATGCACCAACAATAATTATACACAAATACAATATATTCGTGCTCTAGATACATTGTGCTCTAGATACGTACACCCTAGTAAACAATAAAATGATGCATGTGGATGATCATGAATTATATTTAAAGAATTTAAATTTATTAAGGTTAGAGTTACTCACCTCTTATAGCCTATCAACCATCTAACTTGAATGGAAGCTATCTTCAGATCCTTAACTTTTCGAGTTCTTTAAGCTCGATCCCATAACATCAGACCCTAAAGGGTTATACAAAACTCTAAAACTCTGTATACATATTAAATATCTTATTCTAGGCCCTTAGGAACCCTAAAATTATGTTTTGAAACCTTAGAAGGGAAGGAGAATAAGCTTAGCATAACCAACTTCAGTTGCGGAAGTCTTAGACTTCGGCTATCGAAGTTGGAAATTTTGCAGTCTCCTAATAAACTACATGCTTTGGCTACCAAAACTATGGCTTTGGACAGTCGAATCTGAGAATTTTCAGAATTTTCAAATAAAAAACCTACAAAATCCTTCTCTCAAAAACCCCAAAATTCATCCTAAAGTTCTAAAACACAAACCAAACATATAAACATGTCTTTTGGGCCTAAAACAAATTAAAATTACACTCAATTCCAACATACATCATCTAAAAACAACACAAAACCTAGGTTTTCCTCAAACTAATATAACATAAACAAGAATTCCCTCAAATCCATTAAGGGAAACTAGTCATTTAAAGCTCATAACACTTAAACATAACTAAACTAATAACAAAGCATGAAATTTTAACATAAAATCACAAAATCCTAACCCTAACATGCATAAATTTTACCAAAACTCATCTTATACCTAACTTTACAAGAAATTGAAGTTATAAAAACCAAACTCCTTATCAACATGTGTAACGATCGGGCTCCGACCACTAGAGGAATTGTCCGCTTTGGCTATAAGCCTCACGGTTTTGTCCCATAGGTGGAATGGAGAACTTCCCAGGAGGTCACCCATCCTAGGATTTCTCTCAAGCGAGCACGCTTAACCCTAGAGTTCTTTCAACTCTCCAGGCCATTCCACCAAAAGGAGCTTCTAGTGATTAGTTCCCTCATTTTATATATCATTACTTTTTGAACCCAAGACCATCTCCGTGCTTTACCGATGTGGGATTTGCCTAAGGGACTTACAATTGGTATCAGAGCCGGTCAGGTGTCCTCTTGGGCGATGGTGGGGCAAAACTCAGCATCCTCCCTTAGGCAAATCCCACATCGGCAAAGCATGGAGATGGTCTTAGGTTCAAAAAGTAATGATATATAAAATGGGAGAACTAATCACTAGAGGCGCCTTTTGGTAGAATGGCCTGGAGAGTTGAAAGAACTCTAGGGTTAAGCGTGCTCGCTTAAGAAAAATCCTAGGATGGGTGACCTCCTGGGAAGTTTTCTATTCCACCTATGGGACAAAACCGTGAGGCTTATAGCCAAAGCAGACAATTCCTCTAGTAGTTGGAGCCCGATCATTACAACATGCTTGGATCTTTCTATTAGATCAAGAAGAGAAGAAAGTTACTTCTTTTCTTGGAGCTTCAAAATGAGAGAACCATGGACCCAAAGCTTGAATCCACTCCCCCAAGCTTCTAAATGGAAGAATCCACCTTCAAATCCTTGAAAATGTCAAGAGAATTCCTTCAAAGACCTCCTTGCATACTCTAGTAGTAGAGAGAAAAAGGGGAAAGGAAGAAACAAGTTTTTTTCACAAAAAACAAACTTTAGTCCCTTTTTATACCCTCACTATTGAGGAACTTTCAGCTGTCAAAGCCTTAATTCCAGTTGTCGGAGTCTATTTTGTCTAAAAGGGATTTGAACAATAAAAAGGAATTCGGTTGCAGATAGTCTATCCTTCGGCTGCTAAATATCCTTCTGCCAAAAACACATTTAAAACTTTTCTTTGGTCAAAACTATTAAAACATTTTCATTTTTAAATATATTTTAAATACATCACACACACACACACACACACACACATATACTTCTACCATCGTTCCCTTATCAGTGAGATCTTCGAATTCGCCAGAATATTCCATCTATGATAGAAATTCTAACTTTGGGAAATGGTGGTTGTTACAACAAGAGAATCATGTAGTTGATGCCCTCTCTAGAGTATCTTTCATTGGCATTTATGCTCTTTTAGTCCATGTTATTCCAGATTAGTTATTTGCTTCAATTCAGGTCACTTGGCAGACTGACCCTTCTTTACAGACACTCATAGCAGATTTTGAGCAAGACACTGCTTCTCATTCCAAGTATACTTGGAAAGAAGGTGAATTTAGATGAAATGGCAAGCTAGTGGTGGGTAATTGTGATGAGTTGAAATTAAAATTGTTGCAGATTTATAATGATCCTGTATTGGGACACTCAGGGGTTTCAGTTACTAGCAAAAGGTTATCTTTTGTTGTCTATTAGAAAGGACCCTAGAAAGATGTCAAGAAGTATATAAGACATTGTTTTACATATCAGAAGAATAAATATGAAACTGTAGCCATTCCTGGAGCTCTGCAGCCCTTGCTTTTACCTCAAGGTTTATTAACTGATATCAATATGGACTTCATCAAGGGGTTACCTAAATCACAGGGCAGGTCAGTGATAATGGTTGTTGTTGACAGGCTCACTAAATATGCTCATTTCATTGGGCTTACTCATCCATATTCAGCAAAGTCAGTTGCTCAAGCCTTCTTGGATAATGTTTTCAAATTACATGGACTGCCAAACTTTATTGTCTTTGATAAGGATCTAATTTTTACTATTAATTTTTGGTAGGAATTTTTTAAGCTCCAAGGTGTTTCCTTATCTCTTTCGACTGCCTATCACCCTCAACCTGATGACCAATCAAAGGTTGTCAACAGGTGCCTTAAAACTTAATTGCGATGTATGGCTAGTCAATTGCCTCACTCACGGTATCAGTGGCTTTCTTTAGAAGAATTCTGTTATAATTCCTCTTAACTCTTCCATTCATCAATCTCCTTTTGAAGCACTCTATGGAGCTCTTCCACTAGTCTATCTTCCTTACTTGCCTGGTGAATCTAATGTGGAGGCAGTTGATATTTTTATGCGAGACAGGGAATCTATTATAGCCTTGTTAAAACAATAACTGGATAGAGCTGCCTATAATACGAAAAATTAGGCTGATAAGTATAAGACTGAGAGCCAATTTTCAATTGGTGACATGGTTTATCTTAAGCTTTAGCCATATATGCAGTCTTCTATGCCTAGCCACTTTTAAGCTGCGTTCCTGTTATTATGGTCCATTCAAAATTTTGGATCGTATTGATTCAATGGCATAAAAATTGCAGCTACCTGCTGAAGCTCAAATTCATGATGTTTTTCATGTTTCCCTGTTAAAGCCTACTCACTCTAGCACTGATATATTAGCCTCTTCTACACTTACACTTCTGCCTACAGTGCAAACACCTTATCCTCAGGCTATATTAGATAGGAAAACAGTAAAACATGGTAATGCTGCTACCACTTAATGGCTTATTCATTGGGCCTATTCATCTTCAACTGATGCTACTTGGGAGTATGCTGATGGGATTTAGCCCAGATTTCCTTCGTTTTGTCCTTGAGGACAAGGACGATTTAAAGGGGAGGGTATTGATACAATGTCGTTAGTGAAAGTGAAAGAAGCTGAAGTTGATTACTGGAACCGTGTGTTTCATTCAACATATGCAGGGCATGCGCTAAGAATAGTTGTTGTGTCAAGTGGTTAGGTTGGATAAAGCGTTGTAACAATAGTGTCAGTCTAGGGAAATTAGCTATATTAGTTGTGTTCTTGATATTGAAAAGTAGTTCTGTGATTCTTGATTCTAATGAATAAGATTTCTTTCTCTTCTTCTTCTTCTTGAATAATTCTCCGTAATTTCTCTCTCTAGATTTCTACCTTTCTATTTCTGTTTTCTATCAGGTTAACTTCCAAATTTTGTCTAATTTTTTTTATATATTTTATATTTTTTTTTCTTTAAAAGGTAAACAATTAATTTATTTATAAATAAAAATAGAGAAGGAAGACTTATATTGATGATAGCATACACTCCGAAGCACTAAAAATAGTGTTCGTCACATACACAAAATTTCCTAAATTAAAGAAAAGTGGATCCAATGTATTTCGAGAAAGGGATACATTTCAAGAGCACAAAATAATCTCTCATCCAAAACAGTACCATTAAAGTGTATAGAAAAGCACTATTTAAAACCATTGAAAGATGAATTTCCTATTTACTATTTTCTTCTCTTCCTAAGCTACTTTGAACTTTCCTTTTATGAACCAAATTAAGTATATGGGCATACGACCATAAAGCACATTTTCTATTAATAACAATACACACAGCCCTAAGAGTGCTTCCAAGTTATTATTGTAGCTTACAACCAAGTGTCGCATAAGGGTGCTAAATTATGGCAAAATACATCACAGCAAATATTAAGTTTGACCATCTATGATCCATTGAAGTACTAGTTCATAAAGCATATGAATTAACATCAAGCAACAGCCACAGTTTCTGCAGGCTTTGTTTCGGGCTCTGCAGGTGCCTCTGCTTCCCAGAAGGAAGTCTTCTTCCCAGTCTTTGAAACAGTCTGAAGAACTGCCTCTGGCTGCACGTTTCCTTTCACTGTAACCTTTTGCTCCTTCAAATCAATGTCATAAGATTCCACACCTAAATATGGTTGAGAAACAACAGAATTATTACCAGATTAATACAAAACAGAATTCCTGCCAGATTTCTCAATTGCCATTGAACCTAACAAATGTCATAAGAAAAAACTTGGTTTGTGCGCAATTATGAGAACTACCTGCAGGTGCTAGTTCTACCTATATATACAGATCCAAGATTTTATATCTTAACTCTACGTCTTCAAAGTCTACATATACCACAATCCACATATATTATTAGGGTTTCCCACAAAAAGAGAGAGACGAAGTTCAAAGGAAAAAATTATCAACCCAGCAAAGCCTATCTCAAATTCTAGGCAAGAAAAAGAAAGGTTAACTGCAAATATGAATTTAGGTAATCAGGTATAAATATAATCAACAAAAGTGCAAAATAAATTTAAAAAGAATTGATGGGAGAGAGGGAAAAAAGTTGACTAACCTTCCATTTTTCCCAAAACCCTCTTCACAGCCCCAACACAACCTTCACATGACATACCAACCTTAAGCACAACAGTCTGCAACAAAACCAAATTGCCTGTTAGATTGACCTTATAAAAGAAAACAAGCAAGAGGGAAAAGGATCACATGGTAAAGCAAATGTCTTGTTTTCAACTACAGAAAGAATGCAATCGATCTTAGACTATACAACATAACTTCGACAAAGATATTGCGTACATAAGAAACTGACAAATTAACTTTAAACTAAAAATCATCAGGTGTTACAGGTAGCCATATATTACAAACTTAAAATCTGTTTTACAGAGACAAAGCCATCAAAACATCAATTACAGATAAAAATTCAAAAGCAAAAAACACACAGATAGCGAAGAATAGCAGAAACCAAAGAAATATAACAACGATTTGATGAAATATTTTAGGAACCATAATCTAAAATGAAATTTTGACTTTTATGCTCAAGCAAGAACTACAAATCTTAATCTAATTTTACAGGAGTTGCATCTCTTTCCATTTCCAGGTCAACTGCGCAAATCTGTTTTCAATTTAAAGCCCAAGATCTAATTCGCCAGAATTTGGGGGAAAATCTGCACTTTATTCAACTTTTTAAATTAATTAATTCCACCAAAACTAATACAAGATAGGCAATCCCCTATGAAATCTCGAATAAAACAAAATTATTAAACATCCTACAATCCCCAGCATAAAAATTCAACTAAATCATGAATTCCAATCCAATAATCCCAATTCATATACACCACAAAATCAAACCCAACACCGCAACCACAAAAACAACAATAATAACCACATACATCGTCAAATTAGACTCTCTATATTCTGATGAATCGAAAACAAGAAACAAGAATCAAGACAGAGAATTAGATATCAAATGGGTACCTGAGACATGGTTATGGGTGTGCAATACAAGTGAAGAATAGAAGAAATCTTGATTTGTTTTCCCCCCTGATTGATTCTTGTGCGTGTTTGTGTTAGAGCTTGCAAGTTTGCTGGCTGAGGAATTATATAGGCTTTTACAATAATGACTGTTCGTTGGATCGGATCGAGTCGGGTCGGTAGCTATGTTTAGGCTCACATTGTATGTGTCAACTGCCTCGCGAAACGTAAATAAAACGCGCGGATTTATGGGTAATTTGTGATGTGTTAACTTTTTCGTCATATTAATTCCTATAGCTGAAAACAGACAAGCAGCCCATTTAACGGTTTTTTAATTAAATAATAATGAAAAAATTAAATTTTTTGAGATCTTACACCGATTGTGAATAATGTGTGTGACTTATATGAGAATAATAATTTTATTAAAATTATAATAATTTTAATAAGTGTCTATTTGTATAACTGAATCGAATGTGTATGTCTATTTAATAACAAAAAAAATATACTTTTTATTGAAAAATAAAAGATGAGGCTAAGTATTTTGGTGTTGGTCAAGTTGAAATCTGTGAGTGAGTCTAGCGTGCCTAAAGTCAGATCCTTTGAAATTCTATATCTGTTGTAAACAGTATGTATGTGTAACTTACGTAAAAATAAAGACCTTATTAAAATTATTATAATTTTAACAAGGATTCATTCTTATCACTGATATTATTTAATTATTATTTAATTTATATATTTTAATAAAATTAATTATTTAGTTCTTAAATATTAAAAAATATACTATTTAATTCTTATATTTTACTTTTATTAAATTATTTATTTTCTTCATCAAATTTTTGATTAGTTAATATTTATCAAATTACTATTTATTTTATTTTTTTAATAAATTTAATTAATTAATCCTTATATTTTAAAAAATATTATTATTTAATTTATTTATTTTAGTGAACTAATTATTTAGTATATATATATCTTAAAAAGTATATTCTTCAATGAAAATGAAAATTTTATTACGTGGATATTAAATACGAATTTATATTTTTTTTAATTGTTCAAATATTTCTAGTCAATTTTTTAAGCATTATTTTATGTTTTCTTTATTGAAAAATAATTTTACTAGTTAGATTATTGCCTTAATTACTTGGAGATATAGGAGAGAATTTATTAGCCTTTTTAAGCATAGAGTTTATACCTCTTTCTATCAAAAGATAAAAAATAGGAAGAAAGGGTGAAGGTGTGGATGTAATAGAAATAAGAGATGATAAGAAAGAAATAAGTAAAAAAGGATTAGAGTAATTTAAATATTAAAAAAAAGAAACTAAAAAATTAATAAAAATAAATTATAGAGATTAATGTGTTTTTTAAAATATAGTGACTAAATAAGTACTTTAATTAAAATAAAAAAAATGAATAATAATTAATTTTTTTAAATTATAAAGAATAAATAATAATTTTTTTTATAATAATTAAAGTTAATATTAAATAAAAATATTAAATATTCATAATGAGTTTGAACTGTATATAATAAGATTTGAAATATATTCAAATTTAAAAATTAATCAGTTGTTTTGAACCGCCTTCCAAATTATGTATTATTTTATTTTAATAATATAATTATATATATATATATATATATTATATTTTGATAATAATAATATACAATTTTATTAATTATAATAGGATTTAATATATCTTAAGTTTTAAATATAAGTAGTATTTTTAAAATAAATATTTAAATTTCATAAATAATTTTTCAATAAATAATTATATATATATAATTTTAAAAAATATATCACTGTTTTTCTAATCTAACTAAAAATTTCATTAAAAATATTATTTTATTGATAATTATCCTTTCAATATAAAATAAAATAAAATTAAAAAATATATTTTTAAAAAATAATTTTTATAAAAAATAATTTCTATAAAAAAATTATTTTCCTCTGAGATAATCCGTGCATTAAACCTCAAAGTTGATAAGGAGGGGAAAGCCTTAATCATATGAGGCCATTAGGTAGCTAAAAAAAGGCGGTGGTAGATCAACCAAGAACCAAACAATTGACTTTGAAGGAAAGGCAGTTACGTTGGGCCAGGTCACTTCACATTCCTTCCATTGCTGAGTAGTACAAGCTCGTACCACAAAGCGAGTACTTGGGCGGCCAGTAAAAAGTACTAGTACTGCTTCTACTGGTGATAGTGGTTTCCGTATCCTTTTCTTGTCAATAAAGAAGTCCAATATAATTACAAGTAGGATAAAAAAATAAAATAATAAATTACAATATAATTTTAGAAATTTCACATAATCTATAATTTAATTTTTATATGTTTAAAATTAAATAAGTTAACTTTTGTGTTTATTTGACATTAAATTTAAGGAGTTTCTGAATAAAAGTATTATTTTAAATATTATAAAAAAATAATTAAAAAATTATTATATTATTTTAATATACCTATAACTAAAATTTATAAACTTAATTTTAAATTATTTTATAATTTTTTTTAATTAATATATTTAAAAAATAATTTTCTCAACAGTAATACAGCACTGTCGTTAATTTACTGTTAATATGGATTTCAATAAAAACAATGCAGTCCTTAATATTTTGATGGAATCAACAATTAAATTCTATGTATTTTCAAAATCTAACATATTAATTCTTCACTTTTATATTTCAATAGTTATTATATCTTACATTTAAATAATTTATATTTAAATTAAAATATAATATATACCTTATATCATTTTAAAATTATAATAAACATAATTTTTATTAAAATATCTTTTGTAAATGTTTTATATTATTAGGAATAATTGTGCTAAATATATTCATTCATGTTTGTTGCAATCCATAGAAATTCCTTACAGTATGGATCTGTAAAATAAAAAATAAATAGATCAAAGGTCTATCGAGTATGGACGCAGTGAGGACCTTCCGACGCTCAAGTTAAAGCTGATAGGAGAGAATAGTGTATCAGATTGCATATGGAGAATAACGTACCTCCATAGATGATCTGATCTTTTCATATAGGAGATAGACAATAGTTGGTTATGATAAGTCAACTATGTAATTATATGGATATTATTAACTAGCATAATTATAGGATTACATTTCTATTTATAGTGCATAATTATAGGGATTGCTATATTTAACAATCCTACCAATACTGCTTATCTTTAATCAAGATTCTTTCATTTTATTGAGTGGATCTTATAGTGATTGAACCAATTAAATGAATATCATGATTGAATCATTAAATATGATTAGACTCATGGACTATCCAAAAACTTGAGTTACTGGGTCAAATATATATATATATATATATATATATGTTTATTTATTTATATTTTGGAGAGCTATATCATTAGTACCCTCTTCGAGTACAAATCTTTAGGTTCGTTGTACTTAGACAATCAAGTTTTGACTATGGCCTTATAATTTTTGGAGTGCGAACTATCACTTTGAACTTAATAATGGTGGACTATCGCCTTAACTGGATTTTCACCTTTTATTTACTTATCTTAGCGCACCATCGCTTTAAGTGGGCTTACACTTTCATTTGTTTAAACTGGCGAACTACTGTCTTGAGTAGGCTAAGCACTTTTATTTTTTAGCCATGGCGAACTATCGTTATGGATGGGTTAAGCACCCTTAGTTTATTTAGCCTAGCGGACTATCGGGATCAATTTTAATAATTGTCCCTAAACTTATATAATTGTAACACTACAGTCCTTTAACTTTAAAATGTAACATAAAACCCCCTAAACTTTTAAATTTTGTACAGTAAAATCATTCTGACTTTCAATTACTGAATTTTTAGTTAGAAACTGACGTGAATAGCTTCCGCATGGCGCTTAGTCAACATTTATCTCTCTTCTCTTATGCAAAGTGTAAAATTATTCTCTTTATGCATAAAAAATTATTCCATCTATAAAGAAAAGAAAGATTCAATTTACACATGACTTGAGAGAGAAAAGAGAAATGCTGACTAAGATCTATGCTGGAACTGTTTAGGTTAGCGTCTAACTGAAAAACTAATAATTGGAGATTAGAGAGATTTTATTGTATAAAATTTAAAAGTTGATGGAGTTTTATATTACATTTTTAAATTGAAGGACTATAATTTTACAGCTAAACAAGTTTAGGGACAGTTGTCAAAATTTATCCGGACTATCGCCATGGATGAGCTAAACACTCTCAGTTTATTTAGCCTAACAGGCTATTGCCATAGATGGGCTAAGCATTCTCAGTTTATTTAGCCTGGCATATACTATTACTATGGATGGGCTAAGCACCCTCAGTTTATTTAGCTTGGTAGACTATTGTCATGGATAGGCTAAGTACCCTCAATTTATTTAACCTGGCAAACTATCATTGTGGATGGGCTAAGCACCCTCAATTTATTTAGCCAGGCGAACTATCATCGTGGATAGGTTAAACACAATATATCAAGTGCATATTGTTTATGTCAAATAGCTCCGCATACTGATTTTTAACTGATTATGAAAGTTTTCAAATTCAAGGAAGACATGGAAATGATGTGCCATACTTCAATTGCAGTAGTTTGATGCATGTGTATTTATTAGATGAATTTAATTAAAGGCTAAAACTTAGAGCACGACAAATAAACTTCAAATATAAGATAAAGGGTAATATTGGAACATGCATTTATAGAAATAAATTCTAAGATAGATTTAGACGTCCACAATTTTGCTATTTAAATAATAATGGAATATATAATTGAATCCGATTGGACTTGTATAGTTGCCTTTCATTGATTTTAAAAATTGATTTCTAAAATCAATTCACACTTTATAAATATGGATATCATTGATTTTTTCTAAAAAAAATTTAAAATTAATTTCAATAAATTGAAAATATTGAATTTATGTAATATAGACAAATATTGGGGAAAATTCCTATATTAGAATCACGGAACTTCTAGACTATAAAGATGAGTCTAGTGATCATGAGCTACTAGATCTATCAACGCAACCTTGGCTCATAATGAAACTATATAGTTTCTCTGCTTATATGTGTGGGTTCACAGCTGAATAACATTAAAATAAAATTGATATTCGCCAAAAGCAATTTTCAGATTTGGTCTTCTAATTTCAACATCTATGAAGGTGTAAAACATATACATAGTATGTGAATTTGAATCTATTACTCTGTACTTTTCTAAAATTTGTTTGAAGGACAATAAAAGTTTTTTTGATTGGATTGTTGCAAACCACAAGTCATCCACTCGTTTGGCTCCTTCTCCCTTTCTGAGCTTTGAATGTGAAAAATAGAAATGTTGCCAAGCTTGTTTTCTGGCAAAAATAAAGAGGGAGATACATAACTTTTTGTGTCACTTTTAAAGAGGGAGATACATAACTTTTTGTGTCACTTTTCATAGATAGCGTCACTTTTGCAATCCATGGAAATTCTTTACAGATATGGACCTGCAAAATAGAAAATAAATTAGTCAAAAGTCCACTTGATATGAACTCGGTGATGACTCTCGGACACTTAAGTTAAGGCTGATATGAGAGAATAATGTATCAGATTGATTAATGAGAATAATGTACTTCCATAGAAAATATGATCTTTTTACATAGGATATAGATAATGGTTGGTTATGATAACTTAACTATATAATTATATGAATATTATTAGCTAGCATAATTATAGGGTTATATTTCTTTTTATAGTGCATAGTTATAGGGATTGCTATATTTGGCAATCCTACTAATATTACTTATCTTTAATTAATATTCTTTCTTTTCATTGAGTGAGTCTTATAGTAGTTTAATTAACTAAACGAATATGAATATATATATATATATATATATATGTGTGTGTGTGTGTGTGTGTGTGTGTGTGTGTCTTAAGGAGCGTGTTTGTCTTAAGGAGCTATATCAATATTGATAATTTATAGACCCATTTAGCTATATGTTAATGCGATAAAAACACATTTAAGAATTTAATAGTCAAAATAATTTTTTATATTTCTTTACTAATTTATAGCTAAATTTTAAAAATGAATATTATATTGATCAAATTAATAAATTTAATATTTTATTTATATTGTTAAATTTATTGTGTTTGGTTAATATTTTACTATGAGTAAATAAAAATTATTATATTATGATATATATTAATAATATTTATCTAAAAAAATTATATCTGATTTTGTTAAAAATTATGTGCTTTCCATGTTTGTGTGTGTTCTCTATATAAAAAAAAAATTATCCATAAAATTTATGTCACAACCCAATCTATGGGCTGGATCGGCACTAGGACCTGGGCCAGCCTAAAGCCCTCGAGGCCCGTAGTAAGCCTAACTATTCCTCAACCCAACTCTAAGGCCATTTTGGGCCCAATTTCAAGAATTCAACCGTACAGAGTCCGGCCATAAAATGGACCATTTAATGGGGAGTTTTTAACTCACTTGACCTGTAAACACAATATATAATCATCTGGGGAGCTCAGCTCACCCTCCATATAACCCTAATGCCATAAAAATAATTGGGAGCTCGGCTCCCTCATCCAGTCTAACATACATGCTTTTAATAAGTTTATAGGTCCAACATGGCAATTATATTACAGACCCAAATCAAATAAATATTTCTAACACATGCGGAGTCTAAGAATTTTAACCCAATAGAACAAACACATTTAAAACTATCAATAGACCTGCGAAGAAGAAGAGCATGTTAGACACAACAAAAATCCTCCTCTAGCCTGAAAAAATCGATGAACAGGAGTGAGTGGTTGACTCAGAGAGTAAAATATCAATTTTAACCATAATCTCTATAGCGATCTAAAACTAATGCACTCTGTGAAGTGAAATGCAACATCGTCATAAATTTCGTACAAATCACACCAGAAAGGCAATTTGGAGCACTCACACGCCTGAGAGTGTCAAACAATACGTATATGGGAGTTGATCCCCTATACAACCCTCTTGATCCAACCTCTGCCAGCGAAAATCTCAAGCCGGACTTTTGCTTAATAAACCAAATACGGGGTCCCAGCGAAGAACTCAAGCCGTGTCTACCCGAAGGACCGGTCCCAATGAAGATCTCAAGCCGTGTCTACCTGTCCTGTCCATATCCAACACCATACCACACGCACGCCAACACACGCACGCTGCTCTAAATTACTACAAACAACATCCATGGCACTTTAATAGTTGTGAAAGTAACATAAAACGTGCCTAGAGTTTAACTACATAGATATATACATATAAGTGATGCATGGGCATGCTTGAACATATAATAATATCGAAATTACAATTAAAATTAATATTTTACTCACAGACTCAATCGAAGTCACTGTGGCGGCTGGGCGAAGGAGGAAGGCTGTCCTGGCTCACCTGACAATTTTATTATAATTATTTAGTACATTTGACTCAATACAAGCTAAGAAAAGACCAAATATGTCCTAAGTCGTGCCAAAAATCCGGTAGAGTCTCTCTTATACCTAGGACCTACCCAACCTGCAAAATGGCTTAAAACGCACTTCTATATCCATAAAACATACACCTACAACTCAATCACATCACACAGCCCCTCCTGGGCCCATCCAAACAGTCATCAATCACAATATATAAAATTACAGTTTAGTCCTTATAATTGATCCTTTTGCAAAAACTACCCAAATAAGCTTTAAAAATTCTAAAACTTTGCCCCGGGTCCTTAGCAATATTACTAAACTAATGCAAAAGGAATTATAATTTTCTAAGCTACCACTAATATTTTATGGATTTGTAATCCCATTCAAGCACTAGATAATTAAGAAAAAGTAAGGTTCGGGTTTACCTATGCTGATTCTGATCTCGGGAACGCGCTCAGGACGTCAGAAAATGGTGGGGTAGCCAAAATCTCGACCCAATTCGAAAACTTTTTCGGTAGCCTGTCCGTTTGGCCAAAAATTTGCAGACCCAGGCAACTGTTGAATTTTTGCGAATTGAAGGTACCTACACGAAGTCCATAACACGGGAGTTAGTATATAATTTTTACGGAATTTTCTAAGTTCATTTAGTGCTCGGAAAAATACTACGAAGTTTCGCGGGATCCACAAAAAAGCAGTATCGAAAAATTTTGAAATTTATATTGCCATGAAGCTCTCGACAAGTGGAGCGCTCTAAATACTCTCGGTTTTATCGTGGGTTTCACGGTTTGCGAGAAATCTAGCCCAAAATTCCAAATGGGCTAAAACTTCCCGGACAAAAATTGAGCAAACCGCTCAATGGATTTTGGTGTTTTTGGTGTCTATGAAAAACTCTCGAGGTGTAGATGAGTTTAGACACAAGACCCGGCCCAAATGGTGGTCGGATCGACCGGATTTTGGCAGGGAAGCTGAAACGGTGCGTGCGCACAGGGGGAGGTTCGCGCGTCGTTTCTAGCAGCCTAGGGTGTCAGCCAGCAGCGGGGGAGCGCTGAGGCAACGCACCAGCGAGGTGGGGAGGCTGGGGTGGCGGCGGCGCGGCTTGGGGAGGAGGGAGGAGAGAGAAAACGGGAGAGAGAGGAAGAGGGACGGGAACGCACGGGGAAGAAAGAAAAAGAAGAAGAAGGCCGGTCCGATTCGACTGGTCCAATTCGATCGGGTTCGATTAGGCAGGTTTGATTCAGGACACAAAATTTTTGAATTTTTACTCTGCCTTGAGACCGAAAACGAGGCCCAAAAATTCTGAAAAAATTTTAGAAAACTCAGATAAATTCGTAGAGTCCAAATATATTTTTCGTTTTGTCACGTGGTCTTTAAATTAATTTTTAAAAATCATCAAAGTTTTATATTTTCGGAAAATCGAACCCGATTTATAAAATCCGAAAAATTTTAAATAATTTTCTAAAATTTAAATAAAATAAAATATTAATATTTACCTATAAAATAATAAATTTAAAAATTAGGGGTGTTACATTCTTCCCCCCTTACAGAAAATTCGTCCTTGAATTTTACACAAGGCAGAATAAAGCACAGAATTACACATTAAATAGATAAGGGTACTTGCTATGCATGTCCCGTTCTGACTCCTAGGTGCACTCTTCCACTGACTGGCTCCTCCACAAAACCTTAACCATAGGGATCTGTTTTGATCTTAGCTGCCTCACTTGGTAGTCCACTATGGCTACAGGTTGCTCCTCAAACGTCAGGTCTTCTTTCAACTCTACTACATCCAGCTGTAGCACATGAGAAGGATCAGGTATGTATTTCATGAGCATGGAGATGTGAAATACAGGATGAACATGAGAAAGTTTGGGTGGTAACTCTAACCAATAGGCAACTGCTCCAACTCTATCAATAACCTCAAAAGGTCCAATATACCGAGGTGCCAACTTACCCTTCTTTTCAAATCTCATGACTCCCTTCATCGGAGAAACCTTCAGGAATACTTGATCGCCTACTGCAAACTCTACATCCCTCCGTCTGGGGTCTTCATAACTCTTTTGCCTACTGAAAGCTGTTTTCAATCGTTCCCTGATTAAAGGAACTATCTTTGAAGTGTATTGCACTAGGTCTACATCATGCACCTTCGCTTCTCCCATTTTCGTCCAATACCGAGGAAACTTACACTTTCTGCCATATAGTGCCTCATAGGGTGCCATCCCTATGCTGGAATAATAACTGTTGTTGTAGGTAAACTCCACCAAATAGCTGATCATCCCATTGACTTCAAAATCCAAAATACACATGCGAAGCATGTCTTCCAGTGTTTAGATTATCCTTTCGGACTGCCCATCTGTCTGAGGATGGAAAGCGATAATAAAGTTCAACTATGTGCCAAGTGCCTCCTGCAACTTTCTCTAAAACCGAGAAGTGAATTGGAGCCCTCTGTCAGATATTATGGAAGCAGAAACTCTATGCAATATGATTATTTCTCGATTATAGAGCCAGGCATACTGTGCAACAGAATATGTGATCTTCACAGGCAAGAAATAAGCTGATTTAGTCAAACGGTCTACAATTACCCTTATCGAATCATATCCCCGCGTGGTACAAGGCAACCTAGTCACAAAATCCATAGTAATCATTTCCCACTTCCATTTTGGGATAGGGAGCTCTTGCAGCTTCCCTGACGGCCTTTGATGTTCAAATTTCACCTTCTGACAAGTCATGCACTTGGAGACAAAGTCTGCTATGTCTCTCTTCATGCCATTCTACTAATAGCTATCTTTCACATCATGGTGGAGCCTGGGTGGACATTGTACAATGTATAGTGTGCCTCTCGCATGATTTCATTTCTGAGATTGTCCACGTTGGGCACACATATCCTGGAACCTTGCATAAGGGCGCCATCATTGGCAAATCCAAACTCTCCACCTTCGCCCAGCTGTACTCTTTTTATGATCTTCATCAATTGTTGGTCTCTGTGCTGGGAAACTCTGACTCTATCTTGCAAGTCTGGCCTTACTGAAAAATGGGCCAATAATACTCCCTCATCTGAAAGATCTAAGATCAGACATTGATCCATCAACTCATATACTTTCTGAATCAACGGTCTCTTCTCCGCTGATATGTGCGCCAAGCTGCCAGAAGATTTTATGCTCAAAGCATTTGACAGAAAATCTAAATAAAAAAAAATTAAAAATCCAATTCTAAATTAAAAAAAATAATTAAAAAAGAATAATTGATATGATTGGATTAATTTACACTCCAAATTTTTAAAAAATTTAAAATTTAAAATTTAAATATCAGTTGAATATTCTATATAGATCCTGATTATGGGTTCAAACATATTAAAAACTGATTCGATTTAAATTCTAATTCAGTTTGATTTAAGTCTAACTCGATTAAATTTAATTTTTATTTAAGTTTGGTTTTATTTCTTTCCCGATTCAATTTAATTTTTTTTTAAAAAATTTTCTTCAAAATTTTATTTTAAAAGTTGATTTGGTCAAATTACATTTTCTAATTAATTATATTAATCACAATATTTTTATAATTATGTTAATTACTTATATTTATGTTAATTGATTTTATTTTTTAGCTAATTTAATTTCTTTTATTTATGCTAATCACTTAATTATATTGATTTCTCTTTCTTTAATTATATTATAATTAAAATTATTGTCCTAATTATTTTTCTCAAAAATTTTTAATTACATTATAATTAATTAATTTTTTAAAACTAGTTTAATTTGTTTATTATTAATTTCTAGTAAATTTCATATCATTACTTAGTTTTATCATTTGATGATGTCTTGTAACCAATAGATTGTATATTTTAATTAAATTTCAATTATGTTATATTAAGTTTTAAGCACAATGAAAATAATAATTTAGGATATATCTACCAACAAGCTTATGAGTAATGAGCACATAAATTTTACTATTATTATTATTATTATTATTATTATTATTATTATTATTATTATTATTATGGCAAATAGATTTTCATTCCAACAACTAAGAAAAAGACAAATCAGTCAAACAGAAGCAGGGAAACAACTGTCCAAAACAAGAAATTCCACAGAAAAGTGCATGTGCCCGGCCATAATATGGGCAGCCATCTTGTAGTGACGTCTAACAAACCTGAATAGCACCGACTGAAAAGAGAAGAGTTCCAACCCGCAACGTATTTTGCTTTGAAAATTCTAGCACAAAGCAATTCAGGGCTCGGAAGGGGACACTATCCCTGTTTTGCAAGCAAAGCCAAATTAAAAAGATGAAGCCATCCCATCATCCTTTTTCGCCAAACACAAATTCTCCAAAGAAACCCAATGAATCTTCCTCTCATCAGAAGCATTAACCCATCAAAACCTTGCTATCATTTTCTGGATCTCTTTGCAAAAAGACACAGGAAGACTAAAACAACTCATAACATAAGACGAAATGGCCTACACAATAGACTTAATAAGAACCTCCTTAGTGGCCTGTGTCAGATATCTCTCCTTCCTACCCTTTAACTGAAGGAGCGGAAGCATGAAAAACACAAGTTTATATCATTAAATTCAAAAAATTTTCACCTAGGGTCACATGCATCATGCAAGATTTATTTTTATCTATTTGATTTCAATGATAAACAACATATTAAAATACTTTTAATATGTTTTTTGATCTGTATTTACTATTTAGGATTTTAAAATTAATCAGATTAATTTTAGAACCCTAGATTAGATCAAGAGTAAATACTAACCTCTTGATGCACTGCAGTGTATTTGTGCCTTTCGGATGCATCTTCAGGACACCAGATGTTGCTTCTCTAGCTTGTCCACACCAAGTTTACCTATGGCAGCCCTTGAACAGCTTCTAAAGTTTTTTCTATTAATTAGAAAATTAAGTTTTTCCTTTTAAGAGATTAAAGATGTAAACAGGACACTAGAAACAATTTCTAGTATTTTTAATTCAAGAGATTGTTTGCTAATCTCTTGGAATAGATGAGAGAAGAAGATGAAGAGAAGAGAGAGTCTCTTGAGTGGCAGTACCAAGGATATCAGCTGCTGGTTATGTTGTTTTCTTTTCATAACATCACTTATATAGGTAGGTCAACACATAAAACCCTTGCCACATGTCACCCTCTGATTGGTTCTAGGTTTAATTGACCCAATCACATTGTGCCAAGTGTCAAACCTATATTTAATTTTAATTTTAATCATCTTACATGATTAAAAAACATTTGGCAAGCTCATGTGTAATGCCATGTGTCACCATCTCATGGTGCCACATGTCACCCAGTGAAATGACCAAAATGTCCCTGTGTCTTAATTTTAAGTTCTCAACCCAAAATAATTATTTCTCTTCTTCTAATCAATTTATATAAAATATAAATTAATTAATTAATCTTTATTAATTAATTTATCATTAATTAAATTCATATTTAAACACTTTAAATATAAATTTAACTTATACTATACATCCAATAATCTAGATTTGGTTTCAAGTCATGCTAGGGACTTTGTAATCTAATTGTAAACCAAACCTATTTAATTAATCAATTAAACTCTTTAATTAATTAATTAAATCATATTTAAATAGGTGATAACTTGTGTATGTGTGTGACTTACTAGGCTCATCACTAATTGGCAATGAGACATGATATCAACTCTTAATATCATCAAAACTCTTTCTTACCATAAATGATTTCTCTAAATCATTTTATGCACCTCATAGACCATGGTTAATACCTAGCATAGCATACCATGGCCACCCAATTAGTAATAAGGCTTACCTTAAATGGACCTATAATCATATGTTACCATGCACTAGAATCTCTCTGTTACAAAATCCCAACTCAAGCTGGAGTCATGGTTTATGTTAAACTCCATTTGCTATGAATATTATGTTCTCTTTTAATTTCAGTTCTTGATTAAAAAAATTTTTCTCGTCAGAAACTCTTTTCTGAATAAATCTATCTGTCCTGGCCAGGAACTTGAAACATCAAGAACAATTAAATGAACATAGGATTTTATCTCTATTTACTTAGAGGAACAGATTCCATCTTGATCAACACCTACCTCCATATATAACAAGTAGGAGCCAACACATGCCCATATACCCATACATAGTACAAGTATGAAAATAGTATCAAACTCAAACTACCTATATACAAGATAACTGTGCTATCTCAGGTCTAAAGATTATATGCACTGATATAATTTATGACAAAACATTGACAAGAGTAAACTCCATGTGCTTGTCATAAGTGTCACTGGTTCGGCCTACTTATCATTTATAAGTGCCTATCATGTTTGTCATATGGCATGAGACTCACCATTCCATCTTATTTATATCTCATATAAATAACTTGGGAACAAACATGAATACAATCTTTCTAGATAAGTCATGTCCTTATTATGAAGTATCCTCGATTGTGAACCTATTTATGATATTTTGTACTAGAAATACTGTCACTCATATTCTTAACAACTTAAGAATAGAATTTCTAACAAAATATCAATGGACCTTTTCTATTACACACAAATATATTATGTAAACAGAAAAGTGGAAATGCCTTTTATTAATAAAAACATGTACAAGATACATACTAAATGATATGCTCTAGGGCATACTACTAACAATCTCCCACTAGCATTAGAGCCATTCATTACAATATCTTAGACCCATCTTCTCAAGATATCGGTCTAGCTGAGTCTATGACATAGGCTTAGTGAATGGATCAGCTGGATTTTCAGCTGATGTTATTTTCTGCATGGTTATATCGCCTCATCCAACTATTTCTCAGATAATGTGGTAGTGCCTTTCTATGTGTTTGGATTTTTGGTGAGACCTAGGTTCTTTAGCCTGCATGACCGCTCCATTGTTGTCACAGTATAGTGGAACTGCTGACTCAATGGAAGGAACTACTGTAAGTTCTGTCACGAACTTTTTTATCCAAACAGCTTCCTTTGTAGCATTTGATACAGCAATATACTCAGCCTCGGTAGTGGAATCTGCAGTCGTGCTCTGTTTGGAACTCTTCCAACTGACTGAACCTCCATTATAAATGAACACAAATCCAGAGGTAGACTTTTTATCATCGATAGCTGATTGGAAATCAGAATCAGTATAACCATCCAATTGCAAGTCTCCACCTCCATAGATCAAGAATAAATCCTTAGTTCTTCTCAAGTACTTAAGGATATTCTTGACAACTATCCAGTGTTCCAAACCTAGATTGGATTGATACCTGCTAGTCAAACTAACAGCATATGCGATATCCGGCCTAGTACACAACATTGCATACATTAAACTTTCAATAGCCGAAGTATATGGAATCCTAGCCATCTTATCTCTTTCTTCAGGTGTCTTTGGAGACATCTCTTTAGAAAGGTGGATACCATGTCTCACTGGTAACAATCCTCTCTTGGAGTCAAGCATGTTAAACCTCTCTAACACCTTTTCCAAGTATAGACTTTGGGATAAAACATTTATTCTTTTTGCTCTATCTCTATAGATGCGAATCCCAAGAATATAGGTTGCCTTCCCTAAGTCTTTCATGGAGAATGTATTTGACAACCATACATTTACAGTTGTTAACATACCTGTGTCATTACCCATCAATAGTATGTCATCCACATATAAGACAAGAAAAGTGATAGCACTGTCACTAACCTTCTTATATACACATGGCTCATCCTCATTTTTGATAAAACCAAAGGATTTAATGGCTTCATCAAAACGGATGTTCCAACTCCTCGAAGCTTGCTTCAACCCATAAATGGATCACTTTAGCTTGCATACCTTAGAACCATCTTGGGATTCAAAACCCCTAGGTTGTTCCATGAAAATGTTTTCTTCAATGTATCCATTGAGAAAAGCTATTTTGACATCTATCTGCCAAATCTCACAATCATAGTATGCAGTTATTGCTAATAGAACTCTAATTGATTTAAGCATGGCAACAGGCAAGAAAGTCTCCTCATAGTCGATTCCCTGCCTTTGGCGAAACCCTTTCGCTACTAGCCTTGCCTTATAGGTCTCTACTTTTCCATCAGAACCAATTTTCTTCTTGAAAACCCATTTGTTCCCTATAGGTATAATACCTTCAGGTGGGTCAACAAGATCTCAAACTTGATTCTTATACATGGAATCAATCTCGAATTTCATAGCATCAATCCATTTTGAAGAGTTTATATATGATATAGCTTCTTCATAGGTAAGTGGATCATCTCCATGATCTACTTCTTCTTGAGTAGATAACTCTTGTTATTCTTCATGATGGAAACCATATCTCACTGGTGGGTGAGATACCCTTGTTGTTCTACGAGGAATAGTTGTAGATGTTTCATCAATAGGTATAGATTGACTAGATGGATCTATATCCATTTGATCTATTTGTTGGTTAGAATTCTCCAACTCCAACTCTATTTGCCTTCCTTTGCCTCATTCTTGAACAAACTGTTGTTCAAGAAATGTGGCATCTCTACTTATCTCAACCTTTTGTGATGTGGGCAAATAAAAATAATATCCAAAACTATCTTTTGGATATCCAACAAATCGACCCTTTTCTGATTTGATTTCCAATTTATTAGTGTTCAGCTTTTTGATATAAGCTGGACAACCCCAAATCTTAACATGCTTAAGACTTGGTTTTCTTTCATGCCATATCTCATAAGGTGTGGAAGATACTGATTTTGTTGGAATCCTACTCAGAATATACAAAGCTGATTCTAATGCAAATCCCCAAAAGGAGATTGGCATATTAGTATAGCTCATCATACTACGTACCATATCCAACAGGGTACAATTTCTCCTTTCAAATACACCATTCAGCTGTGGTGTTCCTGGAGGAGTCAGCTTGGAAACAATGCCATGCTCTCTTAAGTATTCATCAAATTCAGTAGTCAAGTATTCACCTCCATGATTTGATCGAAGAGCTTTAAAATTTTTTCTAGTTTGATTCTACTTCAGATTTAAATTCTTTGAACTTTTCAAAGGATTCATGTTTGTATTTCATCAAATACAAATACCTAAACCTTGATTTATCATCAGTAAAGGTAATAAAATAATGAAAACTGCCTCTAGCCATTTCTTTAAATGGACCACATATATCACTATGTATTAGCTCCAAAATATTTTCAACTCTTAGTCCTTGTCCAACAAAGGGTGATTTAGTCATTTTGCCCTGAAGGCAGGATTCACAAGTTGGAGTAGGTCCAAAACCCAATGAGGATAAAATCCTCATTTTCCCTAGCTTTGCAATCCTATCTTCTGCAACATGGCCTAACCTTAAGTGCCAAATATATTTTGAACTTGAGTTGGTTTTCACCTTGGCATTGCATTCATTTAGATCACTTGCATTCATTTTGTGTTTGTCATTATTATTCAAATAATAAAGACCATCATTCATATGACCCGAACCAACATATTTATTTCCAAAATAAATATTGTAAACATCATATGTGAACTGAAATTCACAGCCATTTCTAGTCAAACTAGATATAGAAATGATGTTCTTAAAAGCATCAGGTACATATAAAATATTATCCAAACACAAAATATGTCCAGACATGTAAAAAGATTTAGATCCTATGGCTAAAGCTTTAATAGTTGAGCCATTGCCAATCCGGAGTCTAACATCTCGAGAATGCAAGCTGCTACTATTTGCTAGTTCCTGCATATCATTAGAAATGTGAGAACTGGCCCTAGTATCTAAAACCCAAGTTGTAGATGAATTATGAGTATCATCAGAATCTAAATAATAAGATATGGACATACCTTCCGAAGGTTTATCCTTCTTGTCCTTCAGAGAAGCAAGATACAATGGGCAGTTCCTTTTCCAGTGCCCATCCTTCTGGCAGTGGAAACACTTTCCTTTGCCTCCATCAGCTTTAGTCTTCCCTTTCAGTTTAGCTATTTTCTTAGAAGGACCAGGAATCTGAGGTTTTTTTTTTCTTATTGCCCTTCTTCTTGTTGGACTTTCCAGTAGAAGAAGATACAATCAAAGCTACCTCTTTTCCATTATTGCCTGGCATATTCTTTTGGGCAATAACCAGCATGTTGAGTAAACTAGCCAAGGTGTATTTTTGTTTAGTCATATGAAAATTTGTCACAAAATTTCCAAAAGACTCAGGAAGGGACTGAAGGATCAAATCCGTCTGTAATTGGAAATCCATGTTGAAGTCAAGATGTTCCAACTGCTCAATCAGCCGAATCATCTTGTGGACATGATCCCCAACATTCTGTCCCTCAGACATTCTCATGCGGAACAGCTGCCTAGATATCTCATACCTAGCATTCCTGTTGTGCTCACCATACAACTCTTGTAGATGAAGGAGGATCTCACTTGCACTCTGCATGTTTTCATGCTGCTTCTGTAACTCTTTACTCATGGAAGCAAGCATGTAACACTTAGCTCTCATATCATGCTCCTTCCACTTGTCCAAAGTTTCATGTTCCTCTGGAGTGGCCTCTGGAGGTAAGGGACCAGGAACATTTGAGTCTAGAACATATCCTATATGTTCAAGGTTCAGGACAAGTTTCAAATTTCTTAGCCAATCAGAGAGATTAGGTCCTGTCAACCCATTGCGATCAAGTATGCTTGCAAGGATATTGGATGGTGGTGGTTGTTCTGTGCTCATTATTATCAGAAAATTAACTACAAAAAATAATCAGATTAATTAATAAATATATCAAGTAATAACTAACTAAAATAATTATGGTCTTTTAATCAAATTGGTCCTCCCACTAACTTAGCGAATCCTACACTTCCAAAGTAGAAAACGAAAATTCTAGTTGGATGGATTTCTAGTGGGTGATTGAATTCTTATAATTCTATTGATCATCCTCAGGTACATCTATTATTGGAATTACAATAAACTATAAGTAAGCAACTCCTTGCCCATCACATCTCATGTGAGGTTCAATCCTTTACCTAGCCCCTAATGCTCAAAATCTCAGGTACATCCATTATTGACTTATCTTGCATTAGTTAAGTTGATCCCATTGAGCCAGTAATTATGGAAATAATTTTAATGTCCTCAGGTACATCCAATATTGGCCACCAAACCATTTACATATTTACAATATCTCATGCTTAACAATTATTCTTAAGAAAATCTCTTAAATTAATTATATCTTATGCAAGTATTTAAAATTTCTTAAAATAATTGCCTCAATGGAGGGCCCATGTTATAATTACTCTAATTATAGCATTTCCAACTTAATCATTTGTTTAGAAGATTTTATGGCCATCCTAATTACTATTAAGGTCTCACTTTGCACATTATCCATTTAGCATGCATATATCATATACTACATACATTCACATACATCTAATACATTCATGGACAATAAATAAATATGGTATGATCATGGACTTTCTAAGGGATTCAATTATGAGCCACCAAGAATTGAATCAGGGCATTCTTAGGTGCATTTCATTCATTCATTTTTACAAGAGTTGCTGAAGGAGTACATAATCAACACTTGATCTTGAATTCCTCTCACTGGTCCCACCAATGCTCTTGACCTCCTTGAACTTCTTGCAATCCAATTACATAGTAATCCTTGGCATACCAAGGCGAATTTACAAGAACTTAAATAAATGAAATTACAACCCAAAAATTATTACAAACTTAATAATACATGCCCAAAATAAATTAAAATAAATTAATTAATTTACAATCCCAAAGAAACATAAAAGAAATAAATCTAATCACATTGGTCTTTTATAGTCTATGATCATCCATCATGCATATCGCTATTTAACAATTAAATAAAACATACATACTTAAATTAAATTGAATATCTCATATTCAACTTAAAAATCTAGATTTGAATATGATTCAAATAAATTTAAAAATTCAGATTTGAATCTCATTTAAACAAATTTAAAAATTCAGATTTGAATCATATTCAAACAATTTTTAAAAAATCAGATTTGAATCACATTTAAATAATTTTTAAAAATTCAGATCTGAATATTATTCAAACAACTTTAAAAAATCAAATTTAAATATGATTCAAACAACTTTAAAAATTCAGATTTGAATCACATTCAAATAACTTTTAAAATTCAGATTTGAATCACATTCAAATAATTTTTAAAATTCTGATTTGAATCAAAATTTAATTGTGTGATTAAAATTCTAATTAAAAAATTTAATTAGACATAGGATGAGCTTTTAGATCATACAACAATTGCAAATTAAAAAGCCAAACCTTTAGCCACCCATGAAGCCACAAACCTTGTGCACCATGAAGGTGTTCTCTTGCATGCCGCCACACATCCATTGCAACCAGCTATGGATAAATCATCTTATGATCAAAATACACAATTAAATCATATAATCAACAATCTAAATGACAAATATAGTGGCTCTGATACCAATTGAAGGAGCGGAAGCGTGAAAAACACAAGTTTATACCATTAAATTCAAAAAAATTTCACCTAGGGTCACATGCATCATGCAAGATTTATTTTTATCTATTTGATTTCAATGATAAACAACATATTAAAACACTTTTAATATGTTTTTGGATCTGTATTTGCCATTTAGAATTTTAAAATTAATCAGATTAATTTTAGAACCCTAGATTAGATCAAGAACAAATACTAACCTCTTGATGCACTGCAGTGTATTTGTACCTTTCGGATGCATGTTCAGGACACCAGATGTTGCCCCTCTAGCTTGTCCACACCAAGTTCACCTATGACAGCCCTTGAACAGCTTCTAAAGCTTTTTCTATTAATTAGAAAATCAAGTTTTGCCTTTTAAGAGATTAAATATGTAAACAGGACACTAGAAACAATTTCTAGTATTTTTAATTCAAGAGATTGTTTGCTAATCTCTTGGAATAGATGAGAGAAGAAGATGAAGAGAAGAGAGAGTCTCTTGAGTGCAGCACCAAGGATATCAGCTGCTGGTTGTGTTGTTTTCTTTTCATAACATCACTTATATAGGTAGGTCAACACATAAAACCTTTGCCATATGTCACCCTCTGATTGGTTCTAGGTTTAATTGACCCAATCACATTATGCCAAGTGTCAAACCTATATTTAATCTTAATTTTAATCATCTTACATGATTAAAAAATATTTGGCAAGCTTATGTGTAATGCCATGTGTCACCATCTCATGGTGCCACATGTCACCCAGTGAAATGGCCAAAATGCCCCTGTGTCTTAATTTTGAGTTCTCAACCCAAAATAATTATTTCTCTTCTTCTAATCAATTTATATAAAATATAAATTAATTAATTAATCTTTATTAATTAATTTCTCATTAATTAAATTCATATTTAAATACTTTAAATATAAATTTAACTTATACTATACATCCAATAATCTAGATTTGGTTTCAAGTCATGCTAGGGACTTTGTAATCTAATTGTAAACCAAACCTATTTAATTAATCAATTAAACTCTTTAATTAATTAATTAAATCATATTTAAATAGGTGATAACTTGTGTATGTGTGTGACTTACTAGGCTCATCACCAATTGGCAATGAGACATGATATCAACTCTTAATATCATCAAAACTCTTTCTTACCATAAATGATTTCTCTAAATCATTTTATGCACCTCATAGACCATGGTTAACACCTAGTATAGCATGCCATGACCACCCAATTAGTAATAAGGTTTACCTTAAATGAATATATAATCATATGTTACCATGCACTAGAATCTCTCTGTTACAAAATCCCAACTCAAGCTGGAGTAATGGTTTATATCAAACTCCATTTGCTATGAATATTATGTTCTCTTTTAATTCCAGTTCTTGATTAAAAAGATTTTTCTCATCAGAAACTCTTTTCTGAATAAATCTATCTGTCCTGGCCAGGAACTTGAAACATTAAGAACAATTAAATGAACATAGGATTTTATCGCTATTTGCTTAGAGGAACAGATTCCATCTTGATCAACACCTATCTCCATATATAACTAGTAGGAGTCAACACATGCCCATATACCCATACACAGTACAAGTATGAAAACAATATCAAACTCAAACTACCTATATACAAGATAACTGTGCTATCTCAGGTCTAAAGATTATATGCACTGATATGATTTATGACAAAATATTGACAAGAGTAAACTCCATGTGCTTGTCATAAGTGTCACTGGTTCGGCCTACTTATCATTTTTAAGTGCCTATCATGTTTGTCATATGGCATGAGACTCACCATTCCATCTTATTTATATCTCATATAAATAACTTGGGAACAAACATGAATACAATTTTTCTGGATAAGTCATGTCCTTATTATGCAGTATCTTCGATTGTGAACCTATTTATGATACTTTGTACTAGAAATACTGTCACTCATATTCTTAACAACTTAAGAATAGAATTTCTAACAAAATATCAATGGACATTTTCTATTACACACTAATATCTTATGTAAACAGAAAAGTGGAAATGCCTTTTATTAATAAAAACATGTACAAGATACATACTAAATGATATGCTCTAGGGCATACTACTAACATTAACTTCTTCCAAACCCTCTCCTTCATATGGTTGAAAATTAACTTCTTAGACCATCTAGTAATGGCGGGTAACCCCAAACAAGTAGCATGAGACTCAACTAATTGGAAACCTAAAACATCTGAATAAAAGCAACTACCTGAGGGACCACACCTTGAGAGAAAGCAATTATAGATTTATCAAAATTGATCCTTTGGCTCGAAGCCAGTTTATACTATCTAATAACATCCTTCAGCTTCCAGCATTCAGGTTGGGTAGCTCTGGCCAAAAAAACACAATTCTAAGTGAAAAATAAATGTGAAACTATTGGACTATGCTTGCAAACTTGAACCCCATGTAGCTCTCCATCCCTAACCACCTGTCTAATCAATGCAGAGAAACCTTCAGCACATAACAAAAATAAATAAGGGGAAAGAGGGTTGCCTTGCCTCAGACCTCTACTCGGCCAAAGAAAACCCGAAGGTGTGCCATTAACAAGGAAAGAAAAAGTAGCAGAGGATACACAAGTCATTATCAGCTCCACAAACTTAACAGGGAGACCTACTTTAAGCATCACATGCCATAAATAATCCATTCCACCCTGTCATAGGCCTTGCTCATATCAAGCTTAAAAGCAAAATATCCCAATGTCCCTTTGCATCTATGTTTCATGGAGTGAAAAATTTCAAATGCAACCAGTGCATTATCAGTAATTAACTACTCTACGATAAAGGCACTCTGGGTTTCATAAATGATCTGCGATAACACCTTCCTCAGCCTATTTGCTAGAACCTTTTGAGATTAGCTTGTATGTCACATTACATAAGCTAATCGGTCTCAACTGCTTCAAAGATTCTGGGTTCTTAATTTTAGGAATTAAACTCACAAAGGTATGATTAACCAATGGCGACAAAACAAAATTAATCACATCTGCACACACCACATCCCAGAATTTAGTAAAAAAAAGAACCGGTATACCATCTGGACCCGGAGATTTAAGAGGGTGCATCTGCCATAGCGCACCAATTACCTCTTCTGCAATAAAAGAAGCATCCAATAGCTCACCAGATTGGGCATCCATTCTAGAGTCAATGGACTCAACGGCCGCAGGGATACCAATAAAGTCTGAAAGTAAAAAGATCCTTATAATAATTTGTAACAATAAACACTATGTTCTCCTCACCCTCCACCCAATGCCCAAAATCATGTCGAAGCTTGTGAATCAAATTCTGTCGCTTTCGATCTGAAGCTTTTTGATGAGAAAAAAAATTATATTCCTATCTCCCTCTTCCAGTCAAATAGCTCTAGATCGCTGTCACTACATGATTTTTTCCTCTTTTAAGACAGTATCCAAACACTATTCTTGGTTCAGCTTGCAAACATTCCAACTCCTCTAAAAACACCTTCACTCGCTTCCCTACATGCTTAAAAGATAATGCATTCCATTTTCTGAGGTCTACCACACACTGATGGATTTTAACAGGTAAAGGTTGCGATACTTGAAGAAGCATTTCTACCCCAACTTTCCTGGACCACATCTAGACATTGATCATCCTCCACCCATACCGCTTCAAACTGGAAAGGTCTGAGAAGTGCTTGAAGGCCTTTTAGAGAAACCATTTGAGTCAAATAGGTATAGTTGATTTTTTTTTTTTATGTGTGTTGCATGTTATTTATATTACACTACAAAATTTGTATGAATAATGAACTATCATTCCTCAAAATGGGGACGACTTTAGTCCCCATGTTTAGGGACGATAATCGTCTTCAAATATGGGGACAACTATCATCCCTTAATAAAGGGATGACTCTCACTTCCATGTTAAGAGACAATAATCATTTTGAAAAATGAGGACGACTATCGTCTATAAAAATGGGATTAACTCTCTAAAGTTGTCTCATAAGGATTTGGGAACACTTGCTAGGGGGACAAATATTGGGGATAATTTTTATCGTCTCTCAAACTTTAGGGGACGACTTTTGAGCTTTAAGGGACAATTTTGATGGTGCCCTAATCTCATTTTTTTTCTTATCGTGTTGGCTGTAAATAATTATATATAGTTGAATTTTTTTAAATCTAATTTTCTATTAATTTTTAATATATAATAATTTTTTTATATATGAAATAATATTATCATAATATATTGTTTCAATAACTAATTAAATTTAGTATTTCATTATTATAACACTAAATTACTATGACTATATTTTACTTTAGTTAAAGTTGGCTAAAAAATTTATTATGAAATAAAATTAATAAGATATTTTAAATAAAATAAATGAAATAAAAATATTAAAATATATTTGTTTAGTCAGTTAAATGTTATGAATCAAATACTATAAATACGATAAGAAAATATAAATATTTTGATTTTATAAATTAAAAATTTATTATTTAATAGAAGTTGTTGTCAAAACAGTTCACTATATAAAAAAAAAAAATTGAACTAGCAACCGACCAAATCGGTTGCTAATCAGTTTAGCAACCAATTTAGTCAGTTGCAATGAGACTGGTTGCAAATAGCAACTAATAATCAAATCGGTTACTAAATTAATTAAATTAAAAAAAATAAAACTTTTGGTAAAAAACTATTGGTTGTTGCTAGTAGCAACCGGTTTAGCAACTGAAACAATTGCTAATAACAACCGAAACATAACCTGATACAAAAAAGTTGGTGTCTTTAATTTTTTGATTTTGCAACCATTTTATAAATTGGTTGCTATTTGCAACTAATTTAGCAACCAAAAAGTTGGTTGCTAATTTAAAAAAAAATTATCAAAAAAATTAAATTTCTAAATAACAAATAAATAATTTTTTCAAAAATTACTAAAATAATAAATTATTAATAAAAAAATTAGTACTAAAAAATTAATATAAAAATATTATCAAAAAATTAGTAATAATACCTAGTATCAAAATTAATACTATAAATAATTTATTAAAAAAATATATTTGTATCAAAGTTTTTATTTTATGCCATAGAAAAATAAATAAAATAAAAAAGATGAGAAAGAAAAAGAAGATGAAGAAAATAGATGAGAAAAAAAATATGATGAAGAAGAAAATATATGGAAAAGAAAAAGATGATGAAAAAAATATGTTAATTAGAAAGAAAATGATGATGATTAAAATAGATGAAAATAAAAAAATATGATAAAAATAGAGAGAAAAGAGAAGAAAGAGAAAAAAAAATAATGAGCAGTGGAAAAATAAAATGAGAAGTGAATAAAAAAAATGAGTAGTGGTTTTTATAAGCAAATTAGTAACCGATTTTAGTAATCAATTATTGATAGTTAATTTCTTTTAAAAATTGGGTGAAATTTTTTGTGGAAAAAATTTTACAATCGGTTGCTGTTAGTAACTGATTCATAAATCGGTTGCAAACTAAAATAAAAAAAAAATGGGTGAAAATTTTTTAGCAGAAAAAATTAATTGCAAAATCGGTTGCTAATGGTAACCGATTTTAATTAGTTGCAAATAAACAAAAAAGAAAACAAAAATATTGAGTGCGAATTTTTTGGGGGAAAAATTTAGCAACCAAATTGCAATTGGTTACAAAAATTAGTTTCTATTAGCAACCGAACCGACAAGGAATCGATTGCAAATAATAATCAATTTTAGCTATCGATTGCAGATCAATTGCTAATTTTGGAGCCATTTTAAATATTAGCAACTGATTTTAAAATCGATTGTGATGCGCACTCCGCTAGTATGCGAATCGTTCAAGTAGTAAAGAAAAGATATCGTCCCACAGATATTTGTTGCTTGAGTACCAAACTATAAAGTCACGATTATTTGGGCTATCAATAATTTGTGCCAAAAATAGAGTAAGAGATGCAGGAAATTAAATTAGGAAAATCAAAAAATTATAATAAATTAAGTAATTAAAATTCTAAGCACTATACTAATTTACTAAAATTTCAGCAAGTAATTAAAGATTTAATTAATTAATGGTAAAAATTGATTTTAGAGTTGAGGTTCATGAAGTAAATTTCATTGGGATTTGAATAGGCAAAACCAAGATTAAGGGAAATACAAGTTTGAAGGAAGTTAATTCTGATTTTCTTTAATTGCTCCTTCACGCAAACTAAAGAGTGTTTTAAAGGAAACTAAACCCCATTCTCATGCGATATTTAATTACCCAAAACCCTTTAAGCACTTTAATCAACTTGAAATTCCTCTTAACCCACTAGTTTATTTCCAACACTAGATGATTAAGTTCATTATCTTGATTATCTATCATAGATTTTCACCTCTCAATCCTTTAATCTAAGATTAAGAATAAAACCCAAGGAGTACCAACAATTGGTATGTAAATAAGCATACAAGATAGGAATCAAAGCTTATATATACTAAAATCTGATTAAAACCAGTCCAAATCCACAAATAAAATTTAAATCATTACACCCAACTCTAAAATCTTAAGTGTCTACTCACTCATGCTTGTATTTACAAGTGGAAAATATGAAATGGAGCAAGAAAACATAAAAATAAGACTAAAAATAAAAGAACCCAGAAGAAGAGGATCTAAATCTCTGAAAATGGAAGCTGGAAATGTCACTCTGTAGGTATTCTTCCTCCAAAAATGGCGTGGTTCTTTCTTTCCTTCCTCTTTTGATTTTTCTTTCTCTTTCTCCTTATGGTAAAAATGAGAATATGATGCTTATATATCCCCCTAAGGGTTGCCCTAAAAATGGTCTCTAAAGGGATAAAGACAAAAGGTGTGAAAAGAAAAAAATTTTCCATGTCAGCAAATCTGTCAGCACCATCCTACATGCCTCATGCTTATTTAAGTTATTTTCCACATGCCTCATGTTGATTAGGAGGAGGAGCCTTTAAATTCTGCACTACTAGCTACATGGGGCATGTCGAAGTCCTTGAAACTTTCGATAGACTTTGTTTCAAAATCTCTGTCTGCACGACCCGCTACACGGGGCATGTTAAAGTCCTTGAAACTTTTGGCGTGTTTTGTTCCAAAATTTTGAAAACCCCATAAAAAGATGAAATTATACATATAGTGGAATTAAGAGAAAATGGGGGGTATAATTTGGAATAATTAAAAGTTTGGTTATTATACTAATTAATTACAATTAGTGGGACTATATAAGGTCATTAGAGGACAAATGTTTCGCTAAGTATCTTCTTCTTCCTTATAATTCTCTCTTGGCCGAATTCAAATCCACCCCAAATCCACCATGGCTGGCCACCATGCAAAGCTTCATTTCTCCATTTCATGCCATATTTCTTGCAACTTCTTTCATTAAAAGTGATCCTTACATCTTGGGAAGACTATAGGCAGCAAAAGGGAGAAGAAATTCCAAGGTTTTAACAAGCTCAAGAAAAGGTTAGTGCTTAATCTCTTCACCTTTCTTCTTTAATTTTTGATTTAAGGTTGAAATGAGTTGTTATGAAGTGAAAATTGAAGGAATTGATGAGGAATGGTGAATCTCCAATTCGGTAACCATGGAAAATTTGGGGATTTGATTTATTTTTACATGAAAATGGTGATTAGTAATGTTAATTAAGGTAATTACATGAATTAGGATATAATTGTATGTGGGTGTTTGAGGTTTGATCATGAATTAGGGTTTTGAATTGATTATGGGAGACTTGTGCAATTGTTGAAATTTGACAACCCCTATTTTCTTGAGAGTTTGATGAATTCTTAATCAGGATGATGGTTATTGATGTTATTTGATGCATTTAAATGCAATGGAAATGATAGGTATGTGTTATGCACAAATTGGGGGAAACATGAACTAGGGTTGATGACAATTATGGAGATTTTGTATAATTGTTGAACTTGGCAATTTCAATTTGTTTGATGAAACTTGTATAATTGTTTCACTTTGACAGCCTTGAAAAGTATGGAAGTGTGCTTAATTTATTGAGATTAGTGATGTTGATGGATAGGTAATTGAAGTTACATGTGATAGGAATTTTATTGAATGTGAATTGTTGACTTTGGTAATTTGACTTAGTGTTCTGAATTACTCAATTGAGACTTGATTAAGGTTGCTAGAAATTAATTGTGTTGAGATTGATTGATGATATTAGAAGTGCCATGAATGCCACAATTGTAGTTTGGGAAATGGAGAAATGAAATTGGAAGTGTAATTTTGTGCAGGTTGAGTAATTTGTTGAAAATAATATGCATTTTGGGCCATAAGTGAAATTGTGTGATCCCAATTGGTATGAGGCCAATTGGAGGTGAAATATGACCTAAAATGTGCCAATTTCCATGTAGAAGTCATGCTTAAATTCTGCCTAAAAAGTGATCAAAAGCTTGCCTAATCCAGATTGCTATTTAGTGAACCCAGAAAATGACCAAATGAACAGTATTCATTCATTTGGTCATAACTCACTCAAAACAGGTCTAAATGACCTGAAATTTATATCATTGGAAAGCTTAGACATAGGGCTACAACTTTTAAGAAGAACACAAAGCCCAGAAATGCCATTTACCTAACCCAATTGCTTGCCCAAGTTGGGGTATCAAAACTATCTAGAATTGAAATTGCCCAGAATTGCTAAGTAAAGACTACTTGACTGGTTTTGGAAAAGAAGCCATAACTTTGTCCATAGAACTCCAAATGCCCTGAAACTAGTGCTAAATTTTCAATAAGACATAGACCTACAAGATTGGTATTTTGACTAAAACCCAGAAATCAATAGAAATAAGTCAATTGGCTAGGTCAAATTAGTGC
This sequence comes from Hevea brasiliensis, assembly GCF_030052815.1. NCBI lineage: Eukaryota > Viridiplantae > Streptophyta > Magnoliopsida > Malpighiales > Euphorbiaceae > Hevea > Hevea brasiliensis. Next base: position 76,088,638 of record NC_079506.1, on the reverse strand, counting down.
ATAAATTTTGAAAATGTGCATAAGTAACCATTGACTCTTGTATAGTCTTTTAGGCATATCTGCCACTAAAAATCTTCAATTGAAATGAGCCATAGCATTCTGGAAAGCTAAGAAACAGACCTTCAACTTTGTTTTAAACATTTTCCTCAACTTATGAATGTAATAGCTTAAATATTGGGTCAAAGCTACCGACCTAATTGAAATTCTGTTAGCACAAGACACTTGAGTCTAGGTCAATAATTTGACTATAAATAATTTTACAAGACTTGATAAATCACCATCAAAAATTTTGAGTGACCATAAGACATAGGGTAACATATTCTATGAAGAATAGTAGACCTAAATATGGCAGCAACCTACTCAAATAAAATTGGCAAAATATATTATCAAAACTGCCTAGTAAGGGAACCAAAATTCAGAATTGACCTAGTTATGGTTATTTGACCATAACTTGAGTTATAAAAATCCAAATGACATGATTCAAAAAGAAAAATAAAGACAAGACATAGAGGAACAACTTCCATTGAGGAAGTGTGGCCAAATAGTAGCCACAAGTTGCTCAAATTGATATGCAAAGACAAGACAGTAAAGCTAAACCTAAAGAAAGGCTCTTGAAATAATCATTGATTGACAAAATATGTCTGATATGATTTCTGACCGCTGTCCTTGTGCCTGACAGACAGTTGTATATAGGCTATTATATGCCTGCCCGCTGGCCTTATACCTGACAGATAGTTGTATATAGGATATTATATGCCTGCCACTGGCCTTGTGCCTGACATGACAGATGACAAGACAGATGCCATTGTGCATAATTGTATTTCTGGCTTTAACAGCCTGTTTGCTGACCTTGTGCCTGACATGACAGTTGTATGTAGGGTAGACATATGGAAGTCTAACCCGTATACTCCCGCGTATCCAACATTATAGTCTATTATAAGTTACTTGGGCACAAATACACTAATATGGCATGAAATACACTGATATGACATGAAATACACTGATATAACATGAAAGACACTGAAGTAATTTTAAAGACTCTGACATGAGTTTAAAAAGACAGAGAATGAAATAAATACACAGAAAAGATACTACTAATTAATTTATTCCCAAAGTGCAGTAAAATATGGAAATGACCTAGAATTGCAAAGGTTTACACATAATTAGTATTTATAATTATTTAGTTGAATTTCTTTAAGATTATGCACCACTAAGAAATTTGCTTAGCGCGTTAGATTTTTCATCGCGTAGGTACTGGAGACTAGACATAGCGGCCGCCATAGCAGCAGCCGCCATTGTCCAGATCTGCTACAGTCCAAAGTCCAGAGTCACTTCATCAGTTATAATATTTTGGTAGGGCCCATGTATAGACTAGTATTTTGGTTTATATAATTATAGTTGATGATGTAATAAATTGTATTGATATTTTTGAGACTGTAAAATAAGCTTATGAACTTTCGTGTATAATTTCCATATGTATGAATGAATGAAAAATATTATTTTCTTGAAATTGAATGAATAGATATGATATTATATGTTATATGACAAGATGAATAGAACATATATGATATGAAATTGTTTTTGACAGGTGACTATTGGAACCTGCCAGATGCCAATAAATCAGAGGAGGCTCTGCCCGAATTTCTACAGAAATAAATTGTGATGAAAAAAAATAATATTACCACATGTTTTCTACAAAGTTTAAAAATTAACAATGGACATGACAGGATAAGATAGGGTGCTCCGGCACTTAATGTGGCACACCTTGCTCGATTACAATGTAGACGGGTGAGGGGTGTTACATTTAGTAGTATTAGAGCAAAGGTTTAGATGATTCTAGACCTAGATAGATAGAAAGAAATAGTTTGCATCATATGCATGGGTCTTTAAATAGAGTCGAGGTGACACTAATATAGATATGTTTTCTTTGGTTATTTTAGGTTAAGGTATGGATCTCAGTCCACAGAAAGTCATAGATTCAAAAAGGATAAGTATAGAAAAAATCTGATCTATTGGGATATACCATGGTAACTATGCAATATTCTCTATGTTTGTACTGTAAGCTACAGATTACAGTATCGACTTTGGACTATTGTGCAGAGCTATGTATTTTCGATATTAAATCAAGATGAGGATAAGATTATAGAGCTAAGTTTATTAAGACAGACTAAAGAGAAAGCGAAGTATTATAACTCGAAAAAGTGGAGAGACAAGGATATAGTGGTTCTTCAATTATTTACACTAGATAACTTTCGAGGACGAAATTTTATTTAGAGGGAAAAAATTGTAACACCCTCACCGTAGGTAGTCCATACGTTCTACTATTTCGACGACTAGTGTCTGTTCGAACAGATAGGATATCTAGAACTACACTTAAATAATAGTGAAGAGACATAAAATGATGGAATACATGATAAGAAAATAGAAGAAAAATTAAGAGAAAATAAAAGAAAGAAAATGCAACTAGGTTAAACAAGCCGGAACCGTAGCGATGGGTGACTACGCTAGGAAGTTACGGCGAAGACAATTGCCAACCCCAAGACCGTGGGGAATCCTAGGAAATAATTTTTGAGACTGAATTAAAGGTTTATTGAAGTAAAAATGATATTGAAAATTTCAAAAAAAATTTAGTAAATCGGTACAGATAAAAATGAAAATTAAAGGAACCTACAAATTCGGAATTTGATCGGTATTACTGAAAAATTTGAAATACAACCCGAAGAGGGGCATTTTGGTCCTCTGACACCTAGAGTTAGCTTTTGACCTAAATTTTCATTAAAAATAAATAGTATTAAATTTTGAAAACCCCATAAAAACATGAAATTATACATATAGTGTAATTAAGAAAAAATGGGGGGTATAATTTGGAATAATTAAAATTTTGATTATTATACTAATTAATTACAATTTGTGGGACTATATAAGGCCATGAGAGGACAAATGCTCCACTAAGTATCTTCTTCTTCCTTATAATTCTCTCTTGGCCGAATTCAAATCCGCCCCAAATCCACCATGGCTGGCCACCATGCGAAGCTTCATTTCTCCATTTCATGCCATATTTCTTGCAACTTCTTTCATTAAAAGTGATCCTTACCTCTTGGGAAGACTATAGGCAGCAAAAGGGAGAAGAAATCCCAAGGTTTTAACAAGCTCAAGAAAAGGTTAGTGCTTAATCTCTTCATCTTTCTTCTTTAATTTTTGATTTAAGGTTGAAATGAGATGTTATGAAGTGAAAATTGAAGGAATTGATGAGGAATGGTGAATCTCCAATTCAGCAGCCGTGGGAAATTTGGGGATTTGATTTATTTTTACATGAAAATGGTGATTAGTAATGTTAATTAAGGTAATTACATGAATTAGGATATAATTGTATGTAGGTGTTTGAGGTTTGATCATGAATTAGGGTTTTGAATTGATTATGGGAGACTTGTGCAATTATTGAAATTCGGCAGCCCCTATTTTCTTGAGAGTTTGATGAATTCTTAATTAGGATAATGGTTATTGATGTTAGTTGATGCATCTAAATGCAATGGAAATGATAGGTATGTGTTATGCACAAATTGGGGGAAACATGAATTAGGGTTGATGACAATTATGGAGATTTTGTATAATTGTTGAACTTGGCAATTTCAATTTGTTTGATGAAACTTGTATAATTGTTTCACTTTGACAGCCTTGAAAAGTATGGAAGTGTGCTTAATTTATAGAGATTAGTGATGTTGATGGCTAGGTAATTGAAGTTACATGTGATAGGAATTTTATTGAATGTGAATTGTTGACTTTGATAGTTTGACTTAGGGTTCTGAATTACTCAATTGAGACTTGATTGAGGTTGCTGAAATTAATTGTGTTGAGATTGATTGATGATATTAGAAGTGCCATGAATGCCACAATTGTAGTTTGGCAGATGGAGAAATAAAATTGGAAGTGTAATTTTGTGCAGATTGAGTGATTTGTTGAAAATAGTATGCATTTTGGGCCATAAGTGAAACTGTGTGATCCCAATTGGTATGAGGCCAATTAGAGGTGAAATACGACCTAAAATGTGCCAATTTCCATGTAGAAGTCATGCCCAAATTCTGCCTAAAAAGTGACAAGAAGCTTGCCTAATCCGGATTGCTATGTAGTAAACTCAGAAAATGACCAAATGAACATTATTCATTCATTTGGTCATAACTCACTCACAACAGGTCCAAATGACCTGAAATTTATATCATTGAAAAGCTTAGACATAGGGCTACAACTTTTGTGAAGAACACAAATCCTAGAAATGCCATTTACCTAACCAAATTGCTTGCCCAAGTTGGGGTATCAAAATTGTCTAGAATTAAAACTACCCATAATTGCTAAATAAAGACTACTTGACCAGTTTTGGCAAAGAAGCCATAACTTGGTCCATAGAACTCCAAATTCCTTGAAACTAGTGTCAAAATTTCAATAAGACATAGACCTAAAAGATTGGTATTTTGACCAAAACCCAAAAATCAAGAGAAATAGATCAATTAGCAAGGTCAAATTAGTGCATAAATTCTGAAAATGTGCATAAGTAACCATCGACTCTAGTATAGTCTTTTAAGCATATCTCCCACTGGAAATCTTCAATTGAAATGAGCCATAGCATTCTGGAAAGCTAAGACACTTGACACTTGAGTCCAGCTCAATAATTTGACTATAAATAATTTTACAAGAGTTGATAAATCACCATCAAAACTTCTCAATGACCATAAGACATAGGGCAACATATTCTATGAAGAATAGTAGACCTAAATATGGCAGCAACCTACTCAAATAAAATTGGCAACGTATATTATCAAAACTGCCTAGTAAGGGAACCAAAATTCAGAATTGACCTAGTTATGATTATTTGATCATAACTTGAATTATACAATTCCAAATGATATGATTCAAAAAGGAAAATAAAGATAAGACATAGAGGAACAACTTTCATTAAGGAAGTGTGGCCAAATCATAGCCATAAGTTGCTCAAATTGATATGCAAAGACAAGACAACAAAGCTGAACCTAAAGAAAGGTTCTTGAAATAATCATTGATTGACAAAATATGTCTGATATGATTTCTGACCGCTGGCCTTGTGCCTGATAGACAGTTGTATACAGGCTATTATATGCCTGCCCACTGGCCTTATGCCTAACAGATAGTTGTATGCAGGATATTATATGCCTGCTCACTGGCCTTGTGCCTGACATGACAGATTCCATTGTGCATAATTATATTTCTAGTTTTAACAGCCTACTCGCTGGCCTTGTGTCTGACATGATAGTTATATACAGGGTAGACATATGGAGATCTAACCCGTATACTCTCGTGTATCTAATAATATAGTCTGTTATAGGTTACTTGGGCACAAATACACTGATATGACATGAAATACACTGATATAACATGAAAGACACTGAAGTAATTTTAAAGACTCTAACATGAGTTTAAAAAGACAGAGAATGAAATAAATACACAACAAAGATACTGCTAATTAATTTGTTCCCAAAGTACAATAAAATATGCAAATGACCTAGAATTGCAAATGTTTACACAGAATTAGTATTTATAATTATTTAGTTGAATTTCTTTAAGATTATGCACCATTAAAAAATTTGCTTAGCGCGTTAGATTTTTCATTGCGCAGGTACTAGAGACCAGACACAGCAGCCGCCATAGCAGCAACCGCCATAGTAGTACTCTGATTACAGTTGTCCAGATCTGCTATAGTCTAGAGTCTAGAGTCACCTCATCAGTTATAATATTTTGGTAGGGCCCATGTATAGATTAGTATTTTGGTTTATGTAATTATAGTTGATGATGTAATAAATTATATTGATATTTTTGAGACTGTAAAATGAGCTTATGAACTTTTGTTTATAATTTCCATATGTATGAATGAATGAAAAATATTATTTTCTTGAAATTGAATGAACAGATATGATATGATATGTTATATAACAAGATGAATAGAACATATATGATATGAAATTGTTTTTGACAGGTGACTATTGGAACCCGCCAGATGCCAATAAATCAGAGGAGGCTCTGCCCAGGTTTCCACATAAATTAATTGTGATAAAAAAAAATATTACCACATATTTTCTACAAAGTTTAAAAATTAACAATGGACATGACAGGATAAGATAGGGTACTCCGGCACTGAATGTGGCACACCTTGCTCGGCTACGCTATAGACGGGTGAGGGGTGTTACAGAGACAATGTCCTCATTGGCTAAATCAAAGTGGCGAGAATGTAAATTAAATCAATAAATGATAGCTCGAGAGATATAAACCAAGAAAGAGTGGAAAAGAGTTACCTTGTATAATATATATGCCTAGTGTTGAATGATCAGAATATGTATATGAGGCATGTTAGTTTTAAGTATTTGGAGCATGAGGCATGTTGATCAAAAAGCATGGGGCGTGGTGAAGTAAAGATAAATTGACATGCCCTGTGCTGAATACTGAGCAACTGACACTGGTAGCAACATGGGGCATGTCATGCTTCATGAAAATTTTGGTGGGTTTCAAAAAGTTTGCAAATTGGAAGCAATTCAAATAGCTCATAGGAGAGCATAACCCTTAGCATGAGGCATGGTAAAGGAAAGCAGTGTCAGCATGCGGCATGTGAATGTTCAGAAGTTACCTTAGATGTTGGATTGTCATAGCTGACAGAAGAACAACTGCTGTATTTTCAATAATCCAGTTATATGACTATCAAAAAGCAATATCAGTAATGCTATTACAATAGTCAACAGAAACTAGGATTAAAGAAAATGATCAATGCAATAGAAATCTGGATTATAAAGAAAATGCAAGTAGCACAACAAAAGAAATTAATACAACCAGCAATGATGAACAAGCCAACTTAAGATTCATGAAACAAACAGAAATAAAGAAAAACAAACATGTAAAAGTTCTAATAACCAGGAAATTAATAGTTGAAATATAAAGGAAACTGACCAATGTACATAATTAAAAGCCGAAGTTTCATAAATTGACTAAAATTAACAAAAATAAAGTTCTAAAACTAGGCAGCTGGTTAGTCTTCGTCATTGGTGGATTGCACAGGCTCATTTGCTGCTGTAGGTGCTTGCTCATTGGATTTTTCAGAAGCAGTATCCAGGTTTTCTACCATAGCCTTCATTTCTTCAAAAATATCTTCGCCCCATTTGTACAGCTGGTTAAAAGAGGTTGCTAGCTTGTTATAAATGTCAATCATTTCTTTGTCATGAATTTTCTGCTTTTTCCTAAATGAAGAAAACTTCTTTTTAATCTTTTTCTCAAGCTAGGCTTGCTTTTGACTTAGAGTATCAACCTTAGCTTCTAAAGTTTTCAAAGCTACCACAATATCAGAATTAGCATCAGAAACAGGCTGCTATACTTCACTCATTCTGTCAATTTTGACTTCCAAATTTTTAAGAAAAGTAAGTAAGTCTGATTGTCTAGCAGTAGGTGGGTGAGAGCTAGAAGGATTAGCATCAGTTTGCTGTCCTACACCCTGTGATTGCTACTATTCTTCACCCTCATGTCCCCCAGTTACCAGCATATAATCACCACCTCTTTTTATACAAATTTTCATTTGAGTCATGATAATCCTGTCCAGAAAGGACTGGCCACCCATAGACACCATAGCATACTGGTCAACGTTAAAACCAAATGATTTGGCAATTACAGTCACCATCCCTCCAACAACTATACTACCAGCTGAATTCTTAGACACTATGTATTCCATATGAGAGTAAAGAAAATAAGCACCATTTATCTTCTTCTTTTCTTTCATGCACCATAAAAAGAATAAATCATTCTTTCCTACAACTCCATTACTGTGCCCTCTACCTAGTATAGTGTAAGACATGAATCTTTGCAAGTATCTCAGAGCTGGGTCTTAGATAGCTGAGGCCTTAGCAGAACTAGGGTTATAGTATTTTCCTTATGGTGTAATTGACTTCTAAAATGTAAAGGGGTCATAAATAGTCCTTTGGCACTCAATCATTTTTTTCACCATCATTACAAAAACCAAATAAGGCATTCACTTGAGCAGTGTCAAGTTCTCTGTCCTGACCCAAACACCTAAAAGAAATGGTGTCCCTATGGTTATTATTCATGGGCTAGAAATCCAATTGCAGTGAGCTTAAAAATTCAAATGTCAATTCCTTAGAAGCAGGTTCTTGAATCTTAGCAAAATCACTCCAACCTATATTTTCCAAATATTCACTAACAGATTCATAAAGCCCTATCTCCCTAAGACTGTGTTCATCAATGTACTTGGTGGCTAGAATTTTCTTTTTAGCAAGTGCCTCATAATTTTTCCTCATTTCGAAGTCTCTAAAAGTCCATGGGTAAGATGAGTTTACCTGATTGCCAGATTGAGGGATAACTGGAGCAGTTTGAGACACTGTTGGTGAATGATGTAGAGGCGATTGAACCCTAGTTGGAGTAGAAGAGACCTGCGGTGATATAGGACTTTGGGTAGCAGAGCGAGTTCTAGCACTAATAGGTCATGGGGAAACAACCCTAGGCTGTTTCGGTGGAGCAGAGGAGATAAGAACTGATTTTTTTTTTTCTTTTTCGCGTCTCATACACAGCTGAAGGGGCAGATTTTGTGTGTTTTTGGGAGGTAGGTGTGGCGTCTTGGGTTGCATTGTCGAGATTAGGGGTAGAATGAGAGAATTAGCAAGGTAGAGAATTAGGGTTCCTACCGAGACTTTGGGGATTTGGGGCCGAAATGGTTATTTTGGGTTGAGCATTGGGTGGTGTAGGATTTGTTGTTGGGGTGACATGCCCTGTGTGATGTGGTGTAAGATGAATAACATGAGGCATGTTGGAATAAAAGGGAAAAGTTACATGCCCTTTGTGATTGTACATGAGGTTCTACATGAGGCATGTGAGACCCCTTGAAACTCTCGGCAGGTTTTACATTTTTAGCAATTTAAAGTGCTAAGAACATGTTTTGGTGGTGACACTACCCCCAGCATACATCATGTTGAACCTAGTGCTAAATGACCTGATATACAACCCAAAAATGTGATCCTAAACACATTAAAACCAAACCCAAAACACAATTTGCACAAAAATTTCACTTAAAATCCAATTGAAACCCAATTAATCGCTAAGAAAAATTAAAATCCATCAACCCACCAAACACAAACTAAAACATTATTCAAGTAATATTCATATTAACAATCATACTACAAGGAATAACACCCAAATTCAACCCCAAACTTATTGTTAAAAATTCATGAATAAGGAACAAAATTCTGCTGCAGACACTGTTCACATGACTAAATTTCTGCAGAATTGAATCATGAAATTTCACAAAATATCCAATGGCAAATATGTCAATCTCAGTGCAATACATCAAAGTTAATTACCCAAAAGGTAAAATCATGATTACCATGAAAGTTCCTATATTTCTCACCAATTTCCTCAAAATGTTGTAAAATAAATGGCCTTTCACTCCACCATGTTGCTGCAATCAGACATAAAGCTCAAATTAGTTCAGATTTGACTTTGTTGAGAACAATATGCATCATGGAAGACAAATATAAGATTTAACAACTTCCCAAACACTTATTCCTTTAATTCAGCATACACGTTTGCTTAAAAATCTCCATTAACCTGCAGAAAGAAATTTTAATGTCAAATTTGAGTTCAATGGGGTATAAAATGAAACAAAATAAAAGAAAAATAAAATTAAGTATATGGAAAAATTTTGGGGTGCCTCCAAAAGAGCGCTAATTTTAGGTCATTAACTTGACCCTCCTTAATTTAGTGAATTAGTGGATCATCAAGGAAACAACTTGTTCCCTTCTCAATGAGTTGGCTTGTGATGTAAATCTTGAGCCTTTGACCATTAACTTTAAAAATCCCAGAATTTTCACTCCAAATATCCATAGCTCCATGGGGATAGAATTTTACAACCTTGAAAGAAACAGACCATCTTGATTTCAACTTCCCAGGAAAGAGTCTAAGTCTAGAATTATACAATAGAACCATGTCACCCTCTTTAAACTCCTTTCTTTTAATATACTTATCATGCCAAAATCTAGTCTTTTCCTTAAAAATCCTAGCATTCTCATATGCATCCAACCTTATCTCTTCAAGTTAATTTAATTGAAGCAATCTTTTCTCTCCAGCACTTTTTAAATCAAAATTCAAAGTTTGGATTGCCCAATATGCTTTGTGTTCCAACTCAACTGGCAAATGACATGATTTCCCATAGACTAGCTTAAAAGGTGTAGTTCCAATGGGTGTCTTGTAAGCTATCTTACACGCCCATAATGCATCATCTAGCCTCAATGACCAATCCTTCCTTGAATGATTAACAATTTTTTCCAAAATTCTCTTCAATTCTCTATTAGATACTTCAACTTGCTCACTGGTCTGAGGATGGTAAGGTGTAGCTACCTTATGAGTAACCCCATATTTCTTCAAAAGATTCTCAAACTGTTTATTGCAGAAATGAGATCCACCATCACTGATTATAGCTCTTGGCGCTCCAAATCTAGTGAAAATGAACTTCTTCAAAAATTTCACTATTACCCTTGCATCATTTATAGGGGAAGCAATGGCCTCAACCCATTTTGACACATAATCCACACCTACCAAAATATATTTATTCCCAAAAGATGATGGGAATGGTCTCATGAAATCTATGCCCCAAACATCAAATAACTCAATCTCTAAAATTCCTTTTTGTGGCATTTCATTTTTCCATGAGATATTCCCCACTCTTTAACATTTATCACATCTCAAAATAAATTCTCTCACAATTTTGAACATGTGTGGCCAATAAAATCTAGTTTGAAGTACTTTAGGCACTGTTTTATTTACACTGCAATGACCTCCATAGTCAGAAGATTGACAATGCTCTAAAATGTTTTCTATTTCCTCTTTAGGCACGCACCTTCTAACTAGGCCGTCATTACATCTCTTAAATAACAATGGATCCTCCCATGTATAAAATTTCACATTGTGTAAATTTTTTTTTCTTTTTTCTATTGATAGCTCAAATGTGGTGAGAAAACTCCACATGACAGGTAATTGAAAAAATCTGCAAATCATGGCAATGCAGCAACTACAACTAGCAATTGCTCATTCGAGAAAAACTCATCAATTGGCAATTCCTCTTCATTTCCATCTTTACTCTCATACTTAATCCTTGATAAATGATCTGCTACAACATTTTCAGCTCCCTTTTTATCTTTAATTTGTAAATCAAACTCCTGTTGCAATAGCACCCATCTTATCAGTCTTGGCTTTGCTTCTTTTTTATTCATCAAATATCTTATGGCAGCATGGTCTATATAGACAATCACTTTTGATCCAACCAGATATGATCTAAACTTTTCCACAGCAAATAAGTTTTACCAGAAAAATTCCTTCTCAGTGGTGGCATAATTTACTTGAGCATCATCTAAAGTTTTGCTGGCATAATAGATTGCATAAGACTTCTTCTCTTTTTTCTGGCCAAGTACAGCTCCCAGAATAAAGTCACTAGCATCGCACATAACCTCAAATGGCAATGACCAATCTAGAGATTGCATAATAGGGGCTGTTATTAGAGCTTCCTTTAACCTGTTAAAGGAATCAAAACAAGCTTGGTCAAAATTAAAAGAAAGATCATGATTTAACAAATTTGTAAGAGGTTTAGCAATTTTTGAAAAATCCTTTTATAAATCACCTGTAGAAACCAGCATGCCCAAGAAAACTTCTAATTCCCTTCACTAAAGTTGGTGGAGGCATCTTCTCAATCACTTCTACTTTGGACTTGTCCACTTTAATTCCTCTATGTGATATCAAATGTCCAAGAACAATGCCTTCTTGCACCATAAAATGACATTTCTCCTAATTTAACACCAAATCTGTTTCTTCACATCTTTTAAGCACCTTAGAGAGGTTAGACAGACAATTATCAAAAGAAAAACCATATACAGAAAAATTATCCATGAAAACTTTCATAATTTCCTCAATAAAATCAAAGAAAATGGCCATCATACACTGTTGAAAAGTAGCAGGTGCATTACATAAACCAAAAGGCATTCTTCTATATGCAAACGTGCCATATGGACATGTGAATATGGTTTTCTCTTGATCACTAGGATGTATTGGGATTTGGAAAAAACCAAAATACCCATCTAAATAACAAAAATATGAATGTTTTGCTATCCTCTCTAACATTTGATCAATAAAAGGCAAAGGAAAATAGTCTTTCTTAGTGGCACTGTTAAGCTTCCTATAATCTATGCACATCCTCCATCCTGTGAGAATTCTAGTAGGTATCAACTCATTGTTTTCATTTTTCACAACGGTCACACCTCCTTTCTTTGGAACTACATAAACTGGGCTAACCCAACTACTATCAGAAATAGGATAAATGATCCCAGCTTCAAGCAGTTTCAAGACTTCTTTCTTCACCACCTCTTTCATATTAGGATTCAACCTTCTTTGATGTTCTATGGTGGCTTTAAAATTATCTTCTAAAAGAATCCTATGCATGCACAAGGTAGGGCTTATACCCTTGATATCATCAATGGTGTAACCAATAACTTTCCTATGTGCTCTTAACTCTCTCAACAAATTTTCAACTTGTACATCACTCAAACTTGCACTAATAATGACAGGATAAGTTGAATTAGGTCCAAGAAAAGCATACCCTAATGTAGATGGAAGTGGTTTGAGGTCTACCTGTGGTGCTTCCTTCTCATCTAGCAAAGGTGGTTGTGCAACTTCATGTTTCAACTCTTCAATTTGCAAAACTTGATCTCCTGCAACTTCTTGAGTAGCTTCCAAAATTTGAGCAAAAGCTGCAACTTCAGGATTTTCATCCCTTGTTGTTCTACTATATACCAAACAATTCATCAAAGGGTCCTCAGGATATCTTTTCCTAAATTCTTCGTTCACAATCTCATCAATAACATCCACCCTTAAACAAAGGTCAACTTCATGATGTTTCTTCAAAGCTTGGTTCAAATTAAATTTCACCTCCTCTTCTCCAACTTTTAATGTCAATCTACCATTCTTCACATCAATTATAGCCCCGGCTGTGGCTAAAAATGGCCTTCCTAAAATGATAGGTATATGAATATCCTCTTCCATTTCAAGAACCACAAAATCCACAGGAATGAAAAATTTCCCAACTTTTAAGGGTACATTCTCCAAAATTCCTACTGGATATTTGATAAATCTATCAGTTAGTTGCAAAGAAATGGTTATTGGCTTCAATTCTCCAACCTTTAACTTTTCACAAATAGAGAGTGGCATCAAACTTACACTAGCTCAAAGATCACACAATGCTTTGTCAATACTAGTATCCCCAATATGACAAGGAATAGATAAACTTCTTGGATCCTTCAATTTCGATGGGAGCTTATTCTGCAAGAGAGCACTACACTCCTCTATTAATGCCACATTTCATAATCTTCTAGTCTCCTCTTGTTTGACAAAATTTCTTTTAGGAACTTATCATATGAGGGCATTTGAGAAATTATATTTGTAAATGGAATGTTGATGTATAATTTCTTTAAAACTTCTAAAAATTTCTCAAACTGTTTATCTAGCTTTGCTTTTTGAAACCTCTAAGGATATGGAAATGGTGGCTTGTATGGTGGTGGAGGCAAATACTTTTCTTCTTTTTCTTTTTCAACTTCTTTATTCTTGTTTGCTTCCTCATTAACTTCATCATGATGTGAAGTAAATTCTTTCTTATCTTCATCTTCTTTCTTCTTTTCCTCTTCTATCTCATCTTCCTTTTTATCTCCCACAATTTTCCCACTCCTTAGGATCACTGCCTTGCAATGTTCTCTAGGATTCCCTGGTCGACTTGGAAGTTTTCCTTGTGCTTTGCTAGAAGAGCTTGCTTGTTGAGCTATTTGGTTTTCCAACATCCTGTTATGAGTGGCAAGTTGGTATATCCTTGAAGTAAATTATTGAATCATTTCTCCTTGTTTTTATTGAGCAGTTAAGAAATTCTCCATCATAGACTTCAAAATTGAATCTTGGTCTAAAAACTGAACTGGTGGTTGTGAACAAGTGCATTTTGATTCCTTTGTGGTGGAAATCTAAGTGGTACTCTGTTTTGCTGAAAATTCTATTGTTGATGCTAGAAATTAGGAGGTTGTTGATAATTCTGCTGCTTCTGTCCTTGTCGACCTTTCCAAGAAAAGTTAGGGTGATTCCTCCATGCTAAATTATATGTAGCAGAACAAGGATTACCAACTGGTTTCTGATTGTAATTCCCAATGAAATCAACTTGCTCATTTCCAAATTCTTGCCCATAAGAAGGAAAATCATTGATACAATGCATATTTCCTGCACCAACATTTTCTACATGACTAGATCCTCCAATTGAAGAATCAACCTTCATGCTTAACTTATCCATTTTTCTCGTTAAAGCATCAAATTTGGCATTGAACATACTTATGGCATCTAAATCATATACACCAGCTGATGGCTTCTTCATTTCATTCCTTTCACAGCTCCATTGATAATTATTGTACGCAATTTTATCCAAAACTGAATAAGCTTCATCCTCTGACTTCTCCATAAGATCAGCTCCTGAAGATGCATCAATTATACCTCTAATTGCTGGAGAAACACCATTGTAGAAATGTTGGACTAGCATCCATTTAGGGATTCCATGATATGGACATCTCTTTTGAAGATCCTTGTATCTCTCCCAAGCTTCATAGAGACTCTCATCATCCTTTGGTCTAAAAGAAGTTAATTCATTTCTCAATTTTATAGTCTTGCTAGGAGGAAAGTATTGAGCCAGGAAAGCTTGTGATAACTCATCCCAAGTAGTTATTGAACCCAGAGGTAATGAAAGCAACCACTCCCTAGCACGATCCTTCAAAGAAAAAAGAAATAATCTCAACCGGATGGCATCATCTAACACTCCATTTATCTTTAGCATGTCACTAATCTCAAGAAAATGTGCAAGGTGCACATGTGGACTCTCAGTAGGACCACCCCCAAACTGTGATTATTGAACCATTAGACAAAGTGAGGGCTTCAACTCAAAATTATTCGCTTCCACTCTAGGCCTTGTAATGCTTAGTCTAAAATCTTCAAAACTAGGAAAAGCATGATCCTTAATTGATCTGTTGTTGTTGTTGTTTTCCATAGCTTCTATCACTTATTGCTCTTGTTGTTATTCTTGCTGTCTTTGAATTTTGAGTTCAGCTTTTCTTCTTTTAGACTCTGCTCTCAAAGCTTTAGCTGTCTTTTCAATCTCAGGATCAAAAATTAAATCAATTTCTGCACTTTTTGTTCTTCTCATATAAAAGATATGTACCTGAAAAACCAAAACAAGAAAATCTCAAAGTAAAATGATAAAGAAGAGAAATTAAAATAAAAAATAAAGTGCCTAAATTAACCAAACAATTAATCATCTAATATCAAACAAAAACAATTCACCGGCAATGGCACCCAAAACTTGATGCGTACTCCGCAAGTATACGAATCGTTCAAGTAGTAAAGAAAAGATATCGTCCCATAGAGATTTGTTATTTGAGTACCAAACTATAAAAGTCATGATTATTTGAACTATCAATAATTTGTGTCAAAAATAGAGTAAGAAATGCAGCAAATTAAATTAGAAAAATAAAAAAATTATAATGAATTAAGCAATTAAAATTCTAAGCACTATACTAATTTACTAAAATTTTAGCAAGTAATTAAAGATTTAATAAATTAATGGTAAAAATTGATTTCAGAGTTGAGGTTCATGAAGTAAATTTCATTGGGATTTGGATAGGCAAAACTAAGATTAAGGGAAATACAAGTTTGAAGGAAGTTAATTCTGATTTTCTTTAATTTCTCCTTCAAACAAACTAAAGAGTGTTTTAAAGGAAACTATACCCCATTCTCATGCGATATTTGATTACCCAAAACCCTTTAAGCACTTTAATCAACTTGAAATTCCTCTTAACCCACTAGTTTATTTCTAACACTAGGTGATTAAGTTCATTATTTTGATTGTCTATCATAGATTTTCATCTCTCGGTCATTCAATCTAAGATTAAGAATAAAACCCAAGGAGTACCAACAATGGGTATGTAAATAAGCACACAAGATAAGAATCAAAGCTTATATATACTAAAATCTGGTTAAAATCAGTCCAAATCCACAAATAAAACTTAAATCATTACACCCAACTCTGAAATCTTAAGTGTCTACTTACTCATGCTTGTATTTACAAGTGAAAAATATGAAATGGAGCAAGAAAACATAAAAATAAGACTAAAAATAAAAGAACCCAGAAGAAGAGGATCTAAATCTCGAAAAATGGAAGCTGTAAACATCACTCTGCTGGTGTTCTTCCTCCAAATATGGCGTGGTTCCTTCTTTCCTTCCTCTTTTGATTTTCTCTCTCTTTCTCCTAATGGTAAAAATGATAATATGATGCTTATATATCCCCTCAAGGTTTGCCCTAAAAATGGTCTCTAAAGGGATAAAGACAAAAAGTGTAAAAGGTGTGAAAACAGAAAATTTTTCCATGTTAGCAAATCTATCAGCACCATCCTACATGCCTCATATTGATTTAAGTTATTTTCACATGCCTCATGTTGATTTGGAGGAGGAGCCTTTAGATTCTGCACGACCAGCTACACGGGGCATGTTGAAGCCTTTGAAACTTTCGGCAGATTTTGTTTCAAAATCTCTCTCTGCACGACCCGCTACACGGAGCATGTTAAAGTCCTTGAAACTTTCGGCTTGTTTTATTCCAAAATCTTTGTCTGCACGACCTAATATTGAATTTACATGCCTCATATAGATTCTTGTTGGCTGACTCTTTTCTTCACATGACCTTCAACACGGGGCATGTTGAACCTTTTTGCCTTTAAACTTTATTAAAATCTATCAAAAATATTAAAATTCCAAAAATCAAATATAATGAAACTAAAATTAACAAATTAAATAAAATAAGTATTAAAAGCATAAAATTACTAAACTAAAAAGGGTAAAATAGATGCAAAAGTACCCTAAAATACCTATATAAAATGGGTTTATCAGATTGCTATTAATAAGTGATTTTAGCAACTGATTTTTTAATCGGTTGTTGATCATATATTTAATTTTTTTTAATATTAATTAATAACTGATTTAGCAACAAATTATAAATCGGTTGCAAAATTTTTAAAAATTAACTATTTTACTTAAAAAATCAAAATCATAAATCGATTGCAAAATTAGTTGTTAATAGCAATCGATTTTAGTTGATTGCAAAAATCGGTTGCAAAACTGATTTCTTTTTGTAATGGCTCATTCTTTTTAATTATTTGTAGTAAAAGTTATTATAGCCCATATAAAATTGATGTTATAAGGTAAAAAGAAAAAAATAATTTATTGTTCAGTTTTATATATCTAAATGGAAAGAATTTTAGAACTAATAATTTTATATTTTATTTTAGTTTAAACATATTGATTTTAATAATTAATTAAATTTATTCATTCGTTGTCATAATATAAAATAATCATGTCTCTTTTTGTCCATTCTATTATTTTTTCATTTCTATAATCATGTTCTTTTTTGTTCATTGCGTTATTCTCAACCTTTTCCACTTTTATATATATTATTGATTATAAATAGTTTATAGATTATAAATTATTATACATACAATTTATAGGATTATAATTTATATTATAGATAATTTTTAAAGCAGGTAAAATTATCTTTTTATTTTTTAATTATTTTATCAATATTAAATTAATAATTTATAATGCACATAATTTATTTAGTCTTTAAGTACTTGCTTTTCTTTTCTTAATATAATAAAGTTTTATTGTTTACAAAGCTTTACTCTCATTAGAAAATCTAACACGATTTTTTTATTTTTGTAATATTAAAATTTAATATTATAAATAAAAATTAAAACATTTAAGTTATTAGAGAATAATAAATTTTGAAATATTTAAATTCGTGAAATATATCTTAATTTATAATATACTATATTATAACTCACGAGCAATATAAAATTCTTATATATATATATCAAAAAAAAATTTAAAAAAGAATTAAGAAAAAATTAAAATTGAGTTACAATTACAAACTCAATTTTAAAATAAAAAGTATAAATTAATGCATGTGTTAATCTAGTGATAAAGATGTGAGATTATTTAAATTTAAATATCATTTTTACTAATTATAATATATCTTTATATAATTAAAAGTGAAAATGCTCTTGAAAAATAGTATTTTTATTAATTATAGGTGGAATTAGAATGATGTAAAATATCTGTATATAACAAATTAGTGGTGGGTGCTTCAATATCTATTAAACAAAATATATGTAAACTTTTTTTTCTTCATAAAAAAAGAAATTGTCAGAAAAAATTTAAACTTTTATTTTCTTTTGCAATTATATTTTATATTAATTAGATTATTAATATTTTGGTGTATTGATCTGTCTATTGTGCTAATAGAGGAAAATCCGCTTCATAAGAGACAGGTGAAAATATCATACAGGGTTGCACAAAAGAAAGTGAAGGAGAAATGATAGAAACTTTTTAACTTTTATCAATTGTATTTTACTATTATCTGTGCTATTAATTCACTGTGATGTCCTATCATGCCAATAGTAAAGTAAAACTAAGAAAGTTAAAAAATATAAAATTTAATTGATAATTTAATTAATATAAGATATAATATAAAAAAAGTACAAGTCTTTTTTATACTTTCTCCTAAAATTACTCCTAACCTATTTTAATTTATACGAAATTTTAAATTATTTTTAAAATTAAGAGTTAATTAATAATTTGATTTACATTAATCTGATTGATGGAAAAATATTTCAATACAAAAATACTATAAATTAATGGTGAAAGAAATAAAAATGAAAAGGAAAATATTTAAAATGACATAAAAGAAAATAATATCAAAATATTTATAATCTTTCAATATTGATGCATAATTAGTTTTAAACATAACTAAATGACAAAAAAGAATTCATATGGTACAACTGGTTTGTAAGGTTTAATTGTCGTTATTGATGTATGAACTTTTATTAATTATATATGACTTTTATAGTAAATATTTTTTAAAACAAAGAATTATTTTTAAGTGTTTAGATTATGTTTAGGATGGCAATGCATATAAAGTAGTTATGAAAATCATTCTATCTGAATCTAATTAGTATTTTAAATATCTAAATTTATCCAAAATCTAATTATATTACTTGAATTACTCTAATTTATTTAATTTAATATATTTTAATTAATAATATATATAAAATATATTTATAATTAATAATTTATATTTTAAAATTTAATAATTTTAAGAGAAATTTTTCAAAAAAAAGGTATACTTTTAATTTTTTTTAATTATATTCCATACTAATTAAATTATTAATAAAATCTTATACTTATTAATTTTTCTCATTATATCATATCGTTGGGCATGGCATTATATTTGACAAGACCTCACGCGTCATCTGATGTGGCAAGTCCATTAAGTAATTAATGGACCTAATGACGGTGGAATATAATTGGTAATAATTGAAGAATATATAGTTTAATTATTTGATAATTTAACTAATATAAAGTATAATTGCAAAAAAAATTGAAAATAAGGATTCTTTTGGACAATTTCCATCAAAGTTATTTACACTTCTCCTCATTCTAAAATTTCAGTAAAACTTTAGCAAAGGGTATTCTTATTGCATGAATATCAAAGGTGGGATATTGTGAATATAATAATTACAAATTTCATTTGCATTCTCAACTCTCAATCCTCTTCTTATCCTTCGATTCACAATTTTTTTTTTTTTCATATTCTTCAACTTATAAATGTATTCAGTTTTTATTTTATGAGAATTTATTTTACTAAATAAATGCATTATAATTGATGTTAATATACTTTAAAAAATAAATAAAGATTCCACTTCTTTTCTTTTTCTTTTTTTTTTCCCAAACCATTCTATTTGGCATAATCACAAAAATAAGGCAAATCTTTTTATTTTTTGCAATCTAATCCATATCTTCAAATCTTAACATAATTGACTAGAGTTTCAGACTTTTGTAAAATTTTACTCAAATTTTTTGAAATTTTGAAAATTATTGTAATTTTATCCAATTTTTTTTAACATGTTCTTCCACTTCATTTTTTGACTAATCCAACCTTATTACTATTACCTACTACTTCCAAATTTTATTTTGATATTCATGGTACATTGGAATTCTTGGTCATTTGTTTAAACTGAATGATTTTAGTTATATACTCTCTCTTTACTACCACCAAATCTCATCACTATTTGATACTTAGCTTAATGATATCATAATGAAAAATTATGGAAGAGTTGGTGAAAATGATAAAATTAAAATTTTCAAATGATTTGCTATAAACTAGTCAAAAAATGTAATTCAAAATTCGATTGATGAAAATAGGATAAATTTTTAGCAATTTTTAGAAATTCATGATTTAAAAATTTGAATTAGATAGTTGCGAAAAGATTTAAACATTTAAAATTCTATTTCTTTCTTAATATTATTGACAAATGATATAGTACCATCAGTTGTCATCGAACCTAAAGATTCAAAGTAGGGGGACTAATTATATAGTATCATCCCAAAAAATTGCATCGATCTCTATTAGGCCGGAGGACTAATTATATAGTACCATCCCCAAAAACGACACTAATCTTTATTAGGTTGGGCTTAGCATGTTCGACCCAATCCAATAGAGATTAGGCCCAACAGGAAGACAAGTCGACCAACAGCGATCTAGTGTCAAGGGTTATCAACTCCAAACACATAAAGATCGGTTAAATCATTTGAACATGATACGGTCAAACTAATCAAGACAAAGTTTGGATAGAGATCGGTTTAATAAAGGCAAGCTCTATTTGACATGGGCACAGGACAAGTTGTTATAAATGGCAAGCGAGATTATCGTCGTGAGTCAAATTGATAAGGTACATTTACATCACGTACGACTTGACATTTATCAACTGAATCATAGTAATTGTGCTGGAGAATCTCTTATCACCATATAAATAGACCTCTAACACCTAAATAGGTATTTTTTTTTTGGCAATCTCTAGCCTTTACTTTATTTTGTTACCCTCAAAATACACTATGTGGATTACTCTCTAAGTTAAGCGTCGGAGTGGCTGTCACTAAGCCACCAAACTTACTATTGTTATGATTTTAAACAATTTAATATTCGACTGCATCTATTCAGTGACCCAAAAATACTAGGTAGCATCAATACTACACTATTCTTTTTAAATATTATTTCATAAGAAACAAGTTGTTCTCATTAACTTTGTACCATAACCAACAAGAAGTTCATATCAGCTTCCAAACCACCCCTGTGTCATCACTATAGACTCTTTAAATAATACTAGCCTAACTATCATTATTAAATAAAATTGCTTAATGCAAATCATTGTCAAATGCAGCTGCAAATCATTGTCAAAAGCAGCAGCAAATCACATTAGTTACCTTCTTACATACATCAGCTAATGAACAATCAATGAATATAAACATGAGCATCAATAAACATGAGCATCATAAAAATTGTTGTCCCACATTTCTTTCCGATAAGATATTTGTGTTATATATAAAATTTGGGCAAACTTCTTTCTTTTAATCTAATTTTTAGAGTGGAGTTGACCCGATAAATTTTTACTACAAAAATTGCATAAAGGAAAAATCATTTTCACATGAATTGAGATCAAACAACACAAACTGTTGTGATTGATTACATTTATGAATATTTTATTTATTATTAATCATAATACATTTCCATCGTATGTATTTGGGATAAAAAAATTATTAGTTTGCAAATGAATTTCTAGAATTTTTTTAATTATAAATAAATTATCATAATTCATATATAAATTATTTTTTCAAAACAAATAGAGTTTAAATTATGAATAAATTCAATAAAAATTAATAAAATTAATTCAATTATATTTAAATTGTTTATAAAATCATGAGATTTCAAGTTTTAATTTCAATAAAATAAATTTATAAAAAAACAAAAAAGTAAACGGCAAAGTCACTGTTTTTATAAGTCAAACACTAAAGACAATAGTTGTCCATTGCATGCATAAAATATAAAATTAAATTAAACTTGGATTTATGGTATATATATTTAAAATAAAAAAGATGATGTATAAAATGTAAAATTATACTCTTTTGTCATTCAAACCAATTAAGTATATAACGGTACAATTTAATTATAATATTACTACAGAAATGAAGAATAACCCAACAAAATAAGTTCAGTCCAATATTAAATAAAAAAAAAACCTAGTAATGGCTGTAGACAAGTTCAATCTAACATAACAAACTATTGCAATATCTGTTATTAAAAAAAAAAAAAAAAAAAAAAAACTGTGCAAATATCCTTACAAAAACTCCAAGCATTACCGCCAAATTGAAGCATCAAAATACATATAGCTCCAAAATAGAAAGAAAATCAGTATCAGAAAAAGCTATAGCCAAATAACATGTTCTTAACTTGTTTTAATATCCCGTTTTGTTGATGTTTCTGCTAAATAATCTTATTTTTATAACACAAAAGTTTAAATAGATAAATCTGAAATTCCAAACAATTACATTTATAGTCTGATTGGAAACTGGATTCTTACGTTTATTTCTTTTTTTTTTTTTTTTAATTCTTATGCTTGCATATTAATTAAATTGAATTCTTATAAAATTTTAATTTTTAAATAAATTTTTTAATTAAATAAAATAAAAATAATCAAAAAATAATATAATAATGTGAAATTTGAATTAAATTCTTTTTTTTACAAATGATTTCTTTTCAAATAAAGCCTAGTGTCATCGCTTCATACCCTGGTTGAAGATGCCCTTCCCATATGTCGACTTGAAAATCTCGGCTCGTAATTGACTTTGCAAGAGTATGAGAATGGCTTACAGGAACAGCAAGATGATGGGAAGTATACCCACAACGTTCCATATGGCATAATTATAAGGGTAGCACAAAAAGCGATCATCACGGAATGATTTTTATGTAAAGAACATAGGAAGCCCAGTGTTCTGATTGTTGCCATCACCCACCAGGAAGGAATTGAGTCCACCCATGATTGGGCTCATGCTTAAGCCTATAACTCTAGTTTTTAGTCTTCCAGTGTTTGAGCCCATTATGTACAGTTTTTGAAATAAAAAGGTAACTGTACATGAAACTTTTAAATGCTGCATGACGTGTAAGAGTGGGCTGCTTGAGGGCAGTGGCGGAGCAGAAAACTTTAAGTTAATGGAATCAATTTTATTTAAACATTAATGCATATATAACCTTAAAAAATAATAATTATTTTTAACAAATTTTTATATTGTAAAAGTGTTGAATAATCATTTCATTATATTTTTATTAGGATGATAGTCTAATATTCTAGTTGGCAATGCCGAACAACCATGAAGACTTTTTAAGTCAATTTCCACGCAATACTTGCTTATTTTTTTATCCATGTTCTAAGGGTTTTTTTTTTTTTTATTTTATAAGAAATTTATCCACAATCTAAAAAACAAAATATATTTTATAATTAAATTTAATTTTTAAAATGCAATTGTCTTAAAAAGATATCAAATTAAATGGGTTAAACAAAATAGAAATTTTGATAATATTAGATTGACATCAAACTAATGGATTGAAGTAATTTCTACTTGACTAATTTATTAAAATTTATGCTAACTAAGTCAAGGAAATAAAAAAATACCCAGAAGCTAAGAGGACTTTTAATAATTTATATAATTTATAAATTACAAATTAATTATCAATTGAAATTAACAAAATTAAAATATTAACTTGACTTTTTGCTCTTAGAGACTCTATTGTATTGTGAAATGACAAGAACCAAGCAAAAAATTGGTGAGATTAAGAGATGGGATGAAAAAGGAGAAAGGTTGAGAAAGAAGAGGAGGTGTGAATGGGAGAGAAAAGCTATTGAGTTTGGCTTCTTAGAGACTCTTCACTCTTGAATTGTAGGCATAAAAATTAACACGCTCAGCATTTTTTTTAAAGATAAAATCAGCCCTTTTTTTTTAATTAAAATAGTCATTATTAAAAAAAACAAATTTGAAGTGGGGTAAAAAAAAAAAAAATTCAGAGCGTGGTATCAAAAGAACTTAATAACATTTAACATATGTACAAAAAAAAATTTAATGGGGTTATTTGACCTACTACGCAAGCTGTGACACCGTCACTGCTTGAGGGTTGTCTAGAACTCTAAAAAAGTGGCATTATAGCTGTTTTTAGAGAGGAAGAAAGAGTTTGGCTTGGTTCCATTTTGGTTTCATTCTTGGCAGTAGCAAGGGAGAGGATAGTTTGTGTGCTTTGGTGCATTTGAAGGTCCATCTCTGTATTTTTCTTTCTCAAGTGATTAAAGGATTTCGTCAATTTGCATATTGTTTTGGACTTAAAAGTGATGCTTAAGAAGTTCTATGGTAAAAAAATAAGGTATGTCAAAGGTTGAAGTACTATATGGTAATTAAAAAAAAAAAAAAAAGATGACAAAAGATATTTCGGTGGAAATCAAACTGGCAGACAAGCTAACATTATTAAGGCACCATTGTGAAAAAAAAGAAAAGAAAAAGAAAGAAAAAGAAAAAGAAAAAGAAAAAAAAAGAAGGAAGTGAAAAAAGAAAAGAAAAGAAAATTAAGTTCGTTCCTGATAACATTAATAAATCGTTCAGAACACTCAAGGATACTAGTAGATAAAGAAAGCTGCATCTTACAAGGCCTTGATAAAAAGGGGGCCAATAATTTGACAATTGTCACCAACCAAGTTAGTCTAGTCAGGCAGGGTTGAACAGACTTCATTAAATTGACTCCACATTGCATGAAATAGATAAAGGAGCCACATTAAAATACGCCACAAACCACCTAATCTTTTGATATATTCACTGAAGGGGTCCACGAGACCATACTTGTCTCAACGACACCAAATAACCTTACAACAACACTTGAATAGCTTGTCATGACAACCTAATGAGTGAGACTTGCTTCCAACGACCACGTAGCTTCTACTAGCCGCATTATTATCTTCCTTTATTCTTAATTTATTCTCTCTTTACCCCTTTTCTCATTTTTCTTACTTCCACTAAAGTCAGAATTAACTGAAGTATTGGAGTGTTCCCACTAAGTTTCACCTGGACCATTCTCGTGCTTTCCCTTATCTCTTATTGCAAGGTAGTGTTATTCTTATTGCAAGATAGCGTTATTAGAAAATTTGGTATTCATTAGTTAGGAGCTATTTGTGGGAATGATTGATGTGGGAATGATTGATATAGGAATTCTGATCCTTCCTAGTAACAAATATTATTGATAATTCCTCATCAAAATGTCCAAGCATCATTCCCACTTCCAAAGTTTTTAGAGCTTTCTTAAGAAACATAGCATCAAAAGAGGGAGAAGGATTGAGACCTTGACCTACTCACTCTTCCCCACCTAGCACTGTTAGAATCCTTTTCATGATGTCATAATCAAATAAAATATATCCACATGAAGATCATCTTGATGAGTAATATGTTAGGTTGTATACATTATTTTATGTAGAGTTTTAGCCTATTAGACGACGTATAAAAATATGATTGGATTGCCCCCTGAAATGAATTGTCTCACAGGTTTATTCTGATGCCATGTCTCTCTGTAATTATAAAATTATAATATGCTTTTTATTATGTTACATAAGAGCCATACGTAAGACCATATGACTAATATTCAGACTTGGGCTGACATAAAATTTTAAATTTTTTAATAATTTATTTTGGTATTATTCTTAATTATTTAAACAATAACAATTGTACCTTATATGTCAAAATAATTATCAAACTAATCTTCTAATTTTTCTTTAATAGTTCTAACCTTTATATCCATGCCAAATAATTTATGGTTATACATAGACTAATTGATATGCAGAATTCTTATTTAGGCCCGATTTATTATGGATCTAAAATAAAAACATATAAGACTTATGTATTTAATTAGTGAATCCCACTATATATTTTATATCTAAGGTCCATAATAGACTGATTCTAGTGAGAAAAATTCAACTAATATGTCATAAATTATTAGGCCGCAGCCTAACATGTAGTTTGAACTCTTTCTCAATTATTAAGCACACAATAATTATGCCTAATATTCCATAACTATTGTGTATTTTCCTAATCTTGTATTATTTTACGGGTCTATAAACAGAGCCTAATTCAACTATTAAGTTCTGAATGATATTCTTTAATTTTTATTAGATAGATATTCTTAAAATTAGACTATTTAATAATATTATAAAATAATTTCGTGCCTTGAAAACAAGAGTTCAGAATTAACGAAACAAAAAAGGGTCGTCACCATTGTCCATAATGTTAAAAACCTTTAGGATGAGTACTTTTATAATTTTCTAAAGATACATGTTCTTAGAGCGTTGCTACAGTAACCAAACGTTAATAATTTTTTTGAAAGCTACAATGATCCAGTTGGAATAGTAACTCGTTGAGAGTATTCCCGTTACAATATTGTCAACTTTGATGATTGATTGTTTGATTAAAATTTAATATCTATAATTATAATGTCTACTCTTTGAATATTAAATAAAAAAGTCTCCCATGATTCACAATTTCTAAGATATGTAAAATGAAAAAGGATTGGTTGTATATAAGTCAAGGTCAATATTCCATTCTTGAAATTTTTATTACTACATTATATTTTAATTTTCACATAATATTATCTTGGAATTTATTTTTAAAATATATAACTAATTAACATGATTAAAATTTAATATTTATAATTGTGATGTCTACGTTTGGAGCTACTTATAAAAAAGTTGGTCATGATTCACAAAATGATCGATATTATCTAATACATAAAAAGGTCTATAAAATATCTTAAAAAAAAAAATTCATAAAGCTGGTCTATTATCAACAAACATTTGGGTGCTTGTAGATAAGTCAAGGTCAATAGTATTATTTAAT